>NC_090671.1:9046296-9671296 GCF_013368605.1 Nyctibius grandis
TTCTTCTCCTGGTCATATTTTATTTTAAGAATAATTTTCATAATGGCTCATTAATTTCTGTGTTACATAGTCATTTACTAACACATGCTATCTAATAGTGCACTATCCATTGATCTGTGGGTTAGCTTCATCACAACCGATTATTCTGCGATTAATAGGTTTTTAATAAACCCTTTTTAAAAGATTAATAAACCTCTTAAAGAATAACACTGATATAAAATCTGAGCTTTATCTTTTTCCCACCTTTGGTTCTTGTACCCATTCAGTAAGATTTTGACAACATCTATGTCCCTTTGATGTGCTTCCCATTGTATGTGTTTCCCTAGAATTTTTATTGAGGCAACTGCTGCAAAGATGCATGGCTAAAAGAAAACCCTTATAGAGCTGGAGATACCTGGAAATGTATTTGAATCTTCTTAAGCAGTTAAAAAAAAAAATTCACAACACATTGAATGAAAATCTTATCTGGGCATGATAAGGATCCCTTGGTCCCTGTAATATAATGTAGTTTGTTTCTTCCAGCCTCACAAATGCTTTTGTTATCTTTGCTTTGATTTTTCTTTCTCCCCTCTGTATTGGTTTGATTTTTTTTTTTCCTTTCCCTTTTCTCTTTTATCATTGTTGCTTGTAAATCCTTCCCCTGGTAGAGATTAGAGTAGGAATGAGTGATAGATGCTGTCAGTAACAGGAGCTAATTTTACCCCTGATAATGGCTCTGTGGTTTATACAGGCTTCACTCTGCTGATGCAGACACGTACCTAGGGGCCCATCCTGCAACGCTCAGCTCAGGGGTGCCCCACTCTTGGCAACGGGGATTTTAGCTGCTGGGGAGTGTGTACTTTGTGCTGGCAAACTTTTATCCTGGGAAGAGTCTCTCTGAATGCTTCTCATCAGTGAAGGATTCCCTCCAAGCACACAACTAAAGTGACAGCAATTTTGGGGTTTTGCTTTCTGCAGAAGTGGCCAGGGTGGGGGGAGTGAATGAGCTGGATTGGATTCAGGTCCCACTTCTGGTGGGGGGTTTCACTGGCATCCACGCAGGGATGCCGCTGTCAGCCCAGCGGGAAGGACCTCTGGGTATTGCAGGCATGTGCCACGGTGATGGCACTGAAAGGCTAAGGTAGTAGCAACACCAAACATTGCTCTGGGTTGTATTTTACACTGCTGTGACCTCCTTTTGGAGCTATGATCCATACGTTGCTAGTGTGGTATGATGCCAGGTCTCACTTTGCGCCGCTGTTTGTAAACACTGAGGATTAGGAGTGCTTGGGCACTGCTGTCCCAGCCTCGCCTGTCCGCCAGAGTGGCCCAGTGCTCTCTGGATGAGCTCCTTGATGCTTCTTTGTGCTTGTCTTATGCTACTGAAAGGGAGGGGAGTGCTAGGACATGGATGATACGAGATGCCATAGCCTACCTGTAAGGAGGGACCATAGCGAGGAAGGAAGAGGTCTGTAGCAGTCCTCAGTTTTGCTCTCAGTTATACAGTGGAGGAAGCACTGCTGGACTAGCTCACCAAATGCCCATGACCTCCTCCTCTTTGGTCGTGCCCTGTGTGGAGGATGGTGTTGAATTTGGCCCCGCTCTTTCCTCACATGGAGCCAACACTCGGCAGTTCATTTTTCCTGGCATTCTCACAAGTGGCTGAGTTCTGGGAGGGGATTTGCATGGCAGATGAAAGATGGTTGAAAGGATGTTGGAAATCTGAAGTCTTGAAACGCAGCTGTCACAGCCAGACAGCAGTGCATATGGTCGTGCTCTGCTCACTTGAAATTGCAGCTGCAGTTTCCATGAGGGATATTTGCTCCTCTGGCCTGCACTGGTGAGCTTAATTACTGTGGGTCATGTTCCACCCCCAAACCAGTTGCAGTGATCTTGGTTAACTGCTTGGCCTTGGATAAAGATCGAGTGAAATATCCTCTGCTGTTTATTTGCTTGGTTACTGTTGTTTACTGGGTGTACTTTTTTTTTCAGGTTGTCTTATATGGTCTTGGTGTGTGTGGGGAACACACGACATTCTCCTCACCATCTTTCCTTTATTTGGTGTGACACAGTCACATCAAACCTCTGCATTCACGTCACAAAGTGCAGAAGGGTGAAACAACTATTTTAAAGCTTCTGTTTGCGGTTCACAATGTGTTTTTGGTCACCATTAGTCCTTCTAATACTTTATCTACTGTCGTTTTGTTCCCTTTGGCAAGCCGTTTCCCTCAGTTTGTCTCCCTTACATATGAAATTGCCTTGAGATAGCTTTAGTACGCTGCTTGTTTTACTTCAGTCCTTATTAATATCTTTAGATCTGTCCATTCCCACCGCCTTTAATTCAAACAGTAATTCAGGGACGTCCTGGAATATGATGTGATGTCTCCTACAGAGTAGGGTGCATTGCTGAGATCCTTTCTTGCTTTGCTTCTACCTTACTGCCTTTGTGTCTTCAAATGCTATTTTTTTCTCCCTAGGCATGTAATATTTTCCCCAGCACCAGTGCTGCCAGCTCTCTTACAAGTGGTATTTTAACACCCATAGCAGTGACCGAATGGATCCAGTAAGGCAGCTGGCTCTGGTGCTGTCCCCTCATTGTAACTGATGAAGCAGTGCCAGGGCATCCTTTTATTGTAAAGTATCTCAGGTGTAGCAAGGTTTATTCTTCATGAAATTGTTATTAGAGAGGTGGAGGAATGATAATTGCAAAAAGATGCAGCACAGCTGTTCCAGCCCTGTTTCATTATGGGCCGGGAGCAGCTGACTCCCTCTGACTCCTGGTGATTTTCTCAATTATGGCTGGAGAGAAGCAGGGGGTGGATAGAGAGCAGATGCCATCTGTGAGGCCAAGTCTTGTGCTACTTGCGCAGTCTGCGGTAAGGAGAGCGCTGGCTATGAAATAGTTCATGTCTATTGGAAGTGTTTGGGTGCTAATTCAGCGTGGCTTTGCTGCCTTTTGACGGGGTACTGGTAATCTGTGTAATCACAGGGTAGTTCCTCATTAATAACTGCTTCAGCCATTTCTCCCTCCCACCTTCCCCACCAATTTATTTTATTCTGCAACTTAGAATGGTATTACTCTAAACCATAAGTATTTATTTTGTCTAATGCAAATATATGCAATGGTATGCAAGCTAGTTACAGGACCTGAACGCTTTAATGGGTTGGTCACTGGGACAGTCATCATTTACCCTTGGGGCGTGGAGTCAAATGAAAATCAGAGCTATGTGAGAGGAGCCCACAAGTGTTTTCCAAGCCACTGCTCTTATCAGTTGTCTCCTTTAGCAGACTCTTCACCCCTATGAAGCACCACCAAAGCCAAGTGGTTTTGTGCACCATTTGGCCTTGACTGTGGTTGCTTTGGACCCACACTGGTATTAAGAGAAACACAATTTTTGGCCTCTTTGGCTATGTGGGCTCTTTCCTCCTGTGTCCTTCTGTCTTTCGTCTCCTTTCTTTTTTTTTCCCATGATGTCTCTTTGCATTTTCAGTCATATCTTCACAGTGAGCTAAAAAGAAAATCAAGAATCTGCCAAAACATTCATCATGTCTTGTCTTTTCAAAATAGCATTAGAATTCAGGCCTCTTTTGGGGCCTGTGCGTTGAAAATTATGCAACCTAGAGCTGGGAAATTGAAAAGTCCTGTGAACATTGGTTTGAATTTTTAACCAAATTCCTGTCAGCAGCATTTCTTCCTTTTGTATGTTTTCCTTCTATTAATATTCTAGTGAATGAGTTTACAAGAAACAATGAATTTTAAACAAAGCGTGGAGGACTTTTCCAGAGAACGAATTTCAAGTCATAAATGTGAATATTCTCACTGGGTTCTGAGAGAAACTGCCCTTTGCAGAACAGAGACGTGACATCAATTCTTACATGCAAAATCAACCAGAACATCCTGTATTTTGAACACATCCAGCAAACAGCTTAGGAGAAGACAGGCATCTTCTTCCCTTGTTTTGCATCAGTAAAAACAAAAAAGAAGTGGGGATAGAATTCATTGAATGGTTTATGGGGATGAGATTTTCATCTAACTCAGTTTTTGTCATGAGAAAAACTCTTAATATCCTGACAGTTTCTGGAAGGGCTTTCTGTTTAAGGCGGAAATGGTAGCATGTCTTTTTCAAGGAACATCTGGCCTGTATTTGTGAGTTCCTAGGTGACTTGCAAAACGAAAAGCACGTTGTCTTCAGGGGTGCTTTGCAGCTCCTTCTGGAGTTGGTGTGAATCAGGCTGGTGGCACGGACTCTGCTCTCATCTTGAAGGATCTCGTTCCTTGCTTTCTTTCTGGTGTTTTCCTGACGAGCTCGAGAGCGTGTGGTGGTTAGATTTTTCTGCTTGGTTTTCATTTCCTTTCTGCAGAGGAACAGTTTGTGGGTTCTACATCCTGTCTCTTCACCACAGGTTTGTAACGGATTGGTGTGGGGAGCCAGCATCCCCGAAGGCAGGATTGAAAGAGCCTGAAGCTGCTGTGGTGGTCCTGGCACAGGTGTGTTTGAGCCATCACTCAGGCTTCCTTAATTTCCAAAGATCTCTGAAGATAATTCTGTCTTCCCCTAAGGCAGAATGTGTGGGAAAGGATCAAGGGTACAGCTCAGAGGTGAGACTTGTTAGGGAAGAAGAGCTGCTAAAAGCCATCTCCTTCAGCAGGAGGGTTGAAGACACCTGCTGGGAGGCAGGGCAGGGAGGCATCCTCCCCAATGGCCCTGTGCTCTCTGCCTGGAGATAAAAATAACATGCCTTTTGCAGGACCATGACCTTCATGAGTACAAACTCATATAGACCCAGCCCATGGGATGCAGAGTGAAAAGGTGACAAAGAGAAGCAATTACATCCTGCCACAACTGCAAGCAGGGAGAGGTGGAATTGCTCAGTCCCAGTATCCCAGTGCGTGAGTTCACACTGGGACTTGCAGGTGACTGGAGTTTCCTTTAGGGAATGCTCATGCCATAGGGCTTTGAGGTGCCTCGCCTGAGGTTGCATGGTGGTAAATATTCAGAATTCATCTCTCCCATGGAAGAGTCTGTGGGTGAACAGTCTGGATCCTTCCCCAGAGCCCTCTCAGGGTCTCTGGGCTGCAGGAGGTTTTGCCTCCTCTCCCCATTGCTTTCCCAGGCTGCCAGTAATTTCTTAAAAACAGGCACCGCTGCTAAGGAGTGAGGGGGAAGTTGTGTGGGATGAGACCTTTCCTCTGCTAGAGGAATGAATCTGTGTGAAACCAAATCTTTCTGGTTCCTGTGGGTGGATTTGGGCAACCCCCGCCTCCTTTCTGCAATAACCCCAGCCTGTTCCCCGCTGAGCCTGCTGGGGCCAAGAGCTGCCACAGCCTAGAGGGCACCCTCCAAGCTTCCCTTTTAAAATTTCATTGGCTGCTGCGATAGGTTTTGGTCTGAAAGCAGCACGTTCCCTTCCTAACTGGAAATGAGAAGCTTGCTGCTTCTCCCACCCCCTCCCACCCCGCCCCCAAACAAAGGCAACCTACGCTAATGCGCTGCAGGTCCCACGCTGCTGCTCGCTTGCTGTTAGATTTGCTTGGCTGGGAGTCGCGCTGCTCTGAAGGCAGCCGTTGCGCTGTCGTGTCAGAAGGTAATTAAATAGACCCCAATTCTTTTAATTACTGCTCGCTCCTCAGTACATGCTTGCATACAAGGGTGAAGTGAAGGGTATGGAAATAATCGCTGACAGATCACAGCTGGAAATCTGCGGCACCTTGGATAAACATTGAAGCGACGGCGCTGTGTGTGATCCGGGCAGCTCAGCTTTACAATTACTGTGAAATCTGTCTAAAGAGATTGGGGCATGGAATGGGAAAACATGGCCGTCTCTCTTCTCCAGGGAGCGGGATGTAACACGGGCTGGGTGATTGCTCTCAGAGGCGTACCTAACAGACAGGAGGGGTTTTGTTGCTGTTGGCAGGACACTTCAGGCAGAGGCGAGGTGAAATAAGCAGGTTAGTGCGATGCCACTCGCTAGACAGGGGCAGCAAGGTGAAGAAATGCTGAGACCTTGCAGCTTATTAGCGATACAGGTCACCGTAACATCCCATATCGTTGTCGTGCCCACGGGGCTCTGATGCTGAGGAGGTGGATGGGCCCTGGTCTGGGTGTCGTGGTGCTTTTCTCTGACTGGAGACCACAGCTGGAATGAGACAGAAGTGACACCAGATCCTCCTGTGATGTCCTTCATGCCGAGTCACCCATCTGATACGAGCATCTTTGTTTTGCACCTGGGCAGCTGTTGCTTTCATAAGGTGAAAATGTTGCTGCCTTTGAAGCTGGACATTTTCCTCCTAAAAGCTAGAGAGGGGAGGCTTCTTTGACAACCCAGCACCTGGAGAGGTTTTCAAAGGTTGGAACCATCCAAATGTTAGATCATAGAGACGTGAGCCAAGTTTTTGTGGGCAAGGCATAATGCTCCTGAAATGCCTTACTAAAGACAACATGGTGCATTGCTGCTTGTTCCCTCACACTTATGCCAGGGTCTTTGGAAAATCATCAGCTGCTGGTAACTAAGTGCATTTCTCTTGCAGAGCTGGTGAAGATGTGAGGCAGGCAGGCAGCAGAGCCATAGCTGGAATTAATGATTCAAAGATATGACCAAAAGCAGGGAGTAAAGCTTGTTTGTCTGGGAGCCACTTCTGCTTTATTACCTTTCCCTTTATCTGTCATTCTGCTTCTGAAAGGTCCCTTAATGTCTCATGGGATTAATAAACCAGGAGTGGAGGCAGGAGACTTCATTTTGAGTCCCGTGCAATTTATGGGCTGGGGAAGTCGCTGATTGCCAAGCATCTGGACGGCAGCACAACAAAAGATGGCAGTGAAGGGCTGTGTGCAGCTTGTCTGCTCTGACATGTTCAATGGCACCAGCCACAGAGGAGTCTGAAGACATGTCTGCTGTGGTTAGAGAAGTAAATAGGAAAGATGGGAGACCTCTTTCTTCTCGCTTACCTGTTGTTTGGTATGGGGATCAGGACCTGATAAAACCCCTCTGATCTGTTGCCCTCTGTGGTGAAGTGGTTTCCTGCTTTGGAAGGTGAAAAAAGCCTATTTCGAGCTCTGGGGCTCATGGGGTTAAAATAGGACAATATCTGAGAGCTGATGGTGCCCAAAGGAGCAACGAGGGCAGTTTTAGTCCCTGAGTCTGCTTACCATGCATGCACAGCTGAGTTGGCAGAGGTTAGTTGGGGGTAGGACTCTGGGCTCAAACTCTCACCTCTGGGCTGGTACCAAAGTATCATGGGTGGTACCATGGGTGGCATCAACTCGGCTACCCATGGGCAGAGCTGCTGGTGGTGTGTGGAGCACGGAGTGTGCTGGAAGCACAGGGCTCTCCTGTGTGGGGTGTTGGTCCCTGCAGTGTTTCACAGGAGATGCTTTTCCTCTCTGTGCTGTACTAGTATTGCTTTTTCTTTTATTCTTCTGGGATTTGTATTACTCATGTCCTCAGAATCCATTTCCAGGCAAAGCATATGGGGGACTTTTGCAGGAAATTGTTCCTTTTTTTTTTTTTTTTTTTTTTTTTTGGTTGTTGTGTTGATTGTATTCTCTCCAGTTTTGTTTGCTTGCCACAGCTGAAATATAGTGCCTGGGCCTACGGGGAAGATATTGAAGACAGAGTTGTCTAATTCCTGTGGGAAGTCAGCCTGATATTATGCCTTGGAATCCTACTAATCTTAATGATCTCACTGGGCTTAATGTGAGCTGATCACATTAGGGCTGATCAGATTAGGGCTTCTGCAGATCTCTGACGCCGTGTGTGTAACAGGTGCTTCCTTCACAAACTACCTCTGCTTTTTGAACCTGCACCCATGCCCACCCCAGTGCATGGTCCCTGAGGCATCTGCTATCTTATTTCAAGATGCTGAGGTGGGAGCACATTCTGGTTCAGTGCATTGCATGTGGACATCACATATCCTCTTGTGTTGGAGCACAAGGTTGTAGAAGGCAAACATCTCTGAAAATAAGTCCTGCATATCCTCTCCAGGCACAAATCTCAGTGAAGCAGGTCTGCACTTTGGGTTAGAGCCTATGATTAGAGCGTAATTAGGCTGTCCGCACTAGCAGTGCGTTGTGGTGATGCTGAATTTAATGGATTCCTTGGGGTATTTGCATTCTTTTTTGCAAACGTTTCCTCCCCAGCCAGACATTCAGAAAGCAGTGTACATTTCTCCCCATCCCTTTCCTGCTCTGCAAGCATGGTTTTTATAAGTTTTTGATGTGTTTTGCTTAATGGTTTCTTCATGCTCTTTAAAGGGTTTGTGTGCCATGGGTTAATATATGTTAGTGTTGTCACAGATTTGTACCAAAAGGGCTTTTGTTCTCAGCCCTGGCCTTTACACAGCCTCTTTGAGTAGCTCTTAAATGGTCTCTGGTGTGTCATTGGCAAACAAGCTCTTCTGACTCCTTCAGTTCTGAGGTTAGACCTAAAAGTAACAGCACTTACCGTAACGCTGGGGTCCTGTTTTGGGGCAGCACATCCTGAGATGGAGACTTAACTCTGTAGTGGAATACCAGCAGCCAGCAGTGCATTACAGAGAAGCCACATAACTTTAGGAAAGTGAATATGTGCTTACTAGATACATCAGCCAAGTTCTTGAAGCCTGAACCTGTGATAACACATCATTTCTTGAGTGCAGAGTAGTTAACTGCCCACTTGCCAGCACATCTTGCAACACTGGCAGACTCCATCTATTTTTCTTCTTTTTCTTCTCATCTTGTTTTTCTTCTTTCACTCCTTTTAAGTTTTCATCTCTCTACAGGGAAAGTGTTATCTGGTGCTGGAAGCGCCAGCCAGTATTCCAAAGGGTGTCTCTTCCTTTAATAGCCCAGCTCTAATGCAGAGGAACATTTGCCTGCAGGTTGGGCAGTGATGTGCAGACCCATTAAGATTGTCTCTTAGCTCATGACAACACGTTAAGCTGTTTCTTCATGTAGAAAAGGTATATTGAGTGCTGGGGGGAGTAGGGCAGAAACAGTGAACCTAAAAGTTACAGATTGCTTTCAGAAAATTTTGTATCCATGCGAGTTGTTCGTGGTCTCCTTGCCTCCAGCAGCAGAGACGAGATTCTCTTTCCCGTGCCACCTGCTGACAGACACAAATGGGAACTCTGTAGAAATAGCCTGGGGAATGGTAATTTCTTGTTTCTGCTCCAGATCTTGCAGAAAAGCCTCTTGGATGGGCATGAGGAGTTAGTCACCCTTATCATCCATCTGTCCTTAGTGCAATAACAAATCTGAGAGGAGCTCAGCCTTGCTCTGCCCAACCTTGTTTATAAACCATAGGAGTGGCACCACTCTGTAGATCTGCTAGTGAGACAGCCATAAGGATCCATCTGAAGATGGTCTGCTGGGAAGATGTTGTTCTTGGTGCAGGAGATACAGTCTGAGCCACTTCAGAGGGATCCTATTAGATTCTGTCTTTTTCTACCCACCCCTCTTGGATACATGTAGAGATGGCGTTTACTTTGCAGATGTGATCTGAGAGTTGTTAGAGAACCTCTGCTACAGCATGGAGTCTTGGGTAAACCAAAAGGCAAATGTCCCTCTTTCCTTGGTGACTCAGGTATTGCTACTGTAAGGCAAAGCAAGCAGGAGTGAGTAAAAGTGGCAGATCTGCCCCTGTTTGACTGGAGCCATGCCTGCAGCCTGTAGTGTGGGAGTATGTCCTATTGGTTGATACTGATAGAGAGAAGAGGTGGCTGTGGTCCAATGATAAATCCCGATCGGTGACTTTTGAGTTGTTTGATTTTAAAGAACGTAAGGCTATCTCTAAGCTTTCCTCAACAACTCTTCTCTTCCCCTGCTCTGCAGAGGAACCCTGTAAAACTGGGTCCTCTCTCCCAGTTCTTGGACATTCATGGTTTAAAAGGTCCTTTCCAACCAAAATGATTCTATGATTCTAATTTTGCAGCATGGCTTGGCTGGAAGGTCTGAGATCCTGAGGAGTGTTGTGAAGTCAGGAGCCTCTCAGCCAGAGGCTGACCAGGGACGTGCAAATGGATGGAAGAAGGCTTGCAATGCGGAGACAGTTTCTAGACAAAGACGGCACGCAGTAATCGCTGGAAAGTAAATGGAAAACCAGATTACGTTTGTTCTCAGACCTGTCCAATAATGGAGCAGTAGGCAGCTGCTGGCCTGCCTCCCCTGGGTTCCTCGCAGGAGCAGACAGCCACTACATTATTAATTGTCTGCTGCTGGGAGTCCAGCGGGACACAATGTGGCTTCTGGAGAGTAGCCTGGTGCTTTGGGAAGCAGCCCCTTCCTCCTGCCTCTAGATTTCGTTTTATTAATGTGTCTCTGTCCCTTGGAAACTCCTCTTCATAGCAGGGTGTGCATGTGGCTCTGGTCACAAGCACTGTGTAACCTCAAGGCAAGCAGTTTGCTCAGTATCCTCGATTTACTGTGCCACTGTAGCACCTCTCATGCTCTGTGCATCACGGTGCAAAAACCCACAGTAAAAGGCACTCTTTGCCTCAGAGAGCAATTGGGCAAAGCAAAGGCTGTAGCTGCATCCTATGCAGGGGAAACTGAGGCACGTAGTTCATGTCACATGGGTACAAAGGCCATGGAAGTGCTACAAACATCTTCTCATAACATTTATTTCAGTTAGAGCTTATCCTGGCCATTGGGAGGAAGTCTGAAGATGGAGGTGGGTCACTGTCACAGCCTGTTCTTTAGCAGAGATGCACCAAGTCCCATTTCTTTCACTGCAGTTTGAAACTGGAAAGTGTTTCCCTGCTCACAGCTGCAGGCCTCTTTCAGCCACCAGTTGGCCTAAAGAGCTCTTTCTTTGGCCAGTGTTTTTCCTGTTGTCACCTAGGCTTTCTGCTCCGTCTCTTGCTCCCATGCCCAATGTTTAGTAGATCACATCAGCTGCACAGTTAATTCTTGGTCTGACCCTCAATATGGTTGTCTTGGGTGAAGGCCAATTCATTTCAAATCTCCAATCTGTAATGAACATTAATTGCTTTATCTGTTTATCCTGAAACAATCATTGCTGACCTTCCAGCCAAGGAGTGACCTTGGCCTCTGCCCTAACCTTTGCTGGAGTGCTGCATGTCCGCCTGATTTAAAAGCTCAGTTGTTTTGACCAAGTATATAAGTCACACAGTGGAATCTGTGACTCCAACACTGAGCTTAATCTTTGAATTAAAAGGTCAAAATGCACGTTTGGTGACTTATACCTTATGTCCTCAAAGAAGCAGCTTTCCTAGGAGATGTCCAAACAGCACAATGAAAAATAGTTGTAAAAACTGAGAGCATTCTTTGGCTTTTTCTTTTCTTGTGTTCTCTTTTGCTTTTCCACAACCCCTGAGCTGATGACGGTGGTATGTTTGCGTGAAGAAGTCTTAATTTCCTTTCCACAAAATTTCACCTGCCAATACTTCTTTTTTCTCCCCCCCCTAATATTGCCTCACAGTGGCTTGCTTGATAATTTTTGCACAAAAAGCTGGAAGGTGCCTCCTGCGAAAGCTGACCTTATTTCAAGAAACTGCCTTGTTCTGTTTTTTTAAGTGAAACCAACAAAAGAAAATGTTATCGTTTCCTCTAGCACTTGGTGTAATTGGAATGTTTCTGTGCTCATGGTGGGATGTGGGCTGCCTTGAATTACAGCTAGTACCCACCCGTATTTTTGACTGCCTCTCACCTGAGCAGTAGCTCGCATTTAGAAAGTTTTAGTGGCAAGAGCCTATGGATTTTTTCCAGTTGGAAAAAATTGTTTTCTTCTTCTCTCTTTTTAACTTCAGAGCATTTTTCCTCTGGACAGGGCTTTTCTTTCATTGTTGTGCTCCTTTCTCGCTACAAAGTGACAAAACCCATGCTGTCTGCCTGCTGCCTGTAGCAGAATTGCAGCCAGAGGGGCATTTGTTGGGAGTGGGTATCCGTAGAGAAAGGGTTACCCCAAAGAAAGGGGATGCAGACCAAGTTATTGATGCCATCCAGACAGGCTCAGCAGGGCAGCATTTTGTCATGTGCAGTATCTTGGGATTAAGCCCCAAGATGAGTGATGCATCCCATCAGAGTATGACAGTCAGGCCAATATACGTGTATCCTTACATACCTACTGGAGCTGTTGTGGCAACCTCGGAAGAAAGCCATTAGAGGCACTCATCACTTCAGATCCTGGGGATCTGGGAATTACCAGATGAGATTTTGTCTGTTCTTCATTTTTGTAAGCAGCTGATTTTCCCCTTGTTACAGATACTCATCTCCAATCTGCCATCAGGTTCTCAGCTTCCCTGTAATGGGGGGGGGAAGCAGAGTAAGGCTCCTTTTATTGGAAAGGGGGGAAAAGGATTATTGATGCAGTAAGGAGGCCTGTGTGCTTGCAAAGGGGTATGCAAACCCATAAACATCCCAGGACCTGACAGCTGGATGATCCATACTCCTTCATATTCTTTACTGGGAGGCAGGGAGGGAGTAGTGTACAGAAACAGGAGTCGGAGCATTTATACACACTGAACAAAACTAATCTTATGTCCTGATAAGCACTACATCAATGGTATAATACGAAAGCAAGGGCCACTCATTATTTTCAGTTCTGCTTTCACCCCAGAGAGCTTACTGGGCCCAAGTAGGGACTTTTCATGAGCAAAAGAGATTTTTTATTTTTTTTTTTTTTTTTTTTTCCTCCATGGCTCTTAGTTAATCTGGTGATTTGGAAGGGGAGAGGGAGGCAGCTCAATTGTTCAGTTTTCTGCTGTGCACCTCCAGGGAGAAAGACAGTTAAATGGAGATGTGAGGACTTGCCTTGCTTCATGAGGAAATAGTCTCTTTTATGTGTATCTTGTCTGTGTTGATATTTGAAAGCTATTTTGGGCCACAACAGCAAATTTAATCCATGGTTTGTTCTCTCTCTAAAGTATTGTACCGTAAAAACTCAGATCAATTTTGACAGCTCCAACTATTTAGATTGGAGAGAAAAGACAAACAATGAATCACTCTGAATATTTACAGTTGAATTTATCCCAGGGTACCTGTACCCACCTCACTCTGAAATGGAAGCGTTATCCGAGATATGAGCAAAGGCTTAGAGGCTCCCAGCTATTTTCTGAGCTCGCGTGAAGCAGCGGAGCTGTATCGCCATGGCTGGGATGCGAGGAGCAATCGAGGGCTAATACTGCAGAGGGGTCAAGGGTTTCAGAGTGGTCCATGCAGTTCCTTTGGGAGGCTTGGGGACTTGTTCCACACTCACTCTGCTGAGAGTCAAACCACTTGAACTAGAGTAAATATAGCTTACTCACCTCCTCAGAGCTGGAGCTGTCTGATGAAGATCTCTGGAAGAGATGCGTTCACAAATAATTATATAGTAGTCAATTTTCAAGTCCACAGAAGGGGGAAAAAACAAATGAAAACCCAACAAACAAGAAACCCCAAACAAACAAAACAAACCCACCCCCCCACACACCACAAAAGCCCCACAAAGCCCTCACAGTAAGTTATTGAATGATTTCCCTTTGAGATCTTACCATGTTATTGCCTGTGGCCATGATTCGACGTGCAGGAATCAGTGTTCAATTCTCAGCTTGCTTCCTTCCTCTTGTGGTCTTTAGCTGAGATGCTCCATTCCCCTCGTGTCTCAGCTGGGTAATCTCTTTTCAGGTTTTTACCTGTTGCTCATCACTGCAGCATCTTCTCCACGAAATTGACGGCAATTGCAAAGTTCTTTGCAGCTTTTATGGGCTTCATAATACTTCTTCACAGGGAGCTCAACAGTCTATATTGGCTGTCGCTGTCATCCTCTGAAATATTGCTGTCATTCACTTACGTCATGTCCCCAGTCCCAAAGGATCTGCAACCACGGGGCTAACTACAGATAAGTGCAGGGATTGCTTTGCTGTTAAAGTGCAGCCATCTCCTGAGTATAGAGAAGGAGCTGCTTGGCCAGGTTACCAGCAAACAGTGTTTTGCCTGTTTCTTGGGAGAGATGACCTGCTTTTGATCAGAGACAGGAGAAGCAACTCCTTTTACAGGCTTTCCATCCTAATGCGGACTGCAAGCAGGTACAGGGATGGACATTCAGAAGAAACAAGGGTGCATGTAGACCTCTTCAACTCATTTTCCTCCTCTCCTTTTTACCTGGCTGCCCTGTCCCAGCCACACAGGAATCACCATTTGCTCTCCTGGGCAGAAGGCAGCCTGGGACACGGGGCAACACAGTGGAACGGGCACATCTAAATGCCTGGCTCAGCCCCGTGTGCATTAGTTCCAGTCCTGTGAATCCCCAGCCTGGGATTTGGGAAATAACATTTATCTCTGCTCAAGTCACCTTCAAGCCATGTCTGGGGAATGATACAAGTAATGCTTCCTGCACTAATACGTAGAAGAGACAAATCACATACACTGGTATTTTCGGGGTTGCTTGTCCAGAGATAAGCCCACAGTTCGGTGGGAAAACTACAGTAGCCTGACTTTCACAAGCATGGAGTGTTAACCACAGAGCAGAAGGGCTTTTGCTGGCAGGGCCCATGCCCAAAAGATCCTCTGCAGAGGGGGAAGGAGGCAGAGGCATCCTGGTGTTGTTACTTACTCTCTCACATGCTCACTATGACTGTCCCCAGCACCCTGCCAGGAGGCTGCGGAGCTGCTCTTGCCTCTGGCGAGGCAGACAGCATCTGCCTCTGATGGTCCTGCCACCGCCATTTGTTGCTCTAGGCAATAACCTGTTCTGGAAATAAATGTACATCTGTGCCTGCACGCAAGTGTTTCATCTGCTCCTTGTAGCGCTGGGTGCTGGGATCGCTGGTGCTTCGGTTTGGCATGTTTTCATTCATTCACCAAACGGGAAGGGCAGGATGCGGCACTTCTCTGCCAGGCCTGAGGAACCCACTGATTTTTGGCCAGGCTGTCAGGGCTGTGTCTGGGGTGTCATTACCCTGCCTTGCTGTGTAAATTGTTTTCCCTCTTCATTTTTTTGCCTGTTTCCCCTGCCAGCCTGTCCATGTGTGTCTGTACAGTGCGTCTTTGGGGTTACCACTGCTCATGTCAACGCAGCATCTTGTACTGTGGTCCTCTAAGGTCTCAGTTACTCGAGTGCTATTAAAGCTCCAGGTCTAGCTTAAAGCAGTCATGTAAGATCTTCCAAACCTGTCTCCTATATAACTGGAGCCACATCTGACCCAGAAGCCCCAGAAGCAGGGATTATAATGGTTAAACTGTGTAGAGATGGACTGCCAGACAGCTGCAGCAAAGTTCCTGAGGAGCTTTTTCCTTAATCCAGCGCCTGTCTGTGAATGCCACGGATAGCACAGGTGGGAAAAGGGAGAGCAGGGCCCTGGAAGGGAGGGTGAAAGTGGTAGCTCAAATGAAAGGAAAAAGAGAAGGGGAAAAAAAAAAAAATCCATGAAAGTGTGAGTGAATTACTGCCGTGCTTATTCTGCGCCGTTTATGTGGGGAGAGGGACTTGTTCGACTTCTTGGTGTTAGGGGTTTATAGGAGTTGAAGTTTCACCTCTGCAGTAAAGTACCAAAAGGGAGACATATGCGTGTTACCGGGAAATCGTAAAAAGTGCCAGTAAAGGGCTCGTCGCTCACACATCAGGAGGGTGGGAGCGAGGGAAAGCACCGTTACACTGTGGGCCGAACCGGGGCTGAAAGTGTTTCTTAGGGGAGCAGGCCAAGGCTGGGAGGCACTAGTCCCATGTTGGGGGCGAGAGTCTCTTGTCTGTGGCAGCCTCAGCAGTGACAGCAAGCGAGCCTGGGACTCGATGGCAGAAGCTTCTCTCCTTCTTTCTGCCTGCGCTGCTGCATGCACAGGGATCCCGTGTGCTTTTGTATCACCTCCCGGATACCACCAGGAGGTGATGTGCTTTTGTACCACCTCCTGGTGGCTGGAGGCAGGCAGGGAAGCAGCAGCTCCCTGTCCCTGGGAGCCTTCCACCCGGCGCAGGCAGTGCTGAAACACGCATGAGCCATCAGCAAGCTGCTAATTGCCTGGAGCAGGAGGGGAGCAGTCCCTTGGATGGGTGACTCCATGTCGCAATACCTCACAGTGTGGCACACCTCACCCACCAGCTCAACGTGCCACGTGGCTCCTCTGGGCACTGTTGAGGCTGGATACGATGAAATCCAAGGGCAGCTCTCTCTGATGCTGGCTTCGCATCCAGGGAAGAGCCTTGCTGTGTGGAGCATAAACAAAATGCTTAATTTCCAGCCAATGATTTACTGTGCTGCTTGCTGAAATGATATTGCAGCCGTCTGCAAACTGGTTTACATCCTCTGACAGTGAGCTGCCCTAACATCAGTGTCGCAGAAGCTATCGCTGCTCACCAAGGGCACTGCCAGTGGGGGGCTGAGAAATGCCAGCTGCAATTGAAAAGAAGGGGGATCACAGCCTCAGCTGGCATAAGGCAAGGTAGCACCGTGCCAGTCGGCGTTTGCCAAGGCCTGGTGTGCTGCAGTGGAAGGGTCTGGCCCGTTTTGCACGTGGTGAGAAGTCCTGTGCGCTAACAGACACGCTTGCAGGCTGTGTGCTGGGAAAACTGGGTGCAGCTCCTTCTTGTTGATGGATGTTGAAGAAAAATATTGTCCTAGATGCAAAGAAAGCTGGAGGAAGAGGCATTGGCATTTCTTTTGTGCAATAGTATGGAGGTTTTTGTTCAGTAGAGGTTCTCTTTCCAGGGTTCATGGAGGGGCCTGTTTAGTCCCTGCCTGTTGATGGATCTGCCTGCTCTGTGTTTCCAGCTCAGCGTGTACATTATTGAGGGAAGGACTCCGTGGGCAGCGTTTTTTGTTTCTAATGCCCTTACCACTGTGGCACCCTAAATCTCTTGACCACCATGTGCATATAAATTAAATAAGGTAAAAAAAAAAAGGACCACTGTGTGTGGCTGGTGATCAAAGGTAGGGAGCTCGCAGCCAAATAGGCATTTAAAACAACACTTGAAATTATCCATCTTTTATCATTGCTGGCTGTGCCTGCCAACTCTTTGGAAAGCTGTGGTCTGTGTATGATGTTTATTGTGTCTCCATTTGTGACAGCTTCTTGGAGGCAGAAGGGGAACTTGTGGGGCAAACACTGGATGTTGGCTAAAGAAAGGCAACATACACAAGGGAGAAGCTACAACTCATTCAGTGCAATCGTAGCAGCAGAAAAATGTTGATGGTGGGAGAAAAGCTTGCTGAGGTCAGTGATGAGAGATGGCTTCTCAAACCAGTCCAATTTTGAGACGGTTCCTTCTCCCTCTGTGGGCAGCTGCTCAGGTGCATGGACCTCTGAAACGTGCTATTCTGTAACATGCCAGATTTGCTTTGGATAACTGTGTAATGGGCTACCTTGGAGGAAAAATGGGATCCTTTGAAGCGCACAAGGCTGGATTGCTCAAGGGAAGTAGCAGCTGAGGCTGGAATTAGCTGTGGGCACAGGGGAGGAAAACAACAAATGCCTGCTCTACCTCCTTGATGGAGGAAGGCCCCGTTTGGAAAAATCATTTGGCTTCAAGTCAAAGCTGCCACTTGAACTTTCGAGGACTATCAGTAGAAGCTGAGTAAACATCCCCCTTCCCCTCTAAGCCATTATTTTCTAGTTTATTTGGGTACCAGCCAGCAGCAGAAATGCCTAGAATACTGCAAGGTAAGAAGTTGGGTTTCCAGCACTATCAGAGGCAGAAGGCAGTAAGAAAGCATGTCTGAGGAACATTTACTCTTGCAAAACTGACCACCTGGCTAGGCTGCTATAAAGCTGTTCCTAAAGAGCAATCAATGTTTGTTGCTTTGCTGGGCTTGTGGCACAAGTAATGGGATAACTAGTGTTCCTATTAGGGCTGAATGCTAAATGGAATACAGTTTTATGGAAAGGACTCTGCACCCATTTTTTTTCCTTTCTAATGATAATTTCCAGATTTCCCAGTCTCTGCTTTCCTGGATGTGGTCGGGGTGGCTGGCTTAGGAATGGCTAGACTGTTGTAGCTGTTTAAAATAATTGTGCCTCGGCTCTTTGCCAGTCTGAGTAAAATAATTCCCTGTTACTTTGGCAAAGGACATGGGTATTTATGGGAATGTGCTGATGGTGCATGCCCTGGAGCCCAGAGTGCATGCAGCATCTCCCGCTGAGATGCTGGAGAGTGTTGGCCATCACCGGAGAGGGGACAAGTGTCCTGCTGTCTTCGTGGGGCCATGGCTGCACCTACAGGAGCAGAGGCCATGACACGGGGTAGCAGAGGTGAGCCTTTAGGCAGGGCAGAGATCCTCTGCCTGCCCAGTGTGATGCGCATACTAAGTGCAAAGTAATTTCTTACCCCGTTCAATAATGGGCACCAAAAGGGCTCGTATCCAGCTGTGACTGGCAGTGGAAATCAAATGCCCCCTCGGTGAGGAGGTAGCATAGCATGGCTCTGCGCTGAACATCTGCGAGTGATGGATGGTACTTGGAGAAAGGGTGTCACAACCCATCACATGCCTGAATCGTGATAACAAAGGGTTTCTTCTTCCATGCCTGTCTCCTCTGCTCTGGCAGCGTTTGCCCACATCATTCCTGAGGTTGAGATCATTCATGCTGGAATAACTTATAAAGCATCAATGTACCATAGGGATTTAAATTTCTCTTCCTCTGCAGCCTTAAAAGGAAGGAGCTAAAGGCAGGATACACAAACTGATGAAAATTACTGATTTTCTTCACTATTTTTACTACATTTTTTTCCCAGAATAAAATTGGATCTGGTTAATTTAATAATCCTTAAATATTCTGGGTGGGGATGCTGAGCTGAAATGTAGTCAATGCTCAGCACTTTGGAGAACCATGCTGTATTGCTGGTGTCTAGGGACTGTTTTAGGATTGTAACTTTAGTGGATGAGACAGTTGGCTCCAACACATCGCTTCTACCTCATTTACATCACTTTTTTCATAGCATTTTTTTCTGCAAACACTGTAATGTAAGCATACTCTATTATGCTAGTTACTAAGGAGTGGACTTGCAGAAATGAGACTGGAGTATGGTGGTCCTTCCCCATCCCTGCCTGAGCAGTCAGGGGACAGTATTTGTTGTACTTACAGCATTTAAGGACTGGATGAGGCTGAACATCTTTCCTGGGCAAAGTGGAGTTCTTCTGCTAGTGCCTTATGGGATACCAGGATCTAAATAAAGCTGCAGATCTCCTAATTTGTGTTAAAAGAAATAGGTAGGAAAATAAAATCAGATACTGGCATTGCCCTGGGCCAGGCTTGATGGTAGGTTTCAGGCAAGTGGGCTGGCGAGTAGGGAATCCAGGAGAAATGACTAGCCTGACTTCATGGGCTCGTAGCCCAAAACCAAGTTACCATTTCTTTGTTCCTATTGCCTGTGCTGTGTCTTGTCACTGCCACTGCCGTAAAGCGGTGTTAAATACTGCTGCTTCAGAGGGAACGGCGTGGCCTCTGCAGGGGGCAGGTAAAATCTATGCTCTTCAAGATACGCTTTCTGCCAGCCACTTCCCTGAAGGTGGGACATTTGTTATTATACCAGGAAGGTGAAGGATGCGCTACTGCAAGCTGTAATTCACCCCCAGCAGAGACTCCTGCCAGAGCAGTCATCCCTGCAGCACAGCGGAGGAGGGAGCACAACCCTTGGCTGTGAACAGTAGACTGAACCATCACCCTCTTCTGGGTGGCATCGAAACGGCGCAGTGCCAACGTGTTGGCTCCAGGCTGGCAAATGATAAGGGCTGGCTTTGGCTGCAGTGATAGGAGCTGGGGTGTACCTTGATCTACCTGGCATGGCTGGTCCGCAGAGCCACCCCCGCTGTCACTGGAGCAGGGACTTGCCATGGATGATGGCAACTGAAAACCTTAAGGTCAGGTTTCATTGGGACAACCATTCTCATGTGTCTAAATTGCATTTTAAAGCGGGTCTTAAGTGAGTAACCTCAGTACTCTTGTTCCATAGTAATCCCCATGTCTGCTTGATTAGTGAATAGGAAAATGATTAACTGGAGACAATTTCCCATCATTTAGGTTTGTTTTTTTTTTTTTTTTTGAAAGTCTGGGCCTGTGGATTATCCTGGCTCTCTCAAGGGTGAGCAGTTTCTCATGTCCTTGAGAGTAAATGCCAGACTGCTCAGGCTTGGCTGCGGCATTGGCTTTATTTGCCAAGGACTGGAGAGCATGCCTGCAGAACAGAGCAAGAGGGAAGAGGGAAAACAGACAAGTAATTCTGACACACTTTAGTATTCCTGGCGGTGCTGCTGCCATCAGCTGTTCTATCCGCTTTCACAGCCCATGCTATAATTAAGATCTGTCAACACTGATAAAAGGGAGAACATTCAGTCAACTAATTAAGTATCACTTTAATACTCTAATATTTAAATTCAGGTTCCTAAATCAGCAGAATAATAAAATGTTTTATGTCTGCTTAAATGGCAAGGGAACAGAATGTGAATATCTCAATAGTGGATTTAATTACCAATCTGCCTTGCCCCCGCGGAGCAGAGCAGGTCTCAGTGCCGGTGAAGTGGAACCAGGATTCCTGACGGCTGCGGGAGGCGAGCGCGGAGGGGCAGAGCCAGCCGGAGAGTGGGTGCCTGGCTGGAGGGAGCTGGGTGACCCCAGCAGCATGGCTGGGGTGGCAAGGGCTCAAAATAAACCTGAGGATGCTCTGGAGGAAGGGAGGTGGGCTTGCTAAGCAGGGAGGGGGAAATGGGTCCTGGTGCTAGAAAGAGGATGGGAGTCATCATCTGGGCTCACAGCCTGCAATTCTACACCACTGCTTGTCGTTTTATTAGCAGCACGATGTCAGCTCCCGCAGGCTGCACGTGTCTGCCCCACCATCACCCCTTTGTTGTGGACGTATCCGTGCTACTTCGGTCTGGAATTGTCATCGATGCTGGTTTTCTGCTGTTATTTTTAGTTCATTTCTCCCTGGGTCTTAGGCCGCAGGCCTTGCTCAAGCAATAAATCTGGACGAGATGCAAATGTTTAACCGCGGTGCTGAGAGATGCCTCTCTGTCCTTCTCGCATTTGCTGTGGCTAGCGATGGCTCTGCATGCCAGGGAGGAGGGAGCGATGCACAGAGATGGCTCAGAGCGTTGCAGGGAGCATCCCTGAGTTGGGATGCTTAGAGTATCGTGGCTCCAGATGTGGGAAAAGAGCTGAGCAGGGAGAATTGTGTCTCAGCTGGACCAGGTATTAAGTCGAGCAAATGCTTCAGCAGGCCTGGCTTCAATATTACCTTTGCTTTGTCTTTTTTGTGTTAGCTTTCTGTGAATATTTTAGCGAGCATGTTTACTGGCATCAGCGTTCATGGGGAAGGGAAATATTTGTTCAAATTAATCTCCAAGAGGACTGCAAACCTAGATATTCTAAGTATTTGCACTGAAAACTTGATGGTGACTGCTATCTCATCCTGGCAAGAAACACGAGCGGCTGAGTGGCGCATCCGTGCCATCGAGACAAGGGAAATTTTGCAGTTAGTGTAACTGTGGTTGCAATGAGTTGGTTGCTGCTAAGGATGGCTACAGTCTGACCGCGAGCTCTGGACAGGCAAGGACGCTGGGTCTGGAGTTCTTTTAAGGCTTAAAGCTGTTCTCAGAAATTACCTGGGGTAGAAAAAGGCTTAAGATCAATTTGGAAAATCCTATTCTATTAATGTATAATTTGTAAACAGAAAAAGAGGCGAAATTTGTAATAACGAATAATTACAAATGATTTGTTCATCTGTTATAGGGAGATGAGCTATGAATGTGGACCCATTTGTATTTGTGAATATCTCGCTGTGGAAGCTGTGTACCACATGAAGTGTTAGGTATCTGAAATCGACTGAAAAATTGCGTTTTTAATTTTCTTTTTAATATTGTGGTTGCTCCAAAAGGCCTTAGTCAAGATTGCAGTTGTCTTGCATTGTACTTTTCAGATATTGATGTGAAGGAACACTTGGTCTAAAGAGTTGTCAGAAAATACCATGACTTCCATTTTACAACAGGGCTACAGAAGTACGAAATGACTTGCCCAAGGTCAGTCAGAGTCTGTATCAGACTTTGGGAAAGAATCAAAGTTGACCTCGTCCATGTCGAATGCTTTGGTTTGCATTGACAGTCCCAGAGCAGGAGTTACCATCAGCTGGTGTAAACATTGTGTGTGTCTGCTATAGAAACCTCAGCTTTGCAGAACTGAGGATTTTATCGGAACACTTGAGTTTTGAGGAGGTGGTGTGAAATCCTGTGTCTTTTGCCCTCTCTGTGGTAAATGGAGTGTGGGTCACCTCCAAAAGGCAGCCCAGCTGGCAGGTAAGCATGTGAAGTTGGGATGGATCTCGCCTGGAGGTTAGGCACAGGGCAAACGCATAAGCTATTTTGAATTGAGCAGCCAAGGAGAAAGCATCTCCGGAAGAGAAATGTCACAGAGAATTCGCAGTACAGCACCGGTGTGCAGCTCAAGGGTTATTATCCTTTCTTTTTCCTGGTGGCTTTGTGCCGCAGTTATTTTGTGGGTGGGCTATGGCTGCTGTTACTGTGTGACTCTGGCAAGGGTGCTTCATAGCAGATGATTTTCTGTCCGTGCTGCCCAAGTGTTTCTGTCCTGAGCACGCCACTTGGTGAGTGAAGTGGGGTGACCAGCAGAAGTGTGGGATTATGTGTTTTAAAATAGAGAAATGTGGCAAATTCATACCCTGCAGTTCCTTCCTGACAACTCATCCTCCTGCATCACACTGCAGTGAGTGACAGCAACCAGAGGCTATTCATAAGGGTGGCATCTCAGCATGTAATAATAATAATTACATGAAATAATAACTATCTAAAGGGCAGCACGGTGAGTGACAAGCCAGAGAATATACCTTGACACCTGCCAAAGATGCACTAAACACACAGAGAAATTTTCCTGAGGATCCTGTCACTTTGTCAACTAGCAGAACCAGCCAGAGTTAATAAAATTACTCCAACAAAGTCAAGCAGGGGTTTTTCCCTTGCTGTCAGAGGCTCACGGCTGTAACACAGGTTCACAGAGTCATCGAGGAGTTTGATCTAGATCTGGCAATGCTTTTGTTGTTACTGTTTCTGGCTGTAATTAATTGGAGAAGTTCCTCTGCACGGAGTTTAAACTGATAATTATTAGCAATAATAATAATTGATAAAGTAGAGGTGACAGCAGGCTTTAGGGACCTGGCTAAAAAAACCCTGGAAAGGTTTGACCTTTTTTTTTTTTTTCTGCCATTCCTTCTGATGTTTAATGCTGCCTGTGCGCAAGGGCTCGAGTCTGGGACGAGAAGTATCATGTGGCAGCTGACAGCACTTACAGATTTTATCCTGATGTGCAGCAGCAGGTGATCTTATACTGTGCAGTATCTAATCCTTTCTGTAAAGGAAACATGAAAATTGTTTGGGCAGACCCTCATCCCTGGAAAAAAATGGTTATGGATAGACAGGAAAGGGGGTGAGTGTGGGAGCAGATAATGTGTATAGATAGAAGATGGACCACTACAACTGGAGTTAAGGGTGTTGTGTGTCCCACAGGACTTGACCTTTTAAAATCATCTGTAAATTATCCCTATCTCCCTTAAAATGAAACAAAAGCTGCTGGCCGAGTGCTAGAGCTTTACAGGTGAGTGCTGGACTTGCTGCCTGAAGGTCCCTGGCTTGTGTTGTGGGTGGGTTCAGGGCAGATATCCCCAATTGCGCTGAGTATCTAAAAGGAGTTATAACGTTTGAGGTGGGCCTGTGCTCCCCTACCAAAAGTGTGGGGAGCACAGCAGGACTGAAGATGCGAGGCTATTTTTTGCATGGCTCCTTAAGATTAGATAATGTGCGTTTTACGTGTCTCTTTAGCGCTGTTCTCTGTCACTTTAAAAATTCATACAGGACAATTAGAATTGCCAGTAGGACTATTTTTGTTTTACATAGTTGAGATGTGGTGTTTGACCATATCTTGTTATGTTCCCTGGTGTGGTCCCTCACTTCCTTGGGCTCCTGTGCCTCCGCCTGCGTGCCCTCCCTTGGCTTGTATTTAGGTACAAAGGAGCAGAGCACTGTGCTGGTGCACTGCAAACACAGAGGCACCCGTGTCCCCGAATAAGGGTGTTAGACATCGTGGTTGTAAAATAACACACAGGGTGAAGTTCACATGAGAGGTTTATTTATACTGCTGGCTGGATGCACCAATGGTTTCTATGGGAATGGGCAGGGCTGTGCAGTAGGACAGCCACTTATTGCATGTGATAGGGAGCTGCTGGGGAGGGCTGCAGTCTCCTTCAGCCCTCGTTAATCCAACCCGCGCCAGCTCCTCAGCCCTGCGTACCTCTGTGCCACACACGGCTCGAGGCAGGGACTGCTGGCAGGTCATGGGTCATGCATGACACAAGAGATGCAATTTTTAGGAAACAAATGCATGTTTTCATTGCAGAGAAGGGATAAAAATACATTTTCTGCGCAGCCTTTTGGTGATTATTATTCTGGAGAGTGGAGGTGAGGAGGGTTTCTTTATTTATTTATCTCTTTATTTGTTTTTATTCCCATAATGAAACTGCCACAGGGGAAAGCAGAACTGCAGGTGGAGTTTGTTTTATTATCACTGGTTCTCACTCCTGTGTGACTGCACAGAAAACCCAGGGGAGAATGGAGGTGAATTCAGCGCTGGCTGCTGCACGCTCATGGAAGTTGTCTCCCCTCTTGAGAGGCTGCTGGCCAAATTCTGCTCCTGGGGCACATTCCCTGCTGGTGTTTTCCAGATCTGTAGCATGACCATGCTCACTTTTGCAGGGAAGGCATCCTAGAGGGAAGAAGCTGTCCCAGGCAGCCCTGAGCTGGACCATTCGCACAACCCTCCTAGTAATTAAGCGGCCGTAACACCTCCCCTCTTGGCTGCCTTGACAGCTTTTAAAGGACAGTACAAAACTCACCCCACTTCTTCCTTCCTTGCAGCTGCACCGCATGGGCTGATGTGCTGTGGAAAAGTGGGTGCTGTGTCCATCCTCTAGCCCGGGCTGGGCTCCTTGGAGGGGTTGGGGTGACTGCACAGCACCCATCTGTGTCCAGCAGCCCTCCCAGCACGGGGGAGCTGTGCCCCAGGTTTCCCTGGAGAGCCCTGGGGGGCTCTCGGGCTTAGTGTCCCTGAGATGGTGTCACCCAGAATAAAACCTCAATTACCCCATCACTTTCTCGGAGGGCAGGGATTTCTGGAAGCGCGTGGGTTTCCCAGGAGCCGCTGAATGCCATCTGCCAGGCGAGGGGCTTTGCTCCAGGGGCTGTGGCGTGCCGGGAAAACATCCGCGGGGAGACGGAGAGATTGGCAGGGAGAGGCCGAGGGCTGTTAATAATACAGCAGGTGGGGAAAGCAGAGGATAAAACACACCAAAAACTGCATTCAGACAACACAGATGACAGTTATTTTGATCTGTAAATGTCTACCTAGTTGGAAAAGCTGCTGTAAATAACACCCAGCTGTCAGCCTGCGCTGCTCCGCGGGCTGTGCTGGGCAGGGCTGCGCTCAGGCATGCTGCTGATGGGGGCTGTATTTTTCGCAGTGTATGTACAGGATAAACATACGCTCTTCTCACACGTGTTTGTCATTGACAAATTCCTGCTGCACCTGCACTGTGTCATTACCATGTTCAGTCACTTGAGTCTTACTTCAGAGACAGAGGGTTGTTGAATTTGGTTGTGTTTTTTATAGTTTTCCTTCTTGTCCCTCAGCTGAGGCAGGGAAGTCCCTCATCCCACAGCTCTGTTTTTGTTGTAACACAAATGAGCTGTTCATTTTGGATACCAGCAGCAGCGTTAGTGTGAGGTGGCAATTTCTGGGTAGCCCGGTAATGCACCGTGTTGCAGATTTCTTCTCCGCAGGCTGGGAAAGCACACAAAACCAAGCCATTTCCAGGAAGATACTTGGCTGTTGCCAAGATTTCACCTGTTTTGTGGATAAACAGAGCACTTAAATCTTCAGGGCTATCAATATTTATAGATCAATCTTTCTGAAGACCAAGAGGGAGCGTTTATCGTTCTCTACTCGGCTCCACAGGCTGCAGAACAGCATCAGCCCGGCCCGTCAGCCAGTGCCTGCGGGCACTGTAAACAACATCGTACCTGCCGTCGGTCCTGACTACAGTTCAGGGCATGGGCATCAGTTTCTTGATTGGAGCAGGAACCAGCAACAAGGGCAGGTGTTTTGTTGGTGGGATTTGTCTAAATTTAGGGTGTCTACTGGCACTTGATATGATGCTGAAAAGTCCTCTGAAGGTTTGGGAAACATTTGTGGACAACCCTAGATGGATTTATAGCTTCCCATCAAGAACCATGTAAAATACATGGCTGGGTGTGGCTTTTCCTGGGTATTTGACTGAATTTTACTTTGCATTCTGGGCTCAGACAGGTTTGCAAGAGAAATTAGGGGGAGACAAAGTGGAGGCTTGAACGGAGCATGACGTTCACATACCCTCGGGAAGCAAAGCTGCTGGGTGTTCTGCACAGCTGCGACCTCCAGACCAATAAGGAAATTTCCCTGTTAAAGATGCACAAATCTTCTAACAGTCCCTTCTTTCAAGGTACAAACCACTACCAGTGAATGCCACATCAGAAAACACATTTTGCACTGTAGTTGACTTTCATGCACCCTTCCAGCTGGCCACCCTTCCTGGGATCCCAAAGCAGCATTTGCTGTTAAATCAAAGTGCCTTTTTGTTTTCTTTGCTCCATGATTGATATGTCTCATCTTGTCATGAAACTATATATAGCTTCTCCCTACCGGGAGATGTAGTAGCTGCTCCTGGCTGTGTCACCTCAGGTCAGATTAATTAACCCTGACATCATCCATTTTCACGGACAGAACTCCCATTCCCTGCTGCTTGTAAACAGAAGCCGCTTACAGAGCGAACGCAGGCAGGCGGCCATGGGGAGGCTATGTAAACACCATCGGTTCGCACCAAGCCAAGGTATTTCCAGTGCCTACTAAAAAGAGCAGAAGCCAACTTTTCATCTCCTTGTTTTTCTTAGGGCTTAGCAAGGAACCAGTGAGTTTGCAGCAGCTCTGATTACAAACACTTGCTCTTTTCTTTAGCCCCTGATGACTGCTGTTGGCTTGGTGACAGGGTTTATCCGGTGTCGGTGCTCCAGCCATTCGACAGCACTTGGCTGTTCTCTCCGAGGCCAAGCTGTCCCCAGTGCCTCCTAAGAATAATGAGGCTGGGGTTTCCTTTGGAGGGGCTGTTTTGGTTGCAGTGTCGAGGGGGAATTGGGAGTGGGGGTCCAGGAGCAGGACCACCAGCTCTGAAAGGCTGTGATTGCTCTCCCAACCTTCTGCAGGGGTTAAGGCCACAGGAGCAAAGACAAGCAGCTGCTCCAGCTCTGTAATACAGAATCACAGAATGTTAGGGATTGGAAGGGACCTCGAAAGATCATCTAGTCCAATACCTGTTTGTTGTTAAGAACCCTCCAGTGCAGCTGCAGTCTGCAGCATTGCTGCTGTGTTCTCTTGGTTTAGTATTTTTTCTAACTTGTGCTGCTCATCCGTACTGGCACTGAGTGGCCTCCTTCAAGAGCAAAAGAAAATCTGTGCAGTTACAGGGGGGAAATTGCTTCAAAGATCAGCTTTAGGTGAGCGTTGTTCTCATGTATGAAAGCATTTAGGAAGGGCATTTCCTTTCTCTCTCTTTCCCCTTCCTCCTGCTGTCCCATATCTGCATTTCCCCGCCATATCTCCCACACTAACAGATTCGTGCCCATCTGCCCCCGCCCCGATGGCCAGGAATGGCCCGTGAGCGCTGGTGTGTTGGTGCTCGGTGCTGCAGAGCAGATGCTGGGGAGAACCTTCAGCGGGAGGTGGCTGGTGGGCACCTGTATGTGAGCGGTTGCCCTAAAGAAGGTGTCTGAGCTGGGGGAAAGTCTGGGGGGATTTTTCAAGCTTCTACTAAGAGTTCAAGTGATTTAAAGTCTCTGCAAAGTGTCTCACATTTTTTGGATGTGATGCCTTCATCCTGTCATTCCTATACCTGCGTGTGAACTGGTAATGGCTGGGAGGGGGCATTTTTTTGTAGTCTGGCATATATTCTCATTCTCTCAAAGCTAATGGGTTTTTCTGTTGATTCATTTAGGACCAGTTTTCATGTTATGGCTGAGCTTTTGTGCATGATGTCCCATATTTCTGCTCAGCTTTTTTAGAACTTACTTTTCACTAACAAGTCTGGAGCTGAACATAGGGATACAAGGGAGCAAACCCATTTCTGTGTCTTTAGAGCACTGCAGTTAACTTTAACCCTTTCAAAAGAGCCCCTGCCTGCGCAAAGAGTAAAAATGCAGCATTCTCTTTCACTGCTTTGTTTGCTGCATTTTGGGACCTCATAATCTAAGACCCATTCATGCTGCTCTACTCAGAGAAGTAGCCAAAAAAAGGGCTTAAAAATTAATGCATGACACTTCATCACACTCTTTCTTTTCCCCTTTGCATGGAGGCTCTTGTGAGCCCAGTCCTTTGCAGACTGATGCATGCACAAGACCAGATGCAAAGGGCTGTTCCTCTTCAGGTTTGGCCTCTCCTCCATTCCTCAGCTGTGATTTTTTTTTCTTCCGTGTCTTGTTGGTGTTGTTCCTGCTGGGAGCTGGCAACCGAGACGGCAGTGAGTCAGTGGGAGTGGGAGGCAGCTGGGCTGAGACGTGCTTGGTAGGTTCCTCCTGAAGTTATGAATCTGCCAGTGCCTCTGCAGAACGGCTCTGAGGTCACCCATGTTTAGCGATGGTGATGATGATAATTTCCCAGGACAGCAGCTGGAGAGGCTCTGTGTGGGTCTGGTGATGCAGGATGTATGAGGAATACGCGGGTTGGCGGTGGGGACAGCGGGATGAAGGAGACAGGAGAGACGCAGCAAGGTGAGTGGGACAGATGTGCTTCTGGAGACAGAGCATCCAGCTGCAGTGCCACCAGCCCTGAGCATCCCGCGTGCATCTGGGTTCGTATGGCTTCTGGTCTCCAGAGAGGGAAGGGGGCAGATACCCGCGGTCTCAGCAAAACTTGCCCTGCAGCAAGCCCTTGACAGACGTTAAGAAGTCAGACTGAGACAGAGTTTTAAAAAGTTCAGGCAGGTGGGGCTGGGATTTAGGAGATCTGGGTTGGTTTGCTGAGCTAGCCCTGGCTTGCCTGGGTGACCCTGGGATGGCTCCTGTAGCTGACCCTGCTGCTGGCATTACTGAGCTTTGGCTTGAGACTTTCAAGAATAAGCGTTGTTTTTTTTTTTTATTTGGAGTACAAGTGCTTCCATTTTATTAGAAAATACTACTGAAGGATGGCAGAGGGAGAGAGCATGAGAGATTAAGTCTACTCATGGGCTGGATCAGAGTACAATATTTTGTCTCCCACTGTGCTACCAGCTGTATAAAACGAAAATGTCAGAAATCCTGCAGCAGGCAATTACAGTCCGATGGCAGCTGCTTACCGCCTCGCCTGGGGGAGCTGATCTTGGTTTATACCCTGAAACAAGGAGCCTTTCTCCCAAAGCTTTTTGCCTTATGCTTTCTCATTAAAAGTCTGAGCTGCCTTCGTGTCCCTCAGTGTGACCCTTGGAAAAGCTGGCGATAGGGGGAAGAGGGAGCGAGCTTACCTGCAGTGTTGTGCTGGCCCCTTGGAGAAGAAGGGCTTGCTGTCAGCCCCGGGGGTTCCCCTTATCGTGCCTCACGAGCATCTTCTCCTCAAACTGTTGCATGTGAGATTTATTTCTCCAACCTCCACAGTATGCATTAGCTTTGCATTTTTCTGGCTGGAATATCATTTTGCTTCTTCATGCCTATATTTCGTGAACTTCCCCAGGCCTGTTATTTTTCTTTTATTTCTCTTTGCAACACTTTTCATTCTGGAATGATGTGAACTTAATTCATGTGCCATTTGCTCTGTGCTCTACTTTCAGCACATTAATAAAAATAATTTGAATTGTACTAAGCTACAGGCAAATCCCTGTATTATCCCATGAGTATCTCCCTTCAAGCTGATGCATTTGTGGTCCTTATTTTCCCTTTGTTCATTATGCTGAAGGCAGCATTAAACAGGGATTGGAGGTGTGTAGCTGAGCCAAATTGGAAGCTGATGACTAATAAAAAATTGCTCTACATTTGTGAAATAAGGAGTAAAATAGCCTACTGTGAAACAGCCATGAGGAGAGGGGATGGCTCATGTTAATGTCGATAAGTACTGAAGGTATCAATCCAGCACGGCTCAGATGCCGTGATCTTCGGATTGAGCCCTGTCTCTTGATCGCTGGCTGCACGTCAATGTGGCTGCACAGAACCAGCAGCAGTGGGACAGCGGGTGCCGTACCTGTGCCAGAGCAGGGTGTGGGACCCAGCCGCTGCCGGGGTACCTGCGGTGTGCCCTTATCAAATAGGTGTGTGTATCCCTGACTGCCCAGCTGCGGGGAGGAGGATGAGTCTTACACCAGTGAAAGTCCTTGTCGCTGAGAGAAGTGTGGAAGGTGTACGGCTGAGGTACCGGATTGAGGACTGACGGTAACTGAAGGTTCGTTAGCAGTTGCCTCTAACCACAGATGTACCTGCTGTATGGTCTACGCAGCGCCAAAGTCAAACTTTGCAGATGATTTCCCAGCAGGACTTGTGGCAGAGAGAGCTGTCTTTTAAATGCCTTGATAGTGAAAAGCAGAGGCCTGGCTAATTGCCGTTAATGCTTGCACTAGAAATACCTGGATTAGCCTCTGTGGCTGCTGCCTCTGTGGCCCCAGTGGGGACCAGCTATCCCCATCTCTCCTAACTTCACCCTCTGGTCAGCAAGACATCAGCACATGCATTCCTCGGTGGGCTGGGGGGGACTGCCACCAGGCTGGGGGCTGACACGTTACTGTCCCCCCAACCTCAGGGGCTGGGTCCCTTTGGTGCCACCCCTCCTCGCCCCTGCTGCCAGCACAAGCTGCGAACTGCTGTGACTGTGGGTTTTGCTCACGAGCCGGAGGAGAGCAGGGAACTGATGAGCCTGTGCCACCATGAGACCTGAACACAGACAAGTGTATTTTTCAATCAGCATGTTTTCTTTATTTTTCCAATGTCCTGTCTGAAGAACTATTATACATAATTGGTTCTGGATTACTGGGCAAACCGCATTCAGATAACACTTGTCACCTTGGGAATAGCTAACGATACATAACAAACCAGCAGCAGCATGCTCGGGCTGAAGGGCTTTGTGTGTGTGTATGTTTTGTCATCTTTTTGTTTTTAAATGTCTCTTGAAGAATAAAAATACACACATATTTTAAGCAAGCACTTCCTTGCACAGATCTGTTTTGTTTTAAAACATCATCAAGTCAGTTCCTTTAGCAGATCAACGTTATTGTGTTGCTCTTCTGATGCAGTGCCTGTTATGTTTATTTTTCTTAGCTGAAATTATTTCCTCAACAGATTTGCTTTTGAAAGGACACTGCTCTGTGCATATCTTGTTCAAACCTAAGCTCATCTAGCTACTGCTCTGCTTTTCTGATAGATATCTTGCAGATAGGGAACAATACTTTATTATTGGAAAGCAAATGCTCATATCCAAGCCATCTTAGAAGTACATCAAAATCTGTATGAAACAAGACTTTAAGTAAATGGACTCTAAAATCCTGGGTTTGATTATCTCAGAGAATCCCTGCTGAAACTAATAAGGCAGCATCATGAAAATGACATTCTAGGCCCAATATTACTAAGTATTAATTATTGTTATCTCTTTGGTAGCTGATAGCAGTGGTTGCAGCCCTGCAATTTAGCTTTCCAGCAGAAAGAAAGGTATTGGAACAAAACTAGAAAATAAAGCTCGATATAAACATATCAAATCTGAAACAAAAGCTGTCGTGGTGTACTGTGGTTCCTTTTCGAAACCACAGCCTAGCATGCTCTGCTTTAAGAAACTGGCTCTAAAATCATCCATATGGAGAGCAAACTTTGGTGTTGCTCCTCTTGTAGAACCTTTCCTTGGACTGCTGAGGGCAAGGAGAGGCCAAGGGGGCAGGTGAGGGGAAAGCCCAAGGTGTCTTTTCAAATCTACCATGTGCTTGCCAAGAAACGCAGCTTGGATGACTTTGTACAACAGTGACACCTGGTGATACCCATCAATATTTACTGTTTCCATCTGCTTTTTAAGAGGGGAGAGTTGGAGCCTGCAAATTCATTATTACTTGAGAAGTAAGTTAGAGGAAAGCACTTGGGCTTGACTCAAGACCTGCCAGGGCTGCTCCTGGCAGCCAGCTTGCTCTGTTGGGTTTGGGTATGTTGGTGCTACAGTGTGCTGATGTTTCGTGGGCAAAGGCTGGATGCAGAAGGATGTCACCTGCAGGGAAGGGTGCTGTGCTGTTGTGTGTGGAGTGGGGTTGGGTGACAAACTGCTCTGTGCTACTCAGGTGAGAAGAAAGGGCGTACATCTCCATGACCTCTCTTGAGCCCCTCTCACATCTCCTGTTAATGCATCCTGACGGGCAGGGACTGCAATCCCTGCTGGAAGTGTGTTATTCTCATTGCAGACCTTGAGTCTTGGTTAGGCCTTACTTTTATCCAAACTGGTTCAGCCTTTCTAATTATTAGGGGAACACTGATTAAATGAGATGGAAAGTGCTTTCTATTGAGGAGGAATATTTTGCCGATCTGTCTGTCAATGCTCCAAAGCCAAATAGTGAAATGTTAGTGGAAGGTGTGTGGTTAAAGCCACAGTTTATTCCCTGTGGGTCCTTCTGTCATCAGGGGAATTGGCACATTTCTCGCAGCGAAGGAGAGAAGAGGGAGAAGAACCCCCACTTCTGGTCTCCCTTCTTCTCCCTTCCTGAATGTCCTGCAGGATGTGATCGGGTACCTTTCCTCTTTCCTTACTAAATATGGTCTCTCTCTGCCTTGCTGCTTAGTTTGCACCCGGGGATGTGATCTGGGGGAAAAGGGCGCATCTCCACTAAATGGTGGTGGAGGACATTTGTGGACCTGTCATCACCTGGAGGTCTATGTGCCGTAGATTTGTATGTCGCCTCTCTTTCCCCCTCCTCCCCAGTATTTGTGCAAATTAAAACAGTTCAGTAATAGAGGTTTCTTTGGGTTAATTCAAATATGTGGAGTGTTGCAAAGAAATCAGGTTACTCCTCCTCCCTTCAAGGAATTATAAGTGACTTTGGGCCAAAATCCTGGCAGTGCCTCTAGACCACCTCCCGGGATCAGTGCTTACATGAACACTTGACGCCTGCTGTTAAGTCTCTTGAAAAAAGAGAGAGCTGTGCTCCTGAGGGCACGGACTGGGTACTCTCCTGTACTGCATCAAGCATATAAATGATGTATAACAAAGAACTAATAAGAAAAATGATGATTTGAATGTGCAAACATGGGGGGCAGAGGGAGAGGCCTGTAGTGAGGCTGAATTAGATTTCTTTAATATCAGGTATTATATATGCACAATAAGCAGAGTCAGAGTGATTATTCCATACCTGTTTCTTTCCAAAGGATAGAATATGAACTAAATCACCCCTCAGAGAGTAATAGTGAGATAATGTTTTCACACCATTAGTCAGATGCTAAAATACCAGTGCACTTTTTCTTTTCCCTGGCAATATAAAACTAGAAACAACAATCAAACAGAAAGGTAACACCTTGTATGCTGCCCAAGGAGTTTTCTTTCAGTTCTGGAAGCTTTGGTAAAATCGAAAGCGGCAGCCGCTGTACATTTGTTTCCAGAAAGTCCTGGTTCTCTTAAGGAAATCTGTACCTCTCTACTACTTTGTCTGGTTTGTGTGTAAAGTACCAGTAAATAGTCCAAAGGAAAACTTAGATTTGGGTGTATTAAAAAGCAAATATTCCCCACAGTCTCAAGAAGAGGGAGACAAGATATCCCATAGGTAAAAACCATGGCACACATCCATATGGATGGACAAATGGTTTGAGAATCCTATTGAGAAACCAGAAGTATACACCATGTTCAACACTTCAGTTTTTAAGAAGCAGTTTATTCAAACCCAGCTGGTAGAATTTGATAAAATGATTCTGTTTGTGCTGGTCAGACCACATCAAATCTGTGGTGCCAGATAAATTGTTCATTTTGAGAAAAGGCATATTCTGCCTGTGCTGCTGGGATGGAGACGGCCGACAGATTTGAGATCACACTGTCCAAGGACTAAACAATTCATGGAAAACTCAAAGGCATTTTTTTCCCCATTGATTTCAGGGAGATGAGGATTATAACAACCACGTCACAGGTTTAGGATGTAAAGGAGAGCCAAACAGCTCTGACAGTTGTTTTCTGTTGAGCTGTGCTGGCCTCCTGGTAAGGTGGGATGTGGAGAGACAGTATGGAGGGAGTAAATTGATGGTGACTGTGGGGAGGAACAATCCTGAAGTTGATGGGGCTGCACAGGTATAAGAAGTTCAGGCCCCCAGCGTTCCCTTTACTGTTTTATTTTGGAAGTAGAAGGAGGACAGGGAGGGCTTTAGAGAAAGTCTTCAGCAGTAATTAGTAGTGGTTGATCTCTGCTTCCATGGGAAACTGCAACTTCTGCTCCTGATTGCAGGGTAATGATGAAGAGTATTAACATACTAAAAACAATTTCCCTTTTTTGCAAAGAGAGGCACATATGGCTGGAAAACAAGTACAGTCATGGGTAGACTCCCCATAGGGATTCTCCATAGAGACTTTCCAGTGAGTTTTCTGCAAGGACTAGAAACCTTCAGGCTTGCTTCGGGGAAGATGGGGAGAAACTCAACGCAGCGTCTTTCCACAAACTGCTCATTTATAAGAATTTTATCCTGCTGTGTGGTCTTGAGCATCCCCTCGACCCCAGTTTATCTCACCGGCTCCAGCTTGGCTTTCTGAGCTGGGGTCAAGGTGCTTTGGCAAGACTGCCCCAAGGAGCTCATAGGCCCATATGCCTGGGCTTCTCTACCATCTGTAGCATCAAGGGACTGTCACTTGTTCTCCTCTTGTAACCCTTGTACCTGGTTTTCCTTGGGACCCTCCAGAAGCTGCTTCTGCTCCTGAGAAGCTGGGCCTGTCCCACAGCCTCCTTCATCTCCCTAAACCCACTGCTATGCTGGAACCCAAAAGTTCCCTCGTAGTCCCTCTGGGATCCTTATTGACTTTTACAGTCTTTAAAAGACCTCTGCATGGATTTGTAATCATTCTACGTGTACACCGAGCAACTCTAACATAACTGGTAATTAATTTGTTTTAATTGTTTTTATATAATCCCCGTGAGCGACCTCATGTTTTGTTTTGCATCTGTTATGTTTCTGACTCAAATTTTAATGCCTTAATGGGAACAGTGCCAACTGCTGTTACACTGAGCTATGAGCAATCTCCTGGCACACTTCCAGTCCTTTATTGTGGAACTAACTATACAGCACTGTAATTTAACTAGCAAAATGTGGCAAATCACTATTATTAATAACAATAAATCTATTTCTGCAGGTTGACAGCATTAAAATAACAAATTACTCTGCAAAGAAAGCTGGTAATTTTGGGTGCTTTCCACTGTGATCATTGCAGAAGTGTAATATCCATTATTAAGAGCCTTTTGGTGTCTCATGAAGGAGCTGTTTGCACATGACAGTGCATCATGGTACTTACTATGGGGGAGGATACAGAGGCCCTGACCATGGCTATTTCAGTAATTCACCATTTTAATTTAAATGTTAATGGCAGGATGGGGCAGGTTAGGGAAAATTGTCTGCCTTCCCTCCTTTTTTAATAATCCTGTCTTATCCAGTTAGTCAAATCTCGATGCCCGAGATCTTAATTTCTTCTTCTCTCCACTCTCCGTTGCCACCTTTATTCTTGACTCCACAGTGCTGCAGTGTGCGAGTCCTCTGAGGTTTAGCCAAGTGCTTGATTTGTTCAAGGCTTCAACCATGGGAGCAATGCCCACCAGACACTCACATTTTTAAAAGATTTAGCAGCTGAACCCCTGCAGGCTGCTGCTGGATTGCAGCAGCCCAGTCATTGCAAAAAGACCAAGCCAAAATCACAGGCTTAAGATTCTTTTCAGGCTGGAGTTTCTGGTGGAATTCACATACGACACCTGGAGGCTTTTTTTTCCTGAGGCTTTTGGAGCAATCCACATCCAACTCCATCCAGTTCCCATGAGGGGAAACCAGAGCAGTAACCCTAGTTCTGTATTGCCCTGGTATGAGGCAGCCCTAATTTTCTAGAGCCTAATTGAAGAAAGCCACATCAACCCCTTCACATCTAAGCAGCTGTAACAAGCAGTGATTGCGAGGGGAACGAAGTATGTGTGCCAGCTCCTGGGGCTGAGGGTGGGGAGGTGTGGGCTGTGGGTGGTGAGAGGGAGGTAATTGAGGTTACGATAGGGAACTGGTGACTGTACGGGAGTTGGGGCTTGACTGACTTAACTGCTCATTTCTTTTGTTTCCATGCTTTGCGTTGGCGGGATAGGCATTCTAGTGAGCTTAAATGGGAGTTAAAATATTATGGAAAAGAGAATACTGGAATATTTGCCTCATAAGTTGCAGGCGTCAAAATGTTCTTGTATAGTCTGTTTGTAAAGTTACTTTTGTTTAAGAATTTATAATATACCCAGGGGCTTTACTCACTTTTTGGTTGTTACTTCAGGGCAGTCCTTATCCAAACCCACTGAAGGTAATGGAGAGGTTGTTCCTGGTTATTGCCTCAGCCCCTTCACTCATTCATGGAGTGTGCAGAAAGCTTCTAGTTATCATTTATGAAGGGGGAATGTGAGACAGGAGTGTCAGTTGCTGCTGTTTCTGCAAGCTGATGAATGTGTTCCCTTGCTCTGCGAGCTCTCCCAGCCTAAGTGGGTAGGTATTGGTCTAGAGAGGGTTGGAGTAGAACTGTGCTGGAGACCTGTAGGGAGTCTTCTGCAGTCTGTCATCTGCTGTCAGCTACTCACTAGATGATGCCAATGAACTCCTCTGCAACTTCAGCGTGGGTTACTGTTAGTAACTCACAGCTCTTTCAAATACAGCCTTGGGAAGAGCAGCATATGCTTAGAAAAATGTCGAGAAGAAAGGGTGCAAGGTGGCAAGGTCAGAAAGAGTAAATATGTGATGTGGATATAACTGGATGGAGAAGAATAGTAAGGGAATGGAAACAAAAATGTTTGTGGGGAATGAAATTAAAAAGCCACATGCAGAGAGAGCTGGTTGATAAAACTACCAGAAATGTCAGGCACTGGGAATCAGAGACTATGGTCCAGAACTTGGTCACCACATGTCTGCCTCTGCACCACCTTCCATGAATGGGTGTGGTGTCAGACAGGGTGCTGGAAGGTCTATCGGGTGAGCAGATGGAGACTGGCACAGTTTGCTAAATGGTGTTTGAAAAGAGCAGTAATGAGTGTGAAGAAGGGGCTGAGACTGCTGCAGATCTACTCGTTGGTGCAGCTGAAGAAGTGGCAGTGGGGTGGTTTGCAGTGGGCTGCCATGTTCCTGCTTAACTCCTTGTGTGCAGAAGTGGCTTAGTGCTGCTGCAGCAGGGCACTGCTAGTGTTTTGGTTGGTGGTTTTCTGCATTTGTGCAGGGGGAATTGGGAAGGGGACACTGGAAATCACTTTAACTCTTTGTGCTTGTGTAAGATGGAAGAGATTTGTCTCCTCCCCCAGCTGGCTTGTAGCAGGATGGAGTCTGCTTGCTTCTACAGGGAAACGCACGTCCGTGTCTGGATGGTGGCTTGAAAGTTCCCCTTGCAGAGCCCAAGCTCGCAGGCTTCCCTTGCAGTTGCTCTAAGTGCTTAGTCAGTTTTCTTAGAGATTAAAGTACCTCCTCGGTAGCCGAGTGGACTCTGCAGGGTTTAATCCAGGGCTGTCTGCAGCTACGGTACCAGCCATGCCATGCGGAGCTGTTCAGAGATGCAGCCCCTTGTGAGCACTAATACTCAAAGGCAGCTTTGAGCTGTTATCCGGCCTAAGCTGCCGGTCAGACTGTGATAATTCAAGTTTAGCAAGTTCGACACCAGCTGCTGCTCTCCCAGAAGTGCCTACAGCTCTGCGGGGCGGCAGTGTTGATGGGTTTCTGAAGGGGGCTGGGGGCCCCAGATCTCCTTAAAAAAAATTAAAAATCCTAGTTTATTCTCTGCAGTTACTTAGAGGAGACTTAGCTGAAAGTAAAAATCACTGAAAGGAAAATCGGCCTGGTTTAGGCCAAACCAGGACAGCATTCCACCCTTTGCTTTCAGCCAAAGATCCTATGGCACTTGACAAACAAGATGAAGGCACTTCACCCTTCCGAGGGTTTTTATCCTGTTGATTTGCAAAGCAGCCGAATTCTTGGTCCGGCATGGCGGAGAGTGGTGACATCTCCAAGCTTTGCTCTGCTGTTGAAGCATTTGGTTTGGAGCATGCCCCAGATTTGCTAGTCTTTGGAGAGTCATGACAATTTTAAAGCACGTGTTTGCAGCAAGAGCCTGGCTTTGGTGATCTACTTGATGTTTTTCTGTTTTCCCTTTTTGTTCCTTCTGGCCTGTCTCCTCCATTCAGAGGCAGCTCTGGGCATGGGTGGAATAGGCAGTTGTCTTGGCGGGCAGACTGCTAGGGGCTGTAAAACCTCCTTTTTTAACACAGTCTGGAAAAGCATCAGGCAGAAGCAAGTACATAAGTAAGTGCATAGTGGGAGACCTATCCTCCTTCGCTTAGGTTCCTCGCTACGTGAACTCCAGTTTCCCACCAAGCACTTCACACTGTTTGTATGAATAATATTCTGCAGGTATGTCTATGTTATCTGTGGGGACAGGTGTAGTTATTGACATCAGACCTCAGCTCCTTTGTTCCTGGCCTCTAAGGATGCGAATGGTGAATTTATAAGCCTCACTCTCTGGTATTGCAGAGCTTCAACTTCTGGGAAACCAGTTAATGCAAGCAGTAGGCCATATACTTGATGAGAGCTCTGCAGGAGAACATGGTTAACTTAAATCTGAAGATATTGCCACCGTTTTGTTATTTGAACTTCTGTTTTCTGCAGGAGTAGAGACACAGAGGAAATGTGCATCGCTGCAAAACTGTGCATTGAACAGAAAGTTGGCAGAAGTGGTGTGATTTATGTCTCCAAGAGACTGTTTCTTAGTCATTACACAAAAAAAAAATTAAAAGTTTCTCTTATCTTAAAAGGCAGAGGCCAATGATATTGGAGATGGAAGGCATTGGCTTCTGTGACTAGAACAGTTATCTGCAAATTAGCAACTGATGTTGCTGTTTGTGACAAGATAGCAAGATGCTAAAATAATGAACCAAAATGCAGACTGCCTGTAGCTGGTACCAAGTGCTAAGAGTTCCACTCTTAGAGTTCTTACTCCTTACCAGTCTGCACCAGGAATTTGAAGCAAGATTGTGCATCCCTTGGGACCACCATGATCCTCGTATCTCCACTGTGCAAAATAAAAGGGTCTTTGGCAAGTGGCATATTCATGAGATCTTTTTTGCATGGTACAGGCACTGTGCATACTGTCCAATCACTGACTATCCAATTGGTCTTTTCATGCACGTAGCTGGTTTGGATCCTGTTTTGCAGCAGCCTGGAGGAGCACTAATTGCATGGCTTGTCAGGATTAGGAGCTGGCAAAGAGACCTCTACTTTTTCTGTGAGCGTTTTTCCCCTTGTTAACTTTATTTTCTATTGCAAGTGATCAAAACAAAGAAACACTGAGAAAATTGTCCTTTTTTTACTTTGTTTGAAACTGCCCGAGGAGTACAGAACATGGTCATAAATAGACTGTTAGACTTGAAACTGCCTTTTGGAGAGAGAGCAGAAATGTGTGATGGTGAAAAATGAACCACTGATCTACAGCTGTCTGAGAGCGGTTGCCTTGGGATGAAGCAGGCTAGTTGAAGTAGAGGGGTGCGATGTGATATAAGTGATTGAAGTCTGGTTTCTTTCATCTGTAGATACTTGAATAACTTTCCATTAGTCTAAATTGGGTTGCAAATGAACATAACCTTTGATCTATAATGGGACTTTCCAATCAGGGAGGCCCGAGTTCAAAAAATGAAAAGCAGTTTACATTGATGAGACCAGTAGAAAGATCTGAATCCTGAAGAAAAACCTGCTCCAGCACTGTTGCAGACAAAACATCCTTACATTGATCCTTATGGGTTTCTTCCAACTTGAGATATTCTATGACTCTGTGAAAAGTGGAGGTGGACCTTCGGGAGCCAGGAGAAGCTGGTCAGAGAACTGACGTGGATTGCCCAAGTGTAGGGAAAGGCAGTTGGCACCATTGAGGTTATTCAAGCTGTGAACTCTTTCACATGACCCTCATTTCAGGTCTAAATCATTAGTGAGAGGGTCTTGACCAGTCTCCTAATTTGAATGATGAGAGTATTTTGGGTGGAGAGAATGACTGCTTATTGTGTTTGTGGCAGAGAGCAGGGTGGGGGCAGAACATTGGGTGGGTGCATTTACTGCTCCTATTTTCATTATGGGACTACTCATGCAGAACTAAAACAGAAAATAATGAATTCTTTCTGCAGATACTGACAACAATATGTTGGCTTTATTTAAAGACATCCAAGTACCTAAATAGTGTGGTTTATTTTATTGGTTAGTTAATATCTAGACAGTATTCCTTATCAGGTTTGACAGGTCAACTTCTTGGCCTAAATTACATAACAGTGCCTCTTTAATGCTGGATTCCCAGCTTTTGTTGGTCTGTCTCATAGCCAGGGTGTTATCTAGCGTATGGAATTTGATTTATTTCTGTGCTGGCATGTCCAGAAGAATCCGTGTAAAGAAAACAAACTGCGTGTCCCCTTCACAGGAGATCTTGGCTGCTATTTCTCTACCCACTAAAAGCTTTATCACTCAGCCTTGTTATTACCATGCTAAACGGAACACTTCAGAGTTTAGCGGCTTAACAAGATAAAAACATGCTTTGTGGTTAATGTGGTTACTGTAGGCATGCACATGGGGCCAGCGAGGAGAGCTGCTTGCTTCCTGCTGGTGCAGCTGTGGAGCGGCGGAAAATAACTTTGCTTGATAAAGCCTATGAAAGCAGGCAATTCAAGATATATTTGAGCTTTGTCAGGGTAACGTGCTGAAGGCTGACCAAAGGTAGAGGAAAGTATCCCTTCCTCCCTGGCCACCCTGCTGTGTAATTTGTACCCAAACCAGATTTGCTGTCTGCCAGGATCTGTTTCTGTAGTTCTTTCTCTAGTCAAGTGCTAATGAGTTGCAAGGGTGTTTTCCAATTCAAAGGGACAGATTGGGATTCCCCTGCTGACACCATGTCTTGAAAATAATCCAGAGGGCTTTTTTTTTTTCCTGAGTGACTCGTGTTGTCTGAAATGTGCAAATTTAGGAAAATTCTCTTCTCTGTATCACTTGCTTTTTGGAAAATTGTGACTTGGGGTACACGATAAAGGCAAGTGTCTGGATTCTCAGCTGCTAGAACTTCACAAGAACTTGATTACTGGTGTTTCCTCCTCCCAGAGATCCAGGTTTGACTCCTCCTTGACATGAAAACACACACCTTCTCCTGAAATACTTCTGAAGCAGTAAATTAGCAAGTGTACCTCTGGAATCCTTTTCATGGACCTTCCCAGACTTTCTGAATATATCTTGATTTTCTTTAAAGCATAGGAAATACAATAATTAGACAAATTTAGACAAGATGCCCAAAGGCAGCTTTCTATCTTAAGCCCAAGAAGCAGGTCGCATTATGGTTTGTCCCTTCTGACGTTGGTTGATTCAGTGTTCAAGATGGATCCGATTGTTACAAAAGCACAGTCAGTCCTTTTTTCTTCTTCCCAAAACTTCCTGGGCCTGGCTCCCTCATGAGACCTTTTTCAGTCTTGTCTGTTTTTTATGGTTACTGTAAATATTCTACTTTTATTGTCTCCTTTCTCATCCCTACATTTCATTTTTTTTTTTTTTTTTTTATACTGAAGAAAGAGCTGTCCTCCCACAGTGCAAGCAAATATACTATCCCAAGGCCCTTTGCTTAGACAAGGCAGCCATTTTTAACCAAAGATTTTGTAAGCAAAAAGAATATCCATCTTCCAGGACACTGCTAACGACGACATTTTTGTGGTTGTCATTGCGTACTAACTTCGTATCAACTGGAACTGCTGTGAGCTGAAAGATAGCCCAGGCTGTTCATGGGTTGCACAGCCTTGCTTCTCTGCTCTTTGCATCCCTTCTCAACCTGCACAGAGACAGAACAAACAAATACCGAGCATCAGGATGAGAGGGGTGGTGACATACTGTGTCACATTGTGCAATCACCTCCAATCTGTGCTCTGCACATCAAATCATTTCATGCTGAGATACCAGTACCTTCTTTTACCAGCTCTTGCATCTTAATACTGTGTTGCTTCTGCTAAAGCTAGCAGTTAGTTAAATAATACACAGATGTGTATGTTTAAGCATATGAATTAGTATTTGCAGCTATAGTTTAGTTTGCTGTGGAACATATTTCTCATGCACACAGCATGGAATAAAAAAGCAGTTTCCAGAGCACAGTTCCATCCTAATAATTATGGCAATCTTTCACTCAGCAAATGCTTAAGCTCACTCCTAAAGGTTCTAGTGAGGAAGGAATAATAACCAATTAACAAATATTATTGACATTCACAGCTAAGGCAATGCGTGTGCTCTAAGCATCAGGAGCAGGTGTTGCAGGTAGGGGGAAAGGCATACTGATGAGCAACCTCTTGAATCTTCTGCCTTGTGACGTGTCTAGGAATTTGAGAATTTATTAGTGCAGCCATTAATTATCTATTAGCACTTTAGATTATGCTTCCTTGTATAAATAGTTTATAAAATGTATTCAACTGCTTCTTTATAGCTCGCACGCAATGTTGTGATCCTCCTCAGCCTCACTGCATGCAGCGTGTGGCTGGTGGGTTTGCTCAAACTGTGCGTGATGACGGGAGGTACAGCCTAATCCCTCAAATGGTTACAGGACAGCGTCGCACCATGTGTCAGACCTTATTCTGTGTGATACAAGTCAAACTGCCTTTCTCTTCCCTCAGAGATGTGCAGCTGGTGTGTTGAGAGCTTTGGAAACCTAAAAGCACTGTATGATCTGTTATGAAGAAAGACATCTGCCTGCATAATCATGAGCCGGTTTGAGAGCGAGCGCCCGTTCTAAATCTGGTAGATCCGTATAGCACCTGTTCCTTCCTAGGGGGATGTAGGTGAGGAAATGGAGAAGAGCTTGTGTCCCTCAAACCTGCGCATAGCCCTCCCCCAGCATTGTCATTGTACCCACTCACAGCTCTGCAGATTGGTTCCAGGCCTGATGGCACCACACGTGAGGAGCAGGGGTAGTTCAGTGAATTACATGTGTTCTGCTCATTGCTAGTGGCTCCAAAATTGACATTCACAGATAAGCCCTGCCAGGGATGTGCTCACCACATCAATATCTCCAGTTCATACATTATGCAAAGTGTTTGCAACAGTGAAATGCTAAACCAGCTGAAAACGTTTGGATTTTGTGCAAGATGTACACTTTGCATTACCTATACTGATTGCAATGTATCTTACTTTAATTAAATAAGCATGGAATGTAAATTTTAATAAGTTGTAATACAAAGTAGTTGACTTGCAATATTTGTAAACCTTATTTCATAAGTGTTTGATTTTTGTATTAATTGAGTTGTTTGCTGTTAGATTTTGCTTTGGACACATTTTGATATATGTGCAGTGAAATTTGTCTCACTGGTCAAAAACATAGAGGTGGACTCTGTCCACATTTAGCTGCAGAAAATTTGTTCTGGTATCCATGGAATCTCTTCTTGCAGATAATGTGACATAGGAATCATGTCACTCTCTGCTCACGCTGGGTAGCATCTCAGTTAAGCATAGAGAAGAGTGGTCATTGGCAAGGCACTGGACTAATATTCAACGGGTTGAGGTTCAATTATCAAACTTACATTTGAGACCTTCATTACATCCATAATGCTTAGCTAAAGTTGCCACGGTGCTTCAAGGTGCAATCAGCTAGTTAGACTGAGCTTGAGTATGACTAAATTTCATGATCGATCTGAACCCACCTCCAGCTCCCATCTCGCTGCCCAGTGGAGGAGCACTTGAGGAGCCCCTCAAGGCACCATCTTCCTTTGTGCTTCACTCCTAGCTCACTTAGGGCCTCGAGCAGCTCCTGCAGTGCAGTGTGTTGGATTCAGGTGGTGTTGAAGGTGTGGAAGTGCCTGATGGGGTGTCAAAAGGAGTTTTTAGTCAGAATTTGAATGTTTAATAAAACAGATTTCTCCGGACAGAAGAAGAAAGGCAAAAAATAATATAGTGAAATAATTGCTACCTCTAGAAATTTCAATTATCAGTCAAAATATCCTGAAATCAAAACCTTACTGACATTCAGCCTCAATTATATAAAAACCTTTGGGGATATGGAATATGTTCATATAAATGAGGTCTCTGATAACTGAGAGGAATTTTCAATGTATTTAATGGGTGTCAAGAGACTTGACCCTGTTTTGAATACCAGCGAGTTTTGGGTAATTGAAGTTTGTATAATCTAGGTTGAACTGTAGAATTTAGCAAATTAAGATAACATTGAGAGTGTGTGTGAGTTAATTTTACTTCTGACAAATGAAACCAGTTTAACTACTTTAGAGACTAAAGCAAGCAGACAACAGGCAGTGTGCCACAAGCTGCAGTTATCCAAGGCATCGCGTACAACATCGTTAATGGTCTCCTGTCCAGCCGCTGGAAGGATCCATCCGCAGAGATGAAGAGTGATTGAAATTCTTCAGATTGTGTATAGCACGTGCTGTCAGTAGGGCTTTCAGTTAGTACGAGGGCGAGTTCTGTGGTGAGGATTTGTGTCTGCCTGAAAGTGAGCAGAGACCAGTGAATGCTGGCAGCGCAGCAGCCTGTGCAATGGCTGTGGATGATAATGATATGGCTGATGAGAGATGGAAGACAGAAAAGTGCAATTCTCCCAAGACTGCAGTTCCCAGGGTTGTCTGATGTCCCTAGTGCGTATGTGTTCCTCCTCCTCCCCTCTCTTCCCTTCTCCCTTAACAAACATGCTTTAAATAAATATTTTAATGTATTTCTAGATTTCCAGGGAGGGGGAGGAATAAATTATTAAAAATTAATTACTAGTACAGTGGTTTCAGGATATAAGAGGTGCAAGGTTTGTGGAGAAACATACTACCCTGCACTAAATCAGCTGACAGCAGTTACCAAAATCTGACAAGCTCCCAAAAATATCTTTATCTGACAGGTCTGAACAGACTCGGTGCCTGGAAGTTTGTTTGTTTTCTCCTGTCTTATCATAACAAGAAGCAGTACCTCTCTCTCCTTAACACCTTTGGCTTGAGTACTAGACCCTGAAATATTTCAAGAGAGAACTACCAAGGGGCAGGAGAGAAGTTCGTGAAGTGACAGTCCAGGGGACTCCTGGGAACCGTTATTTTCTTGCTTAGCTGCAGCTCTTTGGCAAGACAATTGACAACAGTAGGAGTTTGCCCCCTAAACATTTTAGCAATCTGGTTCTTAGTGTGTCTTCGGCTGTAATGTTGAGGTGTTAATTCTTCCTTTACTGGTTGTGGAGGGAAAAACATTGGGCAATGTAGCACATAGGGAGTACTTAAATGTGGGTTATATGAGACGCAATGGAGGAATTTTTGATGGTGGCATATATTAAATACTTGACTGGCACATTGTGTATCACAAAATCTCCTTTTCATCTTTCAAAAATATGTTCTCATTCTTAATATAAGCCCTTTTGGCAATAGGAGGGTAGTGACAACATGGTAACCAGTGAAGGCATTCTTCGTGAACATTTTAACTTGACACAGGCTCCGTCTGTCTGCAAGATTTATTGGAAAGCATAACTGCTACATAACATCAGTGGAATGATGCTCTGCAAGAGGACTGTGTTAGTTTTATGACACCAGCAGCTGGAAACCCCAGATCACCCTGGGGCTCCATTGTGCTGGGCTTTGTACAACCCCCTACCTTCTAAATAGGAAAAAAAAAAAGTGGAATAAATGAAAGGATTGTCCTCTTTTATAGCTGGGAATGGATCCATGGTGTTGTCGAGTGACACACATAAGGTTAAACAAGAAAGTATAGAGAAAATCAATCTCCCCAGCTCTGGTCTGGAGTCTTAAACACATGACTGTCCTCCCCTTTTGGATCTCAATTTGAAACTCATTATACTAGAATGGGTGGAAAATTAACCAAAAAGGGTTATCTAATCCTACACTGAAAGAGCAAAAAATGCTCAGTTATGGAGAGACTGAAAGATAAGAGACAGCAAAACTTCAAACAAGTACTCTGGAGGATACGAGGTAGATATCAGAGACTACTTGGAGAACTGATAGGAAAGCAGCGTGTATCAAAGCACAGAGGGGGAAGCATGAGGGGTGGTTTAGACCAAATGTCAAGGGGGCTGTTTTAGGGAAGAAAAATAGAAATAAAAGAAGCAGTATTAATCTGTAGGTGTGTGATAGCTGAAAAGATATTCTCATCCTTAACAGCTTTATTAGAAATAGCTTTCCTTGCAAACATCACCGAAAAAGGAAACTAGACAATGCCAGCTATTTTCTACAGCAAAATTACCATATAGAGAACCACAGGGAAAATGCCTGAGACCGCAAACTGTAAACAAGCTGAGCCACTGGCAGGCTTAAAAACCAATGTTTTTTTTTTAAGTGTATGCTAAAACCAACTCTGTTTACTTAATTGCAACAGAACATTGTATTTTCCTTAAGAGAAAATTGAGAAAACCTGGAGGGTGATTCCGTGGTTTGCAATAAATAAACACAAATGTGAAATTGAACGCTACCCAAATTACAAAAGCTAAGTACATGAGACGCCCCCAGTGCAAACTTGTCACTCAAGTGCCAACTGTCAAGAGTTGGATACTTTTCATAAAGCATAGTTTTAGTCTTTATCTTAATGTCAGTGCTTTGTTATGATTGACCTTCTTCTGGCTGGAAGCCCACTTAAACTAAACAATGCTATTCTGTTCTGCAGAGGGTGAATAGAGAAAGCATTGTTACTTGGTAAAATGTCTTTGGACTGAGTCCCAGATGGGAAGGAAGTGGTGTAATTACTGTACTCAATACAGAGCACTGTAGGGGCATGTAAGGCAACCGGTCTGCAGTGAACGAGGAGCAATCCTACACCTCTGCTGACTGTGAGACTCTACTAACTGAGCAATTTTCGTATTACTGTTTTATTTGTTCTGCTTAAGCAAAAAAATCTGCACTTGACCACTGTAAATCAAAAATTCAAACCAAGCTCCCTAAGCCAATAAGGGAAAAATCTTAGAGGAGCCTGTTTAGCTCACAGTGGCTGTTTGGCAATAGTGAACACAGTCAAACTAAGCTGGTTTTGTCTTTTCTTTACCTGTAGAAGGTAAGCCATATTCTGTTCCAAATCCCACAAAATTATCTTCTGATTACAACTCCACTAAATGTAGTCTGTGCTGTGAAATGTGTCTGATCCCAGTGCCAGAATCTCTGCTTTTGAACTTGTCACAAAGTAATGTATAAATGGTATTTTAACAAATATATTTATTATGTTATGCATTTCCCTGAATGCTGTTTTTCTAAAATAGCATAGGAAGCATAGTTATTTCAAAGCTTTACCATATTGCGATGAGAGATTTCTCTTTTAAGTGGAAAATGAACTCTGTTATGCTATTGTGATTCAGTTTTATCTTAAAAGCATCTCACCAGAGAAGTGGGGAAGGTGAATTATTCCAGATGCTGTATCTACCCATTGTGAGAGATGCTTTTTGCCATGCACAGTTCAGTCTTAACAGAAACAGGCAGAGGACATGGGAGGAATTGTTATTGCTATTTTACGGAGAAGTAACATAGACATACAATTACTCTCAATCACTTGGGAGGCTTGACATAACCAGGAACTGAAGGCAGCCTCCTGAGATGCAATCCAGGTGCTTTCCTCCCCAGGAAGAGCTCCAGATTGGACAAAGGCTCCACTATGCTGAGTGCCATCCAAAAATGAGACCCGGACAAGGTCCCTATCCCAACAGAACACCCCCCACCCTCCCACAGAAGAGTGCAAAGCACTTTGTGTGGATTTAGTTTTAATGCAGGAGCTCCGCCTCGTGATGTAAGCCGTACGAAATGAAGTGTAGCCTCATTTGAAGGGTATGAAGTGCAGCGTGTTCAGGACTAATCTAAATATCTAGGTAACTCAGTAAATACATCCTAAAACATGCCTTCACCTTGCTAGTCTTATGGGGCTTGATTCAGTCCGAGAGCTAAATCAAGCGCTTCTCTTTAGCCACATACCTATTTTTTTTGGTATTCTAGTTAGTATTTTTTGCTGCTGGTTTGTACCAGCCCCTGTGATGCCTTGCATTGGTGTGCTTGGTGTGGCTGATGGATGGGGTAGTTCTGTTGATTGTACGCATTAATGTTTACCTTATGTGAACACCAGGGTCTAGCGATCCTTTAAAAACATATGAAAGGTGGTTTGTAACCCTTCCTGACTGTGGCATGGTGTGTGCATCCTCTGACTCTGTGAGTTACACATTCCCTTCTGGTTGGAAATGTACAGCAAAACCTGGAGGGGCTTTGCCCCGATTTTATGCAATCTTCATTAAGGGCTCCTTGATCTTTAAGCAAAGTACAACCTGAATGGGTTAACTCCATAGAGGATGTGACCCCATTGAAAAGAGTTTCCCAACCAAAATACTTGTAAGCTGGCTGTAAAAAGGGATCTAGTGAACACCTACAGCCCTTCCCAGGGAAAAAGCTAAAGTGGTCATAACTTAACTTGGGAGGAAGATACTCTGCCTTGCCTACAAGGTGTGACACATCCTCTCTCCTTTCTTATGCTGAATCATTCGGTTTTTGAAGAGGAAAACCATAGGTTTCTCATTTAAATAAAAAGTTCCCTGGGTCCCATTTGTTTTTCATGGAACTTTATCCTCTACAAGTAACACGGGAAACATTTTATTTCCCAGGATCTGCACTGGAAGTGCCTTGTTTTGAATGGATGCTTTGTTTCAGTGTGAAAGAGGCAGCTCCAGCAGTTTTCTGGATCCCTGATGTGTTTCTGAATGGCATCCAAAGTTTGGGTCAGGATAGACAGGAAGCCAGATGGGGATGTTTCTGTATTTTCTAAGTCAAATTGCTTCCTATGCTATAAGGAGTTTTAGTCTCCGGAGGCCTCAGCTGTGATGGAGTCAGAGCTTTTAATTCCTGCAATGCTGACAGATCCACCAGCCACTGTGTTGAAGACATGTTCTTACCTGGTGGAGCAGACAGTGTTGGATGGGCGTTCAGTCCTGGAAAACTTCTGTGGAGACATATGCATTGTCCAGCGGGAGTGAAAGGCTTGGTGCCATGTGCAGAAAGATGTATGTTTGCATGCGTATGGTGTTTATTTGAGACTATCACTGGCTTAGTGCTTAGCTTTCCTTGGGGATCATTTTTTCATGATATCTGGTGTTTTCTAAAGGCCCATGCACTTAGAGGACCTGGAAGACAGCCCTGGTGATCAAAATTAAATGGAAAAAGATGCAGGTTTTTCAGAATTTTTTTTTTTTATATTCTTTTTACTGTAACAGTTTCACAGAGATCATCGTTGATGTGCACAGAGGCATTTTAGCAAGGAAGCATTCTACCAGCATGGCTGTGTTTTATTGCTGGTGGAATTATTATTAGATTAGGGAGATGATTGCAGCTGAGGGAGGGGGGAGTTCGATGGGAGCTGGAATTTGGACAGATCTGAAGGGGATGACTCGTGGCTTGGATTGCTGCTGGTAATGAAATTGCTTTTGACTAGTCAGAGGGAGCTGCTGGCCTCCAGTACGCTGATTATATCTCCGGTGCTCAGGTTGCTATTGGATGAAGACAGGGAATTCACAAGACTCTGTCTTGATTGTTTTTGCTTAAGCTGTAGGTTGGTTGTACTTGAGCAACAACATGCAGAAAGTAAAGTAGGTTCCTAGCAGTGATGTTCAGGGCATTGAACACTTCATTGGCAAACCCTGTCACCCCAAAGATGAAACTGATTGAAAACACTAAAGATAGTGGGTGTTTGGTGTGTTTCATGCCTGTCCTTTGCGTTTCCATGGTGGGTGTGCTGCTGCTAGCTGTGCTCCTCTGTGCCCGCAGGACTGCCCCTGCCAGGTCCTGCTCCAGCTGGGCCTTCCCAGCTCAGCAGGGGCAGTTTCTCTGGGTGTCTGCTGGCGCCTTGGCTTTTGGCTTTGTAGGGCTTTGGTGTGCAGTGCTGGATTGGGCCGGGAGTCCCCAGGTGGGGCTGCTATGGGTGAGAGCAGCTGCCAAGGACTTTCCCTTCCTTCAGTTACCGAGGGGAAAAGTGGCCAGTTCTGGCAAATTTTCAAAACCCTGGGAGCTGAAAGCACCAATTCAGTGAAGACTTTTCAAAGCTTTGGAAGATCCCCTCCTGCTCCCTGGCTGTGACTTGTGAGTGGTTTGAGCACCTGCGGCAGGGCTTTGCTGGCTGGGAGTGATGTGGATCCTCAGGGAAATGGGCCCGTGCTGCCCTGTCCCTGAGCAGGTGCTGGAGCCCTGGGAGCTGGGGGCAGCGGTTTTCCAGGTGTCGTCTTGGAGGAAGAGCCAGACACATTTGGGTGACCTGCTCTGACCCCAGGTACAGGATTTGCCATACGTGTGACAAGCAGCCAACAATATGTAGTTTGGGTAATAAACTGAAAGGTTGGGTCCAACAACTTGGAAAATATTCTGTCTCTTGCTAGCACAGTCTCATGCAACAAAAATGAAGTTTTAATTACTGTCCTCTCTTTCCATACTGGCCCATTACGAGCAGCTAACTCCTTTTGGATGGAGAGCATTGGAGTGTGATTATTGTTTGTTTCTTTCTTTTCCCCCAACCTACTTTAACTAATTTTCAGGATGCTGACAATTGACATGCATTATTTATACTGCTGCAAACCTCGTATTTGGGATGAGAAATCCTACTGCCAGGCTTCCTGCTTCTAATAAGCATTCCTTTCACTGCGTTATCTCCTCGCGCAGCCCAGGGCTGCTCTTGCCAGGGACTCAGCTGGTGTTACTTGATGACTTTGTGGCGTGGGGAGCATGACTGGTGTAGCGGCTCTGCTAGCTCGTGCGTTGCTCATCAGCACAGAGACGCAGGCTCCTACACCAGCAAAAGGAGGGGGATGAGGCAGAGACCGCTATGGGATTGAGTGACAGAAGTCCTGTTTTTCTGTGACCTGTTGTCTTGTGTTGCTACTTGAACCTGTGCAACCTGAATTTAAAATGCTTCCATCTTCATCCCCCTCACCACCAAGTCAGGATGACAACAGAAGGTAAAACAGGAGGACAACCAGCACAGCCCCTGGAACAAAATGCTTTGAGGTTCCTAAATCTGTCTCTGTCACACTGGATCAATGGCCAGGCCCTACGCCGCCACCTCTTTTTGTTCATTTGGAAGATAACTCATTCCTTAACAGCTGAAATGGCTTCTGACAAACCTCCTCTTTGAAAATTGTTCTCAAGCACACTGCTCTTCCACTGTTTGCACGGTCAAAAATATTCTGGGGATGATTTTTTCCCCCTCTTTTATCTGAGGCAGCATAATAAAATACCTTAGACAAACAAATTTATTCTTGGAGGGATGTTTATTAAGTGCTGGCAATCCCTACGATAAATAATTTCTCTGAGAAAAAAAAACAAGTAGAAAGTAGGCCAAGGAAATGCTTTGAGTGCAGGGGATAATGCAGGGAACGGAGGACGTGGAGGCTCCTCTGGGCTGCGGGGGGCTCGGGCGCTCCCGCAGTGCCATCTGCAGGGGAGCCCATGGGGGCCTGGGGCAGGAGTGTGTCTCCCATCGTTAGATGCCCATTTTCTGGGGATTTGGGAAAAGCAGAGAGACCGCATGCGGCACAAGATCCCCCCGTGGGAGACACTTGAGAGACACATGGTAGAGGGTCCCAAACAGCTTAGGCTGTACGTCACCAGCTGGGTGAACGGTGCAAGAAATCGAGCAAGAATATGTGAGAATTGCTGGTCTTTTCTGTTAGCACAGAAACCAAAGATGGGTTCCAAGGTGGGAGGTGTGGGGGGAAACGGTTCATGTCGGTTTGAGACAGATATTTTTGTTTTCAGTTTTTTTCAGTGAAATGAAAACCACAAAACTTTCATTTCAAGTCAATCTGAAATGTCCGGTTAGGTCCAAAATGAAACATTCTGTTTTGATTTGGGGTTATTTAACTCCTGCTTTTCCTCTTTCCTCTTAATTTAGGTGACTTTTAATGTGAGGAAAACAACAGCAGCAAAAAAAAAACCCACTTCAAACTGAAAGGCCAGAGAGTTTCTTTTTGAAAACATTGAAGGGATACACCTCATCCTTCCCAAAATAAGGCCTTTCATTTTAAGCGTCCTGAAATGCAATATTTTGAACTCTTTTTTAGGTTTCCCTCCTAGCAGCAACCTGCCTGTCCCTCACCCTTTTTGCTTCAGTGACAACCATTCACCAAGTTCATCTGCCACTCAGATCGCTTTAAAAATCAGTTTCTCAGCAAATTTATCATCTGTCAAACCTCTAATGTCTTTTCTTGAATGAATACACTATTTTACTAGTGAAGAACTGAGTTACAAAGTGACATGTCCCAGATTACATTAAAAAATGTGTGGCAGTTCCCCTGAGACTTGGTCCTCCGTCCTACCTTCCCATAGCCCCTCTTTCCTTAATAGCTGCAAACACCAGTGCCTCAGCGAGCTGATGTGTAATAAGAAATAGCTGTCATGTAACGGGGCTGCACAAGGGTGTGATACTCCAGTTGTGAGAGGAATTGGGCAAATTATTTTTTCTTTGAGAAACTACTCTGATAAATGATGTCCACTGCACAGCAGAGCTCAGCTCTGTAGGTTGGTTTGGCCACTGAACACAACTGAGGTCCAGGGAGGTTTTGGAATGTGAGAGGTGAAGAAGATCCTTTCAGCTTTACTGTTAACAATGGATTTTGAGGTTTCTATATTGGCTGAGATTAGAGAAAGCTCCAAGAAGGTATTTTGGCCTATGCGTAGGAGAGAGTGGTTAAATTTGATACAGAAGGTGTGAACTCCAAGAAGAGTGAGATAAGCAGAAGCGTGGTGGCACTAGGATATGTTTTCTCTGTGCACTTTGGGATTTTCAAAGAGGCTGATGGGATACCAAAACCCCACTGAAATTTATTCTTGTAGTAGGAGTAGGTCCTTCTGGAAGCCAGTCCACGGCAGCTTGATTTGACCTTTTTGCAGGTTGCACTGTACTTTTTGTAGGTGTGGAGAAGCACGCAGGCTGTTTCTGTTCAGGATGCTTCTTCAACTGCTCTTAGGCCATCTGCTAGCTCTGAAGTTTGTCAGTAACAACCGGGCAGTCGCTGACTGCAGTCTTAGTGTCATTGCTGTGAGTCTTCCATCTGTAATGGGGTTTTTGTATCACCTTGTTTTCTAACGAAGAGCCTGGATTTAACACCAGGTTAATCTGAAGGGCCACTGCAGGCAAGAATGGATAGAGAAGTTGTTCTGACTCTGGTTCAAACTATGTCTGAGCTTTAAGTACAAAAGGGAAGTGGTTTTGCCCAGAGGGAAAATCCAAGGAAAGAAGATGAAGTTAGAACGCTTGTAACCGAGAGAAACAAGGACATGGGCTGACTTCTCATCAGTGGATTTCAAGTACACAGCAATTTGCTTTATGCAAATGGTAGCTGGGGATTCCCGTAGGTCAGGCTGGGACAGATCCTCAGCGAAGGTGAAGAGCAGCTCCTGCTGCTGGCTGGTGAGCATGCACCAGCTCAGGAGGCAGATCAGGGTGCCTAAATGTTGCTGGTGATGCCAGCACTCATGAAAGAGGAGGGCTTTCCACCTCCAAGTAGACAGGTAGCAGTGGGAAGACTGTTATCACTGCTGAGACACTGCAAACAATCTCAGTTCTGGCAGTGTTTTGAACTTTCAGGTATTGAGGTGGGAGAGGGAAAGGAGAGAATCAGAAATGGAAGGAGATTAATTCTTGAAGCCTGTCTGCATTTTTTTACATAAATTCTGCTCTGCATCCAGACGTGTAAGGCACAGACTACAAAAATCCCTGCTTCTGCTGTAGGCAGAGCAGAGGATAAATATATACGGATGAATAAACAAGGCAAGTAATCCAATCTCATTGCTAGTATTCAGTTCCTGCACTGTTGCTCTAGGCAACCAGCTTGAGTGGGGATATTGTCTATAACCTTAAAAACTGATTATAGGCTACTTCACTGCCTCATACTGTCTTAAAGAGGATTAGAAGAGAGTGTAAAGCTGGCTTAGGCACTATGTTAACAAAGCCTCAAAGGCATCTGCAGATTTCCTTGTTCATGAAGTGATTAACTTATTTAGTAACTGTGAAAAAACGTGAACATTTGGGGAGACAGGCTGGTAATAATTAAGAGATGTAATTCTTACATCAGTCTCACTCGGGCTGACAACCCTCTCTGTTTCACACGAACACGTCCGGCTTTGTTTCAGAGGCGCCGGGGTTGTTTTGTATCCAGGCTCGTACAGGTTTCCTCCATTGTTTTTCAGCTGGAGGGGAAGGAGTGTTGCACGGTGGAAAAGAGGGGGGGCCCCACTTGTCAGTAGTGCCTTTCACTGCCTCGAAATGCCGTCCTGTGTCCTGACGGGTCCATGGTTGAATTCTGCGCATCGCTGTAGGCAGCATGGTTGAGGCATTGCAGATGGGTGGCGGCAGGTGTGCTGGGGCAGGGCTGGTGACCTGTGCCCGGGGAGGAAGCACGCACCAGCACTTTACTTCCTCCTTCAACTACTTTTAAACTAAAGAATAAAAATGGCAATTAAAAACAACACCCTTATCCCGAGCTGAAGTGTGCTGGTTGGGGGCAAACATGAAGCAGCCCAAGGAGGGGGTGCCAAGTGACTGTAAACGGTAGGTGAGCCAGTCGTGATTTCGGTTCTTGACAGTTTGACAGAAAATCTCAGCAAATGCTTTTCTTTGATGACAGCAAGGCCAGCAGGCCCACCAGAGAGGGTTGTGATGGGGCCCTCATCTCAAATGATGCTAATGAGGAGGAGGCACTTGCGCTCCATGAAGACCCAGTGCTGCCCTGGCCCCTGGCCAGCTCTGCGTTTAGCTTGGCACTGGATTCCCATCAGCAGGTTTGAACTGGGGCACTGCTTCCTAATGGAGAAATCCCACAAGGCTGTGGCAGGAGCTGGCATTCCCCAGCTGTATATGTGGGTAAAGACTCATCTATCCTCCCTCTGCTCTCACAGAAGCTTGTTTTCAACTTTTGAGATTGACGGGCATTTTTGTCCCTCCATGGGCAGAAGGAATAACCTCTCTCATGTGGTTGCCCATAGGCAGATCATGGTTCAGAACTGTGTGGGGATGGATCACCAGATATCATTTGTTTTCTCTCCAGCCTAGGGTGCTTTCTGTCTGATCACCTCAATGCATGCTCACTCTGATTTATGAGTGTCCCTTCTCCACTCAGGTTGTTTTTGTAATTTAAAAGTAGGTGAACTTAACAAATTCACAAGAAAAGTCCAAGTACATAGTATGACTGGGAATAAGTGTATCTCTCCTGGTTCTGAGAAAAGTATCTTTCTTAGTGGGTCAAGATTTGTATTGTGAAGAATAAAAATAAATACAGGGTAGACCAAGTTTTCTGCCAGCCTCAAAGCTCTCATCTTTTTAGTCTGGAAGGTTAGAATGATCACAAGTCTGAAATAAGTCATAATTTAGGAGAAAGTTTCTTTCTGTGTCATTTTTCTGTCAGTCTTTCCAAGGTCACATCCTTACCCCCTCAGAAGTTTTGTAGAGCTTGTCTGTTCCTGTCTTGTGCAGTTTTTATGGGTATCTGGCCACAGCTTCTCAGATCCGCATGCAAAATCATGTGCTTATTCATGACTTTTTCTTCACATATAGACTCCCCATAAACACATCCAGGACAGGTGTGACAAATCACTGGTTCCTTTAGGCTTATTTCTCAAGACAGCCCCAGCATAGGCTTAACTACATTCAGAAATAATATTTGTACAGGTGATAAGCCATGACTGCACACTCATGTAGCTGAAGGGAGAAAAGCTTTAATAAAAAAGGTCTGTAGCCATCAGTATGCTAAACAGGTTTAAGTATTTGCTCTATATGTGAAGGAAGTTTCCTTCTCCACTTGCTAGCATGGTGCTGTCTGTAAGATCTTCCTTCCCTTTTCAAAAATGATTAGTGAATAGTGATTTCAGTGGCCCAACTTCATCATCTCATCAGGGTTGGATGTCACAAGTGTTGAGCACCCTGTCTCTGACAAATAAGGCTTTTTAGAACTGAAAATATGCAAAATGCTTGGCTACTGCTGGATATCTGGGCTTGTATCTGTCCTGAAAGTAAAACAAGTAAAAATGGTTTGAAATAATGCCAAAACCAAGACTTCAACTTCAGTGTGTTCTCAGTTTGTGAAGATCTTCAAGCACTGCAAGGATGAAAGAGAGATCTTGAAAGTGAAGATAACACCGTCACCAGCACTTCTGGTATGGATCCCTCGTTTTTGTCCGACCTGACCTGGACAAGCTGCAAGAACTCTTCTATTGATGCATGGCCCATACTTCACTTAATGCTTCTAAATTTAAGTTTTCGCCCCAGGTCAATGTTTTGTTGTTTAATGAGATGATTTCAGGAATCGATGCCAAAGTTCCATGAAAATCTGGAGTAATAATGGAAAAAATGAGGAGATAAGAGAATTCTCTGGTCTTTATGGTGCACTGTAGTTAAAAATCAAGCTTTTTACCATCCTAAGCTTATGTGCATGTAAAGCGACCGGAAGATGAGCATAATGCCTTTGGAAGGGAAAACAGTCAGTCTGAAGAAGTAATATAAGAACAATTTCAAATCAAGAATGATTTAAAGAGTTGGAATTAAATGCTTCGTATTGAATCAATATGGGAAGGTGCATGAGGCCTGTTAATAGTGGAATAATGGAGATAAGTTTTGATCTCAGAAGAGTGGAACAGCACTTTGTGTCTTCCATCTCTCCCCTTGTTTTCCTGCCATTGCTTCAACCACAGATAAAGGATGGGATTTTCAAAGTCACGCAGCCTTGACCTGTTTCGCTTTGTCACCAAATTCAACTCAAACGTTGAAAATTCTGCCTGCCTTTCTATTTCTGTTTGTCCCAGGAGAGGGGAATTCATGAGAGTGAAGGGAAAGGCAGCACTATTGGTTTAAGGAAAACAATTAGAGACCTATGTGTGCTTTCCCACTTAGCTTCTCACAGGAAAATAGGTGCTTTCAAATGCTGCTCTGGTGTTAACAGCTCTTCTAAATCTGTCATTGTAGCTATGGGTGTTTCATTCAGCAGCTCTGGAAGAAAAAGAAGTAGCATCTTATGGATGAAGAATCTCCATTTTAACCTCTACAAATGTCAATTGTTCTAAACCTATATGCAGCACTTAGCATCAGGGCTTACTCACCAATTATTAACAGCATCACTTGCTACACTTGAAAATACATTCTCAATAAGTGTTGGCTGGAAAACAGCTTAAGTACTTGGTAGTTGTTCTAGTCCTATCTGGTTTCTTTCCCTCCTCTCCTTTTTCCTGGACCACTGTGCATTAACAGTTTTCCCATAATGATATCATTTTATCCACTTTCCAGCAGACCAGAAATACTTCATAATTTCAGTGGCTCCCAGGGTAAGGCATGAATTCATCTGGATTAGTTCATCCTCATCTTTAAAAACCCTACAGTAGGCAAGGTGTCAGATTTTTCTATCTTGATTCATGGGACCTGTATTTATATGCAGCAAAGACTGGTCTGCTCCTTTCACATGTGTCTGGGCAGTGTCAAAAGGCAATTACTGTTTTGGTTTGGACTAAGAGGTGATTCGGCCAAGAGAGATTTCATATCTCAAGATCTGCTTCTTTAAGTCATGACCCTTAAGTTAATTTGCTTAGGATACTGCTGGCATCCAGCAGCAGTGGGTACTGGCATGGGAGTCGGTGGGAGAATTGCTTACATCAGGTTGCCTGAGAAAGTGGCTTCACACAGCCCACTTCAGCCCAATACCTGTGTTCGTTTTCAGGGAAACTCCTGTGGGCCCGTGGAGATCTCTCTAAGGAGAGAAACATAACTGGGGAATAAAGTATCCAAGAATTGCACTGCAATTTCTTTCTCTACATACCTAACGGTATGTAGTTCCTGCTAAGACCTATACGAGAGGAGCTGAATTAGATGCCACAGTGGAGAATGTTTCTCTGGACATGCAGTGGTGTCTATTGCACATGCAGGCATCTCCTGAAGAGCAATAGCTCCTTACGCCAGGGATAGTCAGCAGAGCGAAAAGGCAGTGACCTTCACATGTTTCATTACAAGAGTCCTGGAATAACACTTTAGGCCTGGTTCAAAGCCACATTTTTAAGGAATGAGTAATCTTTTCTCTTCCTCTCTTTCTAAACTGTTAGTTCCTCAAAACACGAAAGGGAGAGGCAGGGAAATTATCTGCCTTCCAGCTGGAGGACTGACCAGCAGATCCAGAGTAGGAGGATGACCGGTTGAACATGTCACTGGCCGCTTGGGCAGGGGGAGAGATCCTTCTCCTTCCCTTCGAGAAAAACAGACATGCTCCCTCCACCTGTGAGGAGAATACCAATGTGAATTGTTTCATCCCTTCCTCCTCCTGGGAGTCATTTATGTTGAGTTTTAAAGCCATTCTGCGGCTGAAACTCAACCGCCCATCCATGCTCTCCTTTGGCTGTAGACGGAGCTGCGGGGGGAACTGAGTGCCTTCCAAAGCAAACAGCCTGTTCCCGTGGTCCATCCAGGCTGCAGCAGCTGCGGTGGGAGGTGAGAGAGAGGGGAATATTAAAAACATTGAACTGAGTTTTCGTTGAGCACCAGCAGCTCCTCTTTGGGGATGAGCTGATGCTCTTCCAGGTATGCCCATCAATCTGTGCATGGTGTAGCATGCGGGAAATAGTTAAACAAGATAAACCCCACCTACTAGTGGGGAATGAATGAGGATACTGGGTACAAATATCACCATACATCATCCAGTCCAGGTCACCCAGGTGGCCATGACATCTCTCTAGCTTTGGACTGTTCCTGACTGTCTCCCAGTTCTACCTGCAGGGAGGGGCTATGAGTTGTCTGAGGTTGATCCTTCCCCTCAGACCTAGGGGTGGTCTTTCAGCAGAAGTTGCAGGAGCTTTTCCTCATTGAAAAGCTTAGCAAAATGGTGCTGTATGAAAAACAGCCTTTCCATGGAAAAAAGTTGTTAAATTGCTTGTGTGACTTACAGAAATGCTTATGTTCATTCACACAGACTGTAAAATGTGTTTTCACGGTAACATTAGCCTGAAAGGAATCTCTTGGGTCATGAAATCTGGTTCCTCTGCTGCTGTGCAAAATCTTTTTTATGAACTCACCCCAGAGCGAATTCCTGTATTTTCCTTGAATGTTCCATGGGAAACAGTTGCAATAGGAATATTTAGTTGGCATATCCTCTTTTAGCCATGCTTTCACCTCTTATGCATGCCCTCTCCATTCACCACTCCTTGAAATCTTTATATTAGCTCACTTGTAAGCTGTGGCAGCTTCCCAAGGAAACAAGTTATTTCAGTAGCTGGGATGTACTTTGTGGTTGTATTCAGTAACACTGAGGCCCAGGGTCTTCAGGTTGGGACAGTCGCCCATCATCTGTGAGCAGGTAAAAGAATCTACTTTTATGCCATGGGTGTGTAGGGCAGGAGGCCTGGATTTTTTTCCAGCTATGGAAAAAAATGTTTATGTGTAGTTGTGTCATAATTAGGGTGTCTGGGTATTGCCCTAATTCCCACTATAACATCACCAAATTATACTTGAATAAATTACACATCATGGATATTAAATGCTCAGCTCAGTTTCAGTGCAAAATAAAAAGCTCAAATGATGGTAACTTAAACTGGCAATAAAACAGCCAGCATTATGCTTGTAAATACTTAATTTGCAAATGTTTAGAGAATTAGGCACCTGCTATAAATCCTTATTGTGGGCTTTGCACCCTGTTGGTAATCGGTGAGCTATATCTCACTTCATTATGCATGAATGTGTAATTTTCCAAAAGCATAAATGTGACTTCCAAGGGCACGGACATTAATAGTGTTCGAATGAACCAATTTGTTTCCTACCCAATGTGTTTATCTTCCAGCTCTTTGTTGTGAGTGCCAGTGGAAAGGTTAATGGCTCACAGTTCCCTGTCAAATGATGCACTGATTTAACCTCCGAGGTGTCTGGTTTTTACATTGTCTTTGGCCTTTAGCATGCTGAAAGTTAACAGCTGCATCCTGTACGCTAGCTGGGATGTAAGAGGGTCTTCTTTAAGTTATTGCACATGTCCAGGATTAAATGGGATCCTGTTTCCCTTGTGCTTGTTGTGGCCCTGATTCATCAGGTACATGATGCTTTGGGAGCACTTGTGCTTGCTTCAGCAGAGTCTTTATGCCATTTTAAACACCGGCAGAGCAGCTGGGTCTGGTCACCTGCCAAAAGCCAAGCAGCTCTTAGCTGAATCCATGCACAGCGTTCCCAAAGTGGAAATACCTGGGCAGGAGTGAAACAAATATACAGCCTGAAAGGCCGTATAGTCTGATGGCAGGGATGAAACGTTACACGGGGCAAGGTCAGTGCGTTCAGTGATATCAGAACCACTGTACAGCGCATTGAGTTATGGCTGTGCTAAAGTTTGCAAAGTTTTGATATTAACCAGGCGCAATTTTGACAAACCAGGGGACAAACCATGTGTTTGAAAAACAAAGTGTATGCAAAATGTTGCAAATTTTTTCCCGATTCTAATGAAAAATCAAATTAAATGGTGGTTGGTTTTTTTTTTCCACTAAGATATTGGTGTTTTGTAAATCCAGAACTTCTCATAAATCAAGAAGGGAAAGTCCAGTTAAAAAACCCACAGTCAAACAAGGAGATTTCTCCTAGGGTCTAATAAAAAAATTACTGATGTCCATAATTTTTGAGGAAGAAGCCACCTGAAAGCCACTGTGAGGACTACAAATACAACCATATTCCCCATGAACCCAGTAGCTGATGGTCTCAGTACAATCTGGAAGAGCTGAGAAGGCATTTTGAAATTCTGCAGTCTTCTCCCTATCTTGAGGGAAAGCAGGAGCAAAGCCTTCCTGGGAGGTGTGTGCTTTGAAACTCAACCCTCACTCTGATCTCTGGGGCATTGCTACTGCTGCCAGCGGTCAGCACACGAGTCGCCAGCTGCACGTGCGAACGCCGCTCCCAAACAGGCTGCGTTTCGCTCGCCTGGCGGAGGAGTATTTCTGGACGCATGAGCAGCTGAATCTGGGATCACACGTTGCCACTCACAGCAGATTAAGGCTGAAGTAAATCATTAAGCAAAAGCTGAGAAATACTAAATGCAGTCAGAGGAATGATGTTTAGTGCTGAACGGTGTGGAAACAGGGATGAAGGGAAATGAAACACATGAACATCACTTCCAGATAGAAATAGTCAATATTTTTGTATACGGATGTCCAAGGAAGCCATCTAATTGAGGATATACATTTGAAGATGGATAGAAGTTATCCTGATGCTCAGAGGTGTCAGACCCAAGCTCCACTGAAATTAATATTCAGCCTCTCCAGAAATGAAGATGTTTCTTCAGGTGCATTGCTAATGTGTCATTTTCAAGGCAACTGGAATGAATCAGGAGCAGAGCCATGCTCAATGACAATGCACCTCCTTAGGCACCCAAATTTGAAAACTGCAACCCAATTAGATATGCTCCAATTGTTACTATTATTTGCTACTTAACAGCTGTCATTGAAGGCTCAAGACAGCTTTGTGCTGGATGCTATGAATACATACAAGAAAAAAAAATAACCTGAAGGGGCTTAAAATATCTGCCTGAGAGACAATGCATAAATGCAGCTGTCTGGGAAGCCAGAGGTGATGGGAAGATAGCGGTGAAAGATTTGATCAAGTCTCAAAAGGCTTTGGTGTTGTCTAAATCTGGACTCTGAGCTATTACAACGAATAAGTAGCATTAAGTAGGCAGGAACAGCTGTCTCTGAGCAGAAGGAATATTTGTTTCTAAGCTCGAGTAATAATTACCATGGTGAAGTCAATGAGTTTTAAAGGAAATAACTAGGCCACAATTACAGACGTGGGAAGAAAAGCCAAACCCCAACCACGCAAGCTCCCTCTTCCTCCACTAACCTTCTCTCCCTTTCTTTCCCTGCTGTCCACTTGCTGTGTTAATCTGGAATTTGAATGAAAATTTAAGTGTATCTGAATGTAGCCTTGCCCCTGGGAGAGGGAGTGGGTATGTCATCAGGGATCTGTCAGAGTCAATAACATTTCCCCTGCAGCCCGGAGTGGTGCCTCAAGATCTAACATTTCTGTCTGAATTATCAGCTAATGCTCTGACAAATTGCCTGTGATTTTCTTTTTTTCTCCCTGAGTGGATGTGCCTGGTCTGCAGATTAGGTAAACACTGCTTGGCCCTGGTGTGGAGCAGCGGCTGATGATTTCCAGCCAGACATTTCTGTCAAGCCGTGAAAGCAGGAGGGTGTCAGGGTAGCAGCCAGCCAGATTACCCCTGCTGGCTGCGGATGCTCTCGGGTTTAAGGCTGTTACAGCTACAACTATACAAAACACTATAGCTATAGTGTTTAGGAGATACCCACTGACCGTGACAGCCAGAAGCGATGGAGGTGGAAGTTCAGGACCTGACAGAGTTTGAGTAGCAGGGCTGCAAATGAGGTTTTGCTCTAACTGAACAGCTGGGGAAACAAACCTGGGTGGGTGTTAGCACAAGCTGTGTTGCTAAGATGGGCAGGACAGCTGGATTTTTTTTGTTGCAGAAGGAAACAGCTATTGGTGGTTTAGTCCTCAGACACCGAGGACATCAAAACTACCGGGTGATTTTGCACTTGTAAAATGAAGTGATCTTTGAGAGGAAAAACTGTACAGAAGATGCTGCAGAGAGGTACCCAAGGGGTTTGTTTCTCTGGCCACAAGATTCAAATACCTCTTGAACTAAGCAAGCCACCACCATCGGCTGCCTCTTCTCAGGCTGCGTGAGATCCAAAGCATCTGTTTGTGTACTTGCTGTAGAAGTGATTTTCCTTGAAGCATGAGCTGGTTTTTAAACACTGTGGGCGTAGTGACAGTCTGTAATTCTGATCGTGAAATAAGATCATGAATGAGGCAGGAGAAATTCTCATCTGAGCTGTCATCGTTAAGATTTACGTTAGCTGTTGCAAGTCTCTTCTCCATAGGTCGGGTGGATATACTCTCCCTGCCTGGCCTTTTCCTGGTGTCTCTGTTCTTGTGCAAATCCCTGGCATGGTAACACCTCTTGCTCTGCTGCTCCTGCCTGGAACAGCCCTCCCAACGCCTCTGCAAAGGGCTTTCCAGTGTATTTTAAATTCTAGCTGAAAACATGCTTTGCCCAGCCCTTCCCCTTGCCACTTATTAATTGACATGATAATATTATTGGCTCTGCTCTGAAATATTTGGAATTCAGTAACACTGCAGTCTTCCTTTAGGCCGTAAATTCTGGTGTCCCAAACCCATTTGAAATCAATAGGATTCGGGTACTGAATTCCCTCAGGCTCCCTTTGCAAATTCCAGTCTTTTACAGGACTGTGCAGTAGTAAAAGCAATTTAGGATATGTGACATTTTCTACTGCCTTCTCTAGGGGCGCGTCTAACGAAAAATAAAACCTCTGGGAATACGAGAGCTGTGGGACTAGAGACACACACACAGTGTAAAGACACAGAGGTGCTTGACAGATGAATGGTGGCACCAACCAGAAATATTCCTGTATAGTTTTAGGAAGCCAAATGACTAAAAGGTAGAGATATTTATAGTCTTTCTCAGACATCCATATAAACATGCACAGCAGCCAGTAATAGAAATGCAGTTCTGGACTCTTTCTGAGCAGTCTCAGGCTTGGCACGCTGCTTTTTTATTACATGCACTGCAAAGACTTAAAGAGGGAGGGAGAGAAGAGGAAGGAGAGACAAAGGTTTTTGCAATCTCCAGTATCACACTTAATTACTAGACATAAGTAATTAAAACAATGATACTTGTTATCAGTATTTGGTAGTTGATATGTAATATATAAATGAAATTATTAAAATGGAAATCAGTTGTAGAAAATACCATTTCTTATTAAAAAATATTTTTCACCTGAAATTCCTAATGGGCTATATGTAATATCTGAACTGCCCAGAATTAAATCCCTTTCATTTTCACATAGCAGTAGATGTGTAGAGGGCACGTAGATAAAATCTTTAAAGACTTGGAAGACAGATTGCATTTTTGATAGACTGGAGATGTGGTAGTTAATAGATACAGCAAAGGCCACCTGAACCGATGAAGGGAAACGAATGGGTCATTTATTTCAAGAGTCCCTGTGTGTGGCCAAGGTTTGAGTAAATATAGAAATAGTGGATGTCTTGGGCCATCTATAGGACAGCTGCATCCTTCTTGAGCCCCACCTGATGGGAACTTCACCCAGAGGTAGACCTTTGTTGAGCCCTACAGTGGGTCACTGTGGTGGGAGTGAAGGTTTCTAGAGAAAGCTGTGGAGCTGGTCTTTTAACTTAGAAGAAAATACTGCCTTTTGCTTGGCTGGAAAGTCCAACTGTCCCTGATGTAGGGGAGGGCAGAACTGCTTGGACGAGGACAGGAACTGAGTTAACAGGTAACTGCCAGTGTTGGTAAGCAGTGCTGTTACTGTCCTGTTCCCCGAATCCAAGGGTAGAGCAAGAGGGGTTATACAGGGGCCAATACCCAGGCTTTGGCATAGAGAAGCCTTAAGAAAACTGAGTCATGAACACATAAAGAAATCTCTTATTGATTCTGCCACCTACTTTCACGCTAAGTTAGTGTAGGCAGAAATGCAATAAAGAATTTGCCAAGTGCGATACATTAAGGCTATTTCTCTTGCCATTAAAGTTTCATGTACAAGTTCCACGGGCAGGTCTTGGTCCTATATGTAGGTATCTTTCTTGCCTTCAACAATATTATTAAACTATTTTGTTATAGAAAGCTAGTCTGAAAATGAGCCGACCTGGTAAATAAAACATAATGCTTGCTTTTGCTAGCAGACTTATCTCCACAGAGCAATATACTGAAGAATATTTTCCCCATATGTTTTTGTCAACATGTTATTGCATATGCCTGTTTAAGCAGTAAAGCAGTTTGAGTACATTCCCAGAGCACTTGCTTTTCCTGTTGATCTGAGGTGGGGATTACAGAAGTCATGAGCAGGCAGCGCTGGGTAACTCCTGACCCCAAAGTCCAGGAGGAACATGCAGGGGAAAAGGGAAGGTTATTCCCTGTGTATTCTTAGGCAGCCCAACTGTCTGCTTGGGTTCTCATGACCTTGAACTGTACTACAGCAGGTGCTTTGAGGAGCTGTTTGCGTGCTGGTTTGGGCCATGGTGGGTGTGAGATGGTGCGCGGGTGCTTCCCACCCTGCAGGAGAGGCTCATCTGGGTGCCTCAGTGGCAAAGCAGGGACAGAGGCTGCTTCTGTCCCATTCCTTGGCACCGAATCCTCTTCCTGCATAAGGCAGTGCTTGCAGCTCCGGCCTCGTCCCGCTTGTGCGCTCCTCTGGATGCTGCATGAGGACCGAGCACTGAGGTTAGTGCTCCTGCGGGATGGGGCAGCAGCAGAGCCCATGGGGTTGTGCAGGTAGGTTGTAAGAGGTGATGGAGGAGGGCAGCCCTGGCATGGCCCTGCTGGGTGAGCTGTGCTGTGGAGCAGCTGGACGGGAGACATGTTGGGGCCAGAGCATGGGTTTGGGGTTTGTTTTGGATGTGTAGACTGTGCAGAGCTGACATTAAAAGCATGGGTCCTTTGGGATGGACTAGGAAGAGGAAGCAGAAAGCAAATTTTGGAGGGGGTAGATCACTTCAGGGATACATCTCTAGGTATGACTTGGAGTCTCCTTAAAGGGTAGAAGTTATTTCTGCCCTTTAGCAGCTTTGCTGAGCAAGATATATTATGGCTTCAACCATACCCCAATTTTTACTCCAGTTCAAAGAGTCAACCTACAGTATCTGCTACAATGAAACAAGCTACAAAAAAAAAAAAAAAAGACTTCAAATGCTTGTTAATTATTTTGTTAATCGAGGTTTTCTACTCCATATTATTAACAAGGCAAATTAAAGCAGGAGTCTGTGGTGCCCAGAAAACATCTGCTCAACAAAAATGAAACACTAAACAAAATGGTCCCCTCTGTGCCTTGTTTCATGTAGCTGTGCTTGCCTTCAGGAAGGGCTGGGGAGGCTGCCCTCGCCCCCAGCGAAAGCACCGGCGTGGTCAGTGGCATGTACAGGGCAGATGCTCTTGTGCTGTTGTTTGCCATGTTGTACCATGCTCAGCCCTACGCACTGGAGTAGGATGGTGTAAACCAGAGACAGGGTAGGTTTCACTGCACTGTGACTTTATGGTCATGTTTTGACCTTGGTTTTGACTCCTTTTTCCTTTTCTGGACCATTCTGAACAGTGGCATTTTCACCTGAAAATGAGTGTACACTGGCCCCAGAGCGAGCACTCGATCACCCTGTTTGCAGTGGTAGTTTTTCTTTTAGTGAATGCATTTGGCTTAACCTCTGTTTTGGGTTCTACTTCTAGTTCACTTTTGTGTATTTGAATTGTCTGATTTGGGGCTTTTTTTGGCTGTGAGCATTTAGGTTTCAAACCTGAATCCTACTGAGTGGCCAGGATCTTTATCAGCTGTGCCTTCAAACTGTTCATCCTTAAAAATCTGCTGCTCTGCTAGCCTGGGTGGAGCGGTCACTGCGTTGGTTCTGCTAGCTATTCTGAAATACATTGGAAATGTTGCTGCTATTGATTGTTTGAAAAGCTGCTAATGCAATTGGGACTCTTTTCCCTTTTATTTGCAAATGAAACCAGACAATGAACTTGCATATCTAGACCCATCACACCCATCAGCCCTGCACTGCAACTGGTTAGTGCTCCGGCAAGGTGTGACCAGGGCAGTTGGGAGAATGCCTTCTAGCTGTCTACGGCAAGAGTAAAAAAATCCTTATGCAGAAAATCCCCGGAATTGTGAGTACTTGTGACCCTAATTTTCTGTACTCTTCTGAAAGTTTTTCCACAAATATGCATGAAAATGTATCTTTAGTCAAGTCTATAGCCCACAAAAGACAGACTTTTATCAGCTCATCCAGCTTTTTATACTAGGAAAGCATTTTTGGATACTTTTGAGGTAAGACACCTATAAGAGTTTTTGATATCTATGTTTATAATACGCATTTAGTAGCTCTCTCTCCAAGATTTTGAAAACAAAATTATTTCCCTGTTTGCTTATTAAGCTCTTTCCTTATCTGACAAAGTGTGGATAGGCTGCTCCTGTTTCTCTTGCTTAGCAGCTCCAGGAAGCATGATGGGGTATGTTGACTCTGGGGTTGCTGGAATGGAACCAGATGCGGTAGATAAGGTATCGTATCTCCCAGAGGAGGATATAAACAGCTTTACTTCAGGGCATGCTCCAGCCGCTGGTTAGGGTGGGAGCTGGGCAGGAATGGCTTTTCTCTGCAGGTTGCCTGGTTTTTAAATTTTTGTTACTTCCATCTGTTCAGTTCCTTAGGCCAGTGTTTTTCAGAGCTGAGACATGAAATTACACAGGCCCCTCTGACATTGTCAATTTTGGCAATGCTAATACTCCAGAAATGGTGTTCTCTGGTTCCTCTTGTGTCTAAGACTAAATATGAACTTGCTTACAATCATCATAGATAATAATCCCAACTGGCTTTCCTGCTATTTATACCTCGGTTCAGGGAATTTGAAAGCAGAGGTGCATGTGCTTGTGTTCACCAGATTTTCTTGAAGCCCTGTATTACGCATGGGATTCAAATACAGGAGGATCAAGGGCTCTTCCTGCATTGTAAACTCCCTTATGAGGAGCTGGGCCAGCCTGGGAGAATAGCACTCTCCAAGAAAAGAAGGCTATTGCACTGCTTTGGTGCTTCACTCTCTGAGATAATCAGTGAGTGCTTTAAGTAGTTCCTACTCTTTAAATAGTTCAAAACAAGGAATCTCCTTTTGAAATTAATATGTGTCAGTTCATATCCAACAAATGTGTGGATTTTATGATATTTTTACATGCAGAGCTTCCAAAAGCTCTCATAAAAGGAATTCCCAATATTGCAACCGCTCTGCAACCAGAGAGGATTGTCCTTTACTGAAACACAGTAGAATGAAAAACTGGAGCTTAAATCCTCTACTAGTTTATGTGAACTCAACACATTAATCACATTTTAGTTCAACTGGAAAGATATCCGTGAATCATGTTCCTAGCTAAATGCACAGGGCTACACCTATTTTTCAAAGGCACAGAAGAAAACTGCTCTAGGTGACTCAGTTACAAGTCGAGCAAGTTATTTTCAGTGCTGCCTTCTACAGAAGGAAGATGAGAACAAGAGAAAATGAAATCAGCTGGGAGGGAAAGTGATCTCATATTATCTGAAACTTTGTCCACATTACTGTTTTTCAGTGGTGGGTACATCTGGGTGGCTTCATTGTGCAGTTGGTGGTAGGCAGTCTTAGGAGGTCATGGCAAGTGAATCACCCTTAGCTGGTTCATGTTGTTTTATCAAATGCTCTGTTTATGTGTGTTTACACTGTACTTAGTACCTGTGCACAATGTTAGGATGGAGGTGAACCTTGGATACTCCAACACCAAACAGAGTGGAAAGCAGAGAAACCAGCGTGGTGCACATGTGGGACGTGGTGGCCTTACGGGTAGATGCCGAGATTCCCCTCAGTGCCTCAGTCAAATGCCAGTTTATTATGTTTTTCTGTGGCAGCGTGAACTATAGATATATGTAAGGAGGATTCTACCTGACTCCAACCAGACCTCTCCAAAGAAGCCATTTGACAGTGTAAATCCTTATGAATGTTAAGTACAACGTGCTACTATGTGCAAGGCAGGGAGTGGGACACAGCATTCAAGCTGGAGCATTGGACGCTGTCTTACTTCTTGACTAGTGCATCAGTGCCATCATCAGGGTGGCTGAAAAACAGAAGTTCCCCATGACTAACTCTGTTGGTATCCGCACGGGAACCAAACTGGAACAAAGTTCATGCAATAGCATGACGCGCCTTTCAAGATAACCACGCAGCTGGCAAATAAGAGAGTTGGCTGGGAATGTGAGAGGCTTTGTTCAGACCCTTGCACTGGGTACTAGCTGATGGTGTATTGGGTTGGAGCTGGGAAATGGCTATGCTTCTTTGCAAAGCATTAGTGAATTAATTGTTCTGTGTAGAAATGACATTTTCTTAATAGAAGAAAGTATGTGAGGAGCTCGAGCTTGGCACCAGAGAGGTCTAAAGGAAGTAACTATCTGGCTCACCTAGAAATATTTCTAGATTTACAAATTTTCACAGCCCCCTCTACTTGATGGGATGAAGCAAGAATGAAAGAGCAACTTGCTCGGTTCTGAAATAGCTCAACTACTACAGAGAGTGCGCTTCCAAATATGGGTAGAGCAAAGTTACCACCATTACAGTTATAAAAAGAGCCTACGACTGCATCAAATCTAAATCAGATCTTGAAAGATCAATCAGTGATTGTCCCTATCATCTATGGTAACATCATCTCACTCTGAGTTGCTTTGATGCGAGAGATAAGCCTGACATAAGAACCACAGATCTGAATTCAAATGGGGTAATCAAGAAGTTATTTCTAGTTTGATTGCCATCGCCCCCCCCCTCGCAATGTGAGTGATGGATACGTTTGTTAGAAACTTGTTCCCAGTTTCCTTGATGGTAACTCAAAACTCCCATTGACTTGGTGTGCTGTCCATGCCTCTTGTTAGAAATTAGCCTTTAGAAGGTTTATCAACCAGGTATTTTTAGCTGAGAAGGTTAAAACAACAACAAAAAAATCCCCTCAGAGATACTTTGGCTGTCTGCCCACGTCTGCCTGTCTGAATGATGACCGTTCTCAGGCCATCTGCGTCTGTCTTGCCCTGAGTATACACTGCAGTACCAAACACCCAGTGACACCCATCATGAGCAGCCCATCGCAGCCCCTCACACCCAGCCAGGCCCTCCTACGTGGGGTGCGAAGGACCCTGGCTCAGCTGGCATCAATCTGTATGGGGTTGCCAGCAGCACTCTGTTTCCTCAGGGGGTCCAAAGAGAGAAAAAGTTAATATATAACCGCAAGTGCAAAAAAAAGTTACTGACTGCCTGTGCTGTTGTTTATACATTTAGATACTGTGATTAAATTACATACATAATGCATAGTGTTTGTAATACATTATTAATAATAATAATACTGTCTTGTGTTATTTGGCTAGAAAAGGCATGCTCCGAGTGGTGGTTCATTGGTCTATTCACACACAATTTTCATACATCTCTAAAGATTACCATTTTAACAGCTTTCTGTATGGATACTGCCAGGCAGTTACATTTAACAGTGCATAAATCTAATTCCCTCCGCACTCAATTTTCTCAGGCAGCAGAATCAATTTGAATCTGTCAGGATTTTATTCTAAAGTCTATTAATGCCTCCTGCCTTTTTCTGTATTTTCCCTCCCCTTCTCTCTGTCTCTCTCTTAACAATCTCACTCTTTCATGAATTCATTCAGCTGCAGAAAAGGATGCCCCACTGGTACAAACACTCTTTTATCTCTTTACAATGGAAACCTAATTAAGTGTGAAGGAGACACAAGGAAGGTCACAATTAGCCCTCCAGCAATAAAGGTTAACAGTTGTGAAATCCTATAATAATGCTGTTGAACTTTGTTGTTATCAATAATGACGGCCTTTGACAAGGTCAAGTTCATTATTCTTAACAGCCATCACCGAGGCGTTTAACATCCCCACATCACCAGCGAAGCTGTGCAACACCTTCTCTACCCTTACCTTCCCCTACATGCTCATGCGTGTGTGCGGGCTACACAGGACCTACTCACACCTCTTCTGCCAGTTCGACCCATTGGGTAGATTTCAAGACAGGCTTTAATGTTTTTTACATTAAGCTTGTGGTGAAGGATCGCTCACCATGCCTTTTAATTATTGCTTAAAAAAATAACGCATGTGGGTTTTCTTCTCCATGCTTGAGTGAAACGATTCTGCCCAATTAAGAACTTAAATGGAGATGGTAACAAGAAAGTAATAGGAAATGTATCCTGGTAACATATTATTTGAGAATAGAGTGGAAACAATTACAGGCTTTGCCATTAAAAGCCAATGGATCTCTGACATCTTCAGGAGGCTGTGGGGAACGATGCCAACGTTGGGTATCTGCTGTATCTGCATCCGCTCATAAATCTATGGAAAGGAACGGGTTGTAAACCAAACATTTTAAATGACTCTTTATGGCATCATTTTTATGATGGTTTTATGCCTGTTGAAGAATGCTGCAGAGCAACTTGAATCCACTGGAGATGTTAATCTCCCTGTTGATTTTTAGCAGGGCTCTTGAAGCAGGATCACATCCCTGACTGCTAAACCTGTCACTTAGTTCTCAGGTTTCCTTTGCACTGAAAGTGTGGTTCCACAGTCATTGCTATCAGCTCTGTGCCCTGCCAGATCATCTTGCCCCAGTCAAGTGTGGGCATGTGATTTCATTTCCATTTTAAGAGGTGGAGTACTTGATGGGGATTTAATGCCCACTGTACACTTCCTTGCTTACAGTTTCAGTTTGGATGGTGCCTCATGTGGTGGAAAGCACCCAGGTACAAAGTGAAGAGCACAAAGCAGGTACAAAGCACCCAGGTACAAAGCAGAGCGAGTAGTGCTTTGGGCATCTGACAACATTGGTTTGTGTCTATTATGCCAGATTTATAGGGCATCTGGCCTGAGGTGGTAGAAAATGCCAAAGTTGTAATTTGCTGCTGTTTCTATATGTTTACTAGATTCTGAGTTATATGCTGAAGAAAAATGCATCCTTTTGGTGCACTGAGCGTGCCTTCACTCTTCTGCTTGCTCGCTCTTGAGTTTTTAAGGGTCAAGAATCATATTTGACCTTTATTTTCCAGTTCACCTGGAATTTGGACAATTACTCAGTGATGCATAAGTTGGGAAACTCCTGCCCTAGGCTACTCCCAGAGTCAGTGTAGGGAGGCAGAGAGAGGGGTAATTCAGATCTTTGCTGGGCTGAACAGTCCTTGGAAGCTGCCTCTCTCTCTCTCCCTGTCCTTGAGGGAGTTTTGGGTGATTACACTTCTAACTTAGCTCAGGAAAATACTTACTGATGCTTAACAGTACATGTTAAGCTTATATTATAGAAAGTAAAGCCACATAATGTGTGTTAAGGGTAGAGGGTCAGAAATACTAATATTTGATGTACAAATTAAAAAAAGAAAGTTACAGATGAACATGGATGTTTAGTTTTCTCACTTCTATCACTTCTCAAGGCAGATTCTTGTCTTCTCAAGTAAGATAGGATTGTGTCATGATAGGCAGCAATTGCTGCCTCCTGCCAGGTCTCCAGGTAATGCTGCATTTGGACTTTTACTGGCATTAAGCCATACCCATGTAGTATTTAAAAAAAATTTGTAATTTTTAAAATGCTCTGTCTGACCAGCCTGATGGAAAAACATCAATAAACCAGGATATTCTTGAGATTATGTATGCCTTCTAGATAGGACTGGGTGCTTGCACAGACAGTTGTACAGTTTCAAAAGCTTGTGTGAGTAGCATGCACAAGTACAGAGATGCAACAGCATCCGTGCTGCCCGCAAACTCCAGGGTTCGTGCAGTGCTTGACAAGAAAAAAACATGTGCTGCGAGTAGTTCTTAATTCATGGTTCAAGGCTGAAGTTCAAACCGCATTTTCAGAGTGCAGACACAGATCACTGGATACCTTAAGGATGTTCTTCCCGTTATCTTGCTTCATCGACTCCCTGCTTCCAAGTGCACCAAACACTCAGAAGCCCATTTGAAGCTGGTGTGAGCTGGCACCGCTCCGCTGATGTTTGCAGAATTGTGCTGATTTACACCAGCTGAATATCTGGCTGAATAAACACTATACAATTGAATGGAAATACCAGAATGTGCATAGAGGGAAAAGGGATAATAGAGGCCAAAGCTGCTGAACAGCTAAAACAGGTGCCAACAACTGTCCCATTATTAAGTTTAAAAAAAGGAATTAACTTGCCAGGAAAAAATTATTTACAATTCATATGCCAACTTGAAATGCAACATTAGTCACGTTGTTGCATGTAAAATTTGCTAACACAGTCCCTGATACTTTTAACCTCCAATTCTGAGAATAGCAGAATATTGCATCCCAAGCACAGAGGGTGAAGACACCTTATAATAAACATTAAGTGACGAGAATCCTCCTGTCTGTACAACCGATCAGACATCCCTGTCAGATGTATCTTCCACATGACTGCAGTCTCCTGCACCCCTCCCTCTGACAGAGTATACAATATACAAAAACTTGCAGAAAGGTCATGTTTTGGTAGAAAATTGTGACTTTTATTTGTTAAGCTATTCAACTATAGGAGGAAAATTAAGCTGTTTATCTTCCTCGTTGTCCTCATACCAGCCACCTGGCTTTTATCTTGCTAATGTTTCTGTACCGCCATTCCTATACAGTTGGTAGGAACTTGTATTTGCATAAGGCAGCAGATTTTTTATTTATAAAGCCAAGGACGCGGCCTTGTACTTCAGCAAGAAGTTTATCGAATGATTGACATTAAATGCCAGTTTTATCAAAATACTGATTAGAAAAGTTCTTACACTCCCACTGTATCATACAGATATATCCAATTGCAGCTTTATCCAGCCAGTGCAATACGTTGCTTGCCAGACTAGAAAATGATATATTAGCCATCTGGGCAATGGGCCCAACCCTGGGCAAGATTAGTGCTTCAATTAGCTGTTGATAGCATTGCATTAGAATATTGGTTTCAAAGAGCACTAAACAAGAATGTTGTGCTTTGATTTTCAGATTTAATTACTTCCATCAGGGCTATAAATGAACTCATTAGTCTTAGTGGCTCTAAAAGCTAGAGACAATAGAATGTTATTGCTATTGTTCATATGGTTCGTGCAAACATTACGTTCAAAATGCTATTAGGAATGGCTATCAACCTTTCCTCTCCTCCTAATGTAGCTGCCTGGCTGACCCTGCAGAGCAGCACTGGAGTAAGCGTGAGCTTGAGTTCGTTATTGCAGTTTGTTGTGGGATCCAGTGCCTGTTAGCAAATAGCAGCTGTATTTGGGGGTCATTGCGTACAGAGAAAGTTACTGTGGATTAAACTTACACCTTGGTAGTACTTGGCTTCTTTTCAGTTGTGTGTTCTCTTTTTCTTTCTTTTTCCTTCTATCTCGTAATTTTTTTTTGTTTTAAGGCTTTCCAGAGCTTCTGAGGATTCTTGAGGCTTTTTTTTTTTAATTCACTGCATCAGGATTTCATGACATCTTTTTCCCTAATTTTGCAAAAGAATATTCCTTTTTGTTTATTCTTTTTTCGTCTTTTCCTCTTGACCTAAGTGGTCAGTGCACTGTGTTCCATAAACACTTTTCTTTGAACGTGATGCTTGCCCTATTCCTCCCAAAACAGAAGTCAAAAAATGACTGGAGAAGGGGAATGCAGATGCTGGCAGTCACTGCAGCCCTCCTGCCCCACAGCACTCCCACTCCACTGGAAGCCCCTGAGCTGAGCTGTTTGTCCCTGGTAAAGAAACCTTGTCCCGAGCCACTCAGGGTAGCTCTGAAGTCAGCATTGCTTTGAGCAGGACCAGAAGGTCCCAAGGTCCTTCCAAACCAAATTGTCTGATAATTCTGGGAGGAAAAGGGAAAAATGAACAAGCAGCCGTGTGGGGAAGGGGCAGGGCAGCACTTGCCAAATCACATCGTTGGTATTTCTTGACATTATAAAACCCAATAACAGTGTTACCATTAGTTCAGCAGGGTATCATGTTGTTTGTAAAAACCTTAAATCTCAGAGCTTTCTTTAATCTGAGGTGAACTTCACTTGGTAAAAGTCCCTTTGTTTTTTCTGGATTCTTTCTTCTGCAGAGGAAGGATGCCATGTGTAAATAAAGGATGTGATGCTCTGCACCACTGACATTTATTAAAGCTGTAATCAGTACAGTATGTCTTAACCATAATATTAATGTGGCTAAAACAGTAAATGCTATCGTTTTTAAAGCCTAACACCTGTTCTGTATTACCATCTGGATAGTTATTTCATTTTTCATTTTAATAGAATATTCTTTGATGAAATCCATAACTCAGTTGTAATTTTTAGCTCCCAACCCTGCACAAATCCCAGAATACGATTCCAAAAGCCTACTCTCACATCTTAAATAAGTTTCTCCTAAATTTTGCCAGACTTGTGATGATATTGGGAGTTTAGGGAAGTGAATAGAAGTACTGAATCCTTTGACATCACTCAGGATTTTATGCTTGATTTCCAGCAAGCAAGTCCTCTGCAGTTTGGAAGAACAGTGTGATTCCATCCTTTCTAGGCTTCTGCTGGTCACGTACCTCTTTCCCCTCCGCCCTCTCCTCTTTCGCCCTGCCCTGCAGTTTGCTGGGAACCTGCAGCAGGAATGCCAACGCTCACAGGGCTTGGAGGCAAAAGGAAGGGGAAGGGGCAAGCAGCTGGGGGGAACGGAGGCGCGTGGCTGTATGGGGCACAGGGAGGTGGGATGGTGGGGAGGAGCAGAGGGCAGTGCAGCAGCCTCCTCTCAGGTCTCGATCCCATCCTCACTTGGGCACTGGCAGGGGAGGTGAGCGAGCCCAGTGAGAGGGAAAGAAAGCCTCCCTGCCTAGTCTGGTCGACAGTGGAGTCAGTAGGAGTTTGGATGTGTACTTGGGTGATTTTTTCTATCTAAGTGCTGTCTATGCCATTCTCAGTAGTTCTGGAGCCATTTTCAAGTGTTTAAAAATAGAATGATGTCTCTCTCTCTTTCCCTCTCTCCCCCCCTCCTTGCATTTCCTATCCTTAGGGGAATGGTCTGATGGATGTGTTTGTTTTTCTAGATCTGTTATGCTGAAGAGATGGGACAAATGAAAGTGGGGAGTCTTTCTCCAAGGTCACTGTTTTGTCTAGCAAGCTTTCTGTTCTCTAGGGCCAGCTCCCATAAAAGCTAAACTGCTTCTATTTTTAAGACTATTTGGACTAGAGAAGATCAGGCAGATTATACACAGTTGTCAGAGTTTCTGTCAGCAGATGAAAGCAAGATCACTCTGTTGGCTTTTGGCAAGTATTTCTAACCTGATCCCGTTCTGCTTCTGCTTTCCTGGTATATCCTGTGCCAATGGTGCTCCTGCAGTCAGACCTCACAAGGTTCCCAGCTCCCACCGCGGGCATGCCCTGGGGTGAGCTGTGCAATGCAGAGTGGAGAACTGCCCCACTGGGATGCCAGGAAGGACTTTGCTTTCTCGTGAGCCCAAGCTCGATGAGTTCTTGCAGCTGGTTGGTGCTCACAGAGTATTCCATATCCAGTGTATACCAAGCAGAAGGGAGATGATGTGCTACGTATGCGTAAGGGGTGATCCTACCAAGAGTGGGAGAGGACCATGAAGGCAATGCAAATACCTAAGTCTTGCGCTTAGGCTATCCTAACTTTAACTGTAGTGATAGGATAGACCTTCCCATCCCTCTGCTCAGCCTTACTGCTCTCTTGGCCTTGAAGGATGACACGAGTTTAACTGAGTGAACGAATTAGCAGAGCTCCTTCATAAAGCTCATCAAAGACCTCAGTTTCAGTGTTACTAGCCATAGGTTTGGGTGGTATTTTCCTAAAAATCCTGAAATCAATTAGAATTAATCCAAACTCTAATGGGTTGTCAAGTTTGATAGACAGATTGTCCAAACACTGGTTGTTTTCAGTGTGTTACAAATCGCGCGAGATTGAGGAATAAATGACAGATGTTGAAAATGAAGGTTTTTTCTTCGACAGTCTGTTGCCTCCAACCGATCTGTGGCTGCTTCTGAGCCACGTTCAGCCTGAGAGCACGGCTGCACCCCAGCACTGACTGGTATTTCAGCTCTGAGACCTCTCCAGCGAAATCACTCAAGAGCTCCTGTTTCGTAATGACAATACAGCAGTGGTTTATTTGAAGGCTGAGCCAACTTTGTATCAAAGCCAAATATGTCTGGCTTGGCACCATGAGCTAGCACCGGAGCCAAGCAGCTGGAGCAGACTGGATGTGTATTTAAAAGAACAAAAACAGAGAGACTCTTAAGTTATCTCCTGTAAGAGGTCAATCAGAGTGCCAGAATGCAGTGCCAGGTTTTGTATCAGGCTTTCTCTAGTCTGTCCCTGCATACCTACAGACCCAACTCCCAAGCTAAGACTTGATTCTCCTTTGATTTCCCACCTCTCTTTCTGGCTTTCTTCTTGCAGTCTACTAATTGCAGGAATTATAGTCCTGTAAAGCATTAGTATCTTGTCCCCATGACCGCCTTTTTTCTTCTTGGGTCCAGGTCATGTACTTCGCAATCTACATCACCATATGGAAAAGCAGTCTAGGATTTTCTGTGTGGACTTGTCTTGAAGCTGTGTCTGTCTGAGCTAAGGGGGTGACTTTTCCCATCGCATGAAGAAGCAGAAATGACTCTTTGGCCTCAAGATTTCAGTCATATTCTGTGAGTCAGGGATCTGCTGCTGGTCTGCTAGCTCCATTGGATGATGGCTTATAGAATAATTAATTATTATTAAGGCTGTGGCTGCCCCAGATGGCTGCAGTGGAGAGGCTGTGTGCTCTGAGCTCAAGGCAGTTGGCTGCTGCCAGTCTTCTGCATCCAGCATGTGGAGAACTGTCCTCCCCTGAAAACTGGATATGCTTCAGTAGCAGAGAGGGCTCTAATGGAGATGCTCCTAAGTGGAAGTTGGCTGTAGGTGTCTGCTCTGCTTTACCCATCCCTCAGAGCTTGCCTCTTCTGCTCCTGGGGTAGCTCAGCTCTTTGTGGAGCAGCTGCTGAGGTGTTGTGTTATATGGGCCAACATACTGAGGCTACAACTGCAACACCCCAAGCAACGTTGTGCCATTGCCCGAGTGACATCTCAAAAGTACGCTTTCCATTCTAGAGTAGGGATAAACACAATTACTTTAGGCTTTTTTTATCTTTCAGTCACCTGCTAATTTTCTACTATATCCATTTGTTGCTGGGCCACAATTAGGACAGAGCTGTCAGGAAAGTCGTGTCTTCCCAGTCACATCCAAGAGGTTCAAGTCATCTTGTGAGACCCTTGCCCTATTGAGAAATTCAGATTTTCTTAGAAGCATTTAAATTTCAGTGAACCTGAAAAGGTTTGTTCTCATTCAGGGTGTAATTCACTGCTAGTTTAATCGCTTTTCTTTGAACTAGGATGCGTTCAGATGCTGGATAAGATGGATCCTCTTCCCCCTGGGTCCTACAAATGCTTCACGTCTGTCTGAACCATGGACTGAGAATGAAAAGGAATCATATTGGATCACAAGGTATTATGAACTCAAGGCACGCTTTTTCTTGTCTAATTAACAATTTTACCCATGATATTAAATCCACGTGTGCTCATAACACCCTACAAATGAGAAATCTGGAAACCCATTTTCAAAGCACTTTCCATTATGCAAGTAGCAGGAGATGTACCGTAGCTTTTCAGTAAATTGGTTGGTAAATTGTTTTCTCTCTCATCTTTACTGCTATAACAAAAACAAGTTAGCTTTAGGTCTCCAATTTTTTTTTATTTCTTTCCTTATTTGTGCTCCTACCTATTAGCTTGAATCAAGGAAATAACCCAGATAAACATGTTTGAGCTGCAAACAACTGCATGAACAAAGGGTAAAGCCTGTTTACTGAAGTAAATCTTGAAGAGATTCTGGTGGCGAGGTTAACTGTCATGTCCAGTGGTCATTCATACTATCTTGCTTCAACACATGTGTCTACTGAAACTGCCCTTGATTTTGTGCAAAATGTCTTGGGGAAGTGCTCTTCTGCTAGCTCGTTCCTTGCCCTGCATTCGGAAGGGAACTGAGGTGTGACCCAGTTAAAGGTAATTACCTCTAACCCATTTCTGTACTCTCTGAGTTGCCTGTGAGATTCACAGCTGTTGAAATGAGAAACCTGAGGCCTTTGCATAAAATGTTTGTTCAAGGCTCTTTATAAATGAGGGAATGTGATTGAATTGGAGTGCCGGTGAAGGTGGGCTGGTTTCCGTGGCACTGTGTTAATTCCGCATCGGATGAAGTCTTCGCTCCGTACTGCTGCTGGAAAGCTAATGTCCACCTACAGCACAGATGGACGTTGAATGAGTGACTCAGTCTCAGCTTTGTTAGGGACCAACCTGAGGCTCCTAGCTATTTCTACAAAGATGGTATGCAGGCAAGAAGGAGAAATGGTGGTGGTTGAAGACATTATTTCTGCATGGGAGAAACAGCTAAGGAGGCTTGTCTCCTGCCTCTCTCACAGGTTTTACTGCCTTCCCTGGTTAGCTGATGTGTGAGAGTGGAAGACCTGTGCTGCGCTGAGTGCACATGGAAGCCTTAATAATGCAAGTCCAGCTGTGAAGGGCTGGACACATGGTTCAGGCTGACAGCACACAAACACAACCCAAGTTTTTAAGCAAAAGCAGATGGCTACTGTGAAGGAAGCAAATTGTTGCCAGCAAAGACTGAGCTGGGGGCAACCAGTATTATTTAGGGGAGCAGGGATGTGAGAGGCTCATGTGATTAAGTGGTGACAATGGATGGAAACTCACAGTGAATAGGAAAGCCTTTTGGTCAGGGCTCCTTGGCTGACTCCTTTCTCGGGCACGGCTGGACACCCCAGGAGGAGCAGCAGGAGCAGACCTTTTGTTTCATGAGTTACTGCCCAGGTTCACAAGGAGCAGCTGCTATGCAGCGTGCACTGCAGGCGTTTGTCTTACCAGAAATGCTTGCATTGAATAATGCAGAGCAGAGCTGCTGGGGCTGCAGATGGCACAGCACATGTGTCTGCCCTTGCACCCATGCGAGGAAGGGAGGATGGGTTTAGGGAGTGCTTTACGGGGGTTATCCCTGGTGTTTGCAAAGCTTGAGCTGTCAGAGCGGTCCTGTTCAATCCTCGGTTTTGCTCTGCCACTCCTGTTCAAATCGAGTCCAGTGTCCCTTTGTGTCAGCTCAGGTTTTTTAAAAAATTCACACCAGTACATCATCCATGTGGAGAGATCCAGCAGTGGGGCTTGGTGAACGGATGAACTCATTTCTCCTGCTGTGCTCATTTGGAAGCTCAGTCTTAAGATTGTTACCTTGGAAGATAAATGGAAATGTCACCAGCCTTGGCTACGGTGCTTAGTAGGTGAAATACCCTTTCAAGGTTCCTTATTCTGGCAACAGTGGCCTTTTAATGACCACGTAGACATGCGTGGGAAAATATAGGGAGAGCGTGTGTATACGGGTTGTTGTGCCTATTATCGAAGTATAGGTAGCGTTGTGTGTATTATCTGTGTTTGTTTAGCTGAAGTAAGACAGGCATTAACATTCTGTTTCAGTCTTAATTAGCAGCTGATAAAAGCACAAGGTGATACTTAACAGTCTTGACAGTGTAATTTATCTAAAATTTCCTAATAATATGGTTGCAGTAGTCTTGGAAGGGCTGCTTTAATGACTTGCACACACTTAAGATTTGGTACCAACCATATCCAATATGTTGGTTGCTTAGGAGACAAAATTAAACAAAGCTGAAGGCATTTATTTCTCCCCTTTTTTACTGCACAGAGGATTATCTCACTGCAATGTTTTTCTCTGTGAAATGCCTAAGCTTCAGGTGTTTATAAGAATGAAAAAATAAACCCCTAACAATCCAGATCCCCTGTTAAATCAGCAGATGGCTCCTAGAGCCAAATTAGGGACCTGAGATAGAACAATAAAAGCTCTGCTTTATACAACGCACATGTTCAGAGTTGGCAGTGTTAAATGAGACCTCCATGCAATCTGCTCTGAGAAATAGCCTTACTGGCATTGACCTCTTCCTTTGTATAATTCAACACTGTGTCATCAATTGCAATTGCATAGACGTCTTTGCAATTTAGCAGACCTTGTATGGACTGACTTTCCCAATATTTGTTCAAGATGAACTGTGTAAACTTGTTATTAGTAGCCTGCCAGAGTAAGGGAGATAACAGTGTTTGCATTAGGCTACATAAAATACAGCACCTGGGCAAGGTGCACTGAGCACATTCCTAGCAAATGTTGTTGTTTCAGGGTCTGCTGCTGATCCTGCTGAAGGCAAAAGTAAAACTCCCAGCAGCTGAAGTCAGGGCAAGAGCATGTCTTCTCTCAGTTGTGCAGAGGTTCTGAACTTAGTATGGCTGAGTTATTACATTTATGATGTTTTAAAAAAGTCTCTGAATTCACCCGAGAAATGCAGGCAGCAGAACAAGACTGCAGCGGGATCTGACTGATCTCATCTCAATTGAGTGTCTGTACAATCCTACTGATTTCATCACTGCTTAGTCCTGCTTTTCAGTGGCTTATATGATATAGGAATGAGGCCCTTTTTGGAGTCTATTCTCGGGCATATCGCTGACCCACAGTGCAAGCTGGGGGTCATTTTGACTCTCTGTGCTGCCATTTCCCCACCTGCAGCATCAGAACAGCAGTGTCAGCTCGCACTGGGAAATACTCTGTGGTGGATAAATAATCATAGAATCACAGACTGGTTTGGGTTGGAAGGGACCTTAAAGACCATCCAGTTCCAACCCCCCTGCCACGGGCAGGGACACCTTCCACCACACCAGGTTGCTCAAAGCCCCATCCAACCTGGTCTTGAACACTGCCAGGGAGGGGGCAGCCACAGCTTCTCTGGGCAGCCTGTGCCAGTATCTCACTACCCTCACAGTATAGAATTTCTTCCTAAGATCTAATCTAAATCTACCCACTTTCAGTGCAAAACCATTCCCCTTCCTCCTATCACTCCGTGCCCTTGTAAAAAGCCCCTCTACCACTTTCCTGTAGCCCCTTCAGGTACTGGAAGGTGCTAGAAGGTCTCCCCGGAGCCTTCTCTCCTCCAGGCTGAACAGCCCCAACTGTCTCAGCCTTCTTCATAGGAGATGTGCTCCAGCCCTCTGAGCATCTTCGTGGCCTCCTCTGGGCCTGTCCCTGAAAAGTTGCCTCTCAGCCAAAAGGTTGCCCCGTGCAGGGATCCCCTTCTGGGGAAATGACTGGAGAAAGGAAGCGTGGATGTCTGATGGGGAGTCACCAATACTGGTAACTGGAGCTTCTGATTAGAGGTCGGGGGAAGCACCCGGACATCTAAATGTATGGAAGCCTTTCTTAAGCAATGAAATTAATTTCCACTGCTTGATCATTAATTCTTACTATTTAGACTTGACTGAGGAAATCCAAGTCCTCGGTAATCTGGCAGTAGATTTCTCCCCCCTAACCTACGTCCTTTCAAGGCCGTGGTGCTGATGTACAAATGCAAGTAGCAGAAAGGGCTGAGGGTTTGCACCAAGCAGCTGCATCTCCCGTTGCTCTGTCGCGGTTCCCAGCGCAGGGCCGGAGTGCCCCCGTCCGGCACCGCGCCGCGCTGCTGCCGCCTGCCTGTGCAGGGGCTGGGTACGGGCAGGGACAGGGACAGCAGGCCTCGCTGCAGGGGCTGGGTGCGGGCTGGGACAGCGGGTGGGTGCGGGCAGGGGCAGCGGGCCTGGCTGCAGGGGCTGAGTGCGGGCAGGGGCAGCGGGCCTGGCTGCAGGCCGCAGCGCTGAGCTCTGCCTTGGGCACCGTTCCCCACCGAGCAGGTGAGCTGTGCTTGCTGGGGCTGGCATTCAGCCGCTGCTTCCTCATAGATGACATAGTATCATTTTGGTTGGGAAGGTCCTGTAAGATCATCATGTGTCTGCTCACGCTGATCACGCAGAAGGTACCAAAACATAGTGATGGTTCCTAGGGACAGCCCTGCGGCGCCAAGCCAGGCCATAAGCGCTAATTACTGCAGCCAAGAGTGATCAGGGCTCCAGGATGAAGTTATTTGCAGAACTCTCAAACTGTCTTTGAGTTTCCAAACCTGACCTTAGCTTAAAGGAGGGGGGAAAAACCAGTCTAATTATTAAAACCACATTGTTTCTTTCAGTTGATGGTTACAAAATGTCTGTTTCTTCCCTCCTGCACAGACAGCCTGGGATAGGGAGGAGTAAGGAAAAAGCCCTGGAAGAGCAAGTTGATGTCAGGTTAACTATGGGCATTATTTCATTTTTCAATGGGTTTGTCTTTTCTTTCCCTGCTCTCTCTTCCTCCCCACAGTATCTCTGCATTGATTTTTCACTTTGTCCGATTATAAATGTTTATAAAGCATTTAGGGAGCCTAGGGAAGAAAAGGTCTCTAAGTAGTTAGTAGAGGAAGAACTTAAACACCAGGCTGCTATATTCTTGTTGACACTGGGCAGTATTTCATGCTGTGCAGAGTCCTGCTCTTAGAATATGGTGCTGCTTGGATGGAGATTATTAAAGCAGGCAAAATCTTAGTGCAGCCCATCTACAGCCACTGCAGTGCAGCCAACATTGCAGAGAGCAGGAGGACTTGAAACAGCACTGGCATTTACAGCTTGAGCAAAACCAACACACCAGTGGATGATAAAGGAAACAAGTACACGTTATTCCACATATACTGTTTGCTTTGGGCAAAGAAATTTATTTTCACATGAAATACCAAATGACCTCTTTGTTTTCCTTCCCACCCACTGAGTGAAGTCTTCTTGTTGAAATAGGAATGGAGATGTTATTAAGCCAATAAATATATTTGTTGCTACTATCATTCTGTTCATTACAGAAATGAAACCAATCAGGGTCTTCATTTAAACTCACAGGAAAGATGCAGGAATTCATATCCCAGACATCCCAATGCTTCTGATACCTGGAGCGTTAGTGCAACAGCAGTCCTACCTTCTCACTAGCATTTCTCTCTCTCTGCTACATTGCTGGGTATTTCTATTTCCACACACCACTTTAGCAACCTCACAGCAGCCAGCCGCATAGCCATGTCCTTAACAAGGACAGAAAACTGCATATGCAAAGGTGGCAATCACCTCTGCCTTGCACAGGTGCAGGAGGTTCCACAAAGCATGGGAGGAACTAGATTCAATCTGGTTTGCATCAAACACTAATTTCAGTACAAGCTTTTATCATTACTGAAAGATGAAACATTCACTGTCTAAAAATGGCTGAGCAATGAGGGAAATCCTGAAAAGTTATTTTTTTAATTTGATATCCCTGTTTCCCCCTTATCATCCTTAAATGTATCAAATGGGGCATCTTTGAAACCACTGAGGCTTGTCTGATGCTCCTTTCCCCACCCCTTTTCACACAGCTTCATCCAATTCCTCCTCCAGTGGCCTGACAGCTCATTAGGGGATATCCTGCCTTTCACTCTTGCTTGATGTTGCTGCCCTGCATTGTTGCTCTGGCATGTGCTTACCTGGGCCCATCAGGAAAATCCAGATGTCCACGTTGGAGTTGAGCAGGGTGAAGGGCTGTAGGTGAGACAGCGAAAGCCCAAGTTCCTCCTGCTCCTCGAAGTCTGCTTGCAGTGTGGTTCCTTGCAAGAGATGCACAGCACTACCAGAGCTGGGTAAGTTGTAATGTAAGAGGCAAAGTGCCATTGGTGCGTTTTGAACCTCAGCCAATGTAATATTTCAAAGGGGTGAGGGGTGTCTTAACAAGTTGGGAAGCTTAAATGAAGTCTACAGCAATTTCCTCCTGTTGCTGCATGTTGAATGCTCATTTTTTAGTCTTGAGGGTTCAATTTTAGCAAAGTGCTGTTTGTCTAACTTCTGCTGATCCCCCTACTTGAATGTTATGAAGTTCTAGTCTTCAGAACACTGTGTTTTATTGGACGCTTGGATGCTGAAGGTGCCCAGATAATTATACTGCCCTAGGTAGGGGATGACAGGGAAGCCACAACTTTTGAACCACAGTGGGTGATTGTATGTTACAAATCTGCTTATAACCATTCCATGGGGAAAGTTAGTGGAGTTGCTATCTTTTAGAAAGGAGTTTTCCAAAGGAAACTCTTTTTCTGCTGAAGTTGAAATGTTTTGTAGGAAGGTGTCTATTTCAAAGATGTTTTGGCAGAAAAGTTTGGAAAGGACTGTTTGTTTTGAGTCCTTTGTTTTGTTTAAGCTGTTTTTTAATGCTTCAGTAAAGTGGTTGCTTGTTTCTAGACAGAAGCATTTTGAAATTTCTGTTCTGCAGAGAGACTTGAGGTTTTGTTCTAATTCAGAATAGCCGCAACCTTTGAAACGTCAGGATACTCTGTAGGTGTAGAATTCATCCAACTCCAGGTAGTCTTTTTTGTAAGCTCCATTTGCAATTGTTTCTTTTTTCACCTCTGTTGCTCTTTAGCTTGGCCCTGGATTGTGAGAATATGTTTGCTAGTGTGCGTATGGAAAAGGTCGTCTCATCTGGGAATTGCATGATTTTAGTTATTTGTGCAATTAAAGAGTTTTGCTTGCAAAAGAACAAGTCTTACCAAATGCAACACTCAAAGAGTTCTGATAGGCTAGTGCTAGGCTGAGCCTTTAAAATGTCTGATACTGAATGGCTTGGTTTTGTTCTTAACAAAGAAGATTAAAAAGGTCTCAGACCTGCAGTGCAGGTAGGGCCTGTGGGGCTGTGAGAATCACAAGTGCTGCTGGAGGAGGTAGTTATCTGATTTCTGTAGCGTGAAGAGCTCCATCCGAGGCAGAGCAGCAGGGGTAGGCATCGAGTACCCAGACTGAGAGTTTGTGCTCTGAATGGATGTTGGCTCTTTTCCACACTAATATCTCTGAGAGGAGGCATCTCCATGGGCAGGGACTGAACGTAGTGGGGGTTACATTCCATCCAGGGTGTTTTCCTGGACCACGTTGCTATTTTCTCATAGTAGCTAGCATATTGTCACTGTGGGCAAGTCCCTCTTTTCGTGCATGCCTTAAAATGACAGAAATTACAAGTGTCAGTATTCTGGTGGGGGTGGGCTTGGGAAAGCCACGCTGGCAGGAGGCAGAGAAGGCACTGCTGTCCCAGGCCACCTACACACAGCAGCCAGGACTCCCCTTGGGCTGCTTTCCATGCTGCTGGTCCCGAAGGACAGGACATGGCACCTCTGAGAGCCCAGGTGTTCCTTAGACTTTCATATTTTTGCTGTATTCTGATAAACCAGTAAAGCTCAGAATTATTTCGATTTAGACAATCCAAAACTTGAAAACAGCTGGACTTACACAATCAATAAAACAAAACTGTCTCTTCAGCACTGTGCTGACAAGGCTCTGAAGAAAGACACACAGAGAACCTCTCCACTAATATTAACCTGATTTGGCCATTTTTATTCTATAAAGGAGGCTGGTTATGAGATTTAAAGAGACTCATATATCATGCTGCCTCATTAATTTTCCATTTGGGCTCAGCTGTCAGAGGATACCATATTAAACTGCTGCCTGGAGTAGTCTTCAGTGTCAGAGAAATGATGTTTGATACCCTTTGCATTTCACATAGTCTGTATAAAAGGTCTCCTTGATTTGCCATCCCTATTATTTTCTGTCAGAGAACCCTACGCGGCCTCTCCAAAATAATATCACCTCTCCAAAACCCTGAAGGTCTATTTGTTGTTTCCATGGTGACAAAATGACCCATAATATTCTTTGGCTACTTCAGTAAATGAAGGACACAACTGGGCCTTTGAAGAATAATAGATTTTTTTTCTTTTTCTTAAGAAAAGACATACTTGTGAGCTCAAAAAGGGGAGGGGGGAGGATGAAAAAGATATTAAGGGAAGAGATTTGGCTTGTAACTCAAAGGGCTTTGTGTCAGCAAGTGCAGCCGACAGCACTTGTTGAAAAATAGACCTTGAGCCATCTGGTACCAAAACAGAAGTGGGATATAGCCCTTGTGATGACTGAGATGAAGGAGCTTTTGCTGTAACTCATTTTTACAATAGCTGTGCTACTTAATTCTGAATTCGGTGACATGCAGGGCCAGGCGCTGCAGGTGCAAATGTGCGGTTAAAACATTTTCTTCCAGGAACTGTCAAACCCTGCTCGGTGCTGTGTAGGAGGGAGGGTGGGATTTTCCAGCAGAGCTGGCCTGGGGGAGAAGTGAGTGGGAAGGAAGCAGCAAGGCTTTTCTCAGGGTATTTGTAGACTTTGTGGAAAAGCCAGGTTTGCAGTTGTAGCACTGTTAATGGTCTGCCCTCCCCGCAGAGCCTGTGCTGTGTGTGCTGAGGGAAGGCGCTGAGCAGGGTGCGTGCTGTCTGGAGCCACTGCTTGCTTATCTGCTGTTTCCTTCCACCATTGTGGGACCATCCAGGCTATTTTGCCTGCAATCTCTCTAGGGTAGAAAGCATCCCTTACTGGGTGATGAACCATAAGACCCATGTCGCTTGGCTACTTTGCATAAAACTAGTAAGATATTTGTCAACTGCTTAGTTTTGTGGGAGCTGCTACCCCAGGAGCATTCACGGCATGCTCTGGAAACAGGTTTTTAAACAAAACCTCATCTTACAGGTGAAGAAACCGAGACAGAAAGCAGATAACTGAGCTCAGTGGAGCACTGCAGAAGCTTTGCTGGGAACACTGGGGAGGAGAATGCAGGGCTGCTTGTTCCTTCCCTGGGGTACTTTGGGATAATGCTCTTTCCTTAGATAAGCTATAATTCAGTTTTCTTTAGTACGTGTTCCCAGCCTGTCCAGTGATGCTGGCCATGATGGTAAGCTGCTGGCCTCATCATGCACTGGGCCAGAACTGGGTAGTTGTTCAGTCAGAAATCTGGACTAAGGACAATTAAAACGCCTCAGAGTCATAAGCGTGAGATTCCTGGATTGCTGGAGCAGGCACTTCCAGGTGGTTCAGGTTAGCCTGGGTAGGTAAAATCCCAACCTCTGAATTATCTAAGCATTGAGGCGGCTGCACCGCAGAGCAGGAAAACTCAGGGCATTCCCAGGAGCCTGTCAGTAATTTCTGCTTCTGGAATTATTGAGCTTTTCTTGTGGTGGTTCTGGCCTTTTGGGTATATTCTAGCACTTTACCTCTCAGTCCTAGAAGAAACAGGGAAGTACAAAGATGACTAAAACTTGAAATTTAATTCCAGATTGTCCTGGGGGTTTGCAGATGTCCCTGAAATGACTTTAACAGCTCTTCCACCCGAGTATGCTGGTGCTGCAAGAGGGGACCAAAGTCTGGTGCAATTGGTTACTCACTATTTACCCTGCATTTTGGTGTTTTTCTAGCTTGGATGTTTGGTTTTTTTTTTTGGCCTGAGAATAAATTAACAACATTTTTAAAACAAAACAAAACAAACCCATCCCAACAAAACATTTGCATGACTGGCTGCTTGCTTAATACAGGACTCTAATTGAGGCAACTAAAATAATATAGACAGAGAAAGAAATGAAGATAAGATTAAGGTAAAAAGCAGTCTAAAACCACATTTGCCTAAACATTTTGAGGCAAAATCTTGCTTGGTTCCTCATTTCATGTGCATGCCTTTGGCAGGGATGATTAAAGTCTCTGTTGCTTCCCCTCTAATGTGAACAAAGCCCTTTAGAGCCCTATTCTAGTTTCCTCTTAGCATCGTATTTGGCTTCCTTTGGGACTGACCTTTTGCTGCCCACAGCCCACCTTCATCCTGTTAGAGGGCCTGCAGAGTGTTTCTAAGTTAAACATCATAAATCCCGCTATAAAAGATTACACAGAGTTTTTCACTAACAATCTTCTGTGGGGATATCAAGCTTGATAGAAGCATAAATCATTTAAAGAACATCTGCCTAATGAGAGGTAACCTGGAACTGCTTCCCTGAGCCTGAGTGTACCAAGGGGAAAAAATGTAGGCAATTGGACTATTTTAGCTAGTGCCTGCTGGACACAAGTGGTTGATTTCTGTTGTCACAACTATGCCTTGCTGGACACACGGGACATTTGCTTTGCCGGCAGCCAACGGCACAAGAATGAGGGAAATAAGCTTAGTTTAGTGTGTGTGGTTGTAAAGAAAGTCTAATAATGTGTCTAGACAAAAAGTTCTACAGAGACAGAAGAGGAAAACCCAAGCAGGTGGTTTAGAGGCAAAGTGAGCAAAGAGGTGCTGTGGTCTGTGAGCTCTGGTTTATGAAATGGCAACAGAACTGGGGAGGCTGAGAACAGGGGCTGTGATTTAGGAGGTGGGTAGAGAATGCACCTGGACTTACCTTACCAAGCTCTTTCTTGAAGCATCATGGCAGGACACGTAACATCTGTTTATGGGAATACAGGAGGGGGTTGAACACAAGACTTATAGCCAATGCAATGATTGCATTTATCAGGGAAAAAACAAGGTGAATTTGAAGGAGGGAGTCTAATACACTTAAGAATCAAAGCATGACTAGCAGAGAAGGAAATTGCTGATAAATGCAAAGGGTAAGTTTGCAAGAGATGCTAATGTGTTCCTTAGGACCCATCATGTCTGAATCAGGGCTAACAAGTCTGTTTACAGATGATCCTGCAGGCAGAAGACAAACTCAGTACTTGAAAAGCCGTTTCTGTCCTTTCATTATGTGTACTGGGAAGAGTTTGGGTTCCCCATTGTCAGTCACAGCTAAGCTAACCTGTGACTTTAACCATCTGAAAGATACCTGACTATCAAACCGATGATGGAAGAATTAGTGGGTGAAGAGTAGCAAATGGAAGCTTTTCCATTTACAATCACTGGATCATCAGGAAAGGTGTAAATAAACAGCAGTAACCTTGGAATGCAATTGAATCACTCCGGCTGTGCAAATTTGACTGCCAGATGCTCATAGCAAGTTGTCCTATCGTAGTTTGAAGCTGGTACTCCCTGATGATAGATTTAACAGAGATGACTAGTAATGGGAGCAGGATAATTTTTAAACTGAAGTTCTTGTCACGCAGAACCAGCCATGAGATTTCGGGAAACTCGTTGCCTCCCTGCATAAATAAACTTGCTGGATGTGTGAGTTTTCCTCGCACCTTATGATGGGGTCGTTGTTGCGTGTTACTTCGCTCTCTGATCCGCAGAGATGGTGCCTTGGATCTTACTACTGTGATTAGAACTGAGACAGGGAGGTCAAGCATAGTTCAGTCTTTTCCTTGTGCTGTTGAAGATGAAGTCAATAGGAAGTAAATATTATTGACTGCTGTTTTCAGTCAAAAATCAAGATTCATTAAGGTAAATCTAAGTTCAATAGAAGCTCTCAAGGGGGAGGAGACCAATAAATCCTGACACTGAATAAAACAATATTTGTAATGCAGTTAATTTTGGATATTGTGTGTTATTTGATCTAGTGGGTTTTGTTTTGTTTTTTAATTGTCCTGTTAACCCCATTGGTGGGTTGTACCATTTAAAAAGACTTCTAGTCTTACTCCAGTTATGTACTCTCTAACTACAGTGGATTGAATTACACACAGGTGTGAAGAAATTGTAATTTAAATTGGAAGGGATCTTGGGAGTTTACTTGGTCCAGCCTGTTCTTGGAGCATGGCTAACTTTCAATGGAAACTCAATATTCTTCTGTGTTGTGACGATCCCAACCACGAGCACTTTACAGAATCAAACAGCAGTCCTTTCCCCAGGAGCTTTCTCATCTCTCCTTAGGCCTGGGGCATAAAACAGCAATCAAGACAACATGTGTGAGTAATGTAGAAGAACAGCTTTTAAAGAAATGAGTCTGCCTTTGATTCATCATTACTTTTTAGCTTTGGAGATGGAATGAGCATGTGCAAATAAAATGATGATGAAGCTAGATAATTGGTACTTATGAAGGAAATAGTGAAAATAAAGTTTGTTATGTATGTTTGTTCTGTGCCTAGGGCAGTTAAAATCTACTGCTTGGGTAGTGTGGGACTGTGGAGTACCTAATTTAGGGTTGTAAAATCTATGAGGAAATGTCACACAGTATGTTAACATAGTGATGGGCTGTCCAGCTTCCTGCTGGAAGGTGAAGTATTTAGCCCTGCCTTTTGGGACAATAGAAATCTTCATTTCCAACGTTTGCTGAGGATTTGAGACAGTTTGAAGAAGCCTTATATTCAAGAAGTGCTATGGACCCTCTTTTGAAAATCATGCCACCTAAACACATTGCAGTGAGGCAACCTAAATCTCGCTAGACTATAAAAAAGTTGACCACTCTTAGATCAAAGTAACTTTCTGTGCATCTTCATGAAGGGGACTAAGGACACGGCTATAAAGCACAGATTGCCATGGGGAATTCTAGCTAATTTTAAATGATCCAGCTTGGATACTAAAAGCAGTGTGGCTGAACTTGCACAGAGTTAAGGTAGGGCTAATTAGTCTTGGTTGGTGTATTTGGCTGGGTGGAGCTTTTTCTCTACTTAAACCTGAACTGGGTGTAACTGAGTTCTCTTTAAGGCATTACTTTATGCCTGCAAGCACATGCAAGTAGGACATGTTTACAGGAGATAAGATGTAATGCAAGTAGGACACGTTTACAGGAGATAAGATGTATTTTGGGGAAGGGGGCACAAGCAGAGACGGAGGGAGAAGTGCTTAAAGTACAATCCTTGGCAAGTATGAGTTTTTTATAGCATCTTTTTCATTTAATTGAATAAGACAATATGAAGTAGATAGTAATCTCACCAGAGAGTTTACAGTTTCTTTTGGACGGTTTCCTTTTTTCCTACGTGTACATACATGGCCTTGATCAATGTGGCTGCATTCTGTGGTTGAGAACTATGTACCTTCTCTCAGACCAAATCAGGGTAATTTGATTAGATTGTCAGCTGGTCTGAATAGCTGTTGCTCCACTTGCAGTCGATGAAGTTATGCCAGATTATACCAGCTGAGAATGTGACCATCACTTTTACTGAGTCACATTTCTAACCCTTGCTGTGCTCTTAAATTCCTGAGCTGAAGCCAGCCCTTGTGATAGCTGCAGGGCAGGATTTTGAGAAGCATCCAGCCTTGGCCGAACTCCGCTCCCTCAGCAGTTGAGGGATGTTTCTTGTGTTACTGCATCCAGCCCCAGTCGGATGGGTTGGATTCAATTAGGCTGCTGCTGTAATGTGGAGGATCTGGTCCTCCACCGAAGACTATCAGCTTCAGTTCACTGAAATCAGCAGGGCTGGGCTGCTTTACAGCTGCCTGAGGGTCAGGCCTTGAGCCTGCATGTTGTTGTATTAACAAAAGAAGGTTGCAAAACGATAGTAAAAGCCGCCTTCTTTACCAGAACAGTGCATTTCCTACCCTACCTGGAAATGGCAGGTTCTGGTTTGGCTGCTTCTGGGACGGCTCTTGAGAAGCAGCGCAGTGCAAAAGGAGTAAAGCATTGCCTCCTGGCTGGTGTCCCGATGACCTGGTGGATGTCAGCATGGCCTTGCCATGGGCCATTAGAGCTATTGGGTGTGCATGAACGGATCTGCGTGCACATGGCAACCGTTTGGCCCTTTGTTTGCTTTTAAGCAGCATTTCAGCCCTACTGCAGATGGTCAGCTACCCGCTGGTGCTTTGTGTTTGTGCAAAGGAAAACTGCAGGCTGCCTTTGGGGATGAGCGAGCTGCTCTCTCAAACCAGATATTGTGCTTCTATGAGTGCAGTTACTGGTTCAGTTTCTTTTTTCTTTTTTTTGGCTAGGGCATGTTTAGGGTTTGGATGTGTTATTGCCAGTCACTCAAAGCAGGAAGGCAGAAGAAGGGATGGCCTTCTAGTTGGCTGTCACTAAGGCGTTTGCTGCAGGATTGCCAAGTCAAGCAGGGATTTCAGAGGAGGAAATAATTATCTGCACACTTCTTTCTCAAATCTGCCTCCTACTCTAACATTAGAGAGCATCTAAAAGTAGCTGCCAGAGCAGCTGCAGTGCCAAGAACAGCATTCCTCAGCGGGGTCTTCTTCCCAGAGCAAGCTGGAGCCTGTGACAGGAATTAAGGCTGGAGATAAGGTGCTTGTGTTGACTGACTTGCTGCTATTCTTCCAGCTGGCTAAATGGAAATGACTCGCCAGCCTGTGCGAAACCCTTGTTTTCCCTGCTACCTAAAGCATTATGTGGCTTTTACCTTTTCCCCCACCATGCTCTTACCTTCTGCTGCTTGGAGGGCAGGAGGTGCCAATGCAGCTTTGCCTTTGGCTCAGATTGGCTGAGATTTGTGTCTGAAAGAGGGTGGCAACTTGCCAGCCCCCATCGCGCCTCTTGCGGTGTGAAATCGGAGTGGGTAAATTCCAGCTCCTGCAGCGGAAAAGGGGAGCGGTTTCTCTGCAGCCAGGGAGGGCTGTGGGTGCCTGAAAGCACCATCAGGCTCCAAAGAGTGGAAAACTTAGCGTGCGGCTGTATATAACACACGATCGTTCCTCTGATGCATGGGAGTTTGTGTGTGTAACTGGGAATCCCAGCACGCTTATCTGTGAATAAACCCTGAACTGCTCTGCTTTGCAAGCTGACTCCATAGTGTTTTGCAAGTCTAAGAGTGTGCTAATTGAAATGTTGTGAATTCCAGAGCTTCATGTTTGTTTCATTACTGTTTTTCAGTGCTTCACATTAGGGACTAATACTTGATGAAGGCTTTATAACTGCCAAAGATTTACTCTGGTTTTTATATTGCCTAATTCTGTATGAACTGGGGCAATATGAGAAAACAGGTTGAGCCTCGAGATAAGGAATACATTAAAGATGCTTTTTCTCTCCCGTAATTGCCAAGCCCTGCGGCCTAGGGTTGGATCTTAGACGAGTCAGATCTAAGGCCCTGTTCTAGCGGGCCTTTGCTTGAAGCGTTGTGTTCCTCACTCCAGCAGTTAGGTTCATTTTAGTCTACAACGCGCCCAGCCTTGTTCTGCCACTGTTTGAATCCATGGGACATCTGCTGTGGGATGAGTGTGTTTGGTTTTGAGCTCTGCTCTGACTCAAGAAGGGTTCAGTAGATCTAGAAAAGGGCCAGGACTCTCCTCCTGGGAAAGAGATAACTGAAGAGGATATGACAGAGGGCTGTAAAATCCTGAGTGAAATGGAAAAACTGAACAGGGAACAACCACACATTCCCTCTTCCAGGATGTGATTTAAGGGGCATCAAATGAAACTGTCAGATCGCAGATCAGAGTTGAACGGGACATCCTTCCTCACACAGTGCACTCCCAAGCTGTGGCCTGCCTTGGGACAAGGTGTTGTAGATGTTGGATTTTTATGTGGCTCAAAAAGCAAACGGATGAATTCAAGGAAGAAATGTCCATTGAGGGCTATTAAATATAAAAGCTTTCATCAGCTGTGGTCACGGTGTGGGCTCACGGCACAGGCACACAGTTAACAAGTTAGAGCAAAAGGGGCTTTGGGGACTGCACTGATCATGTTAGTTAACTTCATCAGGTTTCTGCCAGACCACTGAGAGGTGTTTCCAGTGCTAACCTCCATACTGCATCAGCGACCAACTGCTTCTGCTCCTTTTGCTGCCTGCATAAAGGTCAAAGATAATGGTTAAAAAGAAATAAATAACTAACCCAAGAAAACCCCACTGCCTCCCTCTCAGGTCATTCAGGTTTGAAATAAATCACTTTATTTCTGAAGGCACAGATGACTTAAGCCAAATTGCGTTTGGATCCGTTATCCTCACACTTCTGTTTTATTTATGCTCTCTTGTCTTGTGCTAACACTTTGTGAAATATTTATTTACTTCTGGTCTCCCGCAGCTTAGCTGTGGATTCATGAGGCTCTCACGTTATATCTCAATTCTGTGCAGCTGCATTATGTCAAGGAAGGAGAAAATGAAGACTCCAATCTGTGTTTTACATTACCACAATATACTGCATGTCACCATAGGTAATGCCGTTGAACAAGTAGACATTTTGTTTGCCTGTGTCAAGCATGTGGGTTGTGTTGGAGCAACAAAATGTACGTGTGGCTACAAAACCTTATTGTCTGATGAACAGCTCTTCTGTATTTGCTTCCCAAGCCTGCCCTTGTGCTTGCTCTACAGGTCCCAGGTAACCTGCATGAAAGTTTGAGAGGAGATGGGCATATCCTAAAAGGCACCAACACACGATTTAGTGGTTCAAGGGATGCGTTTATTACAAATTTCAGATTCTCTCTGTAAGCAATGCTGTAAATAGCTTTATCTTCTCTTCAGGGCTGAAAGTGTGTGGCCAGAGTCAACCCAGTAAGCATCTGAAATGGCCTCCCTAGGCAGGGTGCCAGCTTCCCTTACCTCAGCCTAGAGGGGAAATGAGCTGCGGCAAGTGCTCTCTGCAGCTCCTCTGCTGCTTGTGAGCCAGGAAGGATGAAATCTGTGCACTGGGTTTCCCTCCTCTTCCCTCCCTTCATCAGAAACTCTAGTGCAAGTGTCTGTTTGAATCTCTGCAAGAAGATCAACTGAGTTTGTTCTGCGGGGATCAGGATATTGGCTGATTTAAGATGCTGAGGTGCAGCTCTGACACTTCTCCCAGACAGCAGAATTCTGCTAGAGAGCATCTGTTCTCTTGTTTCCAACAGTGACTGCCTGTGATTTGAGTCGAATTGTTGTTCAGTGATTAGTATAAAATGTGCAAACGATTCTCAGTCCAGTTATGGATGGATGAGTTTATCTAGTTTGAGAACCACTGACAGAGCTGGCCCCCTTTCCTGAGCAGGGCTGCCAAAGATTTAGCCAACACTGACTGTAAACTGCCTGCATCCTTAGAAGAGGTGTCTAAAAAATATCTGGGTTGTGGCACTTCATTGTACCGTGTAGGAGATTTTACTGCTGTAAACTTGAGCTTGGCACTCTGGTGTCATCACTAGAAAACCTTTCAGAGTTTAAATCCAGTTTTAGATATATTTTTATAAATACGCGCGTGTGTGGGGAGAAAAGCTGCTAAGCTGCTGTTGCTACTTCTTGTTGAATTATACCAACAAGCTCCTTCTGGTGTTAGCTTTAAGTGACATTTACTGTGTAAATGACACTGACATTCAAGATGAGATGTTGGCTTTTGCAGTGGCTTGCTAATTCCTCCTAGAGTCTCCCAGGAGAAGAGCCTGCAGCAAAGAGCTGCTGCTTTGGCCTCCCAAGCCGTCAGCTGTTTGGGGAGGAGAGCGAGAAAGCAGAGCCTTGTTCTCACTTCAGGGCTTTTTCCTTCCTTTCATGTCTCTAAGAAACCTGGGGACACGTTGATTTAATCGTCACGTTTCCACAAGCAGTGGCAATGAACGATACTCGCATGTGCAGCAAAGGACCAAGGATGTGCTGGCCTTAGTCACTAAATGCCTTTTGCTAAAGGTGGAGTGAGGGTTGATGGGTTGTGTTTAAAGGATTTATCATTTGAGGGATGTGATAAGGGAATGGCATTACCAAAAATTGCTGTGCAGTGATTGCACTCTGATCCTCTAAAGGATCAGAAATTTCTGTTGGGTCATGCATAGCTTTGCCAGAAGAAATTGGGGTTTACTTATTTATTTTAACCAGAGGACAAGCTTTTAAAAGCTGTGAACAGAGCTTTTCGATGGACAAGTGGGAGTTGGCTGCCTAATTCACACTGACTTTCAGGGAGAGCTGGCTGCTGAGCTGCTCTTTATGCCTTTCAGAAATCTCCCCTTAGTCTATATAATCTTTCTGTAACCCCTTTTTAATTAGCTTGTCTTTCTGGAAGAAGAGACCAAGAAGTCATGTTCAAAGATTATCGCTCTATCTAGCAGCTGCTAGAATAGACCAGTTAATGCTGCAAAATCTTATTCCAGGTCCCAGTAGCATGTCTGGTCTGTCTTCCCTAATTATTCTGAGGGATGTAAACTGCCCCCAAACTGTTGTTCAAACTCATTTCTGGCCAGTGATGCTCTGTGCTATAGCACCAGCTGGTCATTTATCCAGATAGCCTAGCTTTGAATCTCTTGGCAGAGGAAAATATTTGAAAGGGAGAGAAATGAGCGACTGGGGGTGCTACAGAAAATGAATGCCAAGAGCATGTGTATGCCAAGCAGGAGATAATGGTGCTACCTTCACTGTCCCAGGCACTTGATCTGCAGTTCGTGCCACAGCTATGCTCCTGCTGTTTGGGATCAAGAGAAAAATGTCAGTCCTGCAGGCAGTGTTGGAAAATAGAGCATAAAGTTGTGTAGAGAAAATCGAAGTCTTTTTAATAGGAAGTTAGGCTTCTCCAAAGAAATTCAGAGTGTGGATGAGGAGAGGATTTTGAAGCTACTTAAATTGGTTTTGCATCTATAATAATAAATTCAACTCAGAATGGGTATAATGAAGTGTAAACATTGAAGGTAGGAGCCTGGTCGATTTGAACCCTTGAGGGAAGATTTGTGGTATTGTCATGAGGAGGAGGAGATGATTCCCTAAAGCAGATGGGGGAAAACAGTCTCAGGGGCTGGGAAAGGGGGGACTGGTGAACTGGTGGCTGGGAAAAACACTGGATAGTGCAATTGGGAGAAAAGCCTGCCTTATATTTTTGTGTTCTGGACCTTGCCTGGGTTGGAGGGCTGAGTGGTGGTTGTGTATGAAGCTGAACAGAAAACAGCTCCATTTTAACTTTCAACCTGCTTAGAGGAGGGGAGAAGCAGGGACAATTTTGAGGGTGGAGGAAGGGGTTAAGCAGCTGTAACTTCTAATTTTTTCCTGGTTCTTGCCATTAATGTGGTACTGATCTGGTGACATAGGAGCTGTTATGTTGACCCCATTCACTGTTGTAGATAACTGAGAGCCAAGCAGTTGGGTTTTTGCTTGAGCTAATTTCGAGCTAGCATAGATGTGCGTGGGATCCCCGTCTGGGCTTTTCTCACACCTGTGGAGCTCTGCAGTCACGTGCAAAATCTGCACAAAAGTCACTTCAGCTTTCAAAGATGCACCAGCATTTTGTAACGCTTCATCTCAGGTTTTGCATACTGAAGGTTTGAGGTCCTGTTCCCTACTTGCTAATGTGGTTGCCAGCAAAGACTGTATGGTCTGTCTATATAAGATCAAATCCTACAGTGGGGTACCTTCAAGCAGGGGTCTCTAGGAGTTGCAGTGGAGTTTGGTATTGTCACTAAATGTAGCAGCTCTGTTCTTGGGGAGCTGGGTCAGCCTTGCCCCCACATGTGTGGGAAGCATTTTAAGACTTTTGAATGGAACGCACAGTACAGCTATAACATAGGTCACGCAAAGAAGTTACTTTTTCATGCTTCTAGTATAGAAGTAATGAAGAGGAGGCTGAACACTGCCAGTGGCCACCCCAAAGGAGATCCTTCAGGTTGAACTGGCTACTGTCAAGCTACTCTGAGGGGAAAAATAAACTCTCCTATATCCTTGCTCTCAGCAAGTCCTTTAAAACATCACCACATCCTAAGCACATGAGCTAGAAAAACAGCTGCCTTCTCTACTCCTTCTCTGCCTGATGAGGTTAATAATAACTTTGAATGCATATGTACAGCATTAGCTTTCATGGTAACATGCATAATTCAAATCCCCCAAAGAACAGTAGAGCTTTGAGGAAGCAAACTTCCTTAATGTACTGGGCAAGGATCCAGCTTTTACCAGCTGTTGAGGGTTGATGTACAATTTTTAGTTAAGTGAATAATTTATCATGGATATTATCTGTAGTGTATCACATCCGGACAGTTTGTAGGCCTGTACATATGGCTCTCGAGATGCCACAACACTGCCATATGCTTCATGGCCCATTACCACTTAAACTCCCTTAAGATGTTTTCCCCTATGTTAAGCATGTTAGAAGTACAGTGGGACCACTGGCTCAGTGCAAATACTGGCTGGATTTCCACCCACCCCCTATTTTAAAAATTAAAAAAAAAGGACTGACTGTTCAGACTCTGTCTGCTGCTTCGTGATACAGATGTGGACTATAAATCCTGCAGAACACCTGCCCTGAAGTCATCCCCAGCTTCCCCGTGTAACATGGTCGTGTTGTGTTGTTACAAATCTGTTTACTATAGCTACAATCTACTGTCCACATAAATCAAGGCTTCTTTAGTCAGGCTGTGAGACTGCTCTGCCCCTTATATTCACAGCACCAAAGCAGAACTGGGACATGCTGACAGCCTCTGTGAGAGGTATGTAATACCATGTCCCAAATTACAACTGCAGATGTCCTATTTCTTGGGCAGGAGAGGGACGCTGAAGCTGAAGAACATCATAGTTTACGTAGCTGCTACAGTGCAGGAGAAGGAGCAAACATCTGGGTTGTTTGCCAAGTTGATTGCTTATATAGGAAGCAGCTTCATATGATAAAAAAGACTGAGTCAAGATTGAGAGCAAGCAGCTGCTTAGCTGTAATTACTGCTATGTGTCCATCATAAGGACCGCTGAAGCTTCTTCAGCTACAGAATGTGCTATTTTTAAGTTCAGTGCCTTCATGTCCAGGAGAAATATCTTTGTTCAGCTGTATCTTGAACTCTTCTGTGGTGCTACTAGTCGCTGGTCACCAGGTTGTCCGTGGTTGGTGGCTGTAGCTTCCAGTAAATGAAACAATCCCTGCATGAGAGTGTTTCCATTCTGAATATGCCTCAGGAGAAAAGATGCTTCTAGAACGGGACCTTTCACTGATACTGGCTGAATTATTTCCAATTCAACATAACACATTTTTTTCTTTCAGTAAAAAAACCACTTGCTCTCCAGATGGCATTTTTTAGATCTGTTTGTTACTCTCCAGTTATTTCCCTGTGTAAAGATGTGTGCCGCTTTCTCTTGTGAGTCTGTTGCGACCAGGTTGCTTTGGTTGTGTGAGATGCTACTTTTTCTGTTTGCTGACTAGATTAGAATTTTTACATTTTCAGTCTTTTTTTTTTTTTTTCTTAGTGTGCATATTGGTCTTTAGATCATCACTTCCACATGTGTAAACATTAGCGATCTTGTGGGAAGTGGAACAGGAAAGAGGTGTTGTGACGGCCAGCACGAGTGTGGTGGTTTCAGGTGACTGGAGCACATCTGCTGTTTTGCTGAGAACAGGTACCCTTAGGTCCTTCTGGCCATGGGAATCCTTCTCCCTGCCCACTTGAGAGGAAGGCAGTGTGTCTTATACGTATTAATTATTGCTCTCCCTTCTAAGATATGCAGGGAAAAAAATGGAGGGCTGTGATCAGCAAGCTCCTGCTTGGCTGCAGAAAGGGAAAAGGGGCCCAGAGGACCTGACCCCAATAGGAGGAGCTGGCAGATAATCTCTGCTGGTTTTAAGGGCAATTCTGCATGGCCCCTCCCTAAAAGAACTGAATGTGGGGAAATTGCAAGGTGAGGAGCTGAGTTAATCCTGCCAGGATTGAAACCTGTGCTCTGCTGAGATCTGGTCATGTCAAAGCTGCTGCCTGGACCAAGGCGAGGCTGTGTCTTGTGAAGCCCTGACCTTTCCTGGCTGGGATCAGCTCGGAGGGCACATCGCTCCGTGGCTAAGTGCACTTGCTGCTAGCAAGGGAATGTTTATCTGCTGTGTTGATTAATCAGCCTTGAAAAGGGTCAGATGGATTTTCTCAAGCATCTAAGTAACCTTCATGGCAAAACGTATAAGCCCCTGTGTGTGTTAAAGGGCTGTCTGTAGCCCTGGACTTGGAATGATGCTGTCTGGACTTTTAAGTTTTTTATATCCTCACGGTCGGGATCTGACCCCAGTTCTGTCATGTTGTTTACCGTGGCTATATGTAGGTGTCTTTCCTGAGGAGTCATATCCTTCTACTGGCAATCTGAAAAGTTTTTTCCTTGAATTCCTTTTGATCACGGTGTCCTGCCTTGCTCTGTTTGCTGTGCCGTGTTCCTGCTTTGCTCCTGCTTCTCTTTCACCCTGCTGGTTTATGACTCTTGATTCCAGCCCTCGTACTCTTCACAAGGGGAAATTTTAAGAATTTTGCAGTGGGGTTAGGGCTGCACTTTGCCTCCATCGGAGAGTTTCCTTAAATAACAAGGCCTCCAGAAGCGTAATCTCATATTACACCTCTAGTTTTGGGAAATAGATGACAGAAAAACCCCTACAAACACCATACCACCACACAGTAAGGGTACTGCTTTCTTCTAGTGTTTCTAGAGGGATTAAACAGTGCTGAGGATAAGATCAGTATTTAAACAAGAAGTTCTTGAAGACGGTGTTCCTTTTAAGAGGACTGTGCACTGAGCTGAGTTATGAGCAGACCAGTTCCTGTCTCGTACAGGGAGAATTTGGCATGTGTCTTCTCCCATAAGCATTAAGCCCAATATATTCTTGTGGAACCATCATATTAAATTAAGATGTAAAATGATGGCAAGGTTTTCATTCTTTGTGGCAACTGGCATAACAGCTAGAGGAAAAAACCCAAACGATTGCTTCAACTGAAAGTCCACGAATGACATCTAGTGGCTTCAAGTGAGATTTCTGTGACAGCCTTGTGTGTGTCAGGGTTTTCCTTTGCTGTTCTTATGCTTGGGATCCAACTCCTAATTTTGAATCCCTCCCACATATCCATTTAAAGAAATACTGCAAGTGGAATGCTTGTTCTTCAGGTTTGCTTTGCTGTTGCTGGTTTTAGTGGTCACAACTCCATTTTAGTTTCAGTAAAGCTTGTATAAGCTTGGAAACATTTTTTGCACCATGGCTAAATGAATGCCACCTACACCACAAAGCTAAACTTATCCTTCTGTTTTCTTTAGCTTCGTTAAGCCAAAATGAATGCGAAGGCAATGTCCATGGGATTTCTAGCGCTGTTTTATCTGATGAAAGCAGAAAAAGTGAGAGACAGAAGAGCTCTTACACAGTGGGAAGAATGGAAAAACACCCATTCTGGAGGTTCACAGCGAGCATGTTCTGACTGTGTTTAGTCACTTGAAACTTAGAAAGGTGAAACTTTAGGTAAAGCATTTTTAAAGATATCAGTGCATCATCTTGGGTATGGAGAGTCAACTGTTCGGCAAGAGGTAGAACTCAGAGGATGGATAAAGTAAGGATTGGTATTCATGTTGGCATCTTCTTGCTTCAAGAGGATGGGGAAGTTTCTCTGTATTTGATACACAAGGTCATCTGAAAGTGAGCCAACCAGTCGACAGATCTGGCTGATTCAGACCTGGAGGTATTTTATAAATAGCTGTAGCACTCAAAAGGAGGGGTTTGTAACAGCACCTCAGGATGATGTTTGAGAGTGTTCCAGTCTTCTCTAGGTACAATGGAGAATTGAATGCTCTGAGGATGGTGACAGCTTGTCTGACCTTCCTGCATCTTAAAAGGTCACAGGATCTGATGAGGATTGTATAATATATTAATCATAGCAAACGTGATGATCCCAATGCGATGCGGTTAATCTTGGCTGTTTAATTTGTGTTGTACTTGTCTGCTTTGGAATTAAGACTCCACTTTTTCTCATGCCATTGAGCTTGTAAATGTAGCTCTGTCCTACGCTGCTGGGAGTGAAGAATTTGGAGTTTCATTAGCAATTGCTTGCACTCCCTCTCTTAGAAGAAGAAACAGAGAATGGATTTTAGCCACTTGCTTTAAACTTGCAGCACATATGTGGTTGCTGGCCTAAATGCTCTGCTTCCCTTTATTAAGAGAGAGTTTAAATTAATACAAGCGGAGCCCTTTTATCTTTTTACCAAGCAGGCAGCAAATGAAATGGCGTAATATCTTTGGAGGAGGGCGAACTGTGTTATAAAGGGAAATTTAAATCAGGATGTAAAACTGAAAGGAAAGAGGGACTGCTAGAAAAATGAGATGAGTGGGGACATGGAAGAAAAAAACCCACAACTGAAAACTAGGCAAATGTCTTGACAGCAAAGACTCAGCTTTTAAACAGGAGTTTGATGCTTCATGTCAAAGACTAGTAAGTATTGTAACTTCCTTATGACACTCCCGGTCCTAGCTTCATCCTCATCCAGGCTCTAGATGCTGCCCAGAGGGATTGCAGAAGGACAAAGTGTAAAACTACAGTAAAAATTCACTACTTTGATGCTTTTGCTTCTAAAGACAAGGGAAGCAGCCTCACTGGTAAGCATCCTCTGGAAGAAAGGTCCAACGTTTAGCGGCCCAAAGGCAGGGCATGGTGACAATATTGTCTTAGGAACAGGGAGGGGAACTGGAGGAAGGCAAGAGAGTTGGATTCGAGGAGTACGTGTTGGAGAATAGCTGATGAACTTAGTGATGAACACACAGAATATGATCTGGATGCAGACCTAAACACTGTGATTCAGGAGTAGTTGACTTGCTTGCAACCCTGCTAGGCTTGGTGGTTTTACTGTTTTCTCCCAAGAGTGAATTTAGTGATGGCTTGGTGTCACCATTAAGAAAAGTTTCTTCCTATGGCTTTATTAGGAAGCTTTATTTTGAAGAGGGCAGTAGTACTAACTGGAGATCTCTAAGGTTAGTGTACTGTGCAAGCTTTAATCAGATAAATGCCTCTAGCTATAAATGTCCATTATTTCCCAGCCTGAACTCTTCACTCATTACTGGAACGTGATGAGGGAGCTCAAAGAGTAGCGTGTTTGTGTGGGTCCATGGAGGGGACTTTGAGCTTGGTTTCCCCGGAGTATGGTACCAAATCAGAGGAGCACTTTGTGTGGTCCCAAACCAGAAGGAGCTTGGAGGGAGAAACATGTTATAGTTGCAGATGCCCACTAGATGACAGTGCTGTCTCATAGACTCACTCTGCTGTACCTAAAACTGGGTGTTCCCTGGAGTAATTTGGCTGCACCCACAGTGGGGAAGAACAGGCTCTGCTAAATTAAAAGCAATAATCATCACTTTTACCCTGCTTCAGTTTCTTGGTTTGTTTCTATTTTCTCCTTTGAAATGAGAGGCAATTTTCACTGCAAATATAAAACAGAAGGGTATTTGTTTTCAGTTTATTCATTCTGTTTAATTTGAGATGTTAAGCCTGTATCACTTTGCAAGAGAAATGAGTTCACAAAGTTATGGCATCAGCACCGAGGATATCTTTTGGGTGCCTTCACTGAGTTTTATCATTAATTATACTGGGTGTTTGAACCACGAAAACTTGTTTGGGATAATAAGCAATGCTCCCTGCTGAACAAAGCTAAAAACTATACCTGGTCCATTGGAGGACTGGACAATGCTGACAAGATGCTGCTTTATTCAAAGGGCCATCTCTTCCCTCTGTGTTGCTCCTTTGAAGTGAGTGGAGAGACTGTGAGTTGTAGGATACACATTCTAGACTCTCTTATTATGAAAGGTGACTATGGAAGACATTGTTTCCCTGCCTTCACAGACTATTCACTAGAACTCTGATTTTAGTAATCCTGAAGGTTCCCTATAGATTTTTTTTTTTAAATCAACAAACAGCAGCAAAAAAACTTAATAATTCTCCTCATAGCTGTCCAGTATAGCAACAGAGCTCAGTTACTTGTCGTGGGAGGAAGATTTGCATTGAGCTCTTCTGAAAGCTCCCAAGGAAACAGAGGTTCCCAGAAGCCCAAGCTGTTGGGCCTACAATTATAAGTCTGCCTCGTTTGAATTTCCTTATCATTCCCTGGTGAATGGCATCAAAATGCTTTGGATTTCTAAAGCATCTCTGTGGAAGTCTACTGTGATTTTTAGGCCCTCTAACAAGAATCCTGTTTGGTAATGCAGAACTGGGGATATGCTCTCTTTCCCAGTGGAAAACAACTAGCAATAGAACCTGTTTGTTGTATAACCTATTTGTGACAAAATGAAACCCCTCTCTAACGAATCCGTAGAGGGATGCAGTGGGGCAGCCCAGGCAGAGTCTGGACCATACAACCAAGCTGTCATATGGTGTGCGGCTTTTAATTCTGGAAGATCCTGTTTCTCCATTCATCAGCAAAGGTTCAGCTGTCCCAGAAGCGTTTGTAGCGAGCTATTAGTGTGCTTCCGTACAACGTGAAAGTATTCGCTGACAAAGCTCTGGAAGCAGGTTGAAGAGTTTGACTGCAGCAAAGTGTTTCTTTCCAAGTATGAAATCTGCTTAAAAGTTTGTGTGGCCAAACTGAGTTAAATCTAAATTGCAGTGAACTTCTCTCAGATGTCTTTTCTCAGCTCTTTGTGCTTTGTACCACAGCATGTTTGTACTAAATATAAAGAGAGATGTTTTTAAGTGAGTAGCTCTTTCTTCATGATTGTTGTGTGCCCTTTATCTCATTCAGATGGGCAACTATAAGTCATGGTACCAGCATCACCCCAGTTTATTATTGCATGTCAGCAACTCGTTGCGTTGACAAGGAGGAAGAGGTGGTGTGGTTTTGGGCTTTTTCTATTAGGCTACTTGCTGACTATATGCATGAGAAGTCTCTTAAAGGCTCTTCATGCTTTGTGACAGAATATCCAGTGTTGTATCTTCCCTCTTGAACATCAGTGTGGTTGCAGTCAGGACACCTCAACTGTTGCAGGAAAAATAACAGTCCAGAAAAACATTCCCGTTGATCTTGAGATCTCTAAATCCCCTGGTAGTGGTATAGAGCTTTTGGTGTGTTAATGCAATTTACAGCCACAATAAAGCACCACCAAGTTGCAAGAGGGCTGGAAAGTACCCTTTGTACAAATGAGATTCAGGGCTTGACTTTGCAGATGTGCTGCCGCAGAAATTTGGCAGGGTGTGCTCAAAAGTTTTTTCATTATTAGTATTGATCAGGAAGAGAGTGCTGAATTTCATAGCTTGGTGTTTTCTCTATATGATATCCTCAGCACCGGTCTAGATAACACACTGATTAATGTGGAATGATGAAATGCAAGCTCAAGCAGAACGGTGCTTCCAGGGTATGCGCTGAAAGGACTTCCCTTCAGCGTGGACCAGATGGACTGGGTGGATAGAAGGTTTGCTGTGCAGCTAGAAAGCACCATGCTTTGCCTGCTCTTTGTGATCACGATTTCCCTGCTTCCTCCTGGGCTTCGAGTAAAGGCAGAGTTTTGCGCTAGCATGGAGCATTCCCTACTTCCCAGGGGGGTGAGGGAGGAGCCAAGGCAAATGCCCTGCAATTCAAAGCCTTTTGTTTTGCATATTTCTCTAACAGGAGCCTGACTTTGCAATTCTTAAATAAGATTGTAGGTTTTTTCTTCTTTTTTTTTTCCCCCTCCTTCATCATTTAATGTTTTGCCACAGCAGGATTAACTTGAACTGAGCAAAACCTGTTTTCAGTCTAGGCATGCTGGAGATAGTGGTCTCTCAAGGCTGCCCTTGGTACAAGATAGAAAGGGAATGCAAAGGTGATTTTATATCTAGTATGTCTCTGCTCCTTGGAAGGGCTGACGTAGGAAGCTGAAAACTGATGGTGGATGGAAATATATCCTTTTCTCAAGGTGATTTAGAGCTACTGCATCTATCCCATGTCTCCTGGGGAGACATTTTGTGCACAAATGTACCTAAGCAAGCCGAGCTGGCTTTGCAGCCCTTTGCAGCTCCAGGACCGGGCCTCTCAGGGTCCCAGTGGAAGTGTCCTGTGTGCTCTTTCTTCCCTGGCAGCAAACACTCCATGTTTCAGTGGAGACATTTCTCCCCTTACCCCTGCTGCTCTTTGCCTGCCTTCTGTTGTTGCATCCTTGCACGCTGCTAGTGCAAGGACTTGTGCAAGAGCTTTGGAACCCACCTTCGCCAAAACTACTGAAATGAGTAAAACGACAATATTTCATGTCTTAAGATGTTGAAGTCCAAGTGAACCGAGTTAAAGAGGATTCACCCCAACAGATATGAGTGGAGTGAGCAGCGGGAATGAGCCTCGCGCCCGCCTCCCCCCTTCCAGCATTAAATATTTACCCTTTGTTCGGCTGAGAGCACAATTTGGACATGCTGGGACTCATGTCAGACTTGTAAAGTGCCACTGGTGAGACAGCTCTGGCATTAAAACAGAATGACTCACATCTGTTTGTGGCTATCTGTGGTCTTTTAATTATCTGGCTAACATATTCCATGGGAGAGAGCTGGTCTGCCTGGAGCAAGGGTGAAAATTATTTGGTGTTTTCTCTTTAAACAGCAGATTCCAAAAAGGAGAAAGAAACAGAAATGCACTGTTACGACCTTAGCTTCTCAGCTCATATCCTGGATACATCAAATTGTACTGGTCATGCCCTGGTCTAACTCAGCATGCATTTAATGAAATGCCATGTAAATTATTTAAGATTGATTTTAATTAAAAGCCAGACCTCTGACAAGGTAAAAGTTGTATGCATTGTGTTAGCTAGGTGGAAGCTACTTGTGGATTCATTGCTGTGTTTTTGTGCAATATCTCTTAGTCCAACTCAGCCCTCATCTGCATCATCTTGGGAGGAGAAAATGGGATAAAATTCATGTTAAATTTGCTCCTAAGCTTTGTCGTATTCCTTCTGAAGTCAACAGGAGCTCTGCCCCTGCTTTCAGCATCCTGGTGTTCATGGCTTTCTGGCTTCCCTGTAATGCCTGCTGTTTGCTGGCTGGAGCAGGTTATGCCTGTAGCTCTCCCTCTGCAGTTCCTGCTCTATATATTTTTACTGTTGGTTTTATTTCCTTGATGCTTTCCCTTATTTCCCTAATAATGCCTCTGTTCTCCTCTGGATAGAAATCCTCAGTTTCTGTGAGAGCAGACAGACCTAGTTTCATTCTGAGTGGGAATACTTGGAGGAAAGGTACTTCTATCTCACTGCTGATGGCATCTATATTTGCAACAGCATTGATTGTGGATCAGGTTCTTTGCATACCAACATCTATGTCTCCACCAGAGGATAATTTTGGAGTTTGTTTCCAAACAGTTTGCTTTGTCATCCTTCATACTAAGGTCAGTGTTAGTTACCATAAAATCAGGACTTTGGTCTTAGAAGTAGTAACAGGTCTGGATCCTCTTGGCAGTACTTTACTCCCCAGTGGATTCAGTGATTTGTATCTCTTTGGACCTCTGTGAAGTTTTCAAAGCAGCTACAGGAAAGGGAAGAGGATTGGGACCACCTCTGTTGCACTGCACTGAGAAACAAGCATCTTGCCCCACTACTGACATTCACTGCACAGCTGTCCCCTTTTTAACTGCAGTAGGGAACTTATTCTTACAGTGACCTGACAGAATCAATCACTGTGTTTGAAGGAGTAATATATATATTTATATAAAATAGAGAAAAGCATTTCAGTTCAAAGCTTAGCATAAATAATACATTAGGTTTCCTGCCTAAGCTGTGGCTTACCATCATGCTGAGACACAAATGTAAGAGGGGGGTAAAAAAAACCTATTATACAGAGCTCAGCAGGCTTCCATCTTGTTACTTATACGTAAACTGAGGGTAGGTTGCCCCTTTATTCACATTATGAGGTGATTAGCATGTTGTTTAACATCAATTATGCAGGTTCCATGTTTACAGACATGTTAAATTATGCAAGCTGTGGTCTTTAGACTTTTTACTTAATTTATTAAGAGGGGAAAAAAAATCAACAACAAAGCAAACCTCTTAGTTCAATGACCTTCCCTCCCTTTTCCATCTGTGCCCTGTTTCTTACAGGCTGGGCAATGTAAGTAAAGGAGATGTTCCCCCACTTCTTTCTGCCGTCCCCCGCCTCTCGGGGACATGTGGCAGGGCTGCCAGCCTGGCACATGGGCTGGTGGCACCCGAGGTGGCTGGCTGTAGCAGCAGCAGAAGGTGTCTGGAAAACATGTCTTGTAGCAAAATAAAGGCACTTTGGCTGCAAGTTTTTCCTGTACTTTTCTTTACAGTAATTGTTGACTTAAAAAAAAAAAAAAAAAAAATCGATGAGCATAGGTGGATCCAGAAACGCTTCCCTAAGAACACTTGCCTTGAGTGCCAGGCACAGACTGGATCTTGCCCTTTCTAGGGCAGGTAAATTCAGTGTTTTGAAGCGTGGAATACTTGAACTTAAATAGAGTCTCAAGCACTTGAACACCATGCCTCAGTATGGAGGAGACCTTTCTACAAGTACTTGTTGGAAAGTGTCAAGATGTAGTGTGTTCACTGACACTTCAGCCTTAGTGTGCTTAGATCTGGTGAAGTGGGAACCTGACCCGGTCTCAAAGGACATGGACTCTTTTGAGCTGCTGTGCATGTTTCCCTGATGATTAAGTGATATTTGCTGTTGATTCTGAGCAGTGTTTCCTCTGCAAGGAGTGGAATGCTCACTTCCTAGGAAAATATGTTTGTTTGCAAATTCCCAGAAGGAGTACTTCTGCTTTTCAGCTGTTTATTCCAACTGAGAGTCTTACAACTTCTGAAAGACAAGTTTGAAATAGATTGAGGTGGGAGTAAATGCAGTGTCTGGAAGAATCCATCCTACGTGGCTTCACGTAGTCATAAAGCACAAAATACTTCCCTGTGTGAATTTAAGACCTGCATTAAAAATCACAGACTTGCAGCTATGCTGTGTTGTAAGAAAAGAGCAGGAGGGCCCAAAGGCATGCTGAAGGTCATAGGTCTTTGCAACAGCAGGAGTTTAGTGAGGTGAAATTCTCAGCTGAGGACATGAGAAGAGAAACACATCCTCAGTTACGAAAAATCACAAAAGGGCAGAAAAAGACGCAAAATCTGGTGATGTGTTTTAACCCTTAGCACGCACGCAAAATGAAGCAGCTGGGACTGCAGTGCGTGCACCCTGCTTTGTGTTGTTGGGGTGACCACGTGCAATGCTTCTGTGGAAGAGCCTTATGTACATTCTCTTTAAACCCTAGCCCAAACGGTGACAAGTGCAATGCTGTGAAGACATAATGTGACAGGTTACCGGCAGGCAACCATGCATGCTGGGACCAGTGGTTTAAGCAGGTATCTGGCCACTACTCTTTTCAGCTAACCCAACTATACAAAGCCATCCCAAGAATATTGCAATAAGCTGTGGGTTTGCATCCCGTGCTTATTGCAAGAACGAAGCAACCCTTGAAACTAGATCTTGCTCCCGAGGCTTTATACCACTGCTGAGCTGCTGTCCCCCCCTGGGCAGCAGGATATGGTACGGGTAGGGCTGGTTTCAGAGCCTGACAACCAGGGCACAGTCAGCCACAAGGGCATGTCAATATGAGGGTCTTCATTAGTGTGATGGACATTAATGATATTTTTTGGGTTTTTTTTAAGGGGTAGGAGTATCCATTTTATTCAGGACCAAACCCAGTTAGGACTGACCTTTATTTAATTCTGTAAGATGCATCTCCCCATGGTACTAATGTTAAGCAGGAGGGTTGGGCAGTGCAATAAGATTCCTCACTCAGCAGTACTTTGATGTTATGTGTTATTGGCAAACAGATAAAAAGGAATGTGATGCTAACAATCTGCTTTACTATCAGCATAAAATCCAGAATAGTAATGGGTCAAAAATAGAGTCTTAATGCACACAAAGAGCTCATAATCCCAAAACAATCTATGTAACACCAGGGAGAGATGTTATGTTGCAGGCTATGATTCAGTAAGGAGAAGCCAGGATGTCCAACATAATTCATCATGGTCACAGATATTAAACGTGGAGCAGGATCAGCAGCGCAGCAGATTCAGAATCTCATTTTACAGCATTGTCACGGCAGTTCCTGACAGGCTGCGTGTACATGCTGTGCAGTCGGCAAACATACACCCGTCTGGGTAATAGCTATATATGAGATATGCATACAGAACGTGCTCACACATCTCGCAGAAACAGGCAGGGAGGCTCATAAAGTAGGTTTATGGAAAGGTGAGATTAAGCTGGAGAGGCAACAAAGTGCTCCAGGAACTTAAATGGGAAATATATGTTGGCAATGGGACAGTGCTTAGAAAGCACAGAAAAATCAATTATTGTTTAGCTGCAGTAGAGGATATGGATCATTTAGCAAGGGCTTTTAGAAAATATCCCAGGAATAGTAACATCACTTCAAAGGACCTCAAAGAAGCCAGTTATTCTGTGAGTTACGCTTCCCAATGACATATCGCTACCTGCCATGTTGTACAGAGGGTATGCCTGTTGAACCAAATTTGAAATGGATTAGAAGATATCAGAGGTTGTTTTACCAAGTTAACAGTGAGGCATCTCTCAGGACCTGGAGATCTAGGACCCTGGAATTTGTACTGTATCCCCAATATTTCACAAATGATTTTAAATATGAAACAACTTTTTCGGGGAAAAAGTCTTATTTTATGAGAGCTGTATCTTCAAGACCCACTTCTGTGACATCTATAAGATTTAAGGCAATTACAGATAATTTTAGTGGATTGAGCAGAGTTTGGAGTTTTGCTGATGTATGTATTTCAAAGAAAGTGAAGGTTCAAATGATTTTGCGGCAGCAATCTGTGCAGGTAACTACCACCCACCTGTACCACGTCCCTTGTCATGTCTTTTGTAGAGTTTTATACTTGATTGTGTTTATGCTAACTTGAGCCTCTTGTTATCACTGGATTGTGAGGGCTTCAGTAAGTTTTATACACTGTATGACTGTGCAGGGTCTCTATTATTCAACAACACTTTAGTACTACTGCTGTAGAAGCAAATGGGAACAGTAATGATGCAAAATTACTCTTGTGAATTACCCATATAGATATGTATCGGGTTGTGTGTGTAAACCAAACCGTCAAAGGGTGAGGAACACTAAAGACTTTCATACTGCTCTGAGAAAAGCACGTCTTGAATTTGAGTCAAGCATTTGCAAAGTAGAGAAAAAAAATACGAGTCTGTGTATGCATTTGATAAGCAGCAAGGTTTCTTTGTTTTGTCTGTGATTCTTTACTATGTTTCTTGGAAATTTGTATCTAATGAATTGAAAATATCAGAAGTGGCCCAGCCTCTGCTTTATATTAAACTGTTCGAATACCAGAACTCTGTTTTCAGTTTGCTCCCTCAGAGCACTGTGCTGCTCTCTACTCCTTTTGATTCCTTACTTCTACCTAAGCTGACAAAAGTCAGTTCTCTTTCTCCGTCTCTTCATGCATTTGCTTTTGACCAGAGCACTGCAGGACTGTATCCAAGTCACTCTCTTCAGTGACTTGGGAGTCCCTGTATGTTCTTGTACCATTACATTTTTATCAAATAACACTGTAGATGCTAATTATCTGTATTCTTACAGGGCCAGGCTATTTACAATGTGGGCAGTAACGTTTTGCTAGCAACAAATTGCCAGCAGACCCACTTGGAGAAGGAGGGCTTCCAGGCAAAGTTTTGTCCAATCCAGGTTACAAATTAAAAAGTGGACCTATTAAAGTAGCTAATCCCTTTTCTGCCTTTGGTACATGTTGTACCCCAAGAATTATTAATAATTAACTGAAGTTGATGGTGTACGAAACTCTCTGGAAGCTGTGGTGTTTTGTGACTATATCTTTTATCACGATGTGAAAGAAATGCTCTTTTTTTTTTTTTCCCCCATCTGTGTGTACAAATGTGGTGATGTAATTACGCATGTGGGCCTGTGTGTCTGTGGAGGACACATAATAACGTCCATTATATTGTTTCTATCACCGTTCACTAGAGTTCCCTGACAACTAGAGTACTAAATAACATAGCGAGTGATTGCTTTGTTTTTATTTCCAGAGTCTGTATAAGGCACTCTGTGTTTTTACATTGTAGTGGTGCATCTCACTACTTCGTTGTCCCCTTTCCCAAGCATTTAACCTCTCTCAACTTCTGCTGAATTAAGACTTTGTTCTTGGTTGATCTACCTTTGCTCAAAGGCACCCTTGCTCTGAGAAAAACCTCCCAATAAAGTGAGAAGCAAATAAGAATCAGATGAGTTAGATTTAGGTATCACTGAGAGCAAAGGGTGCTTCAGAGCAATAAATGTCTGGGATTCTTTTTGTGGCTCTTGTGTTTTCTAAATGATATTCACCAAATGTTCTTGCACTCATTCCAGGCCTTATAAGGTGCCTTTGTCTAATCTGCAGTCTTCGATTACCGGTTTGTGAGCTGTTTGAGGACTTTTCAACAAATTTTGGTGGAAATGAAGCAAAGAAAGGGGGCAGAATCAGTGGGCGGAATGAAGTGGGTTGGTAATGTTATCAAGGATGTATGGCTGAGAATCATGGCCCAAGGTCATCAAGAATAAATGACATCTCTTTCTTCCCTCTTCAGAACTGAAATGGATCTTTGTTTGAAGATACATGTTATAGTGATACTTTGTGAGCTTTTTCAGGCATGTGTGTATGGTGATGCTTCGTTCAGGAGAGGATTTGTAAGAAGAGTATGTGATCACTATAGTAAGATCTACCATATAACACAGCTGCTGGCTCCTGTTTACCCTTACCTAATTCAGTGTAAAATGCACTTTCTACTGCTGATCAGTTCTATTTAACCTTTCCTATATATCACACGTTGTTTCAAATGACGAACAGTATAATAGACTAGCAAGAAGTTCTCTAGGCTAAGGATGAGCAAAGATCCCTCTGGGGACTCATCTCTACAATTGCTTTTTGTCTTTGGCTCTGAAGTGCTACTGCTTTCTAAGATCTTGTATAGATGAGACTCAGGAAATTTTCAAGAGAGGCTATTTCTGCTTATGGCTCACAAGAAATTCTGCTTCAGTATGTGTTGCATCTTGGCTGCAGCTGAGAAAGAGGCAGCTGGTTTCTGAGCCTGTGTGCGTTTGCTGTGCAACATCCAGAGGCTCGTGGAAGACAGACCCCTGCTTTTATTTTTTTTAATTCAGTTTATGTTGGTCACAGTGATCCTGTTGTTACACCAGTGGGATGTGAAAGCAGTTTCTGCCATGGGTAGGATTCAGGAAAAGCAGATATATTCCTGCGTCTAACCCTTGAGCATCTCTCTTGTGTGGGTCTGCTATGCCAATAAGGAGCAAGGCCGCGTCTTCATTTTTTGAATGTACCCCAAGACACAGATGACTCCTTTGTAAAAAGCATAGAAAAATTTAGGTGATACAACAACAAATCTAGGCAGTAGGCCAGGTCCAAACTGCTCTTAATAAAAACACAGGGGAGCTGATGTACGAATACAACGTTGCCAGGTTTCTCCTTAGAGGGCAAAATACACCATCGAGTTCCTATTTTAGAGCTTTCTCCCCTTTCCTCTGTTCTTTTTCTAGGTAATTGCCATCTGTAGCATACAGCAGTGTATTTTCCCTCCCAGTGGATTCTCCTTAGGCAAGGCAAACTTTAATGGTCTTATTTTTGAGTCACATACACTGTGGTCTTTCTCCCTGCTGTAAAATGGCTCCTAGCTCAGCTTTGCATGTCAGTGTTTCCCTGCCGTTCTCAGATGTCCTTGGGATCTACTGCTGACTCCTAAAGACAGTGTAAAAAGGAAAACCATGCCTTGCATGTGGAGTCTGTTTTGTTCTTTTTGTTTGTGCTGCTGACACTCATTCTTGAGAACTGCCTTGAATCTTGTGCGGACACTTCATAAGGATGTGTGAAATGTGCCTGTTGTGATCCTAGCAGACCTGCTCAGGTTCCGTTCCACACCAGTAACTGAAGCCCTCACCGAGGGAGCTGCATGTGTCACTGTGACAGACCGGTTTTATACTGATATAAAATCATGTGAATTATGCTAAAATAAACCAAGTTAGCCCGTTAGTGAATCTGACCTGTGTGGTTTGGTGGCCTGAGGAAACGGCAACTGAACTCATACAGGTATCTCATTTGTCATCACAATTTTCCATTCCTTTTTTCTTTGGGGGAGGGAAGGGGAATCTGAGGCTATTTGAAAAATGAAGCCTGTAGAAGAAACAAACAAACTGCCTGCTTTGGTATTAGAGACATCGATCTTGGTCAGGCATTATTGCCAAAGGAGAACTGGGCTGGAAAAAATATGCATGTCAGTGTTCAATCATGATGTCCATTAGATACTGGTTGGCATTGATACATATTAAATAAAGGACTGTGAGTTGTAGCTGCTCCAGTTTTCTCTGTGTGGAACACCCAACACAGTGATAACAGGCTGAAAATGCTCTCAGCAGCTCATTTATTTATGTGCATGTGGAAAGGGGGGTTGGCAGTTGGACAGACTTTAACACTGTAAAGAAGAAATTCGGTCATATGCCAGGAGATCTATAGTCACAATCAGCAACTTCTAAAGGATTCAGCTCAGGAAGAGTGAAGGAGTGGAGCTAGGGCCAGTTGAAGCGTTTGCAAAGTGACATGAACAATGTTTTTTTGCATTAGGGCAAGAAATAGCGATGAATCCTGTTGCCTAGAAGTCATTTGGAGGCTTAGAAAGTCTTAGAAGGAAGTCAGTAGCTATTGATAAAGCTCCATAGGAATTCTACCTGCAGATTTGAGCTTGAAGTGAATGGTGCCACAAGTGTGGTGGGAGCCAGGATCAGATTGGTATAAGTAAGAAAAAAATCAAGTTAATGGGCTCACTTCTCTTTTGCTTTGAAACTCTTGCAGCACTAGGAACAAACACTGTCAGCAGTCGCTGTTATATGATGGTAAAGAACAGTGTGCAGGGACCAGCGGTGACAGGAGAAGGTCTTCAAGCTAAATTGCGTGCAGCTAGGGTGTGACTTGCATTCCCATCAACAAAGCAGATTTTATAATATGGTGACTGCTCCAAACAAATGTCGTTCTGGCATCTGCATTGTAGCTGTTTTAGAAATAGATACACAGACATAGGAGTCTGCAATTGCCGGCAGAATTGCCTCCTTCCAGGGAACATAGCTCTCACTGGGGATAGATATAGCAAAGGTGACCTGCCTTCTTCTCAGCATATGTTGCAAGGCTTAAAAAGTACAGCATTACCTTTCAAAAGCTTTTTGTGGCTTCCTTGATGCTGCAGCTCTGGGTCATAGAAACCCTTGGCTAGAGAAAGGCAAAGGTCTGAGCTCAGCTGTTCCCGCTCCATAGAGAAGACTGAAAAGACTTTAGTTAAAAAGCAAAATTTTCCTTTTGGAAAATGAAAGAAAATATTTCTGAAGTCCTGATCACCTTGAACAGAAATATCTCATTCCTGCAGAGCCAGGTGGAAGCTGTGCTTTGAAGGCCTTGTGCTCCTGTCTTCCTTAGAGTCTACAGTGTTCTCATCGTGTTGTGTCTCAGCCCAGCCAAGGGCTGAAGAAATCAAAGTAGGGATGGGATCCTGCACAACAAAACCAGCACATCCCCAGACAGAGCCAGGCAGTATGTATCTTAAAGTGAGGTTTTTCTATTGACAGCAGCAACGTCCCTGTCTCTCAGCATGACACAGCAGAGGATCACTAGGCAACTCTGTCGTATTACCTGTCTCTTTCACCTTGTGGAGCTCTTTCGTGCTCGGGATCCCAATCTGATTTCAGCAGATTCTCCATCTACGTTGGCATGGTCGCATTGTAAATGATTATGCGTTGGGTGTCAGTTGTGCCAATGAATTTACTGAGCAACAGCTGCAGTAGCCACACTTTGTTACTCCAAACTTCCATTTACCTTCAAAAGGCTTTTCTCTAGCCCAGTAATGTCTGTGCTTCTTCCACACTCTTTGCTGAACCTTAGCATAGCTCTTTCTTCATTTGTTTTCATATCCCATGGAACATTAAGCTTCATTTCTCAAGACCTAAGATGTACGTATATCAGGTGATAACATTTACCCAACGACACCCTTGTCCCTCTGCCGTTCCCACTGACCAGCAGGAGCATCGGCTCCTCCATTAACCGTGCATCCTATGTAAGATTAATGTAACTCTTCACCTAAAACCATGTTTTAACATGAAAAAATCTTCTCTTTCACAAAGCATGTTTTTCCCTCTTTAATGTGGTTTATAGTACAGCTTTTATTTTTCTGGTCTCTGCTTTCCATTCTGTGGTGCTGAAGCTTTGCAAACACATACAGAACCGGTTTACTTTGACAAAGTGGAAGTTTGGAAATGCTTCTGAAGACTGAACTGGGGACAATTTCATTCCACACAAGTGTGTTTTGACAGTGCTTCCCGACAGCTGGATACCAGGGAGGCCTGATCCAAAACTAGATGTTAGGACTGTATTTTCCCACTGCAAGTCTGTCAAGAAGATACCAGATGTGTCAACTCTCATTGTTCACAACCCTCACGTTTGACCATTAGCAGTGACAGAGCTGCATATGTTGCAAACATGACTGGATGGGGTCGAGGATGCTGTTACTTTGTTCTCATTTTTGCCCTGAGGACCACGACAAAGCTAGGTATAATGTGGTCTTTGATCTCTGTAAAACATCGTGAGATCTCAAAATGGAAATTTCTCCAGTGTACTTCATCACTATCTCCCTTATTTTCTCCAATTTTTAGAAAGTCTTCATCATCTAAATCCCTTATCTGCAATAAATGAGAATAAGCAGTAGATTTTTATATATTCTTGTGGAGGATTGACCTTGGCCAGCTGCCCAGTCAGCTGTTCTCTCACTCCCCCTCAGCAGGATGGCAGTGGGGGAGAAAATAACATAAAGCTTATGGGTCAAGACAAAAAATGGTTACCATCATGGACAAAACAAACTTTACTTGGAGAAAATTAATTTATTGCCAATTACAACAGGTTTGGATAGTGGAAAACAAATAAATTAAAACAACACCTTCCCCCCACCTCTCCCTTTTCCCAGGCTCACCTTCACTCCCAGCTCTTCTGCTTCCTCCTGCTTAACTCCCAGCTCCTCTGTCCCTGCCAAGCAGCACAGGGGGATGGGGAACAGGGGGTTGTGGTCAGTCCCTAACAGCTCCTCCTGATTCACCATGATCACTCCAGTAGTTAACTGGTGCCAAGCGAAGCTTCTTTCTGTTAAGTCCTTTCTATGACAGAAGTGACCCTGGAGAGTCTGGTACCCAGGTGCTCTGGAAGAGAAGTAAATGCTTGAATGGGTGGCAGTCGCCAGCTTTCAGGGAGGAGGCTTTGGATCAGGCTCTTTAACAGCAATCAAGGGATCTTTGGATACTGAAGAAACAACTTTTATCTGCAGTCAGCAGCAGGCACTGTTTGGAAGTGACAGCTGGAAAAAAGTGCTAAGTCCGAGTGCATAAACTACTTGGGCCCCTGGGAAGTCATTTCATATTTACTTCCAATTCTATTTCAGGATGTACAGCCCAAATTTCTTATGTTGTCCTGGGGATCATAGAGGAAGAGTCAGTCCACTCTAATTCGAGACAGTCCAGGCTGATTTGTCAAAGTCTCTCCCCTGCAGCACTGAGACGTGCATGGTCAGTTGTTATTCTCTAGCTGCCAGACGCTGCAAACTCCAACCGATGCCTGCGCAGTGTCGGAAATGACAGGCACGGAGACTTCAGCTGTCAGTACTGCTCAGCATCCTGTGGCGGTTCTTTGACATGCTTGAGTTGTGGTTGTACTTGAGGTGAATCCCATTCTGTTCACGGTGGGGATTGCGATCCATCAAGCTTGAGTGACTTGGATCGTCAGGAAGGTGAACGATCTTAACTGAGTGAAAGAACTCAGGTAAACGCTGGGTTTGCACGTGGGCTTCGATCTCTCTTGTGTACGATGAAATTCTTCCCCTGCACGGAGTGAGTGAGAAGGGCTATTTACAGGCAATACAGGCCATGTGTAATGTAGCGTGTCCTCACAGACTTCATGAGTAAAATGCCACTTTCCCCCTATCCAAACTGAGGTTGGACCAAATGTTGACCAGCAAAGAGATCCTGGTGATTTCTCTACTCTTTGGAAAGGCTCTTGTGCCAAAATGCAGCTGGATGAGCAGGATTCCTGAGGTGCACTGGCTGTGGTTAAAGGAACAATGTTCCTCTTAGGGTTACAGTAGTTATGAACGCCAGTACATGGAGCTGAGGCTACCTAATACCTCTGTTAGAGGTACTTAGTACTTTCTCCAAATTTTAATTATTTTCAGTGAACGATGCCTCAGTCTGACTTGGTTAGAAAGATTCAGGCCAAGTAGCAATTTCAAAGGTATGGTCTGTAGGATAATCTGTAGAGGGCAGGGGCTATAGGAGTTTTTCCTTGAAATAAGTAAATGCATACATCTTTAGCACGTGGCAGTTCGAGGCAGGCCTGTACACGGTCTCCTTCCTTTTTTTTTTAAACATATGAGCAAGTTTTGACTCACGGGAAATATGGTTCATTCTGGTGACTTTTATGGCCTCCTGGTTTCTGGACTGGAGCAGCTGTGCAGGGGAGGAGAGAGCTGCTGCTCTGTCTCCAGGGTCTAACTGAGTTACTGTCCCAGGGGGATGCAGAGCTGCTGTCCTGCAGGTGGACACTGGTTGTCTAAGCATGGCTGTCACTCTTGAAGGATGACACTGCTATTTGGCCATCTCTTTTTAGACTTCATGTACATTAGAAGTAGAGAATTATGAGAGAGATTTATACTTAATTATTAGTTTTATAATCTAATCTTACCTTTTATTATAATTCAGGCTAATGCGCTTTACTTGGTCATCCATGTTCTACAGCCAGGACTTTGAAAATGGATCCCAGCTTTAACTGGAAGATGCAACTGAATTCACCACATCCCTCTCAATTATGCTCATGAATAATTTGCTTCTGATATTTGAGGATGCTTGCAGGGTCTAAGAAATTCATCTTTGTGTCTGGTTTCCCTGAAGAATGTTCTCCATCTCCTGAAATACAGCAGCTTGCGCTGGATGTGCCCTGCCTGTCTGCTTGTCGTTATATCCCTGCTGAAACATTTCCGGTGGTGAAGCAGAAGCAGAAATGTGCTACAAAACTGCATATCTTGAACTACATGCTGCTGAAATGGACGTTTTAGTGAACTGCCCCAAGTCTGGAAAGGATTCATGCTGACTATTTGGGAAGTACTTTAAAATAATGTATAAATTTGCAGGAATCAGAGATGGCTCATGAAAGATTAATGATAGTAGAGACCTTTTTTTCTTTCCTCCCTTAAGTTTCACCATCAGGTCTCTGGTTTGTACTTCTCCTGCTTTTGAAGTTACTGCAACAATGCTGATTCATTCCAGAGGAGAATTAGGCTTGGAATAACTTTAGGGGAGCACATTATATTTAAGGGTGTGGAATGGGGGCAAACCCTCCTATTTTCTCCAGGAAAATATTGCTTAACTTCTGATTTCCAATTTTTGCTTTTGTTTTAATTTACCACCACATTTGCTTTGTAGTGGTTAATTAAGGTTATGCTATTACTAGAAGTTATTTCCTTCTCATAATTGGAATGTGATGTTCATTTTATTAGCCTGTTTTATTATGATCAGTATTCATTTCAATGCTTAATCATTACTCCTCCTGTCTGCTTATAAATTGCCACTTGTTTAGAAACACTTGCCCTGGCATTAGTTTGTTTTCCCCCAGTAACTTGCTCTGCTTCATATTGGGCCTATTGATGGAAAAATTGGATTTTTAGGACAACAAATGCTCAACCCTCCTAGCTAAAAGTAACCAGAATTATATCTCCTTAACACTGGCATCTATGGGAAATGTAGCTGTGGATACATGATGCTGTGTGTTGTGTGAAATACTTGCTGTCTCGTTGCACAGTTTAAGATAGGCTGGGGGGAAACAGGATCTGTTGAGACCCTTCTTGTAAAGTATTTCTAAAGGAATCACAGCCAGAAGGGCCTGATGGTCCCTGGAGAGAAAGGCTGTCCTAAATAAGTTGTGGGAAGGCTGTAACTGGGGCTGAGAGCTGAGCTGCCGTGACAGGATTCTGGAATCCAGTAGAGAAATCTAAAGCATAAAAACTCAGCTGAAGGTGCCCTGAGGGAGCCAGGAGCCATGGCCAGGGCTCAGGGTGACAATGTTTGGGGGAAAGGATGGGGGGTGAATCTGGCTGTTAACGAAGATTAACAGGGGGTGAATCCTGCCTGCATTTGAAATCTGTGCTGCCTGTGGCTGCACGGTCGGTAAAGGGCTGTGTTGATCAAATTGTGGGATTTCTAAATCAGAGAGTTAAGTGCTGCTCGGCACAGTTTGTTTCGTTATCCATAATGATGGGCTGGACTGCCGTGCATTTCCAGCTATTCCTTTTTCACCCTGAGCCATGCTTGAAAGGATTGGTGTAGTTTGGCTGGTAACTGTGGAGCGGAAAGAAAATGGTTTTTTAAAAATAGCTGAGCCTACACTAGGGAGCTCATTATTTTCACTGTACTGAAAGGCACTTCATTCACCAAGACAGGCTTCCATCAAAGAAACTATCGATGCAGACTGCCATCATCTGTCAGAATACCTTGTTCTCTTCTCCATAATTAAAATACAGTATGGCCTATTCGTTACCCCCTTGGCAGCATGTTCCCCACTGCTTGGCTTATGTGGTCTTGCTGAATATAGGGCCAAATGCTAAGAGAGAATTCTCAGTCAGCTGCCCTGAGTGATATGTGAGGGGATTGTAATTCCTCAGTAAAGGTAAAAGTGTCTTTGAACTGTTACACGGGAACTACAAATACATCATTTCAATTCTTGCATCATAAACCACTCATTCCCATTTTACACTGCACCGCAGAGGGTAAACTTAAATGGACGTAACTCATCATTACTTGTGTTTCTGCGCTGTTTGAGGCAACACAGTCTATTCGCCGTTCGATTTCCTTGTCTTTACTAGTCGCTAAGGGCTGCGTCATTCTGTGAAACCAGATGGAGTATGTGTGAACTGCTGGACTAACCTCCTAAGCATCTTTAATGGATGACAAATATTGAGCAGGAGTGAAAAATGCTGCTCCATTGTGGTAGACAAAACCTAAACAGATCTTAAATTCCTTTGTGATCTCCTAGCTCCTGCTATATTACTATGCAATTTAGCTTTTACCATCCTAGAGATGAAATTGTCCGCAGTACAAATTAGAGGATGCCCATTACATTAAAATACTCAGCACGGTGTGGATCATTTATGCGACACTTATTTCTCTAGCGATCAGAAAGTCAGTGCCAAAAGAGAACCTCCCCCCCCTTTTTTTTTTCCTAAGTAGAATCCATTGGTTTGTTCCTTTAATAAGCAGATAGTGCAGCTAATAAAGATAGAAATCAAGTTTTTCTAGAAACAACTAACTGGGTTGACTGTAATTTATTTGCAGTATAGCAGCAGTTCATTTTCTTCACATACATGTACCCTGAAAGTTGTTATTGCTGCAAAATTCTTAGAATTGAACTTTGAAAATGGGGAATTCCTATTTACATGACAAATATCTGCAGAAAGGGCTGACTGGATGTGCACTGAGAATGAGCTTAAAGCATCAGTAGACTCTTTGCCTACAAAGTTTGTTGAGGCACAAATGGAGAAGGGAAAAAATGGACAAAGGATGAAGCATGTGGTTTGTGTTTTGGAAACATGAAGTTCACAGAACTAAACTCTAAGTACAGTAGAATTGGAAGGTGACACTGGCAAAAGTTGTGTTGTCCAAAGTGAGAAAATTGCCAGTGATAATGAATGTAGTAATGACCGTGGTGAAATTTACCTTGTGTTGATTATCTGGCATGTTGATTAGCTGTTCTCTGCAAATGCCATCGAGATCCAATTAACCATCCTTTTTTTCAGTGTCACTTTTTGATCCCGTTGTCCTTACATGCACTGCAGCTATATTTACGTTTCTGAAGTTTTGTATTTTTGGTGCAAGAGTTATACATTGTACTAACCTGTGCAGCTCCCTTTTCTGACACTCAAGAGTGGCAAGAATTTGATACGAAAGAAAGGCATATGGTTTTTCCACTAAAGTGTTCCCCAGAGAGTCTTTTCTAAAATGGGAATCTACCATCCAGCTCTCATTTTTCAACTACCCATGTAGCTGCACGTACCTTTTGTAAGCTGCCGTTCTCCACCAGGGTAGCACTCCCTGTTTTCGTGCTGGGTGAATGGCCCAGATGTCTGTCGCAGAGATTTGCACTGGTGCAGCTATATCAAGATTTGGCTGCTGATGAAACTAGTCCCAAGGGCAGATGATCCCTCATTTCTACCAGGGAATCTACAAGACCCTGGTGGCGGAGGCTGAATCAGGGATGTATCTGGCCAGCTCCACTTTGCAGACAGTACCACTGGGAGACTGTTCCTGAGGGCATCTGGTGAGAAAGGAGATGCAAGGACATCATCGCATTGTGAGCCTTGGGAAAGACTGTTCGCAACTGTTTCAGAAATATGCTTTCAAACGCCTCCTTTCTTAAAATGGTAATCTGTGCTCTGTACTCCGTGGACCCTTTGCAAAGCACTGATTACCTTAGGCATGCACGAACCCCAGGTTAATGAGAAATGATCCCAGAAACACAGGGGAGGTATGTCTAGCTGTGATAGCAAATGACAGAATCGGACAGAAAGAGCTGACTCTCATTATTCTTTTTCTTTATTTTTCTGTTCCCTCCCCTTCATGCCTCTGAGATTGTCCTTTGTACCCTCCAAGGGTACAGAGCTTAAAATGAGACCTTTGTCTCCCAAAGCTCCTTTTTCAGATGTGAATGGAAAAAAAACACTTTTTTTTTGTAGCATAGAAGAGGAAAATACACTATTTTTCTTTGCAGATAGGTCGGGCTGCCTTGCTTGCATCTTCCCCTCACTCTGAGTTATTACAGAAAGCGGTATCTGGTAGTGTGAATAATGCTGTGCTGCTGCCAACAGGCCCAGAACACATTGGCTATAGATCCCATAAATGTCAGAGGTATATAAGGAAGGTAATTGGGGATAGTTCAAATCCAAAAAACAAAGGGGCTGAAGTGCAAAATTTGGCTTAGCTGACGTTCATCCTGAACTTTTATAGACTTCTGAGAAATGGGCGTTCTTGAAAAGCAAATTGCAATTACAGTTTAGCACTGATTTATCGTGAAGCAGCTTAATGAGGAAGTTTAGCCGAATGCTTTGTGGGCTGTTACTGAAATGCAGCATTAAATCTCCCAGGGACTGTTAGCACCCCCACACTGATGCAGGCCTCTTATCAGTTACTCTCTTACCCAAGAGAAACTGCAGGCAGAAAGCACTAGGAGGTTCTGAAGAAATTGTAGGGCTGTACTGAGCAGACACTAGATACTCCTGGTACTTTTCTTGAAAGAAGTTCACCAAGTTAAACCTGATTAAACATTTCTACTTTTCCCCATGTTTATATACTAACGATTGCAGCCTGGCACTTGATGTCTGTGAAGGGGCACTGTGAATTTCTTGGCATTCTGAGGCAATACATATTACTCGTCTTTAGTATGAAGTAATCTTGATAATTGAAACCTTTCTCAGTGCATAGGTGCTTCAGTGTGTTTCTGATCCTCCTCTGGAGAAAAGTCCAGAGAAGCCTCCACAGCGTCCCAATCCTTTAGTGAAAAGAAAATCTTGGCTTTTATTTTGTTCTCCTTCCTTATCCTGTCTCTGAAGGTGTCACATCACCTGCTGCCCAGTTATCCAGTTTTTCACGTCTTGCTCTCAAGGCATCAGTGGTTTTCTGTTTTGCATTTGTCATCTTCCAGGCTGCAGTTCTTCTCTTCTCTACAGCTGTAACTTTACCAGGTCTCTTTACCTTTAGCCATGAACTTGCTGCTGAAGTTTTCCCAGACTTTAAATCTGTGCTGCTTTTCTCACTTTTTCCATACGGTCGACCGTGGGCATCTCAACAGCAGAGACACGATGTGCCGTATTTCCTCTCCCATCAGGATGTGTGAGAGGGATGTAGCTGGCAATGGGATCCTGGTACTTTGTACTGTAGTCTCTGGTTAACTGTTCACTCTGAATGTAAATGGGGTTTACGCTACGTAGTGCCGCTCACTTCTCTCTTCTCTCTGTCAGGGATGATGATGTCTGCCTTCAGGTTATAGTCCCTCACACCATGAAGTTTTTGAACAGGGTCCATCTTCATAGCACAGTGAATGCCTCTGCAACTGAGGCTTCTACTTAGTGGTGTTGGAGGAGATATTAATGACAGTAGTGTAATTGCGGTCTGGCCGCAGTGCGTTAGAGCGTAACAGGCAACTGCTCATCGTTTCACAGTAAGAATTTCTTCCAATATGATAGCTTTGGTAACTGTTAGAAATCACGCTCTGTTCCTGATTGCAGAGTGACTCATGGTAACTCTACCATCCTCCAGACAACTCTACAATTAACTTGTGTCACTGCTATAATTTGTTAAGTATGATTTAATAAGACGAGACTAATTTTTGCAGCTCTGTTAAAGGTACATTTGGTTTTTCACTCGATAGACTCAGGAAAGACACACAATCTTTGTTTTATTTTAGGCTAAATGAAATGTAGAAATCTTATGAAATGTAATGGGTTCAATTACTCTGGGAAGAATCCCTAATGTTTCATTTCATATCCTTGTGTTCTACCAGGGAATGTACTTCACCAAAGGAAGCGGCTGAAAATGCAGTTGGGACTGGTCATTGCTTGGTAGAAGAAACACCAAAGTTTTTAAAAGGGTGGGTGAAAAAAAAAAAAAAAAAAACAAACCCAAAACATTCCTGCAGGGTTGTATTTTTCAGGGTTAATTCTCCTCTTGGCCTCAGCATTCTGCTCACTCTGGCCTGCTGAGCTAATGAGCAGAAGATAGGGAAGATGCTGAGAGCAGCTCCCACAACTGGGGCACTGTTTTTACTCCATGTAAGCCATCTTTACCTTTTGGGTAGCCACAAAACAAGTATTCCAATTCCTAGAGCCCCACCAGTTTTAGTAGTGGGCTGCACACTGTGAATATGAACGTGAGTTGTTTTCCGCAGAGCTCCATTCACCCCAAGTTTCCCTTACACTGGATGGCATTTTACTGGCGGGGCAGAATTCAGTGGATGACTTGGCAAATGCACAAGTGCCAGGTGAGATCTGTGATCTTTTGCAGGCCTGACTGAAGTTTTGAGATCAAATATGCAACAGCTGGAAGCAAGGATGAAAGAAAAAAATCTTCTAATGACTTAAAGTAATTATGTAATTAAAGTATTTTCTGTTTATAACATCACTGTATAATAATAAAAAAATAGCTTTGCAACATGGGTTACTGTTGCAGCACATGTTTTTCATGGAGCTTCAAACTGCTCCAAACTTTCTACCAAAAGTGGCAAAGCTCAGATCCAGATTTGAATTCTAAGTTTAGTTGCAATTTAGCGTTGCTGGTCTGCTTTAGGCTTGTACACGTTATGAGTTGGATGAGGAATTTGGAGCTGAACTTAAGTGCTTTGGTAATTCAGAGGAGTCAAAGTTATTCAGAGATTTTTCAGACTTGTTTGTAAAGGTCTGCTCTAGAGACACTGCTGCTTCTGCGTCTTTGAGGATTAACAGGCAGAATATGATAATTGGCAGCATGTTACTGCAGCATGTTTCCCCTGGGTTAATGAAGATGAGGAAGAAAATGCTCTATGTCTCCTTCATACTCTCTTACCTTGGTGCGTTGAAGATGTCTGAACAAGTCTTTAAGAAGTTTCTGTGAACTGCTTTGTTTTTCACCCATTAATGGTGACATTGCCGTAACTACACTAGGAGAATCCATGGTGGTTTTGCTCGGGTCAGTTATTTTAGGGATGAGTAAACCTTTAGACCGCTCTACAGGTGGCATCCAGGATGTAAAGATGCTGATCCTTTCTGTCTTTAGATTGAGCTCTCTTGCGAATTTGCAGGGGTATTGTAGTGCCAGGGAATAGATGGGGAGGCTGATAGGCATGCTCTTAGAATGAAATGTTCGACCCCGTCTCTCTGGGTCAGGATCGAAGCAGACTGGTAAAACTGTTGAAAGGAACTTGTTCTGCCCCAGCCCGTAAGGTACCTGCACTGTGTAAAAGTCCTGAAATTCCTTTAAACTTATTGAAGTGGGCACCAGATTTTTACTGTTCTGTTACCTGGGTGAGAAGCAGCTGCAGTCAGTGCAGCATGAGTAGATGAGGAAGCAGACTGAATCCCCTGCGGATCAGCTGCTCCCATTTTGCCACTGCTGCAGGATAAAATCTCGGGGATCTACGCAGGCTGCAAGCGGGTGTCTGTCCTCACAGAGAGGAAACGGGGCTGCTATTAGCATTCTTCTGTTCTTTCTAGTAAATCTCTTTCCACTTGCCGGAAAAGAGGCTTTTACCTCTAGTGGTTTGTTCTTATTACAGAAAGCATATTGAAGAATTAGAAAAGGTGCAGGAGAGAGTAACTAGTAGGATAAAAGGTCTCAATGGTTCAGAGCCATGTGGAGAGGTTAAGAAAATTTGTCTTGAATGTATTAGATGACAGGAGATTAAGAGCGAACATGATTGAAATGTAAAATTCTGGAGGGGGGAAGTGGATGGAGGCAAAGCTGTGTGGGAGCAAGTTAGAAACAAGAGCGTATGAACTGAAACTAAGAAACAGAGATGGAAGAAGATAGAAAACCTAAGGCATAAGTGGATTTTTAGAAAGGGGTGCAAGCAATATTTTTTTTAGGCAAAAGAAGAATGAACTGGAAAACCTGAGAAAGTGGGGAGACCAAGGGGGGAAGCATTTGTAGGATGCCACTTCAGAGTCTCAAAACCAGCCTGATTTCAATATAAGTCTAGCTGTTGTCAGTATATCTGTCTTAAGGGGAAGCCAGTGCTCAATATGGAAGTTAAAGCCCATACATGACTATATCTCCAACACTGGGGGAAGTGCTCAGCCTTACTTGCCTTAATAAACCAAAACCGTAAGTCAGGGCTACCTTGCCCAGCTGACCACAGTAGCACTGATCTCATTAGGGCCTGCTGTGTCAGCACACCTGGAAGGTGAGGAACCAGTGTAACCACCTATCTGTAGGGCACAACAAAGACAAGGCAGCTCCAGAACCACCAGTGATGGAGCAACATTTTGGTTGAGAATTTCTGCAAATGGACCATGTCATTGTAGTGTGCTTGGACTAATGACAGTCAGCAGAAATTGACACAGGCATAGCACCACCCTGATTTAAACAGGCCTATGACAGACAAAGTCCTCCCATAATAATGATGACTCAATTATTCTAGATATTGGGCTTGTCTTCATGGTCTTAAAAGGTCTATGGCAGTTGGGTTCCAGACTGTGAGTCTTTTTGGACTGTGTGTCATGTGAATACATAAATGTGCCCATGTCTTTTTGTGAGGCCAGTTCCCTGTCCTTGTATGCTGTGTGTTTGACTGTTGGATATGGGTAAACCCAGCAGTTGTGCTCAATGTTTTTGGTTTTGTTCCATCTGTGCTCAGCAAACCTTTCTCATTAATCAAAACCAAATGGCTGCCTTTCTCAGATGCTACCCGACTCTTGATGAGAAACTGCCAGAAACTACATGAACCTTTTTCTCACCTGTACACAGTTGTTTTAGAACCCCCAGATGATCTTGCAGCTTGTGAGATTTAAATTGCAACCAGATCAAAAATAAAACACTCAGATTTTTTTGCATATCACGTCGAATTTTACCTCAATTCTAGCAGAGTTCAAAGATGCAGATTTCCAGGGGCTGGCATTTCCTGATGCCAGGAGCTGGCACTAGAAGGAAGGTAGGGACACAGCTGCTGAGCATGTGCTGCCTGCAGATGCAGGAAGGAAGGAAAATGTAAAGCCTGGAAGGATGCTCTGGACTATCATTTGCAGAAACACTTCAGAGGGAGCCTGCAAAGAGCTCAGTTTGTCTGCCAGATTTCCCAGACTTTGTGCTATCTGGAACAAGAGTTGGAGACACAACTCCCATGGGGCCAAAAGTATTTACACAGCTGACAGCTTTCATTTGGAAGCTACAAATGGACTGTTAACTCTACAAGCAAAATGTCCTAGTGAGGTGAAAGGACTGCTGTAAAGACACGTTAATCGGCAGCCCTTCTCCTTGCCGAAGTCACGTTGTCACGATGCATGCTAATAATTTTGAAAATGGCCATGCAACAAGGAAGTGCCTCACTGCAGGCAATTCTGCAATTAATGTTGGGAAAGTGGCTAGAGCATGGCCTGATCTTTAAAAGGCAACCTCTCTTTCCTATCCCCTTCATAGTCTCTGTAGGGTCCTGCTGCAACTCCACCACTTGCTCCAGAAAGGAAACACCCAAACTGTCTTCCTCAAGTTCGGTTTGTTCTGCAGAGCTGCCATGAAACAAGCTTGCATGATTATAGGAGTTTTTGTTAACCATAAGGGAATCCTAAGGTGCCCTCCAACTACCTGCAGCTCCTAATACTTGCCCATGCTGATTCCCTTGAGCACTAGTTGCTCCCAGATTCAAGAGTGGTCCCTTGAGGATAATGGCAACCAGTGTAAGTTGAAGTGGTCCCTGGCACAAATCACAGCATCCAACCCAGTGCCTGAAGACTTTAGGTCAGGTATGTGTGTGACTGTACCTAAAAGATACCTTTGTATCCCCTGTTGCCCCTGTGGGTTTCCATCTGGATCAAAGCTCTGAGGGGATTCCCCATACAGTAAATGCAAAAAACAGAGTCCTTTATATGCCCCTTTGGGTCATATTTGCTCTTGCACTTTGTGCTTGCTCCAAAGATGGAGAGATTAATATTCTGTTAGCTCAGGGCTTCTTGCTGCCAGCCTTATCAAGTTATTAAATGTAATGCTGGATTGCTACTGGTTCTCAGTTGAGAAAGAGCGGAGTTCAGAAAAGGCTGGGAATCCTGGTGCCATCCTATATTCCCACCACATCCTTCCTTGGCTTGGGCTGGCTCCTGCTGTGTTGAACTGCTGTTCTTCAGAGCGAGACGCTGTGCTCTCTCTGGGAGGGAGCTGTTCAGACACGTAATTGCCCATGTGTGCGAGCCTGGGGGAAAGGTTGCATCTTCTTTCTAGCATCTGCCTGGTGCACAAGCTGGATAAATAAATAAGCCTGCAGCCTCTCATAATAAAATATGCTTGTTGCTCCAGCTTTTCTGCTGAGTTATAACTTCAGAAGTCAGTGTACCGCTGCATCTTCTGTAGGAAATCCATGCAGCTGAGGTGTGTGACACAGAGCTGTATTTTACACAGGTGAAACTCCTACTATAAATTGTACCACATTAACTGCTGAGCTCTTTGCTTCTAGGGTCTGTTTAACATTTGGCAGCATTGAAAGAAATACCAACTGAAGATGAGAATGGGAGCACTGTATTTTCAGGTCAGCTAAAAGAATAGTGCTGTGTTTTCCACTGCCTCAATTATTAACACCACTATAGTTGCAACTACAAACGTGAGTCTATCTGAAAGAGAAGATATGACTGAACACCTTTAATTAGTTGAAGTGCCTTTACCATTTTCTGAATGTCATCTTTTATTGGAGAGAAATCAGTCTGTAATTTTATATGATCCTGTACTGCTTTTATTCTATTAATTTCATGCCCATTATTGTCCAGCTTCTTTATATCTAATGAAACTTTCACTCAATAAAATTGAGGAGCTTTTCTACATGCTATTGTTAGGATCAATACAAGTAAGAGTGACTCCGGTTAAGCCTAAGATCCCTCGCAGTATTGACTCTGGTTTTATTGTCTATCTCCATCTGGGAATGCATTCTGAGCTCACCAGTGTAGGAGACAAAGGGGACTGTAACAGAGATTCTCAGTGGCCTTTGGCTGTCTGTGGAGCCTTGGTCACATCGCTTAATCTGGCCATGCCTTGCTAAGATATGCTTCATCTGTCGTTATGGTGTATTTATGTGCAATGCTTTTGGAGGCAGTCTGGCTGTAGCGCAGTTGGATTCCATCTCTGTTGCACTGTATAGGTGCTCTTTATTACAAATATCAATAGTAAATACTGGTAGGATGGTAGAAGAGTTACATTTTCTTCTGCATGGCCTGAGTGCAGAGTGAGCGGGGAAATGCTGCGCTTTGTCCCTTGGTAGAACCGGTCCATTGTTTCTTGGCACTAATGTTCTCTAGCTCTGTCCCTGTTCATTTAGTTTCCGGAGTTAAACGGTAGCTGTTAATTACTTTGCACATATGCTGGGTTTTCACTGCGACGGGGGGACTGCTTGGCTCAGCACAGCTACACGCCGTTGATGAGGAGAGCTCATTTCCTCTGGCAGTGTGTCAGAAACACACTTTTCCAGTTGACCTGCGTGATCACAGCGGTGTCCTGTTTGACATCACCGGGTCTTACAGGACCGCAGCCTGCTAGAGCCCGTCGCGTTGGTGCAGCAGGCAGTCACTGACGTGCTTTCCAGAAATGGAAGCACAACACACAACTGTTTTTCTACCACATCAGAAAAGATCATCCCATGCTAGCAAAAGCTTTTCACAGGCCAGCAGGCAGGAAAAATGTTCACATCTCCTCAGGCAGAAAGCCATCAGTCGTGTGCTGGTGCTAATTAGCGAAATTCTGATTAAGTCATCGGAGCAGTGCCCGTTTGCACCAGCTGAGGAGCTGGTCCATGTGGAGTTGGTTGATACGGAACGATATAGCGTGGGCTGAGAGCGCCCTGGGGATGTGGTGACTGCGTGCTGAAAGCAGAGCTCGGAATAGCAGCAATGCAGTCCCAGTACCAGTTTATTCTGGGTTTGGTTTTGTTTGTTTTTTTTTTTTTTTCCCCCCGGTAATTTATTTATTTACATATATTTGTATCTATCTAGAGATATATATAATATTTCTATTTAAAAAAAAATTTTCTATATGCACACAATATATGCACGTACCTACCCTTCTAGTGTGTAATGAGGGGTTGCTAAAGCCTGCAAGAGCCAGCAGCATGTGGCTAAGCTATCAGCTGTACCCAGACACACTGGCTGCCCTGGGGGGATCCCCTTGGGGGGAAGGAGTATGAGCACTATACCTCACAGTCCTAAGGAAGCTGGTTAGGAAATAGGTCTATTCCCCCTTCTGCTTAACAAACATTGCATTTATAGGGAAATCAATAAAATACAGCCAGAACATAGTTGTTAAATTTTTTGAAAATTTTGGAACTCTCTTCTGCTCTGGTCCTAAATTTATGTTCTTAATATAGTATCTTAACATTTCAAATTATCCATTGCTTTAGTCTTCCAGCTATCCCGTACCCACACAGATATGTTATTCCACTTTAGTGTCTGAGAATGTTTCTAGATTTAATGAATGAATCATCATCTGTAGAAAGACAGGAGTTTACAGTGTTTTAAGTTTCTTGCATGAAATTTTTATATATAGATATCTCTCACTTTTTCTTTCTTGATCATTACTGGTATCTGCATTCAAGTGTGGTAAGCTTAGAGGGAAAAGTTCATGGGACAATATTTTTGTCCTTGCAAGTTTGTTACAGAGGTATATAGTTCAGCAATATTAATTTAAAAAACTAAACATTATGATATTCTTAAAGCACAAAAGTTTGACCTATTTCTTTTCCTCTTCATCTACCTAAGCCCACAGAGTTATATACTTGATACCCATTCAGTGAAAACACTCAGCACATTATAGGTTTGAGCTTATTAAATAAATGGAGACTAACATATGGTCCTCTATTGCCCTAACACTGGAGAAATCTTCCTGTCTTCCAAGCAGATGTGCCTAGTAGTGGACAGGCATGGGGGGAACTAATAATTTTTCTGCTGTTGGCAGAAAATCTTCCTCATCGCATACTGTTCAATGGCAAAGTATTATTCTTAGTAGGTACTTACCTACCAGGACTTCTGATTTTAGTGTCGAGCTAGGCTGAGTTGGGAGGTAATATTCTCCAAGCTATAGACTAAAAAGCCTCTTATGTGGCTACAGTGTCAATGAACACATTGGCCTTTCCCAAATAAGCGGTGTGTGTTCCCTCTTTCTGGGGTCAGATGCACAAGCAATGAGATTGCCCCTGCTTGAAAAGCAGATCTGTGAAGCATCATCAACTCTGGTCATCATGATATCCTCAGTCTCATGCTGGCTAGCTGTACAGGGTAGAGCTGGCTAATCTGCATGCATAAGAATTCCTTTCCTTCTCATTTAAATGGTGAAGCCTCTGGGATGAAATGCAGAAGCTGTTTTAAGGCTCTGTAGCAGTGCTGCGTGGTACTTGGCTGAAAAAAAATCCGTACATTGAAAAGAGGGACTATCGGAAGAGAACAAAAGCCTGATCATGTGGAGTGATGGACGGACTGTGATGGTTTGTCATCACATCTCTGGAGATTGCCTTGTTTTTCCTTCTCAAGAAAAGGAGTATTTCATCTTCATTTGCAATCTTTTGCAATTTCTGATGAAGAGGTGTCATTTAATGTTGTATTGTCACGCGGGAAGAATGTTGGTGGCTTTTAGCCTGCCGCAGACTGAAATTATGTTTTGGTTTTTTTCCCTGCTTTTTGTGATGGACCCCAACCAATTATTTGACCCAGTGAGCACAGTGAAGGTCCAGCAGGTGTGTAAGTGTTCCTGAGTGTTCATGAGCAGTTTAAGAGAACCCGCTGAAGTGAGAGGGGGCCAAATAATAAGATATGCACAACTGTTGTAGACATTTTAGAGTGCTTGCCGCCGTCACAGCTCTGGAATAAATAGATTCAGAGTCTGGAAGCACCATTTATCTAGGGCTATGGGACTGTCAGCTTAGGGTTGCAAGGCTGAAAGACATGACTGGCTAGAGAGATGTAATGGAAAGTGCTCTGGGAATGGATTCAGCAACTGAAGAGCCCTTGAATGCAATGAAGCTAAAGGTGTAGAGAGACAAGTCAGTGACCCTTTAAGGAATTGCCTTTCCAAATCATCTGTGAAATCATCAAAATGACACTTCCCACCTCACCTGGTGCTTGAGAATTATGGAAAACTTTAGATACAGATTCCTTTTTTGGTTAGTTCATGTGGGAGGATGGCTGAGTGAAGTTTGTGGTGTCTGTAACATTCACAGACAGATCTGTGTGTGTCACATAAGATGAAATCAAAGACCTGGGTTTCAGGTAAGCACTTCAGTAGAGCAATGTTCCATTGTAGCCTATGATATCATCTCACTTTTTGTGTTAATGACTCTCTTTGAGCAAACACGTGCTGGCTGGCAAAAATATATAGTTCAGCTTCTGAGCCTTAGAGACGCATCTGTTCTCAATGGTGTGTTGCCTAGGGAGGGGAAAACCTTAACATTTTGGAGGATGGTAGGAAATCAAGCTTGCAGAAGTAAATGTGAAACATCACAAGGAACACACATGGCTACCACGTCTGCAGCCAAAGGACATCCCTTGCTCCCATGCCTTGGGAATCTACCACGTTAGTTAAGGTTTTGCTGTACTGATTTGACAATGCAACTGAACTTCTAGGCTGTTTGTTTTTTTTTTTCTTTTCCCCTTTTTCTCCCCTGGCAATTGCATGAAACAATTTTCCTTGACTCTGTATTTTTTTGAATAATGATTTGGAGTTTTGCTAGGAGGAGATGCATTTCTTTTTGTGCTGTTCTCTGATGAGTGTGGTGGGAGTGTTTGTCTCCCCAGCTGCCTGCGTTGTGGCCAGCTGCAGAACAATTGGTGAGGCACCATCTGGCTTTCCCTAATTTTCACCAGCTGTAGGTATAATCAGCAGGATGATTGCAAAGTCCCTCTTCCTTCCATACAAAAACTCTGGAAAACAAATGCAGTGATGCATGGATGTGTAATGGGAGACTGAAAACATGCCATAGTTTTCAGAGGGGTATAAGGCCTGTATTAAATTATTATTGAACAAGTTTAAAAGCACCTGGGTTAATGTGCATCCGGTGAAGGAACTGCTGATGTTCAACTGCTGCAGCTTATCTGGAGTTGGCATTTCTCAGTGTGGGTGTGTGTGGGGGGGAAAGGAGGACACTCAAGCACAATGAGGTTTCCTATTTGTGCCGCTTAGTCCTCACAAGGCACAAAGACTTTCCTTTCTACAAGTTTTTGGCTGTTTAGGTGCATTTAGGTTTTAATCACTTAAGCCAGGGAAAGTTTTCTTAAGTGTACAGCCAGTGAGGACTTACTATGTTACTCTGTGTAGGAGCCAGGGTTAACTTTCGTTTATCTGCAGACATTAAATGTATCAGGGTTAAGCCCTACTTGTGCTAGTTTGCAGTTCTACTCTCTCTACCATATTTGCCACATTAGGTGTGATATTTCAGACCTGATGAGCACCTGTAGCTCCCATTGCCTTCAGCTGCTGAATCCTTCAGTGCACCAGGTCTTCCTAAACAGCCAGAGCAGGAGGGTTTCTTTTACTGCTTTTTACCTTGGAATTTACTTGGATTTTAGCTGATCTGAATGTAATCTACTTTTTACAAACAGCCACTGACGGCATGATCATCTGCTGTTTCATAAAATCAGGTAGGGTACTACATTCCCAGTGGCTTAAAGTCCTGCTGGATGGGGACTGAAGGGTTGTCTGGGACTGGTGAAATACTGTGTGACTGAACTGTGCTGAAATTCTTAAAGCCACGTATGCTGTAAGCCTCTGTAATGTAGGTTCATGTAATGTTCTGGTTGCTTGCATATGAATTATTTAAGCAGTGTGAAGTACAAATAGCTAACGAAACACCTTAATAGTGGATTGTAGGGCTAAGCATTATGACAAACCTGCCTAGAGATGTAGAGGAGTAACAGTGTGGAGGGAGGATTATTTAAAGGCAGGTAGCATTTATGGTCTGCTATGTGTTTCACAGTTTCTTTTTTTAGTTAGAGCAGCCAGTACTCATGTTCATTCACACCTACCAAAAATCACTGCTTTGTTAAAAATAAAATTGGATGCTTCCCTCCCATGTGGGTAAAATTAATATTGTCCAGAGAGCAATTTGAGAATGCTCCAGGGGGGGATAGATATTTCCACTTCTGTTTAACTGTTTTAACAGAGGTTCTGGGAGATGCAGGAGGCCATGCAGTATCCTGTCATCGTCTCTTGTTTGCCATCACAGGAGACCAGAGCTTCAAATGTTTAAGGGGGAGAAAATGTTGACTGGGAAGCCGAATGTCCATTTAGGATATGTGGGAAGGAAAGGATTTTATGTAAAGTGTTAGCAGTGGTCTGATGTCAATAATACACCGCTGGTGCACGAGCAGCTGAGAATCTGCACTTCGCTGTGAATATTTCAGACTCCTGAAAAATCTGGGGGCCACACGTGGCCCTGGCCTCTTGCAAGGTCAGATCAAACATCGTGTTTGTCCTCGAAACACTGTCAGCATAGTGAAAGAAACATGAACGTCCCTGGAGAAATTATAGGTGAGCTAAATTGGAGAATACAGTTGTGATTTGTGTTTAATGTGAGTTTGTGGGCAGGCTGAGTTCAGTTCTGGCAGTGGGGGAATTGTGGACGTCTCAGTCTTTAAGGTTTGTGGCAGGATGACTCCTCAGTTAAGCTCAAGCTACTTATAGGCTAGAGATGGAAAGATCTATAGGAAGCAACAGTTAAGGTAAGGATTACTTTCATACGGAAAAAACACCATGTTTTGAGAATAAAATACAAGGCAAGGGGAAGGGTATGTGTTTAAGTCCATTAAGACCAATGTCAGTTTAATAAAATACAAAAAGACAAAAAACTGTTTAATAGAAAGTGATCAATTCTACTCATGTCAAGACTATTAAACTTGCTACTAGTTCAAAGCAAAATAAGCTATAAAAAAAACAAACATCACAACAAAAACTTTCCTCCATTGTGCCTATCAGAAATAGCTGCATGAAGGCTCTTCAGTGGAATTTGAATTTCTGATTAATTAGACTGCAGTGTTAATTAGTGCCAGTAGTCCTGAGACAAATCTGGTAATTAGTGAGTTGCATATCCAGTGGGGAAGCCCAGCAGAACACCTGCTTTAGAGTGGCTCCTGGATGCAAATGAAAGATTTGCTGTACTGTGGCAGCGCTGGTCATTTTTCTAGTTCTGTGCCTTGTCCTGTGACCATTTGTATGCGAGTTTGAGTTTGTGAGCAGTTGTGTGAGCAACTTCTCTAAAATCATAAAAAAATACGGTCTCTGTTAGGCTGACAATGCCGGGCCGGGTATTACCTGGCAAATGTGAAGACAGTGCCTATGGATGTGGAACATGTTATTCCCAGTTGTTCGGACCAGAGTAATTAACAGTTGATCAGGCTTGTGCAAATGGATTAACTTCACTTCAGGCTCTCAAGACTAACGTGTGTAAACCTCAGACCCCAAACTGAATCTGATCCACAAAAGGTTTAAATCAAATGATAGGCATGTAAATTCTTCTATTAAAGACATTACTGATCACACAAGGTTCCTCCTGGTCTTCACCAATGTGACCGGGTGTTGGTTGCTCAGAGCAGCTCCTGTTCAGCTCTGACGAGAACAGAGCAACTGCAAACCTGTAGAAGGCAGGTCCTCTCATTCCTGAGACTCTTGTCTACTAGGAACTCTGTGGGGTTTTTCATGTCATAGCAATACTGATAAATGAAGACTTGTTTCTTAATTAAATCCCTTTGTGTTTTGGTCGCTTTTTTTTCATTCTGAGAAGGGATTTGGCTTTTGCTCTGTTAAGTTATAGAACAGACATTACAGATTTTAGGTTTATGGGAGGTTCAGCGTGAAGCAATAGCTGAGGTCTGTGGCATTAGGGAAAAATGTTTGAGTGCAGCTCTGAGCACTGATTAGTTGCCCTAGGAGCAGAGAAATACTGTCTTCATTCCTACCAAAGGTTTTGTGTTATGCACAGGAACTTTTCTGTCCTGACCAGATACACTGTCTGTTTGGAGATAATTGTCTTTTTTTTGAAAAACAGACATGTTCAGCATTAAGATTTCACTTGGCCTTAATTAAGGATGCCGTTGGTTGAATAACAAATACTGTACTGGAAATGTCTAGGTGCCCTTTGGGGCAAGATTCATCCACATTAACTGTCGCAGGTCCCTCTCGGTAGTGATCTCTCCTGAATACGAAGCACTGGCAGCCTAAGAAAGGTGAGGTTCAGAGCAATTTCTCCATCTGAATTTGACACTTAATGTTGGCACAGGTCTGATCTGGTTAAGGTCAAGAGGCAGAATATTTGTGTCAGCGTGGAGTGGTACTGAAGACCAGAGTTTTAAAAGTGCTGGAGAAAAAGGGATTTGTTGCTAAGGAAATGGTCTTATTTAATAGTCTCTTTCCCTACCAGCCTGTTCCATCAACTTGAATATGGTCATTCTTAACTTGATACAAATAGAGAGGCAAAATGCATCCCTTGGCCACGAGCCAAGCGGACTCAGCAGAATCTTGAAAGAAAAATAAAGCAGCAATCAAGTTAGCAAATAAAAGTGAAGATTTGTGTTTTTCCTTTGAGGATAGTTGATAGTTTTTAAAAAGTTTTGTGACTAGAAACCTTAAAATCTTCCAGTGCAGGTTGATCGGCAAAGGAAAAATGCTCCACAGCAATACTTTGGTGTCTCTGATTTTTTTCAGGAAAATTCTATTTAGTTTTATAGTATTTTGTACAAGCAAATAAAAATACCATGTAAGACACAAGTTAAAATACTGTGAAGAGCGACTATGGGATAGGCTAGGATTTCATTTTGTCAGTGCCTTAGTGTTTCAGGGATCAAAGCTGGAGTGCTGGAGACATTGTGGACTTGCAGTCTATCATAATAACCTCTTTAGGTCGATAAACACTGTGAACAGTAAGCCAAATCCGTCCTTCCTAACCTGTCTCAGGTTTGAGAAAGGGCAAATGCTAAGGTTAACTGTAAGCAATACCCTGATGACGGCCATGGTGCAACTGCCCACATGCTTGTGGTTAAAGTGACTCAGAGCCATTTAGGCTTGTTAACAGCGTTGCCCTGGAGCTACCTAGGCAGATGAGAAAACTGAGATTTTTCTGAAGGTTTCTGGATTTGCTGAAGGCTTTCAGCCTTTTGGGTGTTACCTGAGCTCTGAAGGAAGATCAGGAAAATGGTTAACTCTGTGGAAATAGTGCCAAGGTTTTTGCTCGTGCTCCCTGCCCAACCTAAAAATGTAAAAAAGGTGTTTCTTAGTTTCTGTGCGTATCATGGTGGGGGCACTACAGAAAAAAATACCCAATACTTGAAATCCTCTTGTGCTGTAAGGAAACTTGTAACAGATTCTTTGGCAGAGGCACAGGAATGGGCATTCCCTTTGACACTATTTTCAAGCGGAGTTTCCACAGTAATGAAATATGACACAGTCAATGATAGCTCAGCGGAAAAAAATTGTCCAGTTAAGGAGAGGCTCAGCATACGTGCCCCTTTGGTGCACCATCTTAAATCTCTCTGTTACAATCTGAATTGGCTATTCCTGATAAATCTGTTCAGCATTGCTGGATCTGGAGTGTGTGGAATTAATGCATCCTTATGGGATATGTTCCAGCTTAATTCAGACTTGTGTAATTCACTGCATGAGAAGTGGCCCAAAGTGATACTTCTTGCTTTGTTAGTTTCGCTTATTTTTTTTTCTTAAATAAAAGGGCAATTGCCATGCAAAATATCTTTGAGAGCCATCAGCATTTGAAATATCTGTCACTGTAAATAAATTCAGTGTTTATTGCCTATCTAGAATTGTACTGTAAAGCGATCAAAGCAGAGGCTTTAGTTTGGTTTCATTTATACAGAGCATGAGCTGCTGATGTGTGACTAGTTCCAAGAAGATAACTAATGAAAAGACACCCTTACTTGATGTTAAAAGGAATTCCCCAAACCCTCTTCTCCTTGGTGCCTCTTCCTAGAATTATGCATGGCTTCCTGAGCAAATTCGGATGCATTCCTGAGGGAAAGTAAGAGAAACTGGAGGAATTGAAACCACAGAGAGTTTCTGAGCTCAGAACTGCCTCCATAGGAAAATAATCAGTGAATGTGCTCAGAAACGTGGTTGATATAAGTCATTCAGTCTTAGGGGAAAAAGTATGTTGCAAACATGTCAGTTAAAGCATTTTCTAATAAGCTACATGTTCTACATGATATAATGTATATTATGTATTTGTATATGACCTTCCTGATTTTTTTTCCCCGTCATGCAGACTTCTGAGAACTGGTGCCTGAAATATCTGGCTACTGAGAAATACTTCTAATAACAGATCACTTGAAAGCCTGTGCTTCCTGGTGAGGTCAGTTTGAAGCAAAACTCTGGGCTGCTAGGGCACTCTGGTGATGAAACAAACTATTAGCTTTTTACTTGCAGTTTAATTAAGTGTAGAGGGCTGGATTTGCTTGACTGGAGGACTCTGGAAGTGATCCAGTGCTGTCAGTCCTGGGCTCATGTGCTAATTGCCCTAACTCAGGAAGTAATTTGGAGAGGTTCTACTGGAGTTTCTCCACCAGGAAAAAGCTCTTCGTTGGGAAAAGAGGAACTCTATTCAAGATGAGAGAGAGTTTATAGCTGTAGTTTTGCATTGTCCTCGAGGAAGGTATGTTCTTTCCCCAGAGATTTCAGCAGAGCTGAGCCGGCCAGTGCAGTATTGGTTGCGGGATGAGCCTTTGCTGAAACCCACTCTTGCCCTTGGGTAGGAGAGTTCTGCTGCTGAGACACAGCCTTTTGGGACCTGGGCAAGGCAATGTTTTTTTGCTAGAAAAAGGTTTTTTGCTAGAAAAGCTGATTATTCCAGTTTGGCATTTGTGCTCACAAGCTTCTTTCAGGTTTCAGTCTAATGGTCTTTATTTAGACAGAGGCATGCATTTCTCTTATTTTGGGAAATCTGCCTGTCACTTCATTAGACCACTTACAACTGAGCAACAGGGAATTTAATTTTCTTCCTTTCTTTGCCTCTGTTGAAGAATCCTTCCCCACCTCTCGTGTCACCCTGTCACATTGGAATGATATTTGTGCTACAGAGATGCTGTAGCACAGCTCCTCAGCTTGGTACTAATAAGCCTTCTCTTACTCTGATTTGGTGTCACCCAGTCTTGCTTTCTGTGTTATAAAATCCTTGATTCATCTGTTGCTTAAACAGCTTAGTGATTTCACACATTGTTTTAAATTCTCCTGGCAGGATCAAGAACATGGGCACAATACTGGAGATGATAGAGACCTTTAGGTATGTGGTAGTGAGATTTTGTCACTCCTAACCTGGCTGCTGCTAAGATATTTGAATGAAACAACCATGGAGTAATGTACTTGACATGAGTACGGAGGGCATCACTTACCCTAGTCAGAAGGACTAACAGTATGTCATCTGCACCCAAAGAAAGGAGCAGGAGGAGTATAAATAAGTCTGCATCATAGTTACAAGTACCATGTAATCTGAAAAGGGTGAATTATCTTAGTATGGCTCTTCAGTTGACGAGAAGCCAGTTATCTATGATATTGTCATTGTCAAATGCAAGACCCAACTGAATAGAAAGAGGCAAAACAGCAATCATCATTATTTGAAGTTGTTTAACTTCAGAAAGTTCACCTGTCCTTGGATCAATGGCATATGGCCAAGGATGATAATTGACAGCTGAATGTGTCTAAACAACATCTCAACCATCTGTGTTAGAAAACAAACAGAAACCCAGTGTGTGATCTGAACCACCTAAAACGGAAGGAAGCTGCAAATATTTCAGAAATTTTATTTTCCTTTCTAATTAGGGCTGTCTCAATCATTTGCTTCTAGAGCTTTTTATAAAACACTGAGTCGTGAAGTATTTTTTGGTTTGTGGCTTTTTTCTATGAATATTTAAAATGCAAAAATATTTCAATTCTTCACATCAGTGCTGAATATTTTGACGATTCCCCCCTCCCTCAATACAACTATTAAGGGTGCAAGAGAGATTGCCTGTAGAAGATTTAAAGCATTTCCAGTGGACAGCATTAGTAAACACGGAGTAGCCTTTTACCAGTGCATGGTTTATTCTGGTACTTTAGAATCTCTCTACATGTATGTTTATATATGTATATGCACACACGTATGTAGAAAAGAACTTGTGTCCTTTCTATAGGTATATATGTATTTGTTTACTGTGCTTTATTTTAGATGTTCCATGGCAGTAGAGCTGGATGTATTCTGAAGGGAGGGGGTTTGCTACTTTAATGGTGCCACTTCTCTGTGTAAGCAGACCTATGTCAGGGCCTGTTACATCCTACTCCGGGGGGTGAGATGCCTGTGAACTGGTGTCCCAGATCTAGGCATTTCCAGCAACCCAACAAAGTGCTCCAAAGAAAAGAGGGGATGTAGGGAGCCGGAGATGAAGACAATTTCCTTTCTAACATTTTGAGGGATTTAGGTTTTCTCATTTCTTCCTGGGAGAAGAGTGTGGTGAGACGTTGGCTTAATGCCAGTGTTCCTCTTTGGCTATGACATCAAGAGTAATTCGGGGCAGAGGGAGAAGCTTAGAACTTTGCTCTGTATCCATTGGTTTCTGAGGAACATCAAGCTCCATGATCTGAAGTGTCAGGTTCAACGCTAACTAGATTGAACAAATAGCCCTTGGTGCCTCCTGGCCAGGCTGCACCCTCCCCACCCTCACTTACCTCTGCACTGGAACAGAAAAGTTTCAGTTCAATTTCTTTCTTTCTTTCTTCCCCCCGCCCATGCCCTCATGATCCATTCCCTTTCTCTATGAAAGGAATGAACACCCATCAGAGCCTGCTCTTGTCTCTTGGTACGTGCCCTTGAAACGTACCCACAAACTGAAAAAAGAAGAGAGCGTAGCAGTGCGTCTGGAAAACTTATCTTCCACAACTTTGTATCGCTACTGTATTGCAATTTTCTGCCTCTGTTCTCTAGCTGACCTATACCTATAATAGAAAACTTTCTCCTATATTTCTCATAGTCAAAAGTTGCCTTATCTTCAAGGAACAAGAAAATAGGTTCATTACTCAAAGAAAGACAAGGAGATGTCATCCCATGCTAGGATTTTTTGAGTGTTTTGTTTGGGTTTTATAAGTGGCCACTTACGGAACTGAAAATTGCAGGGGAAAAAAGAAAGCACAGCAGCTTTTCCCATTACTGTTTTGTTTTCTAATTAATCCTGTCCATTCAAGCTTTATCTGCTTTGCTCATGTGGCGTTTGCTTTTATATCTTGAAAAAGGGTAGAGGGGAGGTGTGAATACCCTCCTCTGCTAATGCATTTTGATTGCTTTTCCCCCACTGTTTGGAATGCTTTTAGAAACACCAAGGCTCTTAATTTTTCATGTGACACTGGCTTCCCACTGCTCTGGGTTATTCAACTTGGTAAACATTTTGCCTGAAGGATTACGTTTACTCTGATGCACAAGGTGGCTGAGCTGCAAGTTCAAGCCTTTGTGACTGCATTTGATGAAGACGTAATTAAGACAGGCTAATTTTTGTGTGTGTGTATGTTTAAGTACTTTCGAATCAGCATCTGAGAAGTGAATGGTTCCTACTGCTAATGACTGCAAAACAATCATACGTTAGGCAAGTGCTTGGAGAAAAGGACTTCCCCTGACAGGGGGTACATGGAAGTGCCCTTTAGCTTCCCTGGATGGCTGAAATTAAACTTACTCCCGTGGCAGCTATGTTGATTGAAAATTATCACGGCGCTTTGCTGCCTATGTTCCCAACATGGCTAAGGCTTTTTTCATGCTTGCTAATTCCTAAGTCTGTCTGACTTTTCCATTTTTGAGATTAATGCAGCTGAATAATATCTGAATGTATTTGATTTGGAAAACGAGGCGCTATGTGAGTAACTGCCCGTGGTCTCCGTCCTTCCTGCTGCAGTGGTTTCTTTTGGACCAGCACGTTTCTCTTCTAGAAAAAGCAGCTTTGTCAGAATTCAACTTTGCTGTATGTGTCAGTTAGATGAAACTAGATTTTGAAAGAAAAATGGAGTTTAAATATTTGAAAAAATCAGCTTTTAGAGCTGCAAAGTCATGAAACAGAACTGATATTGACATAAATTATTTTCATGATTTGTCAATTAAAACGTAGCAAAGTGTGTTTAAAAATGCCCGTGAAATGAAATTTTTAGAAGAATTATTACAGTTTGGAACAGAAACTACGCTCTGTGAGCATTTCTCCTGGAACAGAAATTCCAATTTTAGCCAATATTTGTGATACTGAAGAATAGTACCTGTCTCATTTGTCTCCTATGCACTCGGAAATTAGTGCCTATAACATCTCAGAGTTGAATAGGTCCATGTAAGTGCTATTATTGTTTATTGCTAATTAGCATTAGTGGATTTAGGTCTCTCAGGAACCCGATTAAAGCAGAAATAGTAATATTCAGGCCTTCATGTTCATATTTGTCTTTCAATGGGTTTTATTTCATTACCTTTGAGACTATTTAAGGAATGATTTCTAGCTCTCCCTTGGTAATTCTGTAATCCATTAATGCTGAAATATCTTGGGGACTCCAGGTCTTGGGTTATTTTTCACCCTATAAATGTTTCTTGGAGCCATTTAAAAAGCCCTTGGAAAGTATAACAACAAATGCCAGACAGTGTAAGTATGCATGGCTTTGAATTATATGGACCCTATTTCTATGACAGAAAAATCCCACTTTGTATGCAGTGTCACTCCCCCATCTGCAGCCTTCCCTGGCTAAAACTGTCAGGGCAAAGTGCATTACGAAGCTGAAATGTCTCAGTGTCTGAGCAGTGCTAGCCTGGCTTTACTCTTCGGTGTTTAATGCCGTATTTAGACGCGAGGCCAAAGATATGCAGTACACCTGCAATTGGCTCTATTCTAACAGCTTAGATCTTGAGGGTGGTTGTGATGGTCCAGTCTCCAAGGTGCTGAATAAGTATCTGTGGCTCCAGGTGGACTCCAGTCCACCTGGGGGCTCCAGGTCTGTTTTAAAAAGTGCCTTGTTGAAGCTTCACAGCTCCCAGCCTGTGCTAGCCAGATTAAAGCTGTGACACCTGTGTATGCATCCTATAGCTGCATCTTCCAACAGCACTGCAGTTGTATCCTCAGGAGTTGTGAAGTTTCATCAGTGTGCTGCTGGGGCAAAGCTAGGGTGAGAAAATTATTTTGCACTTGAATCTGAAAGCAGTGCTGTTTCTGATCTGGTGGGGAAGAAATTATTACAGTTTGTTGCCCAGTTTTGGAGTAATTGGATTTTTAGACTGTTCAAACCTCCCTTGAGGTGTTGATTGTATCTTTGCTCCAATGTCATCTAAATGGCATAGCTGTAGACACAACCATCTAGCTGATTTGAGAAGGATGCACAGAAAGCTGAAGTTTGGGCGTGAGATTCATTAAATAATGCTGTACTCTAGTAGTGTCTTCTGCAAGGTGACTAGAGCTGGCAGATATGTCTCTGTGATGTAAGAGCTCTGCTGGAAGACTTATCTGTCAGATCCAGAGACAGCATCTTGCCAAATGCATGCGGATTCCCTTTGCTCTGAATACAGTTGATGAAGCAGCGTGCAGAACAGTGTGGAGGAGAGAGCATGCAGGGAGACCTGTGTTGCTCAGCAGGGAGCTTAGCTGAATGTCTTTCAGCAGAAATGTCTCTGTGTGTGAGTTAAAGGGACTTGACTTACCACCACTCTTTACAAAATAGGTTTGATAGTATTTTGTAGGCATTTCCATTTAGTGGACTAATTTTTCTTTTCCCTGTTATGGCTGGGGCTCCTGAGCTGAGTGACTCTTATGAGAATGCCTTTGTCCTCTTGGCTGTGCATAAAGAGAAATTGTGAGATGCTGTCGATGGTGTTATCCACCTGGGTTCTGGTCCACACAAGGAAGTGAAAACACAGAGCAGCCAAACTGCAGTTTCCCCGGGCAAGGCAGCAACACTTCCAAACCATAACTTTTCTGCTTTCAGCTACAATACTTCAGCTTCCAAACTGGAACTGGAAACAGAAATTTTCACTTGAAAATAAAGATGTGTACAGTTGTGCTTTTTTTTCTCCAAAACCTCATATCATTGTCTTTCTTCTAGCAGATCTACTGTTTAACTTAAACTCTGTTTAATTTCTGTTTAATATCCATGAAATTCCCTTGCTTCCTATTCACAGCTGCTATTGCCCATCTCCTTTCCTCTGTTAAGTGTTCTAAGACAAAAAAAAATTGTGGTCTGCTTTGGTGGTGAGCAAGGAAATGAAAATTGTCTAAATTATGATCATCATCCCTTCCTTCCCCTTTCCATGAGAAGCCGTCTCTCCTGCCACATTTATGGGTTACGTACTTTTGAAATTCATGCATTGGGGATTGGTTATATCAGTATTTCTCTTAAAATTGTTAGACTGTTTCTACAGGCACACAATGAATTTCAGATATTTCTCAATTGAAAAGCCTACAGGCATAGTAGATTTGAATAAGAGGAAACCTGTGGATAGTAGAAAGGTGGAGGAAGATGCCTGGCTTATTCAAATCAGCATCTTCCTCTATATCTTTTGTGGATTACTATTTTAAGCCTCTCTGAGGTGTGTTTGTGTCAAATAGTATGATAAGTAGGACATTGAAAAAACCCACTGATAAAACTCCTAGAGAGGTATCATCCTGTGCAGAAGGAAAGTAGTGCTCATGCTTTACACAGTTTGAACTGTTCTTACTGCAAGCTACTGTCACAGGTGATAAATGATCCTGCAAAACTTGAACTTCTGCGTGAGTATATTATCTGCCACCACCTTCTGGGCTCAAAGTTTCCCCAACACATATACTACTTCCTTTACCTGCCAAACTTTGGCTAGAGTTTTAGTTTTTGGAGCTATATGTTCTTTCAAACAGCGTCTTCTCATCTCCTTTCCCTCTAGATTAAGCAGCCACATGTCAAACACAAGACTTTTACCTTGCACAGTGGAGAAAAAAGCAATAGGTTCTGTTCAGAAGGAAATAGCATGCGTGTGCCTGCCTTTGCACCGTGTTCCTCGCCCTTCTCCCCTGTACAATCCGTTGGGATGCTGGTGCAACAACCTTATAGGATGTTTGATCCCAAGAGACTGACTATTATAAAAATTAATTAAATAGCATTAGAGTACTTGTATTTCCAAACTGCACAGCAGTTCGGACTGTGAAGTATAGAGGATGATTGTGATATGATAAACTGGTTTAGTAATAAATAACAAGGCCTTGAAAAGTGCTAGTTGTGAATAGGGGACCTTTCACGAATGTTAATCATTGCTAAGGATGACTCAGAGTGCCTTTTAATAAATGTATGTGTGCTGTGAAGCAATGTGTTACGTGATGGCAATGGAAAGCTTAGATACCGGGGTAAGCGTGACTGTTAATTTTGTAAATGCAACGTAGTGCAAAGAGCACCACAGAACGGAGCAGCTGGATCTGGTTTTGAGCAGGGCAGTATGGTGACAGTGGTGCATTAATCCCCTCACAGCCCATAGATGCATGATGGTGGGATACGTTTCTGAGATCATTCAGTGTATAACACTAGGACGTTGAAATTTAGTGGAATGGGCTATGTTGCCTTCCTCCTTCCTACTGATCTGGTGATACGATGCAGAGCCCAGCTGCTCCTGTCAGTAGGCATGCTGAACTGTCTCTTTAACTTGACCAGCTGGACACATGCTAAGTAAATCTTGCTGGTATTAACAAGGCTTTTAGGGGTGTTAAGCCAAGCTCTTACAATCTGTCATTGCACCTTTAAATCTTCATCAGAACTAGAGCACTGAGTCTTCCCAGACTGTATTAATTGGATTTCATGCTACTGGTGTTTTATGTCTTGCATAGCAATTACAGGCACAGCCACTGAAGATTTTAGTACTTCTTGTTTTACTTCCTCCAAAACTGCCGTTCCTCTTGAACTTTTAATAACCGCCAGCTACATGCCTTTGTGAATCAATGATTTGAAGGAGTAAACAAAACTGGACTAGCTTTTCAACTAATGCAAATCAGCTAAGTTTTTGGCTGACTCTGTCAACGTGTATTTCTTTCTTCATCCTTTGGATGGTTTTCTTTCACGATGGAATGCCTGACACTCTGGTGGCCTTAGGTCCATAAAACGAAGTAAGCATAACTTATGCATCTGAAAACTGTCATCTTTGATCTCGATTTCCAGGGTACATTGCTGACCAAAAAGCAATTTTAAAAGCTTTATTCCTCCTTTTTTGTCGAAGAAGTCTAGTCAGAAAATAGTGGAGAACAAAACCATTTTTCAGCCCAGCTGAAGTGCATAAAAATTATAAATTGATTTTATAGTGCTTGTTGAACTTGCTTGTTCAATAATAAATTATTCCAGTTATGAAGTAACCAATGCATTCCTTGTAACTACCTACTCTCTGAACAGTGGCAGCCTGCAACTTGTATTAATATAAACTGTATTGAGCAATCAGTAGAGCATATGCAGTGTTTCAATGCAACATCAGCACTGAAATCATGATAAAATACTTCAGGGTGCCAAGCCAGTCTATGGTAGGGAGCTGGTAATTTGGTCTGATCTTCAGAAATGTTCTTCAGGAGCTACAGTGGAGTTAATAAGAAAAAAAAGTTGACTGCAAATAAGAGGCTGAGTGGCAGTTTATTTGTCTGTTCATCAAGTATCAGATGCCAATTAAAAGGGTCTCCTGCAGTCACTAATTAAGAAGCACTGAGGGATTGATTAGCCATTTATCAATGACTGTCAGTACAAATGCATTTGTTCTATTATCCCAGCATGTACTTCAGAGAATCGGCTAGTTTCTGTTAATGAATTTGAGCATGTCCATGTGATAAGCATGAGAGTCTGGCATTTAATTTGTTTTAATATATAAACCATTCATTTTATTGACTTGGCCTGTGTTCTTCAGTCATGGGTATGCTTTCCATTGCTTCAAAGGGATTTCTTTTCTTAAATGATTCTCCATAAGGAGAGTAGCCATCTCAGAAAATGGGTCAAATTATTGTACGTTCCACTAGTATTGTACCAGCGCTCTGGGATTCCTGCTCCATATCTGGGCAATGACTCAGAAAGGAGAAGATGTGAATGAGGAGACGGGTAATAAAAAGCACTGTTTTGAAAGGCACAAGTTGAAGATCTATGTTGTGGTTCCGTATCGGGGCTCTAGCCAAAATTTAGAAGGATTTTTGGTAGTTGGCCATGCCCTGGCTTTGGCAGAACCTCCACTGTGAGGTGCTGGAAAACCTGAGAACCCCAAGGACTGTGTTGGGATTTTCAGTGCCTCCATTTCTGTCACAAATGTTTAGATGATAACTGTATTTTGAAACAGAAAAATACTTTTCCCATTGTTTATGTTGAAACTGAACCTTTTTTTTTTTTCAATTTGAAGAAAATACGTTTCTGTGTCAGAATTTCCCACATCATAGTAATGAGTGTTTGGCCAGTAGTCTTGCCTCGTTCTGTTAAGTTTCTCTAATGAAAGATAGCTGAAGCTATAAATGCAATTTCTGCAGCAGATACTGGGTACTGAGTGAGCTTTGAGAAAGTCACTTGTGTATCTTTGCATGTCTGGTGCTTAGAGCAAGTAAATCTCTTAGGAAATATGTGAGGGAGAGCAGCTGCGGCCCAAGATGATTTTAAAGATAGATTTAGTTTTGCTGTGTTAGGGTCAGTAATTTTGATTCTGTTGAAACCTTTAGTAACGTTTTTTTCTGACTTCAGTAGGAGCCATTTGATGCAACTTAGAAAGGGAAGAAATGCACCAGAGGTGGAATATGCTGTCTTTATTTTCAGAATTCGAAGTCTGGTTGATATTAAAAAGCCAATGAACAAGAAAACAAAAATCTCCTTACATGCCATGATGCCTTGTTCAGCATGCTGCTATTTTGATGCCTGTTCCAGACTTTATCCCAGTTTTAGTCCCATATAAAAGTCTCCCCTGGTTTTGATTTAATGTTTGCAGAAATTATATTTGGAATGAGATACAGTAGGATGAAATATGTTAAAAATTCGATGTTTGAAAGAAATATCTTTAATCTCTCCTGTTATTAGTACTAAAGGGGCTTTCAGAGAGTAATAAAGCTATCACACCAAGACTCTTAATTCTCTTTCTTTTAGTCATTTCTTCTCCTGGTTTTCATTTGCTTTTTTTATTCTTTTGATATTAATTTTCTGGCTCTGTTTTCCTCTGTGGTTCTCACCTTCTTTCCCCAGTTCAACACTCTCCATTTAGCACTCTTTTTCCCCACTTCTTCCTCTCTCTTTTTAAAGTCCTTTTTTTTTTTTTCCTCTTCTCCCTTTTTAAGCATTTTTTCTGCTTAATATTCTCCGCTATAACTCAGTTCTCTGCTGTCATGTCTCTGTTACTATCAGTGTGGTCACAAAGGATGATCCATGGTGGATTATAGAATGGCTTCACCCACTTTTCCAATGGCTCCTTGCCTGAGACTGCTCCTGTTCTTGCACAGCAACAGAATTTTGCCTGATGGTATCCAAGATGCTTTGCCTGCACACGCCACTGAGATAGCTGTGTGGCGAGAAGTGTACCACTTACTAAGTAATGTGGGAGTGCATAGGAATATAGCTGGCTAGTATTTTTGCTTGTTTAACTAGTTGCACTGTTCTTCTTTTAGTTTGGAAGTAACTCAATGCAGTTACAGTTTATTGCTGGCATTGCTTTGTATGTTAGGAAGCTGCTGTAGGGGCAATTGTAGAAAAAGAGGTCATCCAGATGGCTCATTAGAATCAGAAACATCAGAGGAGGCAGTCAAAATGAGACTTGTCTGATGGTATGTATCTTAATCCTGCTCTTCTGACTGAACTAAAAGAAACTCAAGAAAAGAGTAGTAATTCTTATGATATTTGCAGTGGAAATGGTTACATGTATAATAAACCTTTCAAAGCTAAGTTGTTGCTAATCATCAGGTGGGAATTTTCATGGCACAACTGTGGCCACCACCAATGTGCCTTGTGGCCCCTTGGGCTATCTGTAGTACCTGTGTGTACTTTGAGACACCCTTGCTGTAGAGAGTTCGTAGCTGAAGTAGACAAGATGGATGGATGGTCTGATCTAATGCCAGTCAAGGCCAACGAACAACTTTTCATGGGTTTTGATGAGTACTGAGTGATGAATTGGACTGGGGGGTGTTGCAAGGCCCTTCCCAAGGTGATGCTTGGTGGCCTGTGCAAAAGCCTAATAAGAAACCTGAACCAGTGAGGTCTGGCTATTGAGTCGAGCAGAGAAAGACCTTATTTATCAATTTCAGATATAGTTGCTGGACATTATTAAGTGGACTTGATAAGCAAAAATGAAAAGAATATAGTGGATTACAAATAAAAGCTTTGGATTAAATTTAAGATGAGGTCCTAGGACTAGGATTTGGTGGCCCTAAATGCATATAATGCCTGAAATGATTCTTATAATTGCAATGCTTTTGTTAGCTTTGTGTAATAGAGTAAAATGTTATAGCAAATGCTTTTTGATGGTTGTGATCCTTTAGAGTCATAGAAACTTCACCTGCAGTTGTAAAAATATAAAGAATGTCAATAATTCACAAAATTGGATAAACTGTAACACTGAAGAGGTCAGCCAATAGAAAAAGGGTTGTGTTGTCTACAGGTCTCTGATGCTAGACACAATCCATTCTTAGGTACCATTTTATTTCTGTCTCATATAAAGCCCAGGAACTGAGAAAATAGCATTTTTTTTTCTTTTCAGCAATACAACTGAAGAAAATCTGTTTTCCTTCAGATGGGGAGAGAGAGGAAACTTTTACATCTGTGGCAGAATGAAAGGGTAGTGTTATCTGGCCTGTGTATGTAGTAGATTACAGTAATAGTCCTTTCTGGCTTTAAAAGTGGTAAAAGTTTTTATCTGTTGTTGCAATATCTCAGTGTTGCATATTGAATTCTGAGTATCAAGAGTATGATATAGGATGAAGGTAAGAAAAAGTACAGCCAGTTAGTGGAGAACACAGTTGAGACCCAGACTTCTGGATTCCTGCAGAATGATCCTGGTTGGCCTTCTGGGTCTTCCAGTCCTGTCCCTCGCTGCCATATACAGCTATGTTCGTCCAGGGGACCAAGAGGGATAACGCTTATCCCCTGGAATGATGCATAATTGACAGATAATCTGTAGGCTGCCATTTCCCATTTAAGTCAGTGTTACTTCTGTCCAGAAGCAGTTGTTTTCACAAACCAATTACTACCGAGTTCTGCATTATTAATATTTACCAGAACAACTATGGTGGGCGTTTAAATGTTTTTATACTTCTTTCCTGGGTCTTGAGTACAGCTTGACTTGTGAATTTGCACTCAGACTCTGCCTGAATTAAGCATCTCTGAATCTCTTTGCTTGTCTCTGAAATGGATAAAATAATAGTTCATTGCCTCTTTTTAAACTTTTGCTTAGAAAATTCAGGATTCTGGTGAATCAGCCTAATTGTTCATAAAGATAAAAACTCTTTTTGCAGACAAAATAGTAGACTTCTGGCAGTGCTTCTTTTTTTGAAGGAGGAAAAAGAAACAGAGCAAAAGCCCACTTATTACTGAGGATGAAGCACAATTAATCGTATGCTAGGATAAGCCACTCATTCACTTGAATTGTGAGACAGATGAGGTTTCATGATGAAAAATCTCATCTAATTTTCATGTTGGTATTTTTTTCATGGCAGTAAATATGGAAATGGGGGCAATGCAGATCTGGCCTTGGCACCAGATGTTCCTAAGCGATTTCTTCTAGATTTGGTCTATATAGGGAGTTATGTTCAAGCATGAGGATACAAGGAACCCTGGTAATGGACATCAGGTAAAAGGATTCATGCCAGACAGGTCAAATGTTCAACCATCTCACAAAGTGGACTGCCCTCTCTGGGCTGGCGTCACTTGGCCAAGAAGGATTATGCTCTTTCCATTCTTTTTCCAAAACCAAAATAAGATCTCATTAGAAATTCTGCTGTACGTTGGAGTGGGGGGAAGAACAGCGAAAGAGGAGAAAAAAAGGAAAAGGATTCCTTTCTTTGAACTTGTGAAGATAAGAATATGCTTTAATGAGGAATGAGAAGCATACTTCAGAAGGAAACCACAGCCCTGTAATTGGCATTGAGAAATATACTATAATAGCAGATAGTATTATCAGGGACAGTTCGTCTGAAAAGGATCTAAGGAAGAACCAAGGTCATATATTTTGTAAAAACATTTTTGCATCTGGATGTACTGCAATCTGCTACGTGTTCCAAAATACAGATAATGGGTTTATAATCTATACATGTGGATGCTTTGGTGCTAATCTCTATCTGAAGAAGAATTTGAATTGGATAAGTGACTCTGAAACAAGTAGGCAATGGACTATTTCTGTAACCTGGAGTGACAGATTTTTTATGAGACTGGACTTCGTTTTAAAATCCCTGATAAGGCATTTTTTCCCTAAATTTAGTTTCAACCATGTCTTTATTTTAGGCAGATTTTGCTGATATTTGCTGATCAGTCCTTTAAAATCTATTTAGGCTATCCTTAGGAAGCAAACCGAATAGGGAAAATTGTTTATGTAATGAATCCGTAATAGGGTGAGTCTGAGTAAACAAACTCCAGGTAACTTTTGCCTTTAATATTAACGTATTAATTTTCATTAAATGTAAGATAAGTGTTGTTCAGTCTTGTCTTTTTTATCTTCTACCATTAAAATAAAGTTATGATGAAGCAAAAGCTAAAATACCAAATGTGAAAGCAGGTTTTGTAAACCTTAATGCCCCTGGGATGACCAGTTCTCTGATGGTTTCATAGAAATAGAAGTAGGAAGAACAAAGGCTGTATTGCTTGTGACTCACCTTGCCTCCCTACACTGCTTGCCGTTCAAAGCTGATGGGTTGAGATCTCTCCCACCAGTATTTCCTTCACCAGAAGGCAGCTGTAATAGGAGAAGAGAGCCCAGGCCAGAAACACACACCTGACTGCACACTTGTGTGCAAAATCTGAACCTACACGTGGCTCAGCTGCTGCCGGTGTTACAGATGGGCAGGCAGAGAGAGGCAGGTAGCCTCAGTGTCCACGCGATGTTGCAATCCAGACCGTATAATTTGTTCTTGGGACCATCTTTATCTAGCATCTCAGCATTTGGATGGTCACAGTCCTGACTAAGTGGCGTGACCATCCTAAGGGCCTTTGCAATAGAGTATTTTTGAAATTCAAAGTGGCAACTGCTGCGCACGCAGAGGTCAAAGTCACCTGAGCTACAGTGACTATTGGAAAATGCAACTTGAAGTAGCCAGATATTCTGAACTGGCCATCTGCTTTAGAGTAGGTGTGACTGACTCACCAAACCTAGTCACTCCTGTGTTCATTAGTAAAGAGGATGGACTATTTCTCTTTGTACACTTCCTGGTGGTATTTTCTCAAATATAAATATCAGTCGCCCTTCAGATATCTGCTGGCTCCCATTTATCAAAGTGACAGCCAGCCAGCAGGCAAGCAAACCTCTCAAAACGTATGATAAAATTAGCTGCAGTTGATACTCCATTCAAAGTAATATGATTAAGCCTACAAGTTTAGGTTTAATTTTATCACGCAGACTGCAGGTGACACTGTTTCAGAAGGACCTGATTTTTGCAATAGCCAGAAGATAAGCACAGATCAATTTACAGTTCTTATTGGCCAACTACTAGGCAAAACAAGGTTAGGGAAGATATTGCTCACATACCTGTTGCAGGGAGACAGTTATAAGCTATCAGAGACTTCAGGACAAAAGAGCAAAAGTTTTATTACACAATTTTTTTGAGGACTCTGAAATATGATGAATGCTGAGCTAAACTGATTTCAGGTTCATGTAATTACTGGTGCACGTCGAATTTAGGCAGAATGCAGTTTGGTATTTGTAATTGGAATTATCACTTAGAGATGAATATAGCGTACCAATTAATCTTGCTACCTGTTGAGTGAAGAACTCGGGCAAGTATCTAAATTTTGAGTATTTGAGGTAGTATAAGGATGCTAGTGGGACTAACTGGTTGAGAGATACACTGGCTATAAGTAAAAAGAATTTTCCAGAGTTTGAGTCTGCCTCTGTATATCTGATAGCTATGTAATTGGTTATGCTTTAATGTTGTTTTTCCCTGATAGCTGCTGTCGGGTCCCTGAGATATCTGCATAGTGTCACTGGTTCATTGCCAAAAAATACTGTTAAATTTCAAAAATTTCGTATAGAGCATTATATCGTTGATGTCAGGTTTTGCACAATTAAGATGTGTTTGAACACAGTCTTGAATAAGAGAATGGGGTGCCACTAGCAATGCTGATACTTATTTTCAGCGTGTAAGATCCCATCATGCTTCTCGTGTGCTGTCTCACCATCGTGCACGTGGGCCACGTCCTCCTTTAAGCACTCTTGTGTGTGATTCATCCTGCCTGGAGTGATCGAGCTCTGGTGCTGCCTTGTCACTGTCACCCACTGTTGTAATGCTGTAATGCAATGTCAATGAAGCCATAAATCAAGCCTGCTCTGAAACAGAGGCTTTTAGAAAGCTCAGCATCCTAAAAGTTTTGCACATCGCACAATCCAGACACTAGGCTGATGATCTCTTTCCAAGCTGACACAAGCAAGGTGTTTCCTATTATAAGTGGGGGGTGGCCGCTGGCAGAAAATTCTCTGTGAAGATATATTCCTCATGGAATTTGTTCTGCTTCTTTGTTTGATCTGTTACCCTACTTGCAGGACCCTTCCCTTGTGGCTCTTTGATTGAGATCCTGCTGTGGGTGTAGGGTGAGATGTTCATGTTCTGTGTGGAAGAGGGATTGGCAGCAATTGCAAAAGGCACTAATGCAGAGGGTTTGAGAATAAGGGGTTTGGCAGCTTCTGCTAGCAGCAAATCCCGAGTGTGTGATGACACACACAAAGGAAATGTCGGGAGTTAGTGCCATATTAAAGAAAGCCTGAACTAATCTTTCAATTTGAGCTGTGAGAGACTATTGTACAGTGCTGTGTGCACATACGTGCGCACGCACACTGTATGCTTTTGTGTGTGTATAAATAAAACCTGGCCTCTGATTCTTGTAATCTCTTCCTGCAGGAAAAAAATTTCATGGTGTTATCCGGATTTCTGGTCAATTGAAAAGAAGCGTTGTGTCTTAGCACATTTCCAATCAATTGGTGCCAGACACAGCTTTTAGGTAGTATGTATAAAAAGGCAGCTACCCCAGGAGCTTTAGCTCTACCTAGCAGGAAAGCAGTATCTGTGTTATGAACTACCTTGCATGCTCTGACCATGCTTTTGTCTGAGAAGTGATCATGTTTTCATTATAGGTCACTCAGAAATGTTTTCTTCTGAACAAATTTCTCCTGTTCAAACTATCATCTACCCCAGAGCCCAGTGAAGCAGCTGCCTCTTAGGTAAATCCTCTGAAGGCACAGTTCTTTACAGACTCTTTCACATGTCCAACTAGGTTAAAATAATCAGATCTGCTGATGTGTGCTGCCATCAGCAACTGTATTGACTTGGACACCTCAGTGCGTAGAGTGGCTAATTACAAAAAATAAGCTGATCTCTGTTTCCCCTGACCTAGGTTAAATTGTAAGTAAACTTGCAAACAGCAAGTCGTCTTGCTGGACTCCTCCTGACACTCAAGAAGCAGATGCTGGGTGTGACTGTCACATTTCTTTGGAGTTGGAAATACAGTCATTTTAGGATGACAGAGCTGACACAGCTGGAATTACAGCCCTGTTTCTGTCAAGCCTTGTAGAGATGTGCTGTGGTTAAGGCTGCCAGTAGCCTTGAAATTGTATCTTGCTTTAGCTGATCCCTCAAAGCAGTTATTTCTGTCAAAATGCACATCAGATTTGGGAGGTTTGTATCTCACACTTTAGAGTCAGTGCTTGGCCAGAACTGTCATCCTTAATTGAGGCAGTGCTTGCTTCCTGGCCCTTTGCTGGTGTGTTTGTCAGGTATGAATTTGCTGTGCAGAAAGACTTTAAGTGTGTTTAACTTCATGCTCTGCAGCTGGACTTCAAAGGATTTGCCCATAGCTCAGAACTACAAACACCTTCATCTTCAGTGTCAGGATGACCTGGTTCCTTTGCTCTGCAAAGCAAAATGAATGGTGCTTGAAGACTGCTCTGACACCAACCATTGTCTGTGCTTCAGCTGCCTCACTTGCAAGACAAGAGAATGCACGCTCACCTAGCCGCTAACGTGTAGACACCTGAAGGTTGAGGTGTACTGCACATTGCAGATGGTAATGGTGAGAATCCATCTGACTGTTCAGCTCGGTAAAAAATGTTACAAAGATAGACTAATGACTAAGTATTCCTTAGCTGTAGCTTAACGATGATCAGGAAAATGGAAGGTGGCCCAGCATTCACTTGTTCCCTGACAGCTTGTTTCTCCAGAATGTGGCTTTTCAAATGCCACTGGAAAGCTGATGATGACTTCATCTAAAATGTTGTAAATGGCAAAGTATTCCATAAATGAACTCATCATCTTAAAAATCGATAGCATTTAAGATGTGTGTTCCAAACAGTGACAGCACTAATCTGAAAGTGTTCCCTGATTCAGCAGCTGAATGGAAATAACCATTAGAGAACAGGATGCTTCCTGCTGTTCCACCCACGCCTTTCTCTTTTTCGGAAGTAATTCATGTTCCTTCACAGCTGGTAATGGCAATGAACTCCTCTGTGTCTATGAAGTCCTGAGGCATGAGGAAAAATACTGAGATAAAGAATCAGCAGCAACATGACTGTGAGAGAGGACTACCAGTTAAGATGGGCAACCAGCTTAGCTTTGGTGTTGGGCAGGTAGGATTTGCTTGTTCTTGAGGAGAATATGATTAAAGGTAAGATTGGGGCTTACAGGCATTGATTTAATGTAGATTTTGTTTCTGGAGTTAGACAATGCTTGGGTTTAGAGCTAGGAAGAGTTACTGGATAGGAGTTATAATTGAGGTAGAGGACAGAGGGTGCCAAAAAAACCCCAGACACTCTTATTGGTGAAGGACATAGTGCCTGACAGCGTGGGGTGGTAGGGGCTGACAGGTCTATCTGGGCAGATTTTGACCTGGGGCTACAAGATGTTCCTGGCATTGGCCTGGGGTTTGGACTACCAGGGCAATGGGAACTGAAAGGTTAGGAGAAGCAATGAGGACTTGATCTAGGACTAGGTTTACACAGAGGGTTCAGGACACCATAATAGATGGAAGCTCAGTGGACATGGGGTAGGGGCATCTAGTCTGGTAATCTGTATTTCTTGTTGAGTTTTGAAGGAGCATTTAGGCTACGCTAGGCTAGCTGACGTCTCCTGGTGTTTTCTTCCTGTATTAAATATGGGACTGAAAATACCTGGGTCTTTGTTAAAATTAATCACTTGGGTAGAAATCAGTAAAACAAGTTTTCCCAATGGCTACAGCAATTCAGCTGTCCAGAACAAAAGGGGTGGTCAGTCACAGAAGAGCATTTCCATATCACAGTGAGCTTTATTTAAACTGCGTGACTTTCTTTTTACCATAAGCTGTGTTTGTGGGCATGGCTTCTGTTTCTTCCCTTCTTGATGGGCACTGCTCCTGACCATAGGGTGCAATTCTGCTCCACCACGTCAAGCTTTATGGCCTACTCATAAAGTAGATTTAACATTAGCAGAGGCCTAAGTGCTACAGCGTTATTGCAAAGCAATCCAGGCTCCAGAGTTACAACAGACTCTTAAGAAGTTTGGCTGAACAGCAACCTGCAAGCCACAAGGGTAAATGTAGAATGCCTCCAAATTTCACTCAGTTTCAGATGTAGTTTAACACTGATTTCAGCTGGGTGAAATTCTCTGCAGGGATCTGCAGCATGCAGAACCTCAGTTCAGGCTTTCTTATGCTGCATCACCTTAGTTTATCTAAAGAGAATTTGTGCGCTTGGTCCTTTATGCATTAGTTGTTTTTTTGCTGAACTCAATGCTCCTCCATTACTCCCATTAGTCCGGTTCAAGAACAAAAGGAAGTTTCATTATTGCAGTTCAGCTGCAGCCAGAGAGAAAGATGGGCTACAAATTCAGGGAAGAGCAGAGAGAGAAAGTGAGAGTGCATGTTAAATTCTTCTTTCCTTAAAACACAATAAAATGAAAAAGCTGAGGAGAAAACAAGAAATTCCAGGCAGAAGAGAAATCTTTAACGAGTAGAAATCATTCCTGTAGTAATCTCCATCGCAATAAATCTATTTCTATATTCTGCTTCCCTCTTCCTTCATTTTTAAAAGCAGGTTGTCCATGCAAAACTATTCTCTCTCACCTGCTCTGCCAAGAGGCCCCAAATGAAAAATAACCCAGGGACAAACACAACATTAGAACAAAATAAACCAATAAATTCTGTGGGGAGAAAAGACTTCTGCCTCTTGTACACAACCCTCTTTTGTACTCCTGCCATGCAGGTCCACAGCTTTTTATCTTTTGGACACTGTAGTGGAGATATAATATTCTTTAATTTCCAGAAAAACAACCTCTACTCCATAATGCCTATGGATAGGGTAGAAATGTCTTCATCTCTGTTCTGTAAGAGAACCATTCGGGAAGTCACTGCTTTTACTACTGCTTGCAGTAGGACTAAAGTGCTGTCAAGACTTTGATAAGCTGTGCCTACACCATTTCACTGCAGTTGTGTTTCTTGATATCCCTGTGCCGGTTTGCTGTGTCCCAGCTGTGCTTAGAGGATCTGTTTGTTCTTAGCAAGACTGCCCCGGGTGTTATTTCCCAAACGATTCTAGAACAGCCTCTGAAAATGTGTGGGAGGAAGGGCTACAGATCCTGTCTCTGAGAGAGGTTTGGTAGTAAAGTGCTGGTATGCCTCCAGCGAACGTTTCTCCAAAATGCTTCCTTTTTCCCTGGCAGGGTCTGCCTCCAGGGCTGACAGCGGTGTGCTCCTGAAAAGCTGTCCCACGATTTGGAGTTGCTGCACTTTGAATGCAGAAATCTGGCGACCAGACCCAGAGGTGAGGGCCTAGCAGCTGGTAATTAACTCCTTGCCAGCTCAGCAGTGCAGTCCCTCGAATTGTTTTGGATACAAAGTAAGATTAAACAAGGTTCATCAGCTGTTGTTTTTTCTCCATGTAGGCTGTAAGTGCCTTAAGCAGCTATTTGTTTCTCTGCCTGTACAGCACCTAGCACAGCGCTCCGTGACCTTAGCAGAGCTGCCAGCAGTAGCAGCAGCAATCTCCATACTGGTTAGCAGGCTGCGTGCTGGAGTTGAGTGCTCCAAAAGCCAGGAACCGGTAGGATGTTTTGGGACTCTGCTTCTAACCACCAGTCAGTTCTTCCTCATCATGTGTAGGGGGCATCTGTTCGGCACGTACGATTCCTTCAGACAGTTCATTATAATTCAGAAGCATTGTGTGCATGTGAATAAACTTTGCTTTTGATGCTGCTTTAACTGATACTGACATCTGCTCTAGCCCAGATGAGGTATTAGAGGTTGGTTTTATAAGAAAAAGTCAGTGTCCTTAATGTAGTGATGGACTATCCTAATATGCCATTATTTTCCTTACGCATCAGGCCGATACTGTAGGCTAGTTGGGTGATCCTGAACACTTGGTAACTTATTGTGTAGTACCTTAGTATTAAAGATGTATCAAGTAGTTTGCCTTTTCCAAGTGTCAAGTATACTTATAGATGCCTTTTGAACCAAGTGCATTATTCAGTCAGCACGGCAGACTGTAAAAACAAAACCGTCCTGAGTTCAAAGCAAAATATCTACATTGTACCCAGGGTATATGAGTCAGCACGAAACCTAACTGAGATTTCTTTATGTTCATCTAAGTATTGCCATAAAACACTGACACATTCATATTGGTCTCCATAGTACTCTAGTAATACATCTAAATCACTTACAAGAGGAAAACTTTTTTTTTAATTAATGGCAAGCATATGAAACACACTGTAAGATTAAACAGCACCTCTGTCCCAGCTGCACCCCTCTGACTCTAGCCTAGCGTCGTAAGGTATGAGCCGTTTGCAGGCAAGGGCTTTTACAAGCCAGCAAGGAGTCTCCCTACTAGACAGCCAGCTTCTCAGCAACATCCTCCATTTGGGAAAGTCAAGGATTAAAAAAGACAAGTGAAAGCTTGCAGGGTGGATTAGGCAGCATCCTGCCTTGAGGTGCTGGCTGAAGGGATGTCCCAAGGGAAACTGCTGATGGGATCCCACCCTGAGACTTATCAAGTTGGAGTGAGTGGGGATAACCTGACGCCGCCCTGCAGAGGCTGCGTGCAGCTCTGTGCCCATCTCCTTTGGGGAAGTGTCTTTAATTCCAGAGGCAGCTGTGTTTGAGGCTAATAAGTCGTCTTTTTCTCTTAATGCTGGAAGTTTACAGTAAAAATGAAGCCTTGTGAACCTATTCTGCAGCCAGCCCCAGCTTCCCGGGAGTGCGGAGGCACAGAATTCAAGCTGCCTGAACCAAATGAGACAGCGGGAGCCCTGAGAGCAGGAAAAGCCATTTAAAGTTCTTCTGCTTATATCTTTTACTGCTGAACTTGCTGTGGGGGTAGATGTTAATTTAATGAGTACTCATTAAATGATCTTACAGTAGCTCAGATAGGTCCCAGCAGGTTCCTCGAACATGACACAGGATTTTGTCTTGTATTGTTTGGGCTTAATTAATTTTTCTGAGGGACAGTTATTGTACTAACAGAAAAGGGTATAAAAATAACATTGGACAAAACTTTCCGGAGAGAACTTATGCTTATCCCCACCTATGCCCCTGGTATTATTAGTGTGAGTTGGGAGAGAACAATTCCACCTGAGATGTACAGTTAGAAGAGAAGTGTGACACCTCTAGCAGCAGCAATTAAAGACAAAAAATAGCCTGTTCATCTGAAATTGAAGCCCTGTAGAAAGGAGGGGGGGGAAAAAAGGCAGGAGGTTTGAAACAAAGAAACTGTATGAGAGTGGTCACAGATGATGTTTTTCAAGGCTATTCCTAAACACAAATAACTGTCAGATTAGTGGAGAAGCCAACTTGCCTTAGCAGTAATTGAGGACTAATTAGCAGCAAGGATAACTGCTTACACCTCATTCAAGTCCTTTAGTGATCCAATCTTGGTAAATATGAATAATAAGGAGTAAAATATTTACTGTTTTCAGGGTTCAGAAGGCTGTCAGGACTCCAAAGGGAGGTCGCTCTCCGGGATGCGGCTGTGCGCTGCAGCACACCCAGCGTGGTGATGCTCCAGCACCCCTCTCCGGAGAGTCCCCTCACCCACGCTAGGAGAAATACAGGTGTAACGCAGGAATTGTGCTAAACTGGACAAGCCCTCAAAACAGCCGTCGGGTCTCTTTCCTAGATGGTGTGGCTGACTTCACCTCTCTCAGTACTGGACGTGAGCTATCCTCTGGGCTCCAAACCCTCCTATGTTAACAGGAGTAGAGCAAAATACCCTGAGGGCCTCCAGTGCTCTTTTTTGGACCTGCTGTTTTCCATATCCTTGAATGAGAAATCTCAGATCAGGCACAGAGTGAAAGAGCAGGATGCTCAACAGCTAATTTTGTGTTAAAAAAGATTTTTTTCCCTTATTTGGACTAACAGCTTATCAGTGTGAGTCAGGCCTGAAGAAATGAAACACTCTGTTACATGGGTTTACATATAAATTAGCTCACATTTTCTCAGAGACAGACTGGACATTTTCCATTAGTTTAGCAGAATTTTCCAGTGATTGGGGTTTTGAAGGCCAATGAAACGAAGAAGACTTGCTGATATTAGAATTCAGTATTTATTGGAGATGAGGTGTGGTCTAAAGGTTCATTAATAGCTGAACTGATGTGCATCCGGCTCGTCAAATCGAAGGCAAGATTATTTAAACTAACTCAACACTCCATGGTGTGTTTATTTTAGGGAAATGTGGAAACAATTTCGGTTCCCTCTGATAAATAACATGTCAGGTTTGCAAATTATCTTTTAAAGGAAACTTTGGTTTAGTATTTCCATGCTTCTGAAACAGTCATGATGAATCCACCCGAGGTGGACTTCAGCTAACGAACTGTGGGGCGGATCATTTTAACACTTGTCTATAGTGATGAATTTTGGATGAACTGAGGTTTTTGATGGACAGAACAACTGAAGATATTTACTCGCAAGCAATTCAGTAAGGACTACGATGAACTTATTCTATAGAAGTGGACATTCTATATTGTGAATAAATTCTAAAGTGCCTGTTCGTATAATATATAATACAGCAACGGCAGAGTGTAAACTGCCTACAAGGGCCATTGCGCAGTGCTTTGACCTTAGTGTGGACGTGAGCAGCTTACTTTACTCTGACTGATGTGAAAGGTGTCCAAGAGTTACAGCACAAATGTAGCTGGGCAGAGGGGGAGCTGTGGTGAGAGAGGGGAAACTGAGACCTTGGGATATTTGGTGAGTTCCAGGCTGAGAGTTGTAATCGCTCAGTGTTTCTTGAGTGGAAGAACGAGACTGTCTCCAGAAAGGGGCAAGGAGACCTCCAGAAATGAGCACAAGAATGTTATTTATTACGGGGCTTATATATTCAAAATGCAGACTGGGGGAGGGCTTGCTTTGCTAAGAACATTTACAGTATTTAACATACTAAGCCTGTGGTTTCTGGACAATTTAATGATGCTGTAAATTGTGGTTTATGGCTAACTTCCTTGGCTCTGTGTTAATCCCCAAAATAATGCCTGCAGGAAACTGTAGGGCTTTTTTTTTTTTCTTCCCGTAAGAAAACGAGAAAATGTCTGCTCTTGATTTTGTGTTTGAAAAGCTTCTGATGCCCTTTTTTTGTTTATTTGTTTCTTTTTTAACTGAAACCTCAGTGCTTTTCCCAGTTGCAGAAAGGAGGGTGTTTCATTACCATGGTTTATCAAGCAATTCTATCCACATAAACAGTTGTTTTATCTGCTTCCAGCACTTCTAGACTGGAACTGGAATCTGCTAAAATTCAAGGAGATCTAATGCAAGCAGACAAATGATAGTAGGAATTTAGCGCAACGATGTTGAAATAAATGAATAAAGCATTGGTAATGAACTCTTAACTTGTGGGCACAGAACAGTTCTCTGAATTGCAGATTGTTTTCATACTTCAATACTTTCTCCATTATGAAGCGATTAACTCACTTTTAAGAACAAAAGCATTTGTTTCAAACGTGGCCTCTTCCTCTCTTCACAAATATCTTTTTGCAGTTTCTTAGTCTACTGTTTTGGATGAGAGATTCACGTTCTTCATAGTGTCACAGGCACATGAATAGCTGATCGGAGTTTTTGTGTATTCAATTTCCTAGAGCCACAAGTATTGTTTAGGGCTGAGTTCTTAACATTTTCCCCAGTACAATTAATATTTATTTCATTCATAAGAAGCATCTGTAGAAAAATGGCAATTTCTGCATCCTCACAAGGTGGTGTAGATTCTAGCAAATTATTTTATTTACCTTAAATTGTGATTTCCTCTAATCATCATAGTAATTCTAGATTAGATTTTAAGCCACATCTTCAGAAATATTTCATAACTGAAAGTGCTTGACTTCGCTGTCTTATTTCAACATCTTTTACTTCCACTGCCTGCTCCCTGAACTAATCAAGAGCAATCAAAAGGGGAGAGGAAACACAGTATGTGCGAAAGGAAACAAGGTGCTGTAATTCAATCCATGCTTGGAGAAACAAAAGAGTCGGCTGGTACTTACTTTGATGGAAATGAACTATAATTTACATTTCTTAATACAACAGCAACAACAATAACAATCTGACAGCAAAAGGGTCGTGCATTTTTTTTAAAGATAGATTTGTATTGAATTGGAAACATGCCTTCAGTGGTGGGGGACAGGAGAAAAACCTGATGCACCACTTCCTAATCTAATACCTATTTGTTTGTGCCTAACCTGCGTGCCATTATGAATATTATTAGCCAGGGTGGGAGGCAGGTAATTTTAAAAGAAAATATAAATTGTTTTTCTTAGGGCTTTCATGAAGTCCTTTCATATCCTCAGAATGTAAAGGACTATCCGCACTGACTATTTAAGATTGATAATTTTATAAAATGGAGTTTGGAGCATTAATTACTTGTAAAAACTCTTTGTCCTATGTATTTTAGACTGTACAGGAGGCTAGACTGGGTAGCCCTAAAATCTAAAGGTGAATTTCTGGTCTAGCTGAATTAATGGGCTGTTTTGTCATTGACATAAAAGGGGCAACAGTTCAACCAGTCAGTCTTCTACAACCAACATGCTCTCTAAACTTGAAAATGTGCACAAAGCTGTATACAGATAATCCGTGCTCAAAGAATTTGTAATGTTATATCAAAATGCCTCAAACAATGGGGCTGTGCTTACTTTTTATTTGAACTTTGTTTTTAGTGATGATATAGTCCTTGAGATTGCTTGCAACAGATTTGAAGGTGCAAATCTCATGTTTAGATAAAAGAGAGGAAGAGGCAAAGAACCTTATGCTCTCTGAAAGATGCAGCAAAATATTTTCCTGAATGAAATCTGCAAGTTCATGTAAAAGTTTCGTGACAATAAATGCTTCACAGTTAAATAATCAAGCAAAACAATAGTGATTTTATGGATAATTTTAATGATGATAAATTAATTCTTAATTTGTGTACTAATTTAAGCAGCAAGTAAGCACACCTTTGAATAGCTTCTGGTGATCCTTGCACCAGACTCATATTCCAGAATTATGGAATTCCTTGGGCGCTTTTTTGTTTTCAGACCCTCTTTTCATCAGGGCACAAGTTAAATTGTGGAATTTAAGTATATTGATTAACATCCATCTTTGCTGGATTCCATAATTTTTTTCAAATGTAGCCTGTTGTTTTTTCCTTATAAGGATGAAAAAGCTCGTGCTTTCTTATTCTATTCTTTAAATCTCTCATCCACATGTAACTGGTTTTAAGACAAGACAACTTCTTAAAGAAAATGTCATAGTTATCTTGACAAGGCAGAACAGTAATCTTTGAGAGGCTATTTCAAAGGATTTGTCAAACACACTCGTAGGTGTGTGGTTTAACCACCAGGCCATACTGCTGTGTTCTTTTATCTTCTTTTTTTTTTTTTTTTTCCTTGGAGTTGTACATTTAAAATAATTGTGGAATGTGGCAGAGCTTAGGCTGCTCTTGGGAGATTTCTATTCTAAATTTCATTTGAATTGATTCAGAAATGGGATTTGAACTCATCTCTGCCACCTCCAAGGTCAGTGATTGCTGTTCTAGTTGATTTAATTATTTGCTCTGTTTTTTGGGCGTTTGTTGGTTGAGGTTTTTTCCCTCAAAAAGAAGCAGAAGCAAGTGTAAATCTCAAAATTTTACAGTATGAAAAGTTTTATTTCTGCCCATGTCTTCTACATAATGTTCACTCTTGAAGATTAATTAGTTCATAATATCCATTTTCTTTTCTGACAAACTGAACAAGCCTTTGGTTTGAGGTGCTGTATATGTTAGAGAGGTGACCTTGTCTTAACACTCACCTTTTATTCTTTAGATCAAAAAAACCCATATATTGGCAAAAAGCTATGGAAGATACAGAACTCCTACTGCAAATTCTGCCTTTCTTTTTTTTTGGCTCTGCTTTTTAATGCCAAAAAGCTTTGACAAGACACTTGGAATCCACAGGGGAAAGATAAATTAGAATCCAGCTGACATGACTGAATTTTAAACTACTGAATATTTTACAGTTAGATTGGATAATGCTAGGTTCCACTGAGCATAGCATCAGTCTGCTTGGGGGGTTTTGTTTTCAGATGCAATTTGAACATTGAAACCAGCAACCCAAACCATTGAATATCTTTAACTCAGTGTATGATTCACCATCTTGCTGAAAACTGGGGTAAGACTTTTCTGCAAAGTTTAGAGAAATTTGACCTTTCCGAGTGTTCCTTGTAAGCAATCTCAATTTCATGCCTTGTTGATTAGGGTTCACCTTATTCTCCAGGAGCAGGAGAAAAATATTGCAAAAAGCTTCCTTGGACCGGCTGCTTTCTGGCTCGTGTTGATAAGGTGGAGGTGCTGTCTCTGTCACTTCTGAAAGTGGCTGCAGATGGTAAATCCTGCAGTTCTCCTCTCCCAAATGATGTGGCAACACTTTATCATACTGCTTCCTCTGACCCCTCTCACAGTCCTGCTTGGCACTTGGTCCCATGCTGGGAATTCTGCTGTTTTCTTTCCTTTTTTTTTTCTTTTTCTTTTTCCTTTTTTTTTCTCTCTTTTTTCCTTTTATTTTTCTTTAGAGAAAGATGACATAATCCAGTACTAGCATGCAGAGTTGGCTGATCTAACGGAAATAATTATATTTATCATATTCCTGAGAAGATGCATTTAATTAAGTAACTGAAGACAATGTAGCTAAAAACATGCATCATTCATTTACTTTGATCTTTTAAATATGGTCACAAATGTTTATTAGGCTCAAAACACAAGTGCAAAGTCATATATTTTACAGTCAGACAATGCAGGTTTAGTAGGCAGAGACACATCCCGGAGCATCGTGCTATGAATTCTTTTGGACAGAAGGTGGGTGAGGGTGAGCGCCAGACATCTGCTAGTGTGGATCAGTGAACTGAGGATAATTCTGTTCTAATTTTTGTTTTCATTCATTCAGTTCAAAATGGAAAAATAAAAGTTCATTTTGGAAATCTTTCTTGACAATGGTGAAACCTTCCAAACTGCAGAGAGAGAAGGATGCCTGGATCTTGCTAAGAAATGTTTCTTTGTGGGTATGTTGTAGCTTTAGGGCAGCTTTGAGGTTCTACTGTGAGATAAAACTAATGGGATCTTTCTAGTGCAAACAGGATCATATACCCCTCAGTCACATGTTGATAATCACTTCTCTACAAACGGTGATTCATTTGATCTGTCTGTCTGCTACATGTGGATCTTCCTCCTTCTTTAGAGAAGAGGGAGTATATTTTTCAGCCTTAGGATTGTGGTAGGTGCAGAAGAGGCTGCTGAGTTGAAGGTCAGTGTTTTTTTCCTTTTCCCTGCAAAAGAAAACACACAGTGCTTATTGCAGCATTTTAATATTGAGCTGCCGCAAGGGCCTTGTGCCCTTCGTGCGGTAACACCTTTGTAATGTGTGACATTGAAGCCATTGCTTGGTTACTGGAGCACAACAATTGTTTGGCATGAATTTATGTCACTGCATGTGCTCTTAGAAACAGCAACCTGGAAGTGTGTAAAAACGTATTTGCCTCTTAACTGATCTGAAATTCTTTAATTTCATTATTGTTTTAAACTCTCTGGGATTATTACTTTTCACAGGCTGAATTACTGCTGCTATCAGGGGTTGGGTTCCCAAGCATTTTTATGTTCCTTTTACACAGAAGTGCAGTGAGAAAGGTGTTGCGTTTTTTTGCAGAGTCAAGGCTGTTATTTCGAGATCCGTACCCTCTTAGCCTGCCTGCCGTGGGGATGTGTGTTGCCCGGGAAGCTGCATGGCTGGCTCTAACACGCATGGCACAACGTTTTCCACACCGGGCCGTCTGGGCTGTCGGTTCTGGGATGGTGTGTCAGCACGGGCTGATTTCAGGATACGCTGTAGATGTGGTGCTGTTGTATGGTACCCATTTGCTTTGCACAAATGATTTCAAGGGTCTTGCTGCTGATATTTTTAATGCCAGAGTACAGTCTCCTTCTCATAACAGTTGGGTGTGGGGAGAAGACGAGGATTCAAAGGGTTTGGTTTTGTTGCAAGAAGTCAGCGTCTTTTATTCCCTGTACTCCTTCAACAGCAGCCCTGTCAGTGTCCTGCTCTTCTGTGATGCAGCTGACCTTCCCTGCTGGCCTTGCCTGAAATGCCTGGATATGGGCTCTGTAATCAGTCCATGCAGATGATTGCTCTGCCTGCTTTCTCCCTTTTTCTTTCTGACTTTTTGGAACAGTTGTGTGTACCTGAGTTCCTTTGCTGGCCTAATTGTTTCTCCCTCCCCCCGACAGACTCATGTAGTCTTTTACATTGTGCTGATGTGCAGAAGCGCAGGGGGACATTTCCATATATGTGAAGCCTTACAGAATGTGCTGAGAGGTGTAACCTCTCCTTGGGCAAGCCATTTTCATTTTCTCACCTAACAGTCTTCCTCTATCCTGTCCTCCCTATTTATTATGTTAAAGGCACCCTCCATTTCTCCAATAAAATAGCTATTTTTTTCACAGCAGTAGCAGCTTGTTACCCAGTGTATTCATCAGAAAAGATGACATAAGTCTTTTTCTTATATGTGCTAAGGCTGTCAGAGGTTGTAGAGTAAGAGAGATTAAGCGGTTCCCGTGCAGCCACCAATGCACAGTTCCCTCCATGGCACGATGGCCAGTGCAGCTCAACTGCCATGGAGAGGGACATTTGCAGCATATATATGGCAGACCAATTTTTGAGGAAGGAAGAGGTAAAGGGTGCGGTGAGCCTAAACAAGGATGAAAATTCAGCAGTACAACCTCATCCTATATTTCATATCGGATATTATTGAAATGTCCAACCAAAACTGCTTACCAACTCCACCAGCAGTTTATATATATGGAAATGTGCCTCATGCTACTGCCAGGTTTTGTCACAAATTGATGGTTATGGGGTACCAGCCTATTTGAGCATCCAGTCTGAGAGACCTTAAAAAGGCCTTCTTTACTGAAAGTGCTGCCAAGCTGTTCGCCTTAGGATGTTTCAGCGTTGGAGGCACCTCAAGCTACTAGAGCTTTTTGAAAACCTTGGCTGTAAAGTCTGAAGCTGTGAATATATAATATGTGATGGCACTAGGCCCAACTGGCGTACAAACACAAGCGTACAAAAACACATGAGGATATGAACAGTGCTAACAAGATACAGATACTGTGCTCTGCTGCTGCTCTCATCCCAATTCCATAAAATGGCATATGGAAATAAAGAATTTACTCTCCACCCATTTCGTCTAGCCTTAAGGTTAAATTCTGAACTTTATGGGACTTTCTGGTTTCCTCTGTGTTTCATCTCCCCTTTCAACTTAACATTGCCTTTTAGTTTTATTATCTTGAAAGCTCAGAGATATTCTGAATTTTATCTGCAGGGAAGCTCATTTGTTTTTAAATGATTTTCAGTCTGGAAGTTGGGAGATTACAGGCAGCTGTAAAACAAATTGCCTACGAATAAAGATGAGTTTCTTGGTTACCAGAAAACCCAAATGGGTTCAAAATAAGAGTTTGAAAGATGAGATTCTTTTGGCAGGTTGCTCCAATGATTTTACACCTCAAGGCCTGTTAAATAATGAGGGGTCTTGGATTTCTCCATCTCTTATAGTCTGTTGAATTAGTCAAATGCTGAGCTGCGGTATGATGTGAGCTCTGTTAGATAACAAGCAAGTGTATGAGAGCACTTACTCTGTAGCACTGTTTTAGGCAGCTTTGCTTCTAGAAATGGCACAACATGTGATAAGGGAAGTGGGTTTCATTGCTCTACATGCACAGATCAGGCAAGGACAGCTACAAGGTTGACAAGCAGACCAAGAAAGGGACCCCCAGCTCTGGGTGAGGTACCGGGCTGTGACATTGCACTCAGCATGGGCTCTGCTTCTCCCTATGGGCTGCTGAGCCTGTACGAATAGTGAGAAAGGAAAAAAACCCAGTGTGCTCTGGTGGAAATTTTAGTTCTACTATTAAATTCCTGTCATTAGCAAATACAAGTTATCAAAGTTTGGTAGTAGGATGATACAGACCCTCATTTATTCCTAGATTTCCTTTGATATAAACTTTATTTCATGAAGGAAGGTGGGTGCATCAGAAAAATTATATGGCTGGCTGAGATTTTTCTATTTTGTGAGACAGGTAATATTAAAATACTTTTTAACAGATGATTAAACTTAATGTGATTAATAGAAGATCATACTCCTGTTCTGTGGTTAGGAAGATATATATGAAAAAGGAGAATAGAAACCTCAGGGAAGTAATCTTTTCTTCCCAGCTTTTTCTTTTCTTCTGCCTCCCCTTTTTATAGTTTCTCCACAACCCCCCCCCCCTTTTTTTTTTTGTTTTTTGGTCACTTTACTGTCATCACTTTGCTTTTAGGGAGAGATAATTGTGAAGAAAAAGAAGTTTAAAATTCAGACATTTCAAAGTTTGTCTTCTGATATTTTCTAAGGAGGCTCAGATTGCCTGTGTTTTTCCATTTCAAGTTCTGTGCTGTGCTGTTCCTGATAAGAGACTTCAGTGGTTTGAGTGAACACCAAAGTATCAGCCTAATGCAAGAAAATTGGCAAAAAAACAACTCAAGGCTGTCTTTTAATGGACAATATTTGTTCCTTTCTGCTATGATTCTCTCATGACTGTGATCAGGAATTCTAAGGACCGTGTGGTACCTGCCAGTAAACTGGTGCAGATACACGCACACACATGCGTACAGTGGGAGGAAAAACATTGCATTTGATCTGAGGGGAATGGGGAATCATCTGATCTCAAGGATGTCTGCTCTTTCCTTTCCCCATGTCTTTATTTTTTTTTCTTAAAGATGCATCCCTAATCAGGCCTTGTCACTGCTCGGTAAACTGCAGACCTGTTAGCAGTGCTGAAAGATAGAGAGATTGGCAAAGAAAGGAGAGGGAGGTCATCTTTGCATTGGTGTTTTAAATATTTATTCTAGATGTGTGCTAGACCACTTGCTTCTGATTTGGAGGAAAGAAGCACCCCAAACTCTGAGTGATATGAAAACAGAGAAGCAGTATGCAGATTGTAATCATTGTTTGCTGCATTCCTACAGCACATATCAGCTTGTTGATAATGTAAAAGCTGCTCTCTTGTGTTACATCCCACCTCACCCTGGTCCCATTTTGTCTACTCTCTGGCAGTGGCTGGTGCCGGCTACCCCCGAGTAACCCTTGGTTCACAGGAACAGTGAGGCTCTCAGGGCAGCACCTTTCCAATCCTACAGGCTAAGCAGTAGCTTAAATGCTTTCCCGGAGCTGCCAGAATTTGGGCTGAGATAGTAATTCCTTTGTGATGCCTCCCTTGCCTTTGATTTCACCAGACGTCTATGTGTTTGGTGGGGACGGGCCTGGTGGTGAGGTTCAAAAATGAACTTGTTCTTGATTTGATCTTTGTTTTCCTGAAAATGTAACAATAATTTTGAATTTGAACAACAATGTGTTGTCTTCTCTTTCAGATTTTTTCAGAATTTCTCCTGATGAAACAACTTTCTGGCCAGCTCTGCCCAGTCACTGTGTGATGGGACTGCAGGATCTGGAAGGTGCACCCTGGTGACGTGGATGAAGCTTTGCAGTGGGTGCTGCTGTAACTGTAACATGGATTAGGCCAGGTAAGGCACTGATCACTTCAGCCACCTTTTGCAGTGAGGATATACCCACTGTTTGTTTGTCTGTATGCTGTTGTACTTGCCACTTTCTTCTGTGTGACAGTAACTTAAAAAGACTTAGAATTGAAGTACCTAGAGCTGAGAGGTGAGACCCACTCCATCACCAGTTTCTGCTGTAACAGTTTGCCTAAATATTCTTCCATAAAGACATTCAATTCTTATATTTATAACCACATAAAGAAAATTTGGCCAGCCATCCTGCTTACGTGAGATGTTCCAGAAACCTCTAAGAAGCTCAGCAGTTATACTTTTCCTTTTGTTACCTAATTCTGCTAAAATTTATTATTACAGACCTACCAGTTGCCTTTACTAAAATCCCATCCACCTGCTGACAAGCTCATAAGAGGGGTGTGCAGGCTCTGGGCTGCCAGGAGCTGAGCAAGCCCTGGCTCTCAGGAAGGGCCTTAGCACCAGACTTGAGGGTGCTCAGGAGGCTGCGAATACTGCTCTTGCAATGCAAATGTCTGCGTTGCTTGCAGAAGAGGAGACTGCTTTGTCCTCATTGCAAGGGGAATTAGAAAAGTTTGTCCCAGTAAAATATTTTTGAGAGCACTAAGCAAGACAGTACTATGCTGACTTGGACTTCCTTGTGCTTTCCAGTCTACTTGTGGTCTGTGTACTTATGTTTGGGTGTCTTGATGTGCCAGAAAGTCTTTGCTGGTATGGCTATGCTTAAAAACTGATACAAGATATAGGAGATGAAATGCCTCATTGACACAAAAAGCTTCTCTGATAAGAGGCTTTAAAATACACTGGTAAACTTATTAGTAGACATGAAGCTAACTCCAGTTCCTCCAGCAAAATAGAGGGCACTAATAAAAGCTTTTTTTCTGCTGTAACTGCATCTATACTAAAGCTTTTGCTGGTGTAAATCAGCTGTATAAATCCAGAGAATGGTGGTGACAGGGTGTGCACTGTGAGGGAGGAGCAGAGGAGCTGGTGACCGCTGCTGCATCACCACATCTGGCTCATGCCAAGCAGGGGTGAGAGTGGAGAAAAGGAGTTGCAGTGTCACTGAGCTCCTGGTGAACCTGCCCCTCTGACCGCTGGTCTCCGTGGGATGCAGGGAGAGTTTCACTCTGTATTCATATAGGATCTGGCCTAACGATACTTGACAAAGGTGCGTCAGTGCTGCAGTAGTACAAATATGGTACAGATACTGAGCTGTTCTGTACGGACTACCAAAAAAGTGTGCTCACATCCTCAGCAGCATGGCGTGCCTGTCCCATAAATGGAGAATAAGCATTTCACCTTAGGGGCCTAGTTGCCCTGTAGAAAAGAAGAGGGCTCTGTAAACATGGGGCCAGCCTTCCTTTCCATGGAGTCAAGCTACATGTCTACCTTTCTGTCCTTTTAAGATGCCTGAATTTCTTTAGGCAGCTGTCTGCCTAAAGCTGTTACCAAAACTGTGAAAGCATTTCTCTGTACCTCCATTAGAAACCCAGCACAATCAAGACTTTTTTAAGTCCTTCAAAGGCAGCTTCTGTCTTATCAATGTGTCAAGGTGCTCGGAACAGGTTTCACTATGTGTATATAGCACTGTAATTCTTTCTAGCCTCGACATGTACTTGGAAAGGAAAAAGTGTAGTTTTCTCAGTCAGTACATAACAGCTTCACAAATTCTACATGGGATGATTTATCACTGTCTAAAAAGCAGTGTTTTTTCAACCATTAACTCTATGGGTTTCCTGCATATATCCACCAGACAGTCACTGATCTGTCCAAGTTGCTGTAAAGAAGTCACAGGCAGAATTTCTTCTTTGTTGTTGTGAGCATCAAAAGTTGACTTTCTGACTGCACAGCAGAAATACTCTATTTGCTACTTACATGAGCATAATTTTGTGACTAAATTACTTAAGTCAGCAACTAATTTCACTGCTGCCTCAGACCTACTTTAAATGAACAGGTATGTTCATCAATCACCTCCCTTCTTCTTTGAGTACTGGCCTAATCAATATGTGAAAGAGCTAGTTAAACACTTTACTATTTAAAAAAAATAAAAAGAGGAAAAAGTGTGGATAGACAAAACAGCAGAATAAAAAGTAGAGGGAATTTTAGGACAGACATTGAAGTTTGATGTTATTCTGCATTTGGACTTTGTACTAAGCAAGAAGGATTGTGTAATGGTAACCTTCCACCCTAGGCCTTAAATTAACAGGGCATGGTGATTGCAATGTTGTGATTGCATAGAGATACATCTGACAGCTTTGGAGGTTGAGCAGTTTCAAAATGCCTACATGTAAAGGGATCAGGTTGGGCTGAACAGCGTGAGCACTTGAAGCGCATCGCTGTCACAGAGGGCAAAGGGAACACCGTGGTCTGTGACGGCCGCCAAACGCTCACATGGCAAGTGTCTTGCTCAAGAATCTTACGTACTGGGAAAAGAGCCAGAAAGGGATGAAGTAAGGACTCTGGGATAGCTGTGGTGCGCTGGATCTTTTAGACCATACTGTCTCTCAGTAAATATGACTTTTGTTAATGTAAATGCAGCATTGCAGACTTGTGAGGAACAGTATTTGTATTTCTCTATTGGTCACAGCTGAATTCCACCGAAGGTTACCAGTACAACCTACTGGCTGAAAAAAGTGAGACATTTAAAATACTGGTGTTGAAAGAATTACTGTGCAGTGATGCCTAAGCCAAGAGGAATGAGAAAACCTCATTCTGATACTGGATGTGCTCAAAGATAACTCCTCTCCAGTAAGCTGAATGACTCTGGGCTTATGTGGCTTTAGCAGAGAGTGTCATTGCTGAGATGAAAGGTGGGGTCATACGTTATTGAGACTTTATACCCGATCAGCTTTTGTATTTTGGTCTGTGATACCAGACTGGTAGTACAGAGTTGCACCTATCTTGTGAGTGCTTCAGAGAGGGCTCAACTTCCTCTCTTCATTTACAACAACTATATTTGTACCAGTGCTTCAGCTGAGGCACCTGCTGCTGCAGAAACACAAATAAAGAACACTGTGTAGTATTCTGGGTCCATTCAATAAGTGGGTGACTGAGGAGAGAGGGGTTGTGAAAAATTTTCTGTTGAAACAGCCATGTTGCTTCACAGAATGGTTTTGCCCAGAGCTTTACACCTTCCCACGATTTACCAGCACTCAACAGCACGTTCCTGAGGTACCTTGGATTAATAACATGTACTTATGATGTTAGCTTTTTGTTTCTCATCTGAGCAATGATCATTTTCGCGCCAGTCTATGCATCAGGACTCTGCCAGTGTGAGAGGGGTTCATGTTATGTCCTCACAAGGAGAGATGTAACACAAACCTGTTGCTAAGAGCTCAGAAATAACCTCAGTTTGCAGGAATACCACAGAAATGGCCACAGATAAAAGAAGGATGCGAGGCATTACGTAATTGATGATAGCTGGTATTGTAGAGATCTTTGCTACCCAATTAAAACTCAAAAGCCCCATAGGGCTTTACACGTCACTGCAAGTTACCATTGTCCTTTTCATTCTGTATTTTGCAGCATTGAGGGCTTTTTGGTTTTATTGACGTATTTTCTACTCTCAGCTTTTATTCTTGTGCTGCATAAGAATGAAGTGGCTAATAAGTGCTTGCAAACCAGAAATGCTAATTATTAGAAATGTGATTATAATTTGGCTTAGAAAATTAATTAGAAACATAAATTAGTGCTTTTATATCATGAATCATTTAAAATAAATGCTTTTTTCTGGCTGTAGTTTTGTCTAATTTTACTCGTTGCAGTTCCAGAATCAGTTAGATATAAGCTTTGTTTGCAAACTCAGTGTTGTAAGACAGAGACTGAAGTTCTTGTGTGAATGACATCCTTCTCTCTCTCCCTCTGTGTTTAAAACTTCCTATCTAGACATTTAACAAAATGAAGGCTTAATAACTTTCTTTTCTCTCTTTAAGTGTACTAGTTAAGTCACATTAGTCTGTTCTCGACCTGCAAACCTGCACGTGCATGCTTAATCACGTAATCTGTTAAATCAAATCTTCCTTGCAGCATGTGTTTTTATAATCAGATATTTTTATCTTTCGAAGTAAAACGATGCTTGACTAGTCAGAAAGTGGAGGTCCTCTTCTGGCCATTGTGCAGTGCAGCTGCGGCATGTTAAAGAAACCTGAGATTTGCAGATCAGCTTCCCTGTGGAGGAGACAACAGAAAATCAGTATATTGAACGCATCTCTCTTTATTTACATACCTATGCCAGTGCTAAAACAGAGGCCATCACAAAGCAAGTGCTCTGATAAGTCTGTCTTCTAGAAATGCCACCCCAAAAGCTAACGACACCTTCCTGGGAAGCTTCCCTAGCCAAAAATTGCTTAGAGATTTAGAGAGGGTAGGAAAAAATCCCCAGAAAGCAAACTCTGCTAACTGCCACTGATAGTCACCAAGAGTGATTGCTGAACAAAACTTAAAAGTAACAGCTCTCTTCAAAGACTAAAGCCTAACTCACATGTTAGGAAAACGGTTTGAAATGTTATGTGTAATAATAAAACAATTTGTTGACTCCTGTCTTAACACTACATTAATATTAACAAAACTTGCTCAGCTTTGGAGCTAGTAAGAATTGCAGTTCTTTTGTGTTTGACAGGAAAATAATTGATTGCAACACAGTGTTTGGCCTGACATTCTTGTGTGTTTATGGCTGCAGCTACACTACTGTTTTAGGTTGGATCAGGAACATATGTCTGAAGTAAATCTCCCAACCATTCCCACATACTGTACTTTAATTCACACAGAACTGAATTGGAAGACATGCTCCAACTGCTGAGGGCTGTTCAGTCTATGGGATCAGTCTAGAACTTAATCTGAAGTAATCAGTACTGAAGCATAGACACTAAAGCCAGGCAGCCTTCAGCCTTCTGCGGTTCAGATGCACCTCTCTTCCACAACCTTAGAAATGTGGCTTGTCCAACAAAAGGCTGCTTCTCCTGGGGATAAAAAGCAGCTGGGTTCTCAGTGGTGGTGTAGTAGACCCCCTTCAACCAGTAATAATTCCTTTATGTTTGTATACGGTAGCAAACTGTCCCTGAGTGATGTGAGATGTAGGTTAGGAAAATACTTCTCTTAGCAGTAGTTGTCCCTTGTACCGTAGCTCAATCCCTTTTGCTTCCTTCTTTTGAAAATGTCTGGGGCTGCTTTTCTTCTTCTATTTGTGTATACTTCTAATACCTGCTAAATCAATGCCTCTAGGGAAGGATTCATTTTCTTCAATGCAGTAGGGTACAGCTCTGCCATCCAAAATGCTGGGGTGGCAAAACAAAACCAAAGCTGAAATATCCCCTCCTACTGCTCCTCTAAATCCCTCTTGATCTGTAGGGGATGGGAGAAGAGAATTGCTCCCTTCAAAGACAGGAACATTCAGATGAAGAAATTTTAAAACTTCACGTTTGTTTCAAATGGATCCGATTTAGCTTGACAGTAAAAGAGCCACAGGGCTGAATTTTATTACACATTTGTGCAACAGGCATTAAATGTTTCATGTTAAGAATATATTAAATTGTTTTAAAAAAAGAAACACACAGCCACATTCAGAAAGAACAGATACAGAAAATGAGCAGCATTCCTCTGAGATTTTTGTGCATTTAAAACATGAAGATTGAAAAAAGAAAGTGCTGAAGATAATACAGAGGATTTCATCACCCCTCCTGTCATAGCTGCTTCTGTGTGGGGTTTTTTGGGGGTTTGGAGGTTGTTTTTTGGTGGTTTTGCCAGTTCAGAAGAGCACTTGCCTTACTTCAGAGGTATCAATAAATCCCATCCTTACTTCAGCTTTTGGTCATGGGCTTGCTGGACCAAGGCCTTCATGGAAAGTCAGGCCCAAGTTAATGGTCTCAGAGTGGTGTGAAAATGAGTTTGGTGCATCAGTCCTGAAGAACCAAATCCTTCCATCTTCCTTTTTGCAGCCTCTTTGATTCGGGTATCTTTCTCAGCAAAGGTGACAATTCTGCCTGTTGATTTCCGTAGGGCTGTTTGCAGAGAGAGCAGCTATTGGGCACAAGTGAAATGGTGGAAATGGACCTAACTAGCAAAGATGTGGAAAAAATGTGCAGTGTTATAACTTCTTGACCTCAGTTTGAATTAAAGGAATCTTTTCACTGCAGGTGTCTGTAGTGTTCATGCACCCTTAACTTTAAAAGGAAATATACTTCTATTGAATGTAGGTGTGGGGCAGTTTTCTTGCTGTAGTCTTCACTGTAGTAGCATAAACACTGTAGTGGGGTCCTCTTGTGTTTGCCACTAATTAATACATGTCTTTGGGGTTGTATTATTTGGAGGGTGTTTGCTTCACATCCTCTTGCAGTAGCAAAGAAATGCTTTCTTCAACACTGAAGCAATGTGAGTGTGTGCTGACCTGGGGAGCCATAGTAAGGCAGATACAGATTGCTAATTGTGCTGCCTATAACCATCTCCGTTTCATAGGCGACTTATACCCTGCATTCTTCTGTTTCCGTCTGGCATCATGCACACGCTCTTTCATTTCTGCTTCTGCCTTTTAGCCACGCAGCATTAACTATATTATAGATGCCAGAGTGGAAAAATGCCATCCTTGGAAGCATGTGCTTGGGGGGGAGGGGCGGGGGGGGGGAATTGGCAAAGAGTAAACGACTGACATTAATCATGCTACAATTAGATTTCCTTGTTGAGACTTAGATATGTCTTTGGGTGACCAGGCTAGCAAACTGCCAATTTCTTGTCATCACCAAGCTCTGTGCTGATTGGTATCCGATCTTCTCAATAAGTTTCCTTTTTCACCATGTTAGAGGAGTAATATGGGTAAAAGGTTACTATCTTGTGTGCTTTATATCGGTGTGATTTAATCTTTGTGGACTTAGCTCTGATATCAGAATTGTTCCTTTAGTGGCAAAGATAGTGCAACTGGAGCAATACAGAGAGGGTATTGCAATCCCCTAGGGTGATGTATACATCTGAGAGCATTGAAAAGGGCCCCAAGTGTTCAGTGGAGAAAATAAAGTGTGGATTCATCTGTTTAATTATATAATATATCCTGAGGCAGCATTACTACTGAAGTTGACTGCGCAGAGCAAAGACCTAGGGTTTCGCAAGGTCCAGTGATGGCAAAACTTTTACGTATGTGCATTCCGACTGCATAATCCATGGCCAATCTAAAACTTGAGTGCTTTATTTATCTGAATGGGTAGAACATTTTAGCAGGCTACTTTCATTTACCCGTTCAATTCTGATGCAGAGCAAAACTGAAGAAAGAAACCAGGGTGGCAAGTAAACATGCTCTTCTTGTTTCTGGAGAACTGTCGCTGTGCACAGATGGCCTTAGGAGAGAATAGGTACTTCAGGCTTCTTAATGAAAAATAAAGGAACATGCTGGTTACTGAGTGATTCATCTGTTCAGTTACACTTGTCTTTTACATGCATTTCTTATGCTTCTTAGTATTATGTGGTACTTAAGAATAAGTACGTATCGCCTCTATTCATCCTCTTAGTCATGGCAGAATGAAAAGCAAATCTGAACTTTTTCCCTCCTCTATTACCAAGTTAATTTTGTCTTGGCATTCAGTAGACCTTGAAGGAAAGAGCTGAGTGACTTGGTCATACTGAAGCACTAACAAATCGGATGGCATCTCCATCTGTGAGAGACCAGGAGGTTTTGAAGCTGTGCATCTGCTTTTAGGAATCAAGCTTAAAAAAGAATTGACAGTCATGTCAGATGGGCAGCACAGAGCTACTCGAGCAGGTGATAAAGTAGTTACAATGCAGAAGGCTCCTTTGAATTTCCCAGTATACCATTTGTGTGCAGTCATCTGGATCTAAATGTGAATTGGAAGATGCAAAGTGGTAGTGTCTGGCCAGGCTGCATTCTCTGAGATATGCCCTAGAATTAAAGTCAGAAATTTCTTTAGCTCTTGCAGGGATGCTTGGAATATACCTCTTCAGGAATTAAATGACCATTTGTACTTCTTCAGATATCATGATAATGTTTTATCAGCAGAACTCAGCTTGATACTGGATGCTTCTCCATCTCTGACTAAGGGATTTTGCATACTTACAATAAAGTCGCTGGGACTGTCAGAATTTTATATAAAAAATCAAGTCTTTTAGGACACTACAAAGATGTTGTTCACAGTCTTGTTTATCTTTGACCCTTCTTTATAATTAGTGAGGAATTAAACAGAGACCTTGGATTCTCTAGGAATAAGCACAAGCAAGAATCAGTGACAACTATAACTCTTAAGTGTTATCAGTCACAGAAGCAGACCCTGTCTGGAAAACATGCAGTTAGTTTCAGAAAGTAAAGTTATTTTAGCTGAAAGGAAAATTACTGAAAGGAAAGTTGATTCTGTCTAAAGGTTGCACAGAGTAGGCCTTTTAGGGCCTACTTTGAGGCCTACTTTTACTAAACCGCCTGGTATCACTGTTAGAACGGCAAACGGGAAAAGCAAAGTAGCTGTTCCCTGTAAAAGCTCTCTCTGGCAAGGGCTCCTGCTGGGTTTTGGTTGTTTTTGTTGTTGTTTCTTCCCCCCTTCCATTAAAGCTGGTACTATCTTATTTATGAAAAGCTAAACTTAGATATTTTACTAGGCAATGACAAACCCTGGAACTCTGACCAGCCACTGTTGTATGTGGCTGCATATTGGGACCTGCAAAAATAAGAGGATGGCAACTCGGATGGAGTCCTGGCACTGTCTGTCACCTTCATTTTGAAGTCAAGAAAGAGGAATACTGTACAGGAGCGAAAGTAAGTCGAGGAAGGCTTATAGTGCAGTCCCAGTGAAAAGGTGCTGTGTGAGCAAGGAAAGCAGAATACACTCAATAGCACAACTATAAGAAAAGTAAAATTGATGTCCAAATCCTACTTGGGGATGAAATGTTAACCGGGGGAAGTGGAAGCAAAAGATATGTTTGTATGACTTTGTGAGAGAGAGCTCTTGGTCTGTGGGCAGAAGTAAAGTTTCTGTGTGGCTACTGGTGCTGCAGAAAGATCCACACACACACTCCCCCCACCCCCCTTCTGGTTAAAAGAAAACTTCCCCTTCCCTCACATAAAGAAACGCTTCTTTTCACAGAGAATTACTTGAGGATTTGTGACTGTGGAACAGTGGATCGATACTTGTTTGCGAAAAGCTTCAGTTAAAGTGGGACAAGTGGAGATTAGCTAGATGATCTGCTGGTTGTCCATTACTATAGATTTCTCCTTGTTAGCTGGAGAGGTTTATCTTGCCCTCCCTCTTCAGAGCTGAGAAGTGATCTGAGACAAACGGTGTGGCTCACAGGAATTAAAAATAAAAGCTGTAGGTGCCACAGAAGCAAGTGGAAAGAAGGACTTCTCTGAGGGAGCGATATGGGCACCTTGGAACCTGTTTGTGCTGTGGACAAACTGCCCCTGCTTACATCTCTGTGTCATAGGAAGCCTGAGCAGGCAGAGGTTATGGGGCCCAGTTTTGTAATTGCTATGTAGATCTCTAAAAATAGCGAAGGTGGCTCCAGTCTGGTAAGGATGTTTTTTTGTGGACGGACCTTTGTGCCCAAAACAGAGCTGGGTTTTATCTCAGCGTGTCTTGCCCAGAAGCCAGCTCTAGGGGTTTGGCAAATTGACACTTGCCACAAATTACTCAAAGATCCACTAAAATCAGAATGGCACCAGGTGAACACAGAGGTTTAACCTTGTGGCTCAGACTGTAGAAGATAAAGTAGTATGTGATTTCTTCTGAGATTCAGAAATGTTCAGGTAGGAGTGAACTGTACAATATTTTTAATCGGAGTTTTTAAATTCCATACAGTTAGATCATTTTTATACCAGTTGGATTTGTTCCAGTGTTTGTTGGTATTTCAATTGGGGATGGCAGGACTTTATGTGCTTTTTTTCAGTGACATAGACATATTAACCAGAAGTGTCTAATTATCTTTATTGATTAACCTTATCTTATAAAGAAGTAGTCACTCACTAGAGCAGTCCATATTCTGTACACTGCAGAAGGAGAAAATGATTAATTTACTCCCCGGATTGTACTGCTCTGTATGCCATGAGAGTAAGTGATGGATAAGGGACAGCCTGCACTGTCTTGGGTCAGAACAGTAGGTCAGAGACATTATTTACCTTTTGAATGTAGAGTGAACATTTCCTCTTTTTGCAAATCATGACCCAAATTCACTTGTTTACAGGGAGAGGCAGAACTGGGGACACAGATGTGTTCTGCCTTATATATGTATAAATACAGAGCTGGTGTTACAGTAGGTCTGAAGTATCTATAGAGGGAAGTAGGACCTGTGATTTCTGAGATGAATTAGAAAAGTTTTTTGTTAAACGTCTATAGAGCTTTACTGTTAATTTCTTTCAAATCATACTTTTCAAACTGTCCTTTGCTGTAATGCCAGGAACAATTGACCACAGCCTGAATGCATATTTACTTAGACCACTCTGTTTTATTGCCAGGCAGTAACGTCTTGCTTTCTTCCATGTGATCCACCATTTGTTCATCTTCTGCTATGTTTGGAGCTCTTGCTTTGGTTTGTGTTTGTAAGTCTCTCGTGCAGTAAGATCCTGGTGTGTGATGAAGGATCCTAAACACAGTTTAATGACACAGTCTAACCTTTATCCAAGTTTGTATGTGGTATATATATATATGTGTGTATGGTATGTGCGTACATATGATTTCTGTCTGAATCTGGAGGTGCCCGTGTCTTACAGAAGTCAGACAGGAATGCTCATCATGTATTGAAATTATTAGATATTGTTATATTTAATGCAACAGAAATGCAATGATATAAGCAATAATCCAGTAAATCCCAGAAACAAAAAGGCTACCCCAAGAATGCTCTTTGCCAGTGCCATGTGGATTGAGAAACATACAGGTTTTATGGCATTCCTTGGTATATTTTTCAGCCTCCCCTTTGTTTTATTGTCTTCCTATCCAGTATGTTGAAGGTGTAGCTTCATTCTCTGCACAACCAAGATTCTCCTCTAGGTGTTCCTTATTCTCATGTTTCATTCTGCTTTTTGTGTTCTTGTTTGCTGTCCTAGAGAGAGTCTTATTCACGTTTGTCTCTTGAATGGAGTTACCTTCTTATTTTGTTATTCTGTCTGCTTTCTACATTAAGGAGGCTTCCTCTTCTCCAGTCCATCAAACCAAGTCCCTCTGCTGTAATAATCATATCCTTCTCCTGCTGTCATCTCTCTCCTATTTCTGAGTCACTGTTCCCTTCCACTTTAGCAGTAAGGGAGCTGATGTACTGCAACCACTGTTACTATAAATACTACAATCATCTTAATGCTGAACCAGGTTCTTGCTCTCCCCTGTCTCTTTCTGTAATCACTCATATACTTCCAAAGGAAGTCTAGTGTCCCTTGCTGCCTAACAAAATGGGTCCCCATTGCTCTCTGGGGCTCTGGGTGGTCCCATAGCATCCCAAAATATCCTGAGGGGTACTGAATATGTTCATGTCCATTTTTCTGGAGAGGCTGGCAGAAATCATCTTTTGAGTCAGATACTTCTTGCTATTGGTAAGAAAAATGTAATGGAGTAAATTTTACCTTTGAATTGTTTTGCTTTTATATTACACTGACATTTTGACCCATGTCATACTTCTTTTTAAAAATGCAGTTATTTTGTGTGACATGTCTTTCTCAAAACGGCTTGTTGTTCACTGGTCCAAACAGTGTGATTAAATGTTGCAGGTTACATGTAATAGTACTGTTGTGGCTTGGGTTGTGCCTTTCCTACCTAGTTCATCAAATATACTGAACAATACTGGTTGGCTTTGCAATATGCCAGTTACTACTGGGGATAAAATCTCTTAAGTAATGCTCCCACATATGCTTATAGTATAGCCCATATAGTATATACTGTGCTGTTTATGCTGGCTGCGGTTTGTACACGATCACCACTACAAATGGGCTCTCTCAGCTATTGCGTGAAACCTGAGTGAGCTGAGCAGGCAAAAAACCTACGTTTTAGTCTAGTAAATCATGATGTAACAAGCTGTTGTTTTTTTGAGGATGCTGCTCAGTGGTGATTTTCCATATTTTGGAAGCTGATGCCTTTAGACATGATCAGGGAGTTAAATGTCCTCATAGCACACATGACATCTGCTTAGCAACTTGTGTCTGTTGTCCAGAGTATATTTTTTGTCTCTAAAGGACTTGAACTCAGTGCTCAAAAATAAATCTCTTCCTCCTTGAAGCAGTCCTGTTTTTATGATTTCTGACACAGAGCCAAATTCATGCATTTCTTATTTCATTTTTTGCATTACATTTATTTCAATAGAATTACACAAGTATAAGATCATAAGATTGAACGATAAAGTGATAAACAGCCATTTGTATTTATCACAGATCCTGCATATAAGAATTTTTCTGTAAGTCAAATCTTGTTTGCCCTACTGACATGAGTAGTAGCACTCATGTGACCAAAGAATAGTAGGAATTTTCCTTCTATGGAGAGAAATGCTGACCTGACCAGAATTGGTAATAGCATATTCTGTTGTTTTCGAGTCTTTTGATTATGAAGGGCAGCTGGGGTTTGTTCTCCGGACATTAAAACAGAGAGTTTTTTAGGTTTCATGTTCTGTTTTCCAAATTTAACCCACAACATTTGTTCTAGATGATTGTGTCACACAGTATAAAGTAAACTTGTGCTAGATTAAAAGCCATTTTATAGAGTTTACACTTTGCTAGTTTTATAGACTAACATAAAATGTAAAGGTATCTTGGGATTTTTTGTTCCTCCATAAGAAATTGAAGATGTTTTTCTAGCTGCTTGAAAATAGAATGCCAGAATGTGCATTAGTAGAACATAACCATTTTGATCATGTTAATGCCACTCTGTGGGGCAAGTTCTGCCTCAAGAGGGCAACCTTAATTTTTTGTACTTGTGGAATAATTATGCTCAATTACGATCTGTAATCCAGGGCTTAATTTAATCCATGGATAAAACATGTGCTTTGTCTTCATCTTCACTACCCAACTGTTAAATGGAACAGAAAGGAAACATTTATCACTGAGAAAATTTGTTTTTTAAAAGTTCATGTTACAGCTTTGATTTTGTCAAATTCTGTAAATCAAGGCTATATAAGTTTCATTTGTGGGCCTTTTCTCGAGTTTGACTGGCTAATCAACACGCACAGAAAGCTTTACTGTCTCTCTCTCCACTGTTATTCCAAAGACCGCTGGTCTCAAAGGCTTTATCTGCAGTCTCCCAGGCTCAGGCTGATCTATATTTCCACCGCATCTGCAGTAGCTGATCCTGTTTCCTGAGACAGTTGGCCTTAGGAAACATACAGTGGGGAAATGCCACACTGTAAGCCACTAATGTGGAGAGATACAATTAGAAAAGTACTTAATTGATCTTTGGAGGAAATGTGAGACTGGAATGGTGCGAGTTGTTGTGACTACGTTTCAGGGTAGGCCATGAGTGGCATTTACTAAGTGAAAATCTCTTAAGTTGTCTCTGAAATAAGTAAGTGTGGTTCCAGAGCTATAAGGGCATGTTTGGGAAAAGGCAACACAGTGTAGTGTCCTTATTGCGTCCCTAATAAAGACTAAGACCTGGGTGTGGGGTTAGACTGTGATGTACAAACAGTGGTTTGAGCTCCTCCCGTGGCCAGATATGACCTGCTGTCCTTTGTGAATTTTGCATTTCAGCTTGATTAACTTCTGGAGTTTTTCTATTACACAGGACAAAGCATCACTATTGATTTTTACAGCTTGATGAATTTTATTTTTTTTCTTGCAAAATCAGCATAAAGGGGAAAAAATCACAAATCATTTCGCAGGACTAGGGAAAATTTTCAAACTTAATGAGAGTTTTCTTCTTACTTCTTTGAAATTTTAAAAAGCTTGTGTGTTGGACCATCCTATTGCTAATAATTTTTCCTCTGGAAACATCATTGTTGAAAACAAACTGATTGCTAGTTTGACCATTTGCTATGAGGAAAATCAAACTGTCGTGAGCTCTTGCCTGTGCTTTTTATCTGATGAGGGAAACAGGAACACATAGCAGTTGCTCTGGCTGAATGGGGTGAAGTAGAAGTTATTGAATACAGCCACTCTGTATGTTGTCTTCGTCCAGTGATCCCGCAGAGATCATCCTGAAGTCAGACCAGTAAACTCTGCTCGTGAAATCAAGTCAGCATGAGCTTTGTTTCTCAGAAATCTCAAAACCATTTCAATTAGGAGAGGCTTTATGCTGCTAACAATCACATGGACCAGCTTGACATTTTATTGCCTAGGAAAGCATGAGTAAGGCTGGTATTAGCTAGCACTTCACTGGGTAAGGGGAAGCCTTTTCACTTTTTCATACTGTGCTGACATATAAACATATCAGGTATTCTTCCAGAATGAACAGCTACAGTAAAAAGAATTTCCTCCATCTTCCTAGAGTGTAGACCCACTTTTGATGTGGATTTAAAGACAAATAAAAGAGGAAAAGCCTTTCCAAACTGTAAATTAATGGATCAAATATTTCTAAATGAAATTGGAACGGTGTCTGTGGTTTTATTATCTTTTGCCATACAGGCCTGTCTTTGAAAGGGTAAAAAGCTTAGTGAAAAGTAATTTCAGAGCCTTGACTGCTTTTTGATTACAATTTGGGATTACTGTTTTAATCACCGCTTATCAAGTAATACCACAAACCTCAGAGCATGACCATCTTTCTCAGGGGAAGACAGATTTAAAAGCCAATTTTCAGCAAAACCTCCTCTTTCTCCCAAACTCGTCTAACATATATGGAAGGATAATAATCTGTGATATTACAAGAGACCTTAAGCAATGCCTGAAACTCTCTGTGTTCTCAGATTTCTTCTGAGTTTTCCTCACTGTAGAAGTATTATTGTTCAGTGGAAATACTGGCATATGTCTAAGCAAGCTCTTGTTTCAAGGCAGCCTCCATTTGAGTGCAAGATATCAAGCCTGCTCCCCCTTTCCCAAGCAAATGACAGATTTTACACATGCAAACTTGTCTAGATATAAGCATGTGCATGTGTTCAGGGGAGGTCTGAAATGTATGGCTTGTATTTTTATGCAAATGGCTGCTGCAAAATGACTTCATGCACAAGCTAAACCTCTCATAAAGATGTGTATGAGCTAGCAGATATAGCCATGAGAAATACTGGAGTTAAAAGATGGATTTTAACTCAAAGTTACTGATATTGCATGTTTTTTCCGCTGTGGGAGCTGGGTAGCAGCCCTGCGTCTGACGCAGGGTGAGAAAGGAGGGAGACCTTGGTTTCTGAGGTGCATCAGGGAGCATGACCAGGTGTTTGCAAGGGGAAAGACCCTTGTTAAACAAATTTTAAAGCATGGAGGTAAAGTGACCAAGATCAACCCTGGACCTTTTCCTTGGGCTTGATTTGGTGACTCTATCTCACAGTGGAGTGCTATGAGCCTCTGCTGTAGAATACCTAGTGCATGTTAGTTCCTTCAGGTAAACGTTGCTCCTCTTTCCAAAGAGCTTGCATCTAATGAAAGTAATCGGACTGATTCTGACCACAATTAACTTCTGTCTGAATTATTCAAATCCTACTCAATAATGCGAGGGATGGAAGAGGCTTGTTAGATTATTACATTTCTTCTCCATAAAAAGCAGGATGTAACCCGATGGGAGATGATGTATCTTTTATCAAAGTGATACTGTGAGTGATCTTAGCCAAAAGGCTTAGAAGATGCTGTTACCTGCTAAGGGGACCCCAGAGCTAGTTCTGTTCAAGAGCTAATTTACATGTGGTACACGAGCTTGTAGACAGTGCTTGAAGTGCTGTACTACAGCTAAGGAAGGCAGTGTTCACTCCAAGGTTAGTGTGTCTGTGAAATGAAGCTTGTGCAGGAACACTTATAAACAAACCACTACTCTTTTTTTTTTTTAATTGTATGAAGAGAGTTTTGAATGAAGCACTAAGTAGTGTTAATGAACTGATAAATGGCTGAAAGGGGAGCAGGTGAATTGGTATATATCCAGCCTCCTGGAGGAACACAGAGCTCCTTGCTACTGCAGCAAGTGTCCGTATTTGACCTAGAAGTGACTAGCATGCAAAGAACTGCACTAGATAGATTTGCTCTCAGTGAAGACCATGTGCATAAGACAGACTTAGCAAGATCAGTCCTATGGATGCTTCCTCCCTGGAAGTGTTCAAGGCCAGGTTGGATGGGGATTTGAGCAACCTGGTCTAGGGGAAGTGTCCCTGCCAGTGGCAGGGGGGTTGGAACGAGATATCATTATGGTCCCTTCCAACCCCAAACCATTCTGTGTATGTTGCCCATCTGTTATCTCTCTGTTCTTAGAGCAGTTGGGATGCTGATCAAGTAATCATGCCTAGCTGGTCAAAATGGCAGTAATTGTAGTTCACTCCCTGATCTGCTCTTCATACAGATGCTCTAAACAGAGTGGGGAGCTTGCACCTTCAATGGGCCATGTTGTTGATTGTGTCAATAAGTTTCACAGTAGAGTTTGGCTTCGAAATGGCAGAATGATTCTGGTTTCTTACACACATGTAGGGCTAAAAACAGTTGCACCTGTGTATGTAATTGTTTAAGTTGTATCAAAATTTTTCCTTAATTGGTTTCTTTGGTGATTGCCTTAATTTCAGATGTGGATGAGAGGAAGATGTTTATACTGATTTGATTAAGCCTGGCAGCTGTCTCTGTCGCTGGAAGGGATGCTCACAGAATACTTCTCATCCTCCCTGTCTGAGAGATACCACAATGTCATTACAGAGATCTTTCTCATTTTTCCTTAAGGACATTAAGTTGTGTGATGTTGTAGGGTTCAGTTTTCAACAGCAATTTGAAAGTGAGACAAGCAAGTCTGTAGGAATGCTTGTGAATGGAACTAGAGGAGAATGCTCTCCCTGCACGTGAACTCAAAATCTAAATGTCCAATAAGTCACAGTAAAAAGAATTTTAAAAAAACCCCATGAAATATACTTTCAAAAAGCAATGAAACCTTTTACCTGTGGGTCTTCAGTCACAACATGGTCATAATAAGGCTAGCTCAGAATAACGGTTTGGAAGTCCCAAGCTTCTCTGTGTGGTAGCCTACTGCAATGTCTCAAATATGGGGAGCCTAGCATTTCTGTTCCTGCTTGTTTCTGCTTGCAAAATTTACATCATCTTCATCTGCTTGTTCTGCCAGCCTAAATTAATGTGCCAGTCAGCTCAAAAAAACAAAAAAAAAAAGAAAAAAAAAAGAAAAAAAACCCTCCACCCTGCTAACAAAATACATCAATGCCAGCAGCCCCTACACATGAATGAACCTCAGTAAGCAAACCACTGCGCATGGGTGGCAGAGGAGCAGAAAAACAAGAATTGATAAAGAAATATATTTCACTTTCAGGCTTCTAAGATGTTGGCTTAAAAACAACAGGGAGAGAAAATAAACCCAGTCATTTTTTAAAATAATGAAAAATACACTGACAGTGGCCTCCAAGCTTAAGTAGTTTTTTCTTTTGCCTACAGCAGTAGACAGAGGGCCTAGGGCTGGGAACCATTTTCAGTTATTGTTCTGGAGCTCTAGTCATGTTCCTCAAATATGGATTGATCTTAATCTGTCTCAAAGCACAGTTCTTGAACCTTTTACTTCTTGTAGCGTTCTGCTAAGGTATTGGGTAGATTGGGTTAAACTCCATTTAAGATAGCTGCAGGAAATGGTCCCTCACATGAGGTCATCTAAAATGCCAAAGCAAAACTGCTTGGAAATTTGGATGGTCTGCTGGTAATTATTGAGTCTTAAGAGGACAAGCTGAGCAGTGGCTTATTTTCAGTTAGAAAAGCTTGAGTACAACAAGTTTTTCCCATCGTTATCTGTCTCAGATGGATCTTGAGGGCTCCAGGCCCAAACCCCTCTTGGCCAACAGACAGATTGGATGAGTCAGGGTAGAGGAGTTCCCTCTGGAGGGACAGCAGAGTCAATGTGCACGCAAGTGAAGACAGGCAGGAGTCTTGATACCGACCTGGAGCCTTCTAACAACAATGCAGGGCCTTAGGACAGAGACGATTCAGGTGGCAGATTAACTCAAAATGCTGGGACATAAGATATATTTTAGCATGCAGTTCATGGGGACAGAACATGTTCACTGTGTCAGAAAAAAAAACAGAAGTAGAAGGTTTAGATTACGTTATACCAATTCTGGCAGAAGCACCCTTAAAAAGTTGGGTTAATCTTGCTGCAGAGTATTTTGTGTTCAACATGAACACAGCAGTGTACGAAACAGGAGCACTGACTGCTTGACTTGAAAGAGGATCATTAACAAGTCTAGGTTTTCATCAGAAGGGCAAAAAAAATAAGTCCCAATACCTTTTGTTACATCAATTTAGGAAGTCTAAATGTGCCATAAGACACAGGCCTGTTCTGTGTCCTGGTCAGGAAAGTAGGCGCAGGAAGACACATATCTTCATGGATGTCTGTATCCGCAAGTACCCATGCACATATGCATTTGCCTGTAGTATCTGAGCACTTCCCTAGTCTTTCACACTGTCCCTCAGAGGTCAGATATTCATGTTTTTCTGTAATGTAGGTGATATACTGAGGCAGTAAGTCCAAGGGCCAAATACTTAAAACCATTAACTTGTCTCTAGGTCCTAGTCTGTTTGTTGGTTGATTTTGCAAGTGCTGAACTCCCAGTTGCAGGTGGCCATTTGCATCTTCCGAGGTCCGAGTACTGCTTTGGACCTACTCCTAGGTGATTTGTACAGATCATAGCATTTGTTTCTTGCCTGTGGGAGTCTCAAATGTGAGACTGGAAATGCCAGCCTCATTATACATGTCCAGAGATAAGGTAGTGCTGTGTGGGTGTGACAAGGGAGGGAAGAAAAGTATGTCAGGGGACTCGTTCACATCTTCCTCCCATTTCTTGGTGAAGAATGATGTCCATGATATGCTAAGTTTTGAGGGCTGCCTTGCCTGGTACAGGCAGAGGCTTTCTGGACTTCCCTCGGTTGTGATCATCCCTAGAAGTATTAGAGCATTAGGAAAAGCGGGTTTTGCCATGTCTGTCTAGTGTATTGCTCACCAGCACCACGTTTGATTTATTGTGCCGTGTAGGTTTTTCCCCACGTGTCTGTAGAAAACATGGAATAAGTGACACAGACTGAGTGAAATCATATCTCCCAAGCCTCCTTTGAAATCTTAATTAAACCCACAGGGTCTTGTTTGAGGGTAGAAAAACAGCAGGATGTGAAGTACTGAAGACCAGTAAATAAATTATTGATGGTCCTTGCTATTTCACTGTGCTAGTAGTGATGTGGGGAAAAAAAATCCAAATCTATTCTTTCTGCACGACCATTTTATTGTTAGCAGCTTCTCTGTGTTTTATCCATGACTTCCTGTTGAAGGAAACTGCACCGGGGAAAAGAGTTTTTAAAGGTTGAACTCATAAATATACAGGGAGCTTCTCCACTGAGCCTGAAATTCGTTGCTCCTATTTTTCATCCAGTATATCTCATCACACAGGCTGAACTAGAGACTTCTGGATGTGGCTTGGAACATAACACAACTCTATGCAAGCTGCCTGCTTGCATAGTCCTGTGTTGCCTGCTGCAACAGTCCCCCTGTTGCAGGGGCTATAGGGGGACTATGCAAGTACAAGGACAGAACCTAGTGACCTCTATAGTGAAGCATAGCATGCACAACCAATTTGCTGGAAAATGTAGGGCCATCTTTAAACATTATCCCAGTGTTTCGTAACTTATCTGTTCCAGTGAATTGTATTTTATCCTTCCAGTGCTCTATTGAAGTAAAAGCTCGTGCATGTTTCCCAGGTGAAGAACTGAGGTAAAGTGACCTGGTCAAGGTCACACAGGAAATCTGTGTCGGAGCAGAGATCTGAACTGTTTTTCCATCAGTTTGGCAATAACGGATGGGGCTGAACGAGAAGTATGTGGTCTTGGCAGATCCAGGCAGCAAGCAGAATACAGGAACAGCAAGTGTCTAATGAATAAGAGTTGCTTGAGCTCTTGACAGCCACAGGAAAGGCTAAAATTTATATCGTGTGTCTGCCTTCCTGTTTCTTCAGTGGTGGCAAAGTCTGGAAATTAAGGGTACCTGAAGCTGACTCAGTGATATTTGTAGTCTTCACCTCTTCTGTGAAACCTGTGATACACATTAGCCTTAAAAAACAGTGAAAAAGGGGAAATGCCAATACAGTAGCGCTCCACACTGGTGCCTGTGCCTGGAGGCCGTGGCCGTGCAGGGCTGGCTAAAGCCACTGGGGGAAGGAAGGAGCTTCAGGAGGACATAGGTTGGCACAGGAGGGATTACAGATGGAGATAGGATTCCCAGGCACTTTTCATCTGGGCACAAAGCCCTCGGGCTGATTACCTTTAGTCTGACAATATGAAGCAGAGGAGCGTGTAGGAGGAAAGGCCCCAACTTCTTGCTTCTATGTAGGAGCAGCCAGATAGATTTAGAAGACATCAAACTCTTTCCTTTAGGGGTCTTGTTGATCCACTTGCTTAATCCTGCGCTCATAGGTAGATGTTAATGGAAAGACACTGTGGCTTGGCCTTTCCAGAGACTGATTATTAAATAAGATGGTTAGAATCAGTTGAAGTAATTGCTGAGTTTTCTTCTGCTTAATGAAACGGAAGAAGAGGAGACTTCATAGCTTCTGTTTTACATGTAAGAATGTCTCTCCACATTTCTTTTTAGGGCCTTTTAATGTTGTACGTACAAGTGGAGAACGTGCGGTTCTTGCTGTTGCCACATGAAAATGAATAATGGTTTTGGGCAAAGACCAAACTCAGTTTCCAGAAGGCTGCTCTTTCCTGCCCGTTCATTAAGGTGATGTGTAAAACAAACTCAAAATATAGCGGCAGGAAAAAAGACTGTTTAGTATTCAGAGCTTCAAAGACATTTAAAAACATTGTCTTCACCTAGGAACCAAATTATTTCTTCAAGAACTGTACAGAGAACGTTTTGCTTTCAATTTACAGTGAGGTCCGTCAGAACATATTGCAGCGATGAGTGTCCTGTGGCAGGATCTCTGAATTTATACCAATAAAGGCTCTGAATACCTTCTTGCAAATCTGCCTTTTCAGTCGATATGTTGGAGATTTACATCAGGAGACATACTTTCTGATGTCTTTTCCCAGCATTGTTACTGTTTCTGGAGGATGAATGTTCAACAAGAGAGAAGATTAAGAGGTAGGAGCCCTGTGGTTTAAGCAGTAGATGTCCTTCAGACTATGTGTGTGAACTTCATTGAGTAAACTAGTTAATGCACCCCTCAGTGTCCACTTTTTAAATTGGGATAACCACCCCCTCTATTAGACCTTTTCGCCAGCCTGAATAGGTTGCAAATTCTCAGTTCCACAAACAGGAATTACAGGGCTTTAATGTCTTTGAGTGAGACCAAGACTTACCAGGGCTGATCTGTAATAGCTACAACTGCACTGTATACAAATATGAGGACAAAAAACAAAAAAACATACCCAAAGGCTAGTTTCATCAAGATGTTTAGAAGCAGAAAATAGGTCTAGTAAGTTAGTCTCTTAAAAGTAAAAAAAGGGAATCATGCCAAATGTAATTAAATGTGGGGGGGGTTGTTTTGTTGTGGGTTTTTGTTTGTTTGTTTTAATTTGGCCCCTCCTTAAAGTCTGGAGCAATTTTGTTAATGGTACAGTAGCTGGCATGTGCCCATGCTGCCTCTCATCTGATGAGTGAGGTGTGCAGCATGAGCATATGCAAAGAGAATATGCACAATCCACTGGGGACACAGAGGTTTCCACAGCAAGTTTGTAGAAATCCGTAACAAATGCATTGTTAGGTTGGTTTATTCCTTCTCTTTCATGCTGTGTAAAGTATTTGATATTCAAATTAAAATGGTGCTTGTTTAGGACAATTCAGTTATAGAATAAGCCTGGTAATTGGTGCCCATGGGACTGTTTACACTCTGCTTGGTGTAATCCACTTATGGAAAATTAATGAAAGGCGATTTCCTTCTCCATTGTAGCTGTTCTAATATGTACACTATGTTATTTCCTCTTCCAGATGAAGCTTCAGATGGTTATTTGGGGACAAAAGCTCCAGCAAACTAACATGCTCCCTGGAGAGCTCCTCAGAGTTACGGGTGGCTTTGGCGACACAGAGGTTGCACGTGAGCCCGCAGCGCTGTGACTCAGAAACGCCCTCTGAACTACAAGCCATTCCTGCTCCCGGGGAGGACGAGAAGGAGTAGTTTGCTACCAATTTATATCCCTCCGTGACCCTTCCCAGCGGCAGCTGAACTGACCTGGGGGTTTGTTCAGCTGACAGATGCAAGCTGTCTGTCTGTCCCCTCCAGAGCACAGCACTGATCTGCACTTGAATGTTCAGATCAACAGCAGGAGGTAGAGGGGAAAAGAAAGGGGTTATTATGCACGTATACAGTCTGTGATATACGCAGTATGCAGCATTTAGTGTGATGGGATGCCAGTACCACTTCGTATGTCCTCGTAAAGACATTACTTGTCCTGCAGGTGGGTGAAGGGAGGAAACCTCTCAAATGCATGAGCCAAGCCTGAGCTAAGGCACTGCTGTCACTGTGCATGGATTTCCTATATCCCATTTTGTCAGATGAGGGGAGAAAAGAAAAAGAAAAGGCAGTATTGCTCCTTTCCTCAGGAATATTTTCTAGTTGTTTCACAGGGAGCTGACTGTAAGTGCAGGCTGTGTGTGAAAAACGAAGCATTTCAGTAAGTTACTGTTCAATTTTAGGAACGGCGCTAATGCACAATTTTGGGCTGTGGGAGCCCTGAGTCAATACAGCCAAAGCAAAGGGCTCCAGTTCCAGAGCAAATAGCAGCAGCAGAATTGGGAATACTGAGAGTAGAAGTAGCATCCTTTTGTTTTTCACAGTGGCTACAGAAAGATTCGCTGAGGAAATATCAAATGCAGAGAGCTGGAGGTCGAAGAGGAGAACAAAATCAAGATGATCCTAGAGATATTACCAAGCTGCATTGCCTGAAAGAAAGTGAAATGGAATCATTGCCTCTTACCTCAGTAATAAAGCATCCAGGGGTAACATATAGGAAATATGTTCAGCTTGACCTAGGCCTATTAGCTAGATACCATCTCTTCCCTGCCTTACCCCAAATTCCCTTCCCTTCTTCAGGCAGTGGATCGACTGTATTTTCCTTATCACTTCTAAGAAATGCCTTTGCTCTCTCTGTGCTCAGTCAAGCTTCCTATCTAGACTGTCACTCCTTTGAAACAAAAATACTAGAGCCTTCTCTCTCTTAGTGTCCTTACAATATGCATAATTCTCCCTGACCCAGACACAATTACAACTGCTGAAATAATCTTTCTGATTCTCACTTTGCCTGTTCTCCTGGGAACTCCTTTAAGTGGAGACCCACCATTTCTCAAGTCTGTGCTGCTTGACATCACCTTTGGAAATCCAAATATTTTTGCCATACGTTTCTGCTTCTTTGTTCCTTATGTGTGGAGCACATCTCTGGACTGAGGCACCCACTCTTTCATCATGTCTCATAATCTTTCTCTTCCATGCTTCTGCTAAAAAATGACTTGGGTGAGGTTAGGTTGACCAAACGAGGTAGAGGAGGGAAGGGGGGATTGTCCTTTTTTTGTCCCCCTTCATCATCTCCCAGATTTATTTGCATCCATGAATAAATAGCATGGGGAGAACTCTCCCTATATATTGATGTGGAAAACATGGCAAAATGCATTATTGTACAAGTGTCTTTGTATGGTCTACTAATATGGTAACACTTGTTTGGGAAATGTGGTGTTTGCCAGATAGGGTCATTGTCAGTGTGGGCCACAGCTGCTGTAGGTTTTGCAAGTTCAGAGCCCAGGGTACAGGCAGCAAATGCTTTGCTCAGCTGTTGTTTTACCCAGCTCAGCAACATCTCACACCTGTTCTACAAACCACGCAATAAACCTCACCTGCACAGTGCTGTGTCTTGACTATTAAATCTTGATGTATTGCACAGAAGGTCCAACTCATAACGGCCTGTGTTCCACAGCTCATTTGGTATCGTTCTGAGGAGCATCTGTCTTAGCTACTGGCAGTGCGATCTTTGAAAACAAGCTTCATTTTGCATCTCTGTCCTTTGGAAGATGGGGAAGATTTACAACCTGCAAATAATGATGATAGGTGAACTTGTGTCCTAGGGAATGGGATGGAGGTAATGAGCTTGAGAGATGAACAACTCTGGGGTCATTTGGGCGTTCTCACTGCCATTATCAAATAGAGATGGATCAGATTCACTCTGCCTCCCCACTCAGCTGTGTTCCTGTGCGAGAGCTGAACCTCTCTGTAATGTAGCATTTTCCAAACACTGGGCCATCTACAAGATGCCCTCAGAGATGGGCTGGAGGAGAGACAAGGAAGCTTTTTAAGGTTTTTATTTAGTGTGTCAACATTTTAAGGGAGTTGTGAGCAAAAGGTAGATGTTTCAGGAAAAATTGCTTTGCCTTAACAGTCGCTTGAATGTCACTGAGAGGGACTGTCTGTTATTTCCAGGTGATTGGCACCTCCCACTCTGGATTGAAGGAGACTCTCTGTTCGTATTAACATATCTCTTATCCTTTTGTCACTTTTGAAGTCCCTGTGGACTTTAATTTTTGCTTTAGGCACGGTGAACTTTATAATACTTTCATTTGAAGAAAATGATGAAAGGGGCTTGCTTGAGACATGTCATGTTTCCTCAGGGCTCGTGGGTTCAATGACCAAGACCTCCAGTTGTCTTTTAACAAGCCCATCTTGGGTTTTTTATGTATTAAATTCTCCTTGTGGATACTAGATGTAAATGGTAAATATTCATTAGCTGGGAGAGATGTGTTGCACTTCTTGCCATGTAGCAGCCCAGTTGTGTAAGGTAGAGTGCAGTCTATGGTCCACTACGTGACCTGGGCAATGTTTTGTAAGTGAAGAATTGCTTAAACAGGCTGTGAAGCTCAAATCCATCTTTGGTGAAGTTGGTGGAAGCCTGCTGCTGAATGTGGTGGGAGATGCACAGTAACTTGCTGTATATTGGGTCTTATGATATGAATGCAAGGGCAGGAGCACACCATGGTTTTGTTAAAATGGACTTGATTAGCTCTGATTCTGGGAACTACTCAGATGAGCAGTTGTGGTAAAATAGTATTTTGCACAAGGAGCTCACCTAAAATTAAGTGGAAGATGAGGATATTTGGCTCTATTCCACAGTTTTTCTGAGCAAGTAAAATGAAAAGGAGCAAAAAATTCCTCATAGTTGGTAGTGCATCTCTGTTCCCTGATTGCTATCTGCAAGTTATTGGGAATAAAAGAGAGAAAAAAAACCAAGAGTACCTGAAAATCACTCCACTGTCTATAAAACTTATGACAGATACTTTTCATTTAATTCATTCAGGAAATCAATATGTCTCACAGAATCATTTGGCTGTGGTTGGCAGTGAAATGATAAATACACATGAAAACAGAATTGGATTAATAATTTTTGACAGGTAATATAATGCAGCTGTTGCTGAATGATATTAACAAGAGAAGGCATGTAAAGTCCCAATGTCAGAGTACGGCTAGGTGGTTATAATGTCTGAATAAATTTCATGCTGTGACTGAAGACTCTCGATGGCAGGTGGAGATTGACAATATGAAGTTCCATTAAAAAGTCCTTTGCTTTGCTAATTCTTGACTCTCTTTACCGGTCAGTAGTCTGCTCATCGATCTTGCCTGACTGAAATAGAATTTCCCCATTCTGGCTGCCTGAGCCAATAGATTCCATTTGCAATATACTGAGTTGTGAAAAAGTAGGAAACTTCACCCTCCTGAGATCAGCATCCCAAAGAAGGCTGGCGTCACCTGGGCAGGGCAGCATGTCTCTCCTAGCTTTCTTCTTTCCCAAGCGAGACTGAGATTTTTAGATTTCTTTCTTCAAGGTTTACAAAATGATTGTAAATGCATATGAAAGACAAAATGCCCTTTGTGAAGACCATCAGATCAGGTTTATTGCAGTTCTCCTCTTCCAGTTTTTCTGTTCCCCTCTTCTGTCATTTTCTTTTTTGTGCTACCCTCACAGTCCAGTTCTCTCTCAGCAGTCACTTGTGTGGGGAATTTTTGCCCCCAAGTAATGCAAAGCAACCAGAACCCACTTAAACTGCGTATGGATTCCACCTGAAAAAGGGTATTACATGTGCTATTTCTTGCAAAAGACAGAGAGGTTGAGATAACCTCACGTTCTCGCTGTTCACGGGATGCTGAGCTCAGGATATACCTGTATATGGCTTCCACAGGGCCATGATGTCTTTCTAGGCTTGGCTCTTTGCCCCTATCTCCTATCGTAATATTTTAAGTACTAGCAACAACTTGATCCTTGAAGATGCTGAATATGCCAACATCATTTCAGCAAAGCATTTAAGCAAGCATTACCTTAGAATATGGGAATAGTTCCCATGGGGACTGTACTTCTAACCATGTGCTTACTTGCCTTTGGACGAAGTGCTAAGTGTTGGCTGAACAGATCTGGCAGAATTCAGCCCTTGCTCTTACTCATTCCAGAAACTTCCCCCTTGTCACACTTGAACAGAGTTTGCATGTAAGTTTAGCTAATGCCGTTAAGCAGTAGGTTTTGTGGGTGACAGATTTCATTTGGGGTATCTTTTACTTGCCTGCAATGAAGATTCCTTATATACCAGTGAACTAGAGGATGTAATTTTAAAGGGAAATTCAGGAGGAAGAGCAGTTTAATAGAATTATAGATGTGCGGAGACAGTACTCCTCACACCTGGGAAAACCAAAATAAACCATTTCAATCACTGAAGGGAAGATAGGAATTAAAACCATATGGGCAAAGTATTTGTCCTTTACAGCAATGTAAATCTGAAGGCGCTGATGGTGATGAATTTGATGACTGAGACTTAAGTGCATGTTGAGCCCTGTCCAGGTAGATGCTAAATGGAAATACGCATATTTTACATATGATGGAGATTGCTGAAGCTCCAAGGTGTACTTCATCTGCCTGTGTAGAAATCAGGACTTTTTATATAAATTTTCATCTGAGCTTTGCAAAGAATTGCAGTGCAAGAGTTGTTCTGCAGAGGAAGAGGAAGCAAAAAAAAAAGTCTTGCCTTCTCAAAATCATGTTATAAAAAATTCTAAACACTAATTTGAGACTTCATAGTGAATTAAACTCCTTGAGTAAGCATTGAAAGACTAAGACACAAGGAAATAACTGGACTTTTTGCTACGTAGTTAGCTGCTCTGCTGCTCTGTGCCTCACCAAGGTTTAGACACATTCCCTGTAGCAGAGAAAGCTGTGTCTCAAGTTGAGCAGTGCTCAGTATAGGTTTCTGCTTCCATCTCAGTAGAGCTAGATTATGTGGGATGTTTTATTTGAGGAGTTTCATAAGGAAAAAACTCCTCCCTGAGTTTCTCCAAGCACTCATACTCCAGCCCGCAGACTCTCTAGGTGAGTGTCTGGTAGTGAAAGCACTGTAAAGTGAAATAAATTTCCAGCTATTTTGCAGCCCTTTGGGACATAAGGTGGTGGATGAGCATATGACATGATCATCCTCTGTGCTTGAACACGGAATCTCGTCTTTAAAAGGAAAAAATATTACTTCAATAGCATATTTGTAGTTTCCCTTAGACAGAATCCCTCCAGACAAATTCAAGCCTCACCCGTTGTTGAGAGGGACTGAACAACTTAGGGACCAGCTGCCATGCATTTCAATACATGTTGGCATTTAGTCTGTTAGCTGTTAACTTAATCATTAAATCGCTTATTTTCCCTAGCAAAAGCTTTTTGTCTGAAGGCTCCATATCTCAGCCAGCATCTGCTTCCCCCTGCAAGACTACGACATTGTTAAGTGAGCTAATGGACAATACCTGCAGAGATGAGGGGAAAATGCACTGACACAAAGCGGCTCCAAACCTGATGTGAGTTAATGTGATTTACAAGACTTTTAGCACCTCTGTTATGGGAGACCTGGAGGAACCAGTGCACATTCTTCTGTAGAAGGTCCTGTCTACAACCCAGCAGAAAGACAGTATCTCAGTGAAGAACCTCCTGTCTAAAGCTGCCATCTCATGAGTATTTTTGTGTCAGTTATGGCTGTCTTCTAAAGGCTGAGAATTGCTGTAAGCGATGAAGTGACTGGGACTTAGGAAAGGGTCTAGTTCAATACTTTTTGTCACAGCAAGAAATGGTTAACATGGGGAGAGACTGGAATTAACTGAATTGTTCAGCCATAGCTCATCTACTGTTCTGTCATGAAACCATCAGGACTGCCATTTTATTACTCAGCCAGGACCTGGAAGAATATTTTAGTGGGACAGAGTAGATAAAGTGGCAAGGAAAATAGTAGGTAGCACGGGAATTATACAACTGTTATTATAGCTTGTTTCAAAGATTATTGTAATTTAATTGATCAATTAGATAAAATTATATACTAGCGTGCTGCTGGCACGGGCCTAGATGGGTGCTACCAGCATTTGTAATGTCCATTGTATCAGCCACAGATATCTTTAAAATTATTTACTTGATGGAAAAAATGTTTTTATTAGAGCATTACTTCTTACCTTTACAGGATTATTTAAACTAGCAATTGGAGTTGTGGCTTGATACTGTCCCTCTAAGAAGTATTCTGCTAAGCATACAACCCATAGCTCTTGAGACAGGCACATTTTGACTAGCTTTACAGCTTCACATACCAACTTTTACAGTGATTAGAAAAAAAAACCCACATCAGGAGGCTAACCTCCATACCCAGGTTTAATTTCCACCAGTTAGAAACTGCTTTTTTTCCTAATGTGTTAGTTGTTGGTTTTCCCCTCTTCTTGTCATATTCATCTTTATTCTTTCAACACATATCAGCAATTTCAGCATAATTTGGTCATGCGAGGCTTTAAATAACATAGTATTTAAAAATAAAGAGACCTTTTGTTCACAGTTGTCTCTAATCTGGACAGATACTTAGCTTGTTTTAATAAGTAGCCTCTCTTCACCACCTTTCACTGCTGAGTGATCTTGCTACTCTGGTCTACTAAAACACGGAACATTTTCTAGTACTGCTCTTGTACAGAAATGGCGTCTTTCAGTGTGATTTCAAAGCTTTTCTGAATAAAGCTTCAGCAGTCCTGTGTATTGGGCAAACATAATTACCACAAAAAAGTTATATTCAATTAAATGAAATGTTCTCAGAAAGTATCTGATTTTGTCTAGCAATATTTTGTCTTTTATTCACAAGAAACAGTCTAAACTCTCTTTTTACCCAGCTTTTATTATTACCTTTTTTGGCTTTTGTGTCTAATAAATGCCAGTGTTTTGCATATGTACATTTGACAAGAATGGAAAAGGCTTTGTTCAGTTTCCCCACAAGAAAGAAAAAAACCCCCCTTTGTCTAACTAATCCTAATTGTGACAGTTGTGCTGAAGCAGGGAAGTAAGGCCCTTCCCTTAAGTAGAACAAAATGAGTGATAAACACGGATAAACATGGATCTCTGTGCTCTGTTTGATGTCAGCCAAAGCCTAGCCAGGCTTTTCTTCCTGAGAGAGCAGTCATAAGAGGAGGTTATGTGCTAAGCGCTGGATGGCTGAAATACTTCTGGAAGGCTGAAATCTTCCCTGGCCTTTAACTCCACGTGCTGCATCGGCATGTTGCCAGGAATACAGAAGATTAATATTTTCTGGTAACTATTTGGAAGCATTCAGCTGAGTAACAGGGTAGATATTCTACTCAGGAACTCATTTAGTGTGCTTATGTGTTTCTAGTTTATACTACAATGAGATGAGTTACTAGCCAGACGCTCAGGACAAATGATGTGCTTGCGGTTTGATTCCCCCCTGCCATGCACTTCAGGTGGTTGTTTACACCTGTGTGGAGTGGATGCAAAGCAGCATAAAGGGATTCTGCCACTTGTATTTGTTTTATATACGCTGCTATGAATAAGGTGAAGAGAGAATTGCCGAAGGGGAGCAAGGCGGGTGCCTGCTGTTTCCAGTCTTATGCACGTCGTGCGCTGCAAGTGGACCTGTAATATGCAACCATGGACCTTCTTGGTTTGTAACGCTCAGGGAACCTGTGCAAATGTTATAATCAGCCCTCCATCACGGGGCAGTCCAAAAGCCATCCTAGGACATCAAGGTCCCAAATTCCTGAACCTGTTCTTTCTGATTTTGAGCATTTTTACCTTCAGCTTGCACAGGGTAAAGGACTGCAAAAGACAGATCTGGGCTAATCAAGCTGATGGTCTTGTTCTATCAGCAGATTGAAAGATGAGATGTACTACTAGCTTCTTTAGGGTAAAAATGTAGATTTGTTCCCAGCCTGTGCAATTTTCATTGTTCTTCAGGGGGAATGAGATGGGTTGAGGACAAGAACCTGAGGATGAAGAAATTGTTTCTAGTAGAGGTGTGTTGTTCTACATTTGCTGTGTGGTATTGTAAAACAGGGCAGGCATTTGCAAATAGCAAACTGAGATGGGGAAAAAACTAAATGAGATGTCTATGTTTGTTCTGCAAGTCCATAGCAGATGCAGATATCAGTGTTAGTGTTTATGAATCATGTGCTTTAACCAGCTCTCACTGTTTTAATGCTAATGAATAGCCTGGCTGTGACACAACAGCCTGTAGTAAGGCCTGTTGCACTCTTTTTGTTGTCATGTTACTGCTCATCTCTCAGTCTTGCACTCCCCCGAGCAGGAATATAACCTGGAAGGTGCAGAAGTTGACTCCACGTGAGCAGACTGTACCTAGCTAAGAGCTGCAGGATCAAACAGTGGAGTGGTGAGGCAGGAGCTGTGGCTGAGTCACGCTTCCTCCCTCAGGCACCTCGTTTAGTGCTAATCCTACACCTACATGGGGCACTGAGCAAAGTCTCAGTCCAGGTCACGATTAACCATGAGGTGAGTGTCCCTTTTCATTAAATTTGATGCTTGCTAAAGACTCCAGGCAAAGCATGAAATATACTGGGACCCTGGAAAAAGAAAACACACAAAACCCCCTCATGTCCATCTCTAAAATGATATGAGTAGTGTATCTGATTTATGAAAAATATATAAATGTGACTTGGGAACAGCTTGCGCTTTCACACTAAATAAAAGGAGAAGACAGAAGAGGGAACTCGAATGTCTATGAGCATACTCATGTATACAAATGACTGTCATAAATCTTTTTGCATGATTGCTTTGCTTTGTGGCATCTCTTTGGGGAGTTCTACAGGGGAAAAAGCCTTACAGTTTGGGAAACTGGAAAAAAAAATTGCAGAAGAAAATGGATTTGCTGATATAATTATGCAATTCATGTAGAACACATTTGGTCTGCTAATCAGAATGGAGGGAAAGGCCTATCAAGTGCTGTTGGTTTAAGGGAATTGAATTAAAAGACCAAATATCCTAGGTGAGACTGCTGCAGCCCTCAGGAGGCAGGCCTGGCTCTGGAGGCACCTGGAGGCAGAGCCCTGCAAACCCTGCTAGTGTCTCATGACTGAGGAAAGAAAATACTTTTTTCTTGCAAGATGGGCTGGAGAGAAACAAATTCCTCAGCTAGTACAAATCGGCCTTGACACTGGTGCTCATTCACATTACCTGCAGATTTGGTCCACAGTGTCCTCAGTCTAGGTTTAAAGTCACTCCTGATTGTGGTCTAGCTCCATCAGCCTGAAGCTCAGAGTAGGATGCAGAGCTCCCCAGAAAAGCAAGATGAACCCTGGGGAGCTCATCTCCCTGTGGGGATTAGCGCTGTCATGGTCAGACCAGATCCTGTACCCAACCTAACGCTCCTCTGTGCAACAGCTCTGCCCTGCTGATTTCCTCAAAGCGTTGTTCCCTTGCGTCATGTCAGGTTGGATGGTGGGTGATTCTTAGTTATCCTTTTGATGTGTAAAGGAGGAGTGAGTGAATGAGATTATTCAGAAAGAGATGGCAGAGAGGGGAAATGAGTGGAAAGACAATGGAAAAGGAACAGCTAAACTGTTTGTGCCCTTGTAGTGTGGTTGACAGTGTTGTGCTTTTCCAGGAAAGCTCCATCCTCTGGCAGGGGGGAGAAGTCTTGCTCACCAGACCCAGGCTAAAGAAGTGTGACTGGCAGCTCTGTGGCTTGTTCCTGCCTCTGGGATTGTGTGGTCCTGATGTTGGTCTGAGCTGTACCTCCCACTGTCGCTCACGAGTAATCTTGCTGGAGCCCAGGGCATGCCTGAGAGGTATTTCTGCAATTAATAGTTTGCAGAGGAATTCCTGTTAATTAGCTGGGCTTTTGCAACATGCTTGTGGAATAGTTAAATAATATATAAATAATATTAATAGTTAAAATAATATTAATAGTTAAATAACTATTCAAGCTGCAATAAAGTATCTCCAAAAAGGATATTTGGATAGTAAGGAAGGATGTACTTTGATGGCATTGAGGACTTTTTGCAAACCATGGTGAATGTGATTTTGTTTTCTGAGCAAGTGTATGCGCATATGATAGAACAGCCCAGAGCAATACTCATGATGGTGCCCTCGTACCTGTCCTGAAATGACCATAAATGATGCCAGGGAGTTCAATCAAGCTGATCTCTCCTGCTCTTCCTAACATCAGCCATCTGGCTTCATAGCCTTTGTGTTGTGCATGACCAGCCAGCTGGCCATCTGTACATCTCGGCTTCCAGACCCCTAAGCCTCCCTTGGACATCACCTACCTTCGGGGCTTGAAGAGCTGCTCAGACTTCCATGAAGGTGTAACTCCAGAGAAACTACTTCCATCATATTCGGTGAAAAGAGCAGTAACCACATGGAAAGGCCACCACCTTTTCTTTCTGTCATTCAACTGTGATGCAAAAGGGAAGAAAAGCAAAGATTATAGTAAAGTTGCCGTTAGTATGGGAGAGCAAAGTCCTCAGCTGCTATACGCTGCTGTGATTTTTTTTTTTTAAGGAGCTAAGCTTGACTTTGATAGAAATTTGTTCCTTTCAGTTGAAAGCCTCTGAATTTTGAAAGTCACTAGAGGCTCCCTTTTGCCTTCCTTCCCAGAGTTTTTGAAGAAACCAAAGAGATTCATGCTAAAATGGGAACCACTGAAGCTTATTCTGTGGTCTTCTCATCCTGTGCTCAATTCTTCCATTCAAAGCATTTGTTTAGACAGACAACCCCCAGCAGAGCCAAGCTTTGTCTGACATCCATTAGCACGGGCGAACAGGGGCTGCCTTGGCTCATCTACCGAGGCATTTACCTGAGACTTAGAATTCTCTTGTAAGTCCCAACTACAGCTGTAGGAAGGCTGTCTCCTCTTCACCTCTCTGGCAAAGGGAGCACAGCCTCAGTCCAAAGGACTTGACTAAGGTCAAGGTAGTGGCAGGCTATCTGTAAGCAGCAATTTCATCTGGGGAGCAATATTTTGGCCAAGAGGCTTGTAGGTAGAGTACCATGTCCTAGTGCTTTGTAGAACAGAGTAACAGAGAGAGGATGGGATGTATCTTGCTGTAAAAGCCATTCTGTATGCTTTTGAAATGATCTTTGATAACTCAGAGAAAGGTGCAGCTGTGCCTTTCATTGAACAGCAACAAGGATGGTAAAAACTGCTTACCCCTACTTATGCAGGCTTTTCTTTTACATTAATAGCCATCCCTTTCCCTGGCTGGGCTGCCAGGGACTCACTTAATTCATGTGCTCAGCAGACTAGCAGGATGGAAACTGTGCCACAAGCAGTTCTTGCTGCTGTCATCCAATTTTCCATGGGGCGTGTAACATTAGTAACTGGATGCAACAGGATTTGGTGGATTATTTCCTTGTGCTGGAAATCTGTGTAATCTGCCCTTTTCTCAGTCCTCCCTCCATTTTTATTGGAAGCCAGCTCTGCTGCAATTTTCCAGGCACAGGTTAATAGGATAGATTAGCATTTCATTACTATGCTTATCTTATTGTTCTTTGTGTGACACCGACCATGAGTTTGAAGTGCTGCATAAAACATGAGAGACAAGCCCCCCTCATAAAAACAATCTTTAGATCATAACGAGACTGATCCTGCTGGCACTCGGGAGGCAGCGTGCTTGTTCCCATTCACCTTCACGGACCGTTGTTGGGAGCACGGGTGTTTGTACCAGCTTTCTGTAACAAAATGCCTTGTATGCGGCTCTTCAAAGGTAGATGCAGCATAATTAGGAAGGGAATTTAAAAGGTTTCAGCAGGAATTTTCTAAAGCTCCCAAGTCATTAAGGAGTGTAAGAAAGAAATTCAATGACTTCTCTACTCTTGAGGCCAATACATGCTTCTGAAATCCCACTTATTTCTGCTTGGGGCCTGATCCAGTCACTGTTACTACACTGCTTGTAGAGCACCTTGCTCTCTGCCCTATGTGTTCTGTTTAACCTTGCTAGCTTGCATGGGCTCTGGAGGATGGCTTCACCACCCTGTGCTCCTTGGGATGAACTGCAGTGTGCCTTCATTTTATACCTTGAGTACAAAATTGGTTTTGTTTTGTTTTTTTTTTTAAGGTTACCTAGAGCTGATTTCTTTTGTCTATATGTGCACTACCATGGCCTGTGGTTTTCCCTCCTGGGGTTTCTGTCACCTCTTCCTAGAATTACTGGCCAAGGGAATAGCTCAATAGCAGATATTAGTTTCTCAGCAGTTTGAATCACTAACTTTAGAGTCTTAACTATGGAGTTAAGAGCCTGGTTGTATCAAGCCTGACTACACTTTGGTTTCTTAGCATATATCATAAACTAGATTTTATCTAGTGAGCTATGAGGCGTTAAGGTCTCATTAATGATGAACTCTTTACCCTGCTGAAGCCCATAGTGGCATTTGTGTTGTTTCTCAGCCTGTGAATCGTACTGTGATGATACTGCTGGCTCTGATGTAGCTTGGATAGAGACTGTTCCAAACAGTAACTGGATGTTTGAAACTTTCATCTCCTGACCCTGCTGCCCTCTGATCTTTTCAGAGGGGAGCTGAAGGAGCCAAGCAGGAAAAAAATTCTTTTTTTTTCTTTTAGTTACTATTTTTTGAAAAACAACCATGCTTCATTAGCATGCAGGCTGAGTGTCACAGACCATTACCATCTCAAGCAATGATTTTCAGGCCTCTTTAGAGCTAGAGCGTGAGTCTGGAAACCCACCAAATGTAGAGCCGTTGGACCTATTTCCCATCGGATTTACTTCCACCTGTGCGAAAAAGTGCAGAATCCACCCAGGAAAAAATAGCAGAGTTTTGCACAGGTTTAAATTACTGCAGAGTGTGAGGGTGAAGAGAATATGGCCCCATACTTCTCTGTGAAAGACAAGTAGTTCACAAAAAAGAATGTGATGTGGTTCGTGTTGTTGCTTTGCTAAGCCCAGGGGCCTTGTCAAGTTGGTTTGGGAGACTGACACTTTCTTTACAGCTTTCTACCTCTAGGAATATTGTGGGTTTGGAAGGACAAACTTGACGGAGAAAGGACTAAACTATGCAGCAGATAACACTGTGGCTGTTGATCATGATGTGTTAAGAGTGTTTGATTTTTTTTTTTTATTAGGTAAAATAATGGTTGTTTTCCTCTAATCAAAGAGATTTGTCTTTTCACTCAACCTCCAGCCTCCCAATCATGGTCTTTTCCCTGTGTTTTTTCTTCTTTTTTTTTTTTTTTCTCTCTCTCTTCCGCTTTAAGTGCAATCAACAACAACAGACCAGGTCTACAGCAGTTTGATGTTTATAAAGTGGTCCAATCATAGCTTCACTTCTGGGAAGGAGTAAATAAATTCATCAAGCAATTGATGCTTTTGCGCTGCTGCTATGATAAATGTTGCAATCAATTATATCAGTATGCTCAGACTGCAAGGAGCAGAACTAACCAAACACTGCTGCCTGACAGGAATGACAACAAGACAATATGTGTTGCCTCTCTTTATGCTTTGTATTCGTAAACAGAGCTCTCCAATTATACTAATTTGTTTGTTTGGATTAGGCAATAGATTAAGAAATGTTCTTAGTTAACACTGGAGCATAACATGCATTAATATTTTCGCAAACATGACATAATTCTCTTCATCGGGCCGGAATCAGCCACGCGGTGAGTGTAATCTTATTGACTTTGAAGTTGCACCAGCTCCATGACGTTGGAGCATGCCGAAAGAGCAGCCACGCGGCTGGCTGGGACCTCTACTTACTGCAGCACAGAAAGAGATCCAAATGTCACCTACTGCATGCAGGACAAGGACGGTGTATGTAGGTAGCATTTGAGAATCACCTGCTTCCCCAACTGACTTTGGATTCCTCTGGAAACCATGGTACCGATCCCAATACTGAAGGTGTTTGTTCATTGTTGTGTTTTGAGGAGGTTGTAGGTGGTAGTTTTTTAGGAGATTTTTGTTGTTTCAGCTCAGGACTGGCAATAATAAGATAGCAACTGGCTTTTGTTTGATTTCTACATTGGACTCAGCGCTCTCGCTCTTTTGTTCCTGCGTGGCGTTTATCACAGTCATTGCGTGATGTGATTGCAAAACTGAAGATTCGTTAGAGACGTGAAAACCAAACGAGCAGGTAGCACAGTGTAAAACCTAAAGCGTATTTAACGTTATTTAAGACAACCTTTCTTTGATCACAAACTGTGAAGAAGGAAAAGCATTGAATGAATTGAAGGAAATTAATTAATTCCACAGAGGGAGTTCTATTTCCTCCTTTGAAATTAATAAACCGCTAGCAGCTTTTCAGAATTGGACATTGTCACTAAAATACCTAGAAACGAGTGCACCTTATAGCCTAAAGTAGAAGTAAACATACAACTGCTTCTTTTTGGTCCAGAGTTCATGTGACAGCATGTTTATTTGACACTTGGAATTTTAAAATTCAACAAGCATGTGTGGGCCCCATATAAATGGCTGATGTAGAATTCATCTAGTGTTTCATTTGTACTCTAGATTTCTATATTACTTGCATGCAGCAATTAAAGCCAGAACAGAGGTCGGTCTGTGGTGTGCCATCACAAGAGCTTTATTTGCCCTGTCTGCTGTCTCCCTTACCTCATTTATTTGATGTTCAGGTGCTGTGGTGGGGTAGCTTTTGCTCTTTTTGTTTAGGGGGAATGGAGAAGAGCCATGTCCAATCCTCCTTTAATGGACAGTACTGGCATGAATTTCGGATTTGTTTGCAGGTAGAATTTGGGTCAAGAAATAGGTAATTTGTAGCATAGGATCAAAATCAAACTTCCCTTTTTCTGCCTCTACCTCTGAGAGGAGACTGAACATAAATGACAATCTCATCTATATAAACAGCTGTTGTTGTTTGTGTTTTTCTTGGGGGAAAAAAAAAAAGAACAAAAATACTGCAAATTGATGAGTTACCCTAGCAGGTGTGAGGCCAGGGGTCGACCCAGCAGTGCAGCTGTGTCAGGACAGATCAGAATAGGGCCAGAAATCCCAGTGTGCACAAGACTGTTGCAGGTGTGGGGAGTTCATGCAGCTAGTTCTCTGTGGGATCAGCCCACTTTTCTGATCCAGCCAGAACCAGTGGTGACTTGGAAGAAAGCTCTATGAGAAAATGAGTGCAAGTTTTCAAACTGAGAGCGTGATCCTCTGCATTTCACATATCACACATTCAGCAATTTACTGGAATTGGTAGAGGGTCTGGTTCATTATAGTGCAGCATGGGTCATAGTCACTGAAGCATAAACTGAAAAAAACACAATATGTAACATCCTTATTAAACACAGAGCATGGTCTGCAATCTGAAAGAAGGAAGGCTGGGCCCTGTAATCTACTCTGCAGAGAACAACTGTGCAAGAATTTATAAACGACATTTACAAATGATCAGAGGAATACTGTGCTAATAGCATCCAGACAAAAAACTCACTGGAAGATAAGAAATGGGTTTCAGTCCGCATAGCAGTTCATCGTTGGCGGCAAAAGGACTTTGTCTTTTTAGCATTTCTTCCAAGTATTCATCTGCCTCCTTATCAAGAACTTGGGCTTTAATGTAGTGGAGTTTTGAGTTTCTAAAGAAGGTGCTTTTTGTGTTTGCAAGTTGAAGGCTGGTTGTGGGCATCATTTACTCTGTTGTCCTGCCGTCTACTTCTTTATCTGCCGTAGCACACATAATGAACACAATTATGTCAGGATAAAGCAAGTGTCTGATTTACAGCCTCTGCTAAAGAAACAGTACAAGTCTCCTCATGCTGCCCCAGGCTGAAGGTCTGCCCGCTGGATCGTGTAGGCAGACTGCGTTCTCTAGATGGGACTGATGGGCAGCCAGCTAGTGAAGGTCTTCACTCGTTTTTCAGATTAGAAAAGCCCACCTTATACTTTCATGGGCTTCTGTGTGAATGGAGGGTGCTGGGATTTTGTAATCGGAGCCAATATGGGAAAGGATTTTGTGATTCCTGGCAATCCCACATGTTGCAATGATGGATTTTGGGATTCTGAAATGAAACAAGAACTATGAGAATTTCACATCCTCCTTAGTCTCCATCTTCTCCAAACATGATCAAGGAAAAAGCTTTGATAAGCATTGGATGTTGAAATTACGTTCAAAATGACCACCCCTTCCACCCCTTTTTCTTTACCTCCAAAAACTAACTTTTTCAGGAATTCCCAAAATAGTGCTGAATACCAATGCTATTCAGCTGGAAAGGAAAACCTTGCTATAAATACAAGCATAAATAACAGGCACAGTGTACTTTGCAGAAGGACTCTCTAAAGCTTTCTTGGCTGAGACACCAGGGAATATCACAGGGACTTGGCGTTTCCAGGGAAGCTATTTTAAGTTATTCTGGAAGAAGAGAGTGTGATTTCATACTTACTTTTCCATCTTGCATGACTTCTTGTAAACAGGCACATCTTAAATACAGATAATTGGGTGAAAGGGAAGAAAATCGTGTCTCTTTTATATAAAAGTAATTGCTGTCGCATCTAGGTACTTCTGAGACAGGTACCAAGCTTTGTTCTTAAATCGCTATGCAGACGTGGTTTGCACTTGCCCTGAAAAGCAGCGTTTTACCTTTCCCTTCCGTAGCTTTCAGGAGCAATACAAAGTAGGCTGCTTACTTGAATCTCTGTGCTTGACCTCTGTATTGGGATGCTGCAGTTTTCAGCTGCTTATTGCAAGACAGCATGCCCTTGGTGCAGATGTGCCACCTCTAATATTACCTAACGTTAGTAGCTTTGGTGAATGGGGACTAATTTGCTACATCCTCACCTGTGGTTGTGGATATATTTGTGGTGTATTTTCCTTTTCAATGTGTAATGTAGCTTTAAGTTTACTGTCCAGTGAATTATGGCAGTACCATTAGCGAAACAGATTTATTCTTCACCCAGCTTTCTGCTCTGGCCATTGTTGGCAGTGCATTTAGACAGCTTGACAGGGAGGAACCAAACAAAGGAAACAAGCTTTTAAATGCAGGGAAACAAGGTACCATACTGCGGCTAGTTGTGAGCTGTTCTGCAAAGGCAACCAGGCAGGTAAAGAAAAAGCTGTTTTGAATTTCAGACTGATTATAAATGACAAGTTATCAGGGAGCATAAAGAAGGAACTCCTGCACGTTTCATAACACCGATACCCTTTGTTAGACTACAGTCAAAAGTAGGCTTTGACTTGAGACTGCAGGAGAATACAAGATGAGAGTCTATAAAGATGGAACATATTGATCTTCTCTTTATCTTTTCAAAGCATTAGTCTTTTGTCAAGGGTTCCTATTTTTGTATAGCACGATGTCCCTATCTTCTAATATTTTGTGCATTTCAGTATACCTTTTTTAGGGAAATATTACATTAATGTTTTCTATAATTACATTTTTTAACTAAATGTTTTTGACTAATGAAACACATATATTTGTAAAAAAAATTTTATCTGCAAAATGAGATAGTAAAAATGGGTCTGTTTCCTAGCCTGGCATGAAAGCACACAGCTTCGTGTTCCTCACTGAAGATATATTGATTTATATGAACTAAGCATCTTGTTCTCTAAGCCCCAAATCAGAGTGGGTTATTTTGAAGTATGCTATCTCCTATAAACTCTAAAAAGGGAAGACTTTAGTAGGGAGACTGAAGATATACAAATAACTGATTTTGTTTGTTTGTTTGTTGACTAAATCAAAACACTGGTGAAGAGAAATATCCTGATCCAAAACGAACCTTTAAGTTTTTTCCCTGTAATGGAAAAAAAAAAGTTCTGTAAAGTCAGAATTCGGTCCACTTCATATCAGAGTGTCATTTAGACACTCTGAGTGTCATTTAGAAATGTAAAACTTAAAAAAGCGGAAAGATGTGAAAATTTTCAAACAAAATAAGCCTTTTAAAGTTTATTTGAAAAAATCCTACTAACAGTTGCAATAAATGCTTTTGGCCCATTTTTGAGTGTCTAAATTCTATTTTTCAGTGAATGAAATCATCTCCCAGGTTAGCTAAGGCCCTTGTCCCCTTGTGTCTTGAGCACAGAGTGCTGTTGAGTCATTGCCGTGTTCTGACAACATAGAAATGCACCACTGGTGAATTTCCAAGAAATAAGGGTTGACTACTGCTTTCTAATAAAATATGGTGGTGTAATACGATAAAAACCCCACAGCCATTATTCAAGGTGCAAACCTTAAGAAAAACTCTTAGTTTGTTTTCGGTGAGGAAACTTGAACTGAATCTGTGCCAAATCAGGTTCTTAATCCACAGCTGCTATAAATCAAAGAAGAAAAGAATTAAGTTTCAATTGACTTTCTTGACTTCAAGCATCAAACAAAAATCACTTGAAAGATGGAGGGAATTCTGCAATCTAAAATTCAAATGCATTGCACTCAGTAAGCTCACCAGACTGCTTTTGAGGGTGCTGTAGGTCCCCAGCATACCGAGAGCCCCTTTGCAGAGGCAGGTAGCCCAGCTCGGAGATTACAGCTGTGTTAGCTGGGGCAGACTGAACAGAAATGAATAAAACAAATGGACTTGCAAACACACAAATATTGAACGATTCATTGTTCTTTACAAGTTTTGCTTCCCAAAGTGGGAAGATCAGTATAGAATCTATTCATAGATGTGACAATAGGACACATTTATTCATCTGAAGACTAAGGGAGTTTATAGTTTTGGAAGATTTTCTTTTTCCTGTTTCTTCTTTTCTGATTTTAAGCTTTTCTTTCAACTCAGTACAGAAAGTTTATATTTCTTTTCTAATCATATAAGTTGCTTCATGAAAGCAAGAATAAATGGAGTGCCACAAGCTTTTTGTCTGAAAATTTTTCACAGGTTTTAAAGGAACCTAATAAATAACTATATTTCTTTCTTCTCTTCAACAAGGAAGAGTTGGGGCTTTGCATCTTTAGAACTCTTCTTGTTTCTAAGAGCAATAGAGAATTCAAAGGTCCACGAGTCTGTCTGAAGTTGTATAATTTGATTTTGCTCTATTTTTCACTTTGATGGAAAATGAGAATTTGCCCTCACATCTGGCAAATCTGAGATCAATATTTTTTAAAGTCTGTGAATGTTTTTACAGCCAGTTCTACTGTTTGTTTTCTGGAATTTCAGTGCTGGTTTAAAATATCACCTGTTCCTGTCTTTGTTATTTTAGTGGACCATTCTAGATGGTAGTAGAGTTAACGTACTGGTATTTCTGTTATGTGCCAATTCCATTTCCAACCTGTGCTATCAGAGGAATACATAGAGAAAAATTCCTATTCTGTCTTGCCTCCAGCATGATCCTTCTTTCAATTTTTCTATAAATCTATGTGAAAGTGATATAGATTCATTTGGGAGTCCTTGCTTGAAAGGCTCATTTTGGTATGATGATATGGAAAGTTTACTATGTTCAGAGATTGTCCTTCTCCCACTGAAGTCAGCAGAGGAATGCTTGGGGCTATATCACGAGCTGTTGGAAACTGGTGTAGCTCCATTTACAGCTGTAGGATCACGCCATGGTGTGAAAACAAATGCTAGAGGCATTTTAAAAAGACATGAACCTTGGGGTTTATTTGTGAATATTAATATTAAATTAAGTAAAAATGAAAAAGAGAGAAATTAGTATGAAAGAGCAAAAGAACTTCAAGAAACAAACAAAACATTACTTTTTAATTGGGTTGTGCATTTTCTAATTCCCTTTTCTAATCCAGTATAAGCAGTTGGCTTGTGACAATGTATTCCCAAAAGAATAAATAGTTTTCCTCTAACATACCAAATTGTGTCCATCATGGCAGTGTTTAGTGTCTTGTTGGCTATCAGATATAGATTTTCATTCCTTAAAACAAAGGGGTCTTGTCTTCCCTCTTCTCTGCACCCCAAAACTCCCAAATTCCCCCTAGGGTAAGAATTTTTATAAAATCATAGAATCATTTAGGTTGGAAAAGACCTTTTAAGATCATTGAGTCCAACCATAAAGCTGAATTATAAAGCTTGCTGCAAGTTCTTAAGGCTTTCTTATCTTACAGCTATGGGACTGTAATACTTTCTTTGGTAAGGAGATTTCCCAAGGTGGAGCCCTGCCTTTTGGTGTTATTCAATAGCATTGCTAGATCTTGGGCTGGGACTTAATGCTGATATTGCACTGCACTCCAGGCATTGTTTCGATGGTGCACAGTTCTCTGGTGGGTTAGGATACTCTAGTAGGAGCAGATGGCATATTAACAACATCTGCCTTTTCTTCTGACCTGAAGGTGAAGTTCCAGAAGTTACATGGCAGTAAGGACTTACAGTTGTAGTTAAGGCTCTTTACAGGTTTTTTGGGGATTGCTTTTTTTTTGTTTTGTGAATGCTGGAGTCAACCAAGTCAACCAAGACTAATGAGATGATTTCTGGTAGTAAAAATCACAAAAGAAATAATTAGGGAAAAAAATCACCCCAAACCTTGGTTCTGAGGCTTTGGAGTAATAAAATAAAATCCACAGTCAATGGCACAAGTCAAATGTCATCCAGTGGGTTTTTTTTTTTGTCTGCTGTGCATGCCTGTCTTTGCTAAGCTTACAAATATGTGAAACTATTGTGGATCACATCTGTAGAACCTGACTTTTATCAACAGCCAGAGGCTACGTATGTAGCCCTGGATATTGCTTAGTCTGCTGTCCAGGAGACCAGACATTTCTGAATTGACAACTCGTTACACAACACTCCAGTTGTGCCCACAGAAATGTGAGTCTGTTACTGCTCCAAGTTAAGTAGTTTTATCTTGCCATAATCCCTGGAAGTCCATGGTTCAGTTACTCACATCAGCCCAGAAAACCCCTGTGTGAGCATGCTTTGCACAGGTGCTCTCTTGTCAGCTGCATTTAAAGAATAATTTTTCTTTCTGGTTGGCCTCTATGCTGCAAGTTCAGATATTTGTGCAATTGAGAAACAAAGTGATGGAAGACATGGCTTAGAACTGTTGTGCATGCCACAGAAATTGCCCTTTATTTGAGATGAATTTGGGGTATGTTTATCTTAGTATTTTCCTTGTAGTTGTCTGCAGCATGCTTTGGAAAGCTAGGTGGGTATAGAAGAGCATATGTTCACTGATTCTGATACAGATTTTTCTTAAAATGAAGGTTTTACCTGACAAAGGTCAGACTCAGTACTGCTTGGTCAGCTTTCATGTTTGAATTTACACTGATGCTATGCACAATTAGTGGCAATTACATGAATTTACATTTTTAAGGCAGAGGATTTTCTCAGCACTAAATCTGGTCTTTATATCCAGCTCTTCCAATTACATTAGTGTTACAGTGTTATGTGGCAGTATTCACTTATCTAATTTTAGACTAGGCTATTTTAAGAGTAGTGTGATGTATTCATTTATGTCACACATAGAGTGGATGTTATAAAGATGCGCTATTCTTATCACTGCTGCCCATTATTATTTGTCTTGTCTATGTATTATGTGTCAGATGGAAGCATCTCACTGTCCCAGTCAAGATCAGGGTTCCATTGTAGATAAATGCTCCATTCAAGAATTGAGAACAAAAAGTTTGGGGAAAAGGGGATTGTAAAATACAGACTGAAGGATTCATCAACAGAATGAATTTGATAGTAATTGGTAGTTGCATCTGTGACCAGTTAAAGCCAGTGGTAAGACCTGTTCTGTGAATATTACTTCTGGCTCTATTACCAGATTAATTTACAAGTTTTTTACTTTAAGCCTTTTTTTACCCTCTGTTCCAAAACTGACTTGTGCATCCATGTGTTGGAAATGATACCTCTGCAAAAGGTATGCCCATTCTCAAGGCTTCCTAAATATTATTTCCTCAAACGAAAACTGCAGAACGTTTGCCTGCACAGGCAGTTAACTTCACTTACCTCCAGTTAGCCAGGTGACAATGGCATGATGTCTGTGTCGGGCTCTGGATCTTTAAGATGATGTATTACTCATGGGTCTGTTTTTATAGTGTAGTGAATGTTGTCCCCTCTAGAAATACATTATTCTTCCTATGCCACTCTGTCTTTTTTGGCTCACATGGGAAAGCGTCCCATGCCAAATCCTCTGAGCCGTAGTTTGCAATAATGCTGAAATTCCCTATCCACGTAGTGACCACAAATATTCTTAAGACCTAGGAGGAAGCCAGCCTCAGTTAATTTAACTACAGACACATCAGATGAATTTGAGATTTTTATTAACTTTTTTTTATTCTTTATTTTCTGTCCAGTCTACCCTAGACGCTATTGATAAGTCCATTAGACTCTGCTGTATTAACCTGCCTGCCTCTAGTTTCCTCTTGCCCTAACCCAATTTATGTTATGGTTTCCTCTTTCCCGTGTTCTAGAAGTTGCAGTATTCAATGTGACGGACAATTACTGTTTCAAGAGAATTCCACTAACCTTTTGTCAAAAGTTGAATAACCTCAGTCTATCACCTGAGCTGTCCTTTAGTATTTACCCTGGCAGGGTACCATACTAATTGTGTTGAACAAAGCACGCTAACAAGTGGTAGTTCTTGCTCAGTGCAATATTGTCTCTGCTAAATAGCAATTGAACCCCCTGTATTTTAAGCGGATGTAGTTCCATGCTTAACCTCTGTCAAGGCGTGTCCTCCCAGGGGCCTGCGTGCCTGAGGGGTGGAAGGGAATTACCAGCGCCAACAAAAGCTTTGCTCAGCACTGAGCAGCCTATTCACTGCTTGTTGCTGATCTTTGGTTTATGTAAATCAAAAGCAGCTCAATAGACTTTAAAGGATTTAACGTCAAGAAATTTTTGTAAGCTGATACAATTGGACACATGTTGGGTATAATATATAACAATAAATAGCATAAAGAAAACTACAGAACTGATCCTTTGCATTTCATGTTTCATTTATGTAGGTGAAATATGATCTGTCCTTTATGGCTGGTATTAATGTCTGTACTTGGGAAAATCAAGCCACAGACATAAAATATCTCCCTGTATTTAGTATCAAAAGCAGTAAGTGTTCTGTATCTGCAATTCTATATTGTGATGTAGTGGCTAAAGGCATACGCAGTTTGAAATGCTCTTGGGCTTGGCCAGAGACTTTGACACAGCAGTTTCACAGTAGAGGGTTTTGGTGAGAAATACTTTTCCCTCAAAATAAGTAAATATATAAATAAAAGAAGCACTTCATAGCCCAGAGCAAGATTAATTAAGAGGGAAAAATGCTTAATCTATCTGCTCACCATAGAATTAATGAATAATAGAGAATGTCTTCCCAGCATCTACAGCTGAAAGGGCTATGGATATCTGTGCGTGTCATACCTACATGTTTTTGTCTACCTGCAGCTCCCACACCATGTTGCTTTTTTGGTGTCTTGTAGCAGATCTGTGTTTTTTCCATGTTTTTTCTTTTTTTGGACTTCTATTTGTTTTAAGCTGCATATTGTCTCTAAATCAATTGAGATGAAGATTAATAAAAGCAAATTCTGCCACTTCCCTTATGGCAAGCTGTCCCCAGTTTTCAGATGGAGAAATTGAAAAGTAGAGAAGTTGTGTGGTCTGGAACAGGAAACAGCATAACAATTCTTTAAGAATTTGCATAGTGCAATATAGTCTTACATGTTCTTTGCCTACTGACTGGCTCATTTTCAAGTGCGTCTAAAAAGAAAAAAGCCTCAAAAACTGTCAAATGGGACTTTGTCCTTTACTGGGAATATATGGGAATTCAACCCAACTAGATGAGTTTGGTTTTATCATCCTACTTCCATCTGTTAAGGCTTCTCACTGGTACAGTTTATAGGGTGGAATTTTACCATACATCAACTTTTATCTTATTTTTTTAAGATGATATTTTTTAAAAATACATTGAAGACTTTAATCCTAGAAATGGTGTGGTTTCTATTTAAATATTCTGAACATCTCTGTTAAAGGCAGATACAAACTGTACTGAATGTTCTTTATTACTCACACGTGCACTGTCCCTGTGAAAGGCATCATACATGAGAGGCAGCAGTGCTTCTTCAGATTTGCCCAGTGACAAGCCACTGTATAGCTAGTCTTTGCAAAAAATGTCAATGTCAACTTTATTTGCCAAAACATGTTTTCTTCTTTCAGGCTGCCAGTTGTTGTTCCAAAATAAATGGAATCTAAAAATCTCATTATTTTTATTGTTTAAAGCCAGCATTGGGCTCAGCTCTGGGGGTCAGAAGGTAACAATACTAATTTACCCCTGTGCCGCTGCACTTAGAATATTTAATCTCTTATGACTTTGACATGATGACTGGCTGTGTTTCTTAATTTTGTTGTGAAGATTTTGCTGGAGGGCCATGCATCTCTTAATAATGTGCATCAAGACAGAGACAAGTAAGTAATGAATATTGTATGAGGCTCTTTTCCTACAAGTGGATCAGCCTGGGCAAACTCCTGCAGAAGTCCACAAGCCTTCACCTCATGGCAGAATGGGACTGTGACAATGATGGCCAAAGACTAATATACCCTGCTGAAACCAGTGCAATTCCAGTAGCAAAATATTCTCAACTATTATAAGCCAGTGATAATGTTCAGCTTTTTCATAGGTTTTTGGCTGGATCAGACAGGGAACAACATCCTTCCAGCTGTATTTGCTCCTCCGTTGGGGTCTACTGGCTATTTTAGTGCCAGCAGACAACTATTAAGTTCAACGTGTATCTGAGAAAGCCCACTTCTTTTTGCCAGTCCTTTCAGTAAACAGACTTCTACCTAAAAGCACAGCTATATTAAAAATATGCCTTAATATAAAACTTGATCTGGACAGTATTTTCTGCCTAAGATAATATTTGATTAGATACTGATAGAAGAGCTGACTGCAAATCATGTTACCACAAGGTTGGTTGTTTAAGGGTAAAGGTGAAAATGAGACAAATGGATTCCAAGGAGGAATTTAGGGTCACAGTCCATAGATGTCAACTGGCAGATAGAGCCAAAGATTGATTTGTTCCTGGGATTAGAAACACCATTCATGAACCATTTTTTAAAAACAGTACTAGCAGAAAGCAGTCTCTGGCTATTCAGAGTACGAGAGCAGAGACAGTGACTGCAGCAGAAGGAGGAACAGGGAACCAGAAGACACTATTGGTCAGCATGAAAAGCAGAAGCCTCAGCATGCAAACAGCCTAGCCATTGTTTAGGGTTTTGTAAGTTTTCTGGCAACAGGAACAAGTAAAGATGGATTTCAAAGAGTATAATGAGGTAATTTCTGTATCTGTAATAGCTGGATATTAAATTACATTTATATATCTCTTGCACATTTATATTCTTTCGAGAACTCTCACAAACATAGAAGCTGTCTTTGAAAACTTCCTAGATTTACTTACAGTGTGTGAGTCTCTGTCTCTGTCTTATCACAGTATCTCTGAAATTCCTTACAGTAAGTTATGGTGGTTGTCAAAAACATCAGTCTGCAACCTAGGATCCCAGTGCAGCGGCTGGCAGGCAGGTTCCGACCACCTTCCCCTTTTGAGGCACAGATGGACTGAGCCTCTCTGCTATTTGTGGGAGACGAGGTCCTCAAGTATGTTTTTCTGTTGTTGCGTGGAGTAAATCTAAGACCATGCAAATAATCTTTGATCACGGTGAATGGTGACAATCCTCTCTTAGCAAACAAGTACCTATTCTGAAATTACAGTAGGAGATAATAATAGAAAATGGATAGAGGACTATGCAGTTGGATTTTAAAAAGGTAGGAGCTCAACTCATTAAAATTGGTGAGAGCTGTAATGTTTATAAATTAGAGCTTTGTAAAATGTAAGCATGTGGGTTGAATATTTCAGTCTTGGCAGTTATTTATATTCCGGCTTTACAATGACAAGTTTATTGGGGTTTTTAATGCGTGTTTGGATAATTGTTGGGTTTTATCTGTATGCTGTTTACTACAGCGTGGTCATCAGCACAATATCGCAAGCATAAAAGCAGCAGATCTGCCTGCAATTGTGCTGTGTGTTATAAATCCTCTCTGCAGAGTCAACCTGTAGTTTTAATACAATATGCGAAATATATGGGTAGTGGATCTTCATGTTGCAGCTACAGGTGCTAGAACACAGTGCAGTCTGTACATGTGAAGAAGTGTCCCGTGTGCAAGTGGGAATTGCTGCAGTTTTAGAAGGAAGTGTCTCAAAATTCCATTTAGGAAACTTCTGTGTAACCTTAGTAAGTGAAATAGTGATGAGACTAATACTGCCAAAATTAAAAGGAGAGAGAGAGGTATATATATAATTTCTGAAATATGTGTTCAGATTTTAAGGTATTTATTTGATTTAGAACCATCCTCAAGGTGAAGTTAAAATTCAGCACCTCCAGGCTAATCTTGTGAATACTTAATCCCGGTGTTGTGCATAACTCTGAGTAGGTCTGCTGGTTAAGAATGAGAGTCTTTGCAGACTGTAATTGTGACCCCACTAATAAATGCTTATGGCATTGTGTCTGTAATAAGTATAGCAGAGAGGTCATCTTACTGAAATAAATACATTCATCTTGGTTGAAACCACAGCACAGCACACTGTGTTGTCATTGTGCACTAAGTAGACTGATTATACTCAGAGGTTTCCAGTCCCCATACATCTTTCACTTTCTGAACCAGCACTAAATGTTCCCAGCATAGAATCACTGCATGGAAATCCCTTATGGCTTTTGGGCTTCCAGCCTTTTTAATGCAATGAGACGGATACCAGGTTGGGGATTCCTCTCTCTGCCTTACCTGGCCACAGCACTTCTATGCTAGCAATAACAGGCATTTGGTCAACTGTGAACATGCTCCAAAGCCTCTACATCAACATGAGCAGAGTGTCAGCCTGAAGCTTAGGGACCCGGCAGTGTCTTGTTGCAAGAGAAATTATTTGTCTATTGGCCTTCTCATGCTGCTATAATACCAGCTTGCCATTCTTCTCCAAAGCTGCAGAAGAAAAGATAAGAGGCTAGTTGGAACTATGGTAAGAAGGGGCAGCACAAATACTAAATTGCACAATTATTTGATGGGCTGCAATACCTCTTTGCAACAGGATGAGGGCCTCAGTTCTGTATGTCTGGGTAATTTAACAGCGATCTTAGACTTTGTTGTCTGGTTTTGTTGCTGTTTTCTTCTAAATAAGTACTACTTGAAGTAGAAAAATATTAGGCTATATTAAAACTCTAAGTGATGGGCTAGTAAATGCAGTTGGGATTTCATTAGGAAAGTGGTAGGTGATGTTAGTGTGCATGAATAACTACAGCTGGAATCTATGATTGCAGATCATCACTGGCATAATATTTTGCCTGTGTGTTTTTTTCTTTAAAGCTAGTGTTCAAATACTTTAAACATCAAAGTCTTCCCTTCTACACATTATTCATTCTTGCAAATGTCTCATATCTTGCAGTAGAATGATCAGAAAGGTATGTCTCTTTAGATATGGTAAATCAATCTTGTGTCCTTTTGGAAAAGTGATTGGGAAGGATTTTATCGTTACTAACTTGAATTAAGTTTTTTTTTTTCAACCTAAGCTTTTTAAAATTCAAAAAACTTTCAAGCAACTTTTCAGTCACCCTCTCCTCACCTCTCCCCAAAAGTAAAATCTTATTTTATTTCATCAGCAAGCCAATTCCTTCATCTCCTTCTAGGGACATAAAAATGAACTCAACAGAAAACGATCTCATAAAAAATTGACACTCATATTGATTATCTGAGTATGCACCCACCATACCTGGGACTGTACAACAGAAGGCATGGTGATTCCAAGGGTTCTGCTATACAGATGGTACTTTGTAGGTCTGACATGGTCTTTTTTTATAACTTTTTCTGACCACTTTTGAGGAAAACTTGAACTTGGGAAATGTCCAGATGATGATGGCTGTCTTGGTCATATTCAGTTGCTGCACAATCTACAGCGTTCACTATCTGGTAAAAAAATCTACTTCCTCTGTATAGGTTGAGGTTAGTAGCTCTAAATGAACTGGGGCCACATTGACTTGGAGTTTGTTGGCTTGCCTAGTTGCACGATGGGCTTTACTAAAGGTTCTTTGCAAAGTCTTTTAGCTCAGTGGTGTTTGAAGTGAAATTTACTGTCTCTGACCTCAGTAGCTAAGCAGAACAGGATTGTAAATGCAGAAGCAACTGAAGTTTTCCTCTATATCAACATCTTTGTGCCAAGATGGAGTGTTCTGCAGTAACCAAGAGTCAACAGAAGCAAAGATAACTGTTGCAAGATCAACGTTTACAAGACCAAGCACAGTTTCAAGGAGAGCCACAGACAATAGCAAGGTTTAATTTTTTTATGCTGCTGTTATCATTGCAGCCTTAGCTATTTGACAGTCCAGTAGCAGCCCAGAAGTGCCCCAAGGCAGTAAATCATCTTTAATAAGTTAGAGGAGATGCCTCTGACAGATGGCTATTTTAGAGTGCTGACTGTTTTTTTTTAGTCTTTACCTCTGGCTACTTAACATCATCTTCATCTTCAACCAGCTGTCCATCATCCAGGTGCTTATTCTGGCTGAGCACAGTGATAGCAGAGAGATGTAAAGAGTATGATCAACTACAGACTATCATTTGAATACACAGTATCTTAGTGTTTCTTTCTAGCAGCTTCCTGATCCACCTTGGATGATATGAGTGAAAAAAATGAGCCCTATGGAGATGAGCAGGAGTAAAAATCAATGAGAGTAATAGTGAGAGAGAGTAATAGCATGAGAGAGAGAAACTGTATTTGTGATTTGGAATGGGATCCTGGCATTGCCTCTGGCTTGTTCCGTTGATTTGGAACAAGTTACCAATGCCTTCCCATGTTCCCCATTTGTGAGATGGCTCAGTAGTGAAAGCTGATTGGTATGGTTTCAACTTAAGCATTTTCACTGAAATCCAGATGTTGCATATATTGATTTTGATCTCGTTTTCTTTTGGCAATATAAGCCTTTCTGAGGGAAGAAAAATTGGAACCTGACCCTTTTGGGCAGGAAACAGTGGCTTCAGCTCAATGCTGTTTGTGTGAAAATATTTCACAGCTTTTTGATTTCATTCCAATGCAAAAAGAAAATACATTCTGTGACCTTGAAATTTTTCCAAAAAGACTACTGTCATCCTTCAGTCAGCTCTAATAGTATATCTTTTCTAACTTGCTTTGACATCTCTGAATGAACAGTGATCTGTAAGAGCTAGCTATTACTGTAAGGTAAGGTTTCAGCCATATAAGCATATTCTCATGTTCTTCTGTACACACTGTAGACTATTTTAAGATGACCATTTTACTTAGCAAAAGGAAACAACTGTTTGACCGAAGTCAATCATGGATGAAATCATGTCTTTGAAAGAGCCCATTTAAAACTGCAGTGATGTGGAAAAAAAACCCCATCAAAACTTGGTAAACTCTTTGAGATAGTCAAAGGTGTTTTACAACTTTTGGGACAAACTATACATTTGTGTCAGAATCCAAACTGAATTCTTGTGACCAGCTTGTGAACTTGGAGTTTGTAACATAAAGAGTGATCTAACAGATTCTTAACCATATCAAGACCAGCAGGTGTTGCTATAATATATTAAATGCTGTGGAGACATCTAATAAGCTACACTTGAGCATTAGTTCAGTATGTTTTCTTAAACCAAATTGGTATTTTCTAGGAAAGCATAACGCTAAGACAGACTTGCAATAAGAATACTACTAAAATAATCAAAACACTGGAAAATTGCAGGTTCTGAGCTGCTTCTGCTGAGCTGACTGAGAGTTTTACTACTGCCTCAGGGAAAGAACATCTGACCCTGCGTTTAGGTATTATTTGTGTTTAAGAATACAGTACTGTAGGAAGTAACCAAATCCCGTACTTACTTCTGTAGAGACATACCTATTTGCAAGAGATGACACTGCAGAAACCTGTGGCATTTTTTACCAGGGATAAGATTAGATTATGGTGGAACTCTAGTCTAGGCTTGTTCTGCGCTGCTGATCCATCCAACACAGGTTTCATTGGTGATCCCCAAAAGACAGAAACACACGTCTTCTCAAACAAACTGCACCCTCAAGGGCTTTGCAGAAGGTGAACAACAGGAGGGTCAGATGTAGGACAGCAGTAGAGAGTTTATACTTCAGGAAACCCTGAGCAGGCTTTGCCACGTTACAGTAATCTCAGGGAGGTTGTCACTTTTGCTGGATTTTGAGCTGGCAGCTCCTGAAATCAAGAAGAAAGGATTCCCACAACTAGGATTATATTATGGTATGCACCCTCTAAGTGCAGTGGTATACAAAGGAGGACCACTCTGAACATGAATGGAGAAGCTGCCAGCTGAAAGTGCTTATCTAATACCTTAGAGACCTTGGTAATTCTTCAGCAGTCACTGGATGTGTGTTTGAGAGTAAGGGCCTAGGCTGCTTTTCTCCACCTGTATGTGCTTGGCAAGAATTTCCTTGCACGTGGACATGGTCCCTGCCATGTCACTTCCAGGTAGGATCACTAGCCAATGGTGTACGTTGGCTCCTGGGAAAGCCACAGCACTGAGTGCTTTAGCAGCTCTCCCTCTTGCTTGTTGCAGCTTGTTTCTAGTGGTGGGACATCATGTCACCTCCAGGGGCTGCACCCATAGACAAGGACAATCTTCGTCCTGTCCACTCTCAGGAGCTGATTGTAGCGATGCTGGGGTAGGGTAAGGGCCGTCTAGGTGGGCAAGGAAGAGAAAATGGCCACTGGTGGCTTCCGTGGGAGGGAAGCACGCAACTTCACCCATCCGTCGTGCTGAAATCCAGCCGTGAGTGCCGGGGCGGCACTGCGCGGCCGGGGGCGGCGGCGGCCCCCGGCAGGGCCGGGGTGCGGGGCGGGGAGCCGCGGGCGAGGCGGGGCGGCACGGCGCGGCACGGCACGGCGGCTCCACCGTGTGCATGTAGATGAGATCCCCCGGAGCACGTCACTCCGCACCGGCGCTCTGCGTTTGGGGCGGCGGAGAGCGAGGGCGGGCGAGCGGGAGCCGCCGGAGGAGGAGAGGCGGCGGCTCCGCAGCCAGCAGTGCCTGGGCTCCGCGCCCCGCGCTCCCTGCGCGGCCCCTCCGCTCCATGCCGCGCAGCCCGCCGCGGGGCGAAGGCGGGCGCCGGGCGGGGAGCGGCGCGGCGGTGCTGAAGGACAGCTCCCCTCCGCGCCCCTCCGCCCCGCTCCGCGCCCTTGGCGCTCCCTGTCGCCGGGTGGCCGCCAGGCCGCCGGCCCCTGCGCCTTGATGTGCCCCCCGCCACCGCGCCGGCGGCTCCCATGGCGGTGGCACGGAAAATCAAAACTTTGTTGACGGTGAACATCTTGGTCTTCGTGGGCATCATCCTCTTCTCCGTCTACTGCAGGATCCAGGACCGCTCCCAGGAGCTTGTGCAGATCGTCCGGAGCGCGGACCGCCGGGCCAGGAGCCGCGGCGCCAAGGTGGGCAGCCTGGCTGACCGGGAGTCCATCCTGCAGCGCCTGGACCACCTGGAGGAAGTGGTCTACAACCAGCTAAATGGTACGGAGGGCTGGGAGGGGACGCAGCACCAGTCCCGTGGTGCCCTGTGTCCTGGGAGGGTGCCGCAGATGGGGGAAGAGCACCCGAGCTGCCCGACCACTGGGGAAGGAAGCCTGGGCACCACACGCACTGACCCCACTGCTGAAGTGCTGGAAATGAAGGGAAAGAGGTGGCTGCAGGGTTTTTCTGGAGGGATTTGTTCTGCCTCCCCCACCGCCAACTCTCAGTCCGAAGTCAGGGCTTCCTCAATAGATACAAAGTTAAGGAGGCTGCAGAGTTCATGGGTTTAAGGATTGGTGGAAGTCCCTGCAAACTGTACCAGGTTTTACAGTTTGCCTGGATATATCAGCTCTGCATGGGTAGGTGTTTGTATAGCAGATACGCTGTTAGGTTATAGCTAGAAGTCATATACTTGGTCTTAGAACTACTTTAAAAACATTCTACTGAGTTCTTACACAGTGTACTTTTCAAACATAGCACCCATATTTGTCCTTAATGACTTTGCCATTTAAATTTCATGTTATCTTTGGTGAGGAGGGGAAGCATCCACCACTTCTTTTTATGACATTCCATTCTAATTCACCAGCCTTGAAAAATCTTGGTAGGTAAGCAAAGAACCTTTCCATGGTAGTTAGAGCAGGCTAAGCCTTCAAAGTTGTCGTAGGACAACTAATATTTCATATAGAAACTAATTATTTAAAACAAGTGCATGCGTATTTGCATAGATTCCTAAAGTTCTAAGTGTGAAACATCAAAGAAATAAGTACGTGATTAAATACATCAGTGCTTTGGACAAGAAGAGGCTGAAGGAGTGAACTTTTACATGAAATTATAATATAAATGTAACATTTAGTGTCTAGCACCAAGTAAAACTTCCAGTGTAAATATGTTTGCATGTACCAAATGTGCTTCTAGGCTGCTTGTGAAAATCTTATTCATAGCATTGATTGAACAGAGGCTACTGTAGTCTCAAAATGCAGACAAACAGGAGGGTTGGGATAAAGTGTATTTCCTATTACTACTTTCTGAATGACTGTATAAATCGAAGTAGGTTAGACTGTTATGGTAATGTGCAGCCTGTGCCAGCAAGTGTTACAGAACAGGCATTCCCTTACACACTCATCTGTATAAATGGGGGGGAGAGAAGGGGAATGTGGAGTGTGGGTGTTAGTCACAAAAATACACATTGGTGAATTAGAGGAAAAGTGTCAACACTTGTGTGTTTCCTAACCACAGTTTGGAGCAGTTTTGAAGAATGTAGGATTTAAGAGGGAAATCCTCCTCCCAAATTCAGAAAAGCCATAGAGTTCCCAAACTAAATCAGATCAGTCCCTGAGCTATATCCATCATAGCTTAACTGAATGGGGTTTATTTGGCCCAAATTGATTTGTTCTTGGAGTTGTTCATAGGTGAGACTTTGGGTAGGATTTACCTGCTCTGGGTTCATCTCAGCGTGGCATCCCCTGGAGAATCAACAGAAGTCCTTAATGTACCAGGCAGGCACCACTGCATGTAGTGACTGTGGCTTCACAGTAAGCAGGAAGCTCTCTGTAATGTATGCCTCTATTTGGGGGATTTTTTTCTTCTTCTTTAATTTTGTTTGTTGGATGTGGAACTCCACAGTGAAATGACTCCAACTCAAATGTTATGTTGCTTCTTCAGGTCATATTAAACACTGTAGGCAGTTTCTTCTTCTTGAAAGTTCTTACACAGGAAAAGACAGAAAGTTTTTCAAGCTGAGCTATGCAAATTTCCTATTCATTTCCCTTCAGTTTCTCTCTGACATAGGGTTTTTTAATTACGCAGTGGTGCATTAACACAGATTAATTATTTCATCATCATTGTGAAAAGATACTTTGGCACTTCCCCCCCCTCCCCCTATCCTGTGGCAACAAAACCAAAAAGTCCTAATGAATGAGGAGGTACCCCACTGAAATCATCAGAGTTGCATCCCTGTAAGTAAAATCAGGATCAAGCATCTGTATTTGGGTTTAGTTCACTGGTATTCAGTTTTTAATATCATGACTCATTACTTACGCCATTAATGGGAATAAAGCTGCTCTGGCAGCACTGAGATTCAAGGGAGCCTGTCTGTGACAGTGCTCTACCGTGTCTCATGGAAAGACTCTCATTACACAAGCCCTCTGTCCGCTCTGGAGCTGTGCAGTTTCATCCTACTGTCAAGCAAGATTTCTCAGACATCATCCTGTATACTGCTTCATCACAAGGTTAGAGAGCCATCTGAGGTCTTCTTGGATGTTACTTTTTCATGAGGTGGGTCAAAGTCACGTTTATAGGCAGAGAGAGACATGGGTAGACAGATATTATTTATAAGAAATATTAATTCCTTGCATACCCAGAACTCCTGCAAGCAAGGAGTTTGAGTCTAGTTCAATGTTATTGTTACGGTAGGTCTGTCCAGATCAGTATTTCAATTTTCAGTCTCTTGAGATCACCAAATTTAGGGCCACCTATTAAGTATCTTATATTTTTGGTAATAAAGTCTCAGTGTTCTTTTATTTCGTTTTTCTCTTCTATCCGGATTAGTCCTAAACTGGTAAAACCCTACCTGGATTTTCTAGGGACTCTGTTGAAGATCCAGTGCGATAAAAAACACTTCTGTGGGACACCAGCCCTACAACTGCAGCCATACAGCATTTTGTTTCTGTCACGCTTATTTGTTTTCATGCAATCCAAGAAATGTCAGTTCAAAGAGTACCTTCTGCAAGGAAAAATACACACAAGGAGTAATGTTAGGAGTGTATCAAGGCAACCTGAAACTGATCACTAGAGAACTCATTAACTTCTCAGTCTGAATAAAAACTGTGTATACAATACCTGTGGAGGAGTGTGCAGAACGCAGAGAACCATGCATGAAAGTCAGTAGAAAGCTGGTCCTTGCAATTGTCTTTGGCAGAACAAGAATTTTTAGAATAGAATGAAGGAGAATTGCCATGATTCTCTGCAGAGTTGTGCAGACACACACCCAAACAACAGTTTTCGGTTGGCTCGTGCTTTGATTTTCTATCAACTTACAAAAATAGTATTTCTGAAAACTTTCTTTACAGTCAGCTGATGCTGTTTTTGATGGAAGTAAATGAACGGAGTGTGCAAAGGGAAAGGAAAGAAATGAAACGTGTCTGTGGAATTTCCTTGGTGCAACTTTACCTCTTAATATTTGACTTCGGTTATAACATTTATTTTGAAAAACTGAGTTATTCTAGATCTAGTTCATCAATCTATATATTTTTCCATTTTTACTATGATATTTCTGTTGATGAATATGATTTATTGTCAGTCAACACAGAACTAATGCCAGATAGGCTTAGTAGCAATTCATGAAATGGTATAATGATAATGCCTTGGTATTTTCTTTCTTTGCCTCTATTTTTTTGTAAAGGGTAAAAAATAGAAAAGATTTAATTGACTGAATTTTTTCCCTAATCAGTTTTCCATTTGAGTCTGTTGCTAATGATTTACCATGGAGGATAAAGAATTTTTGATGCCCCAAGTAGAGCATAACCTTTCATGCCAAAAGCAATTGAAGGGTCAGGCTACAATTTCACTGTAATTGCCTTTTTCCCTTTTCACTGTCGCTTTCCAGTAATACACAACAATCAATACAGCATGTAATTAGATTTCATTCAATCTGCAAAGATTAAGAGAGTTTTCATCTTCTCATTATGTATGCTCACATCGTGTCTTCTTACCCATGTCTTCTACATGAGACCTCTTTGACCTGTTCTATTGCAGACGTGGAGGGATAAGTTTGGAATATTCTCTTGAATTTGACAGCTTATCATTCTTTACACATCATAACTTGATTTTGTTCTCTTTGGGAAAATTAAACACAATAACAATTTCCAGTATGATAAATGGGTTTTATATTGCATACGCATTTCATGGAGGAGGTTGGGGGGGGAAAGTGGACAATTCACAAAATTGCAGCAAACAGGCTTAAAATGATGGAAATAGCAGGTCCTACGTGCAGAGAACTGATTCATGCAGCCTGTGACTCCTGATTTTTAGATTGTACTGGAAGCAAAGTGATTGCATTTAAAATTCGGCCTGGCAATCTGCATACTTAAAAGGTACAGTAGTATTTTTAAAAGGACAGTTGATTCTTCGTAGGCTTGGGGCTGGTTGAAAATGGTTCCAAATTTCCATATTGAAAGTAAGGGCTGGGAACAGGCTGCAAATGAATCATGCAAATGCCTACATCAGATTTGTCAAAAAGAAGCTTTTACAGCTGGCAACTTTCAGTTGAAGAGTAATTCCTTTGCAGAGGAGAGAGGTAAAGCCACGTGTGCATGGGGGAAGATTAAGTGTGACTGCCAGCCTTACATTAATGAAACTGCACCTTCTCATACCCATGTACAGATTCTCATGTTATAACTATTTCTGTTTAATTTCGTTATGGTCTGATGCTAACATGCATCTGACAAAATTAGCACATAATTATCTCCAAAAGTATCTACTTATTTGTGGGGACTGCTCTCAGACATGTGCTTTCCTTGTACTGGTGAGAGGCTTCTTCATGTGGTCTCATTTTGAGGATTTTTTTAAATAATGAAAGGCTGGGCCTAGCGAAAGCAGGAGTGAAAAATACCAACTACATTTCCCTTTTCTTTTATTTTTAAGTTAGGCTGCAGTTTATCTGTTTACCACACAGCATGTAACAAGTATTTTCAATTGTTCTGGATCAGTTACTCAAGCTTAGGTAATTAAACATTGTTACAGGCCTGACCTTCTGTATTGCAAAGTGATGGTCAAGTCCAAAAGACTGATTTCCACTTCACATTGGCTTTAGCTATGTTAGTCTTGATTTATGTAGCTGAGGAAACTCATAATCAGTGATTTCAGGAAGGCCAAGATTTTATTCCCCAACATAAGGGAAGAAAACATCATGAGATGATATTTGGATAGCCCCTATAAAAATATAACATAATATTTGAAATAGAATTGCTCTATTTAGGCACTTTAGGAAGAAAAGGTCTAAAGGTCTGGTAGAAAAAAGAGGGTAAATCACTTTTGTAAAATGGGCAAAATTACATTCAACTCTTCAAAATATTGGCAAATACAAAAAATATATCTCCATTCCAGCAGCACATCAGTGATTTTAAAGTCTCTTCCTATACTCTGTGTTTCATATACTGGTAACTATTTTTTTTATGTAATGTTTCTGCTTTTTGTGTTTGTAGCTGGGAAGAAAGCTTCCTTTGACAGAAAAATCATGTAATTTTATCATTAACTCATTTATTTGTGTAGAACTTGAATATTTGTACTATATAGGATTAAAAGCAGTATTTACAGAGGTGGAAAGAAAATCTTTGACTGATGTTGGTTTTGTTGCCTTTTAGGAGATATTCCAGTTCAGTTTCTTTCCATTTCTTTGTAGATGTGGCTGGAGTTGGAAAAGCAAATATGGGTCTGTCATCTTTCTAGTGAAGACCTGCAGCATGGTTGTTGCATATCTATAACCACCACACAGTTTAGAGGACTAGAAAACCTGGCTTTAAATTAATACCCTTGATAGTAGTTGTTTTTTGAGTTTGGGGGGTTTTTTGTATATTTGATCTTTTAAGTAGAGGCAGGTGGTAGTTAAACCAAGAGCACCATTTAAGAATGTAGTTCCAGCCACTGAGTGCATGGCTATTCTCCAAGGAAATAATAAGATTTATGAAAGGAAGGACAAGAAATGAGTCATGTTTAGCAAATCTTCCTTTTATTAATGCCCCTCTCTAACCTTACTAATGGGTACTCAGCCTCTCTTTCTCAGTATACTTGGCATACTTTTTTATTATTGTTATTATTTGTGGGGTTTCACTTGGTAGTAATTTCCATGACTTATTTTAAACTAACAATCTGAAAGGGGAAAAACAAAAAGAAAAGAAAAAGAGCCTGTGATGTTCTGGATAACAGGAAAGAAGAAAGGCAATGACAGCAGAACAGCTTCCAACCTTGTTGTAGTCCGATTGATCAAAACTGTCCTCTGAAATAGGAGAACTTTAGCTTCTAAGAATGAAAACCAGATAGAGATCCTCCTACTGACCCAAAGTCGTCATCTCCTGAGAGCACAGAGCTAAAGCAGCCAAGTGCTTAATTGGATGTGTGTATGACTTGTGTCCGCTTTTCCTAAAACCCATAGCTATGGTGCCATGGAAATAGCTGTGAGTATCTGAAAGCCTCGTAAATGGAGGCAAAACCCATTTCAAGGACAGCATGGTAGATTCAAACAGATTAAAAATTGTCTTTCTGCCCTATAGTTTTTATCCTTTCAGGTGTTCTTGAATATCCAGGTTTCCCAGACAGTTTTGGAGACAAGCTACAGCACAACTGACACTTGCTGGTTATTGAGCAAGTCCTGTAGGACATAAGAGCAGCATAAAAATTACCTGAAGCAAGGCTATCTCCTCAGCCAAGATTTGCTTGATTTATGGAATGGAAGGGGAGTAATGAGGGAGCAGCCGTGATGCAACTTGGTCTCAGGTTCTCTCATTTAGCTGGAGTTATTCTGAGTTTAAATGCATGGTAGTACTGCTGGGGATGAAGGTGACAATTTTGGTTCTGTAATTTATTTCTCAGTCTAATCTGTTAGGCTTTCGAGTTCTTACTTGCAAACTCTCCAGTACACTGAAGAATATGAAATTTCACCTGGTGAAGATAGCTTCAAAGCTGGGTAGGCTTTAATTTTTCAGTGTTGGCTTACGTCTAATTTCTGTTCTGTCTTCTTTCATTGCCTGCAGTATCCGCACTGGTGGTATACAAGAATGTGGCATGGATAATCTGTGTGACTTCTCTGGCCTTGGTTTTTTGAACTCTGAAGCAGTAGGAAAGGGCCTTCATTTGCATCAACAAGAGGTCCTCCAAAATAGAGGGAATTGAGGGTGGGATTACTATTTGTGGCAAAATGGTCCTTTCTTCAAATTGAGCTTCACCAGCTGGCTTGCTGAAGTGATGTCACACCTGTGATCTGGTGTAGATCTAAATGGAGTGGGCTGCGTGTGTATATGCAAGTCTGTAGATGTCTAGGGAAGTGGTATTTTGGAGCTGAGTTCTGCTTTCTTATCCCTCTGTTTGACATTCTCCTCCCACGGTGAGGGAATTGGGCTTGTGCTTCTGTGGTTCTTTGTACTAGCTTTTTATTTCACCTGGTTTAGCTAACTTGGACTCATTGCTATGTACAGGACAGTGCAGCAGTGCTTTCTGTGGGAAATCCGATGGAACATCCTGAGAAGCTCTCACACCAGTTTCCTACCTCTCTTACTGCATTCCTCAGGCCCCTTCATTTCTGCATAATTGTGTGTGTTCATTTGTTTATGCCTCTTATGTCATCTTGCTGAAATGTGTGTTGAGAGGGCTCACTTCAAGGACTGTAGATAAAGTTTTTTGGTCTTGCAGTAAGAGGAAGAAATGGGTGTCCTCAGAATAAAGTAATCCCTCTCACGCTTTGCCATCTGACTAACCTACTCTGCGTGTGTTCTGCCCAGTCTTGCAAAGCTGTCTTGCCAAGCAGATGTGGCTGCCTGCCTCTCCCTTTATTTTACTTGGATGACTTGTTCTGAGGGATCTGCTCTCAAGCCCAGGATGAGCCTAGGACCATGAATTGTTTTGTATCCTCAGTGAGGGGAGTCCTTAGTGAAACAAAGCAGAAGAAAAGGGCCAGTTCTGGGAATCTGACAAATGGCAAAAGGCCTAATAGATTTTTTCTTTTTCCCCCCCAAGTATGTCCTTGATTACTGGTGTTGGAGGAGAGTTTGAGGGCAACTGCAGGGTAGATACCTGAGGAGACAATAGACTTCATTTTGCTTTGTCATCATGAGCAGTATGGACACACTTTTCTCAGGGGCTGAAGGGATGTCTAAGTAAATGAGCCAAACATTTTTAGAAAAGGTGAGAATATAGATTTCTGAATATTTTAAGCCTTGCACCACCTCCTATGGAGCTATTCTCTAGAAGTCCTTTTACTTGCCACCACAGTCTGATTTATACTTTTAATACTTGAGCTGTAATTTGCATGTCATCCTGTGAGAATGGGCAATGATTAGGAAAACTAAGCCAAGGAAAAGGTTTTTGAAACAGCTTCTCTAAGCACTGATACTTAAAAGTGGTTCTGTCAGGCAGAATGGTACAGGAGAGGGTTACCTATTTCACAGCATCATTTGGAAATTACATCTAAATAACCCAAACTAAGTGGATGAAAATACAAAGGAACATGTTGGGCCTCTGGGATCCTTTAGTGCATTTGCTTCAGTCTTAACCATCTGGGCTAAATGTTAGAGCAAATACCTAAGAGGCTGCTGCAGTGCCAGTATCTCCCTTAGGTTGAACAGCCACTGTAAAATGGTATAGCACTGGCAAAAGCCATGCTATCCCCCAACAGATCCCTGACGCCTCCTTCCTCTCTGCAAGGCCAAGACATCCAAGACATGTCTGTGGTAAGAAGCTGCTGATGTAAAGGCCTTTGTTCTCTGTGTGCCACTGGACTCCACTCCAGGCGGACAATTCCTTGGCTGTGCAAACCACTGCTTTCCCCTCTTCAGGCAATTAGCTGCAGCAGGAGGGAGAGGAGAAAATCTGAGCCTGTGTAGGCAAAAGTCAGCTGTGGAACTCAATTATCTACCTTCTACTTATATTTCAGAGCTACTTATACAGACAATCCAGCTGTCTTTGCTGGAGTACTCATGAGAATAAGTGCTCAGTTGTGTAAGGGTCTCACTTTATAAGGCATGACTCAAGCCAGGTTTGCTAGAGTTGCATTTGAACCACTGCTTGGTACAAGCAGCATAAAAGGTCTCCCAACTAGGCTTTAATGTCTGATAAACTGATCAGGGAAGAAAATGGGTCCTGCCAGGTCTCTCTTCTGTGAAGTTCTTTAAATATTCAGATACTGTGAAAGACAAGTACCACCTAGAGGTTCACATAGGGCTGTGTTAGACTACGCAGAAATACTTGCGAGGAGTATCCTCTGTCATAGACTTCGTAGACTCAGGAAGCACAGAGCAGGTCTCTGTGGGATTACCAGTGTGTTACTAGTTTTTGTTCCTGGGGATAACTGTTAAAAACCATGTCTGTGTTACATTCGGCAGTCATGTTTAGTCGGGAATCTAAGTCAGGTACAAATCCAACACTGCTTTCTAAGCAAACCGCAGAGCCTGCCAACCCCTGCTCTGCTGTCAGCAGTGCATTGTGTGGACAGTGACAGATATGATGGTTGGATGGGGTAAGTTGCTCAAATAGGTTTTCATGCCTGCAGCAATGATCCAAATTCTCCTCAGCTCACCCATGCACTTAGTTCTGTTGAAGTCAGCTGCCCAAATTCATCTGTGCTATTGATCCAGAAGCATCAGCACAGCCAGTAGTTATCAGCATAGTAACTCAGTAGTAAATTTGGCCAAATGAAGGTACTTCTGCCAGAGGATGAACAGTATATTGGCTAGTTATGATGATGTATATGTAGTATAAAGGATGAATTCATGCTGTGTCCCTGTACTGCTTTAGTATGGTTGAGAACAGGATCCTTCCTCTTTGGAAGTTTTGGAGTGATTCCCTTTTCTAGTATAGATCTGGTGAGCTTTGTGTTTCTACCTCTGACCCCTACTACTGGAGTCTTTGATTGCTTCTGTGTTTGCACTGTTTGGCTCCAGTTTGCATTTTGCAAAAAGAAGTACACAGATCAGGAGGTCGGATTAGCAGCCTTATCATGGCTGTCTTGCTCCTGGTATCTGAGCAAGCTTTGTTCAGAGATTGATTTATCTGTTTCCACAACACTGCACAGTACTATCTACCTACCGCCGAGCAAAACGGAATCCTCCTCTCACACCCTGTCCGTTACGTATGCTGCTGGACACAAGCCCCATGCCTCAGCTACTGCCTGTGCTCCTGTGGACATAGCTTCCCCACCCCTCCACCAGTGCCTGCATGGTAGAAGCCCTTCACTTTGGACCTTTGAGATCTGTTTCTGCCTGTGATAATTTTTGTCTTGGTTTGGCAGCGCTGGGCAAATCGATGCCGAACTGACGGAGTCTAACTGAGATCCAAAACTAGACTTTTCCTCAAGATTTGATTGATTACGTATTTTTATTGTGCATATGCAATCAAATGCGTATGGGCTATCTGCATCCTAGCTGAATGCTTTAACCACTAGTATGTTGTTTAAAAAAGAAAAACAAAAGGAGGATCATATAACATTCTCTTTCCTCTAGGTGAAGAATAAGACCTCTTCTGCATTCTTTAGAGCTGCGGGTCCTATGTGGGCAAATGCTTTCAGACTTCAATGCAATGATGGGACTTTTCACTCCCAGCTTTTCAGCATCCTCTGTTGACTAGCCCCACTCTGAGCCTCAGCCCAAGGTTTGATATTTCCCTGAAGGGAGAGCAGGTCCTTACTGCAAGCATTCAGATTGGACCCCAGGTGCTGGCACCTAGGAGTTATCCTCAATGCGTCAGAGCACTTTGGAATGCATTAAAAGCTGGAACTTGTGCAAGGTCACACACAGTCTCCAATTCCTGTTTCCCACAGCCCAGACTAGCAATCTAGCCAAGGTACTGCCATAGCATTCGCAAAGCGAAAGGGGCTTTGTTGCACAGGAGCTCATTTTTCTGGGAGGGTATCCACCATGACAGCTGGAAAGCCCTCTCCTACAATACTGGAGAAGTTAGCTTCTCATTTTGTCTCTGTGGCATTTTTGGTGGGGTGAATAGGGTTAATTGGTTGTTTTTCATTTGGATTCTTTATGCTGGTTTTGTATTTTATTTGGCAATGGGGCCTTACTGCCCTTTTAGAAATTGAATTTATTTTTTCTGCAGCTCTCGTATGCCTCTAGGATGTGAAGCTTTTGTAAATAAAAATGTATTTTTTGTTGTATTAACTCATTTTCAAGCAAGCCTTGTGTTGTAGAAAAGGTTGGTGGTATTCTTTCCTGTGCATACTGAACTGAAGGCAGTGATAAGACTAAAAATATCCCCAATTGAAATAGCATTGTATAACCCAAAGGTTAGTCTTCCTCAGGATTAAAATTTGCAGTCGCTTTATAGATTCCTCATAAGGCAGATTTCTAGTCATCCAGCCATGTGTAAAATGAGGCTACTGATAGCTGCACAATTTTGCATCTGCAAAACTCAATCCCATTGGTGATTACCGCAAGCACAAACCTGCTGATGAAAGATGCTGATCCCCGTTGTGCTGGTGTCAGCTGGCCAACGAGGCTTACGTATTCCTGTGTTGTTTGTGTTACAAGCGCTGTACCGGAGGTGCTGAGCAGGGACTAGGTACTGTTCACACCTCTAATAGGAAAAACAGATTTTGCTGCACAGAGCTGTAATCCTACAACATGATGATAGATTGCAGATGGCTCCGTGTAACAGATGGGAGTGGAGTATGAGGTAAGAGTGAGCTTATCATGTTTAAGTTATTAAACAACCTAATACTAAGCTGCCTAACTGCTGAAATAATTGGTGCTTACAACTTACACAAGCAATGAGTGGGTTTGGGTTGGAAAAATGGGTGGTTGAGTGGTTTAGGTGTTAGCCTGTGTTAACCTTAGGTTTGGAAACCACATTTTTTTGGTAGTTCTGTTACATAATTTCTGAGTCACGTGGAGAATCCCCAGTACCCAGGTCTGCGGATTTAGGCTTCTCACTTTCAGCACCATCGCAGGGACACGGGCAGTGAAATGCTCCTCTGGAGCCTGCTTGTGTATTTCTTCCTGGTGGCCAGTCTTTTCTCCCACTTTTTACTGATCTTTTGCATCTGCTAAGGGTTGCAGCTCTCTCAACACTTGAAGAATGTTTATTTGCTGCTAGTATTGTAGGGAGCAGTGAAAAGATTTTCAGGTATTAATTAGAAATTTCCCATCTTTCTTCAATTTAATATTTGGCAAACTCACTCGATGTTTCCTTGCTGGGGTACTCCTTTAGGCGTAGATCTGAACATGTCAGCACCTGCACTGAACACTTTGCTCTCAGCTACTCCAGCTTTGAATACACAAACCCCAAAATCTTTTATTTTAGACCTGTGCCAGCCTGATCCTCCTCCTGAAACAGATCCATCTGGCTCAATGCATTTTCATTCAACAGAAAACTAATTCTGGAACGGAAGTGGCTTTTATAATGCTAGTACCCAGTGGGGCTATATGTGAAACCTTCTGTTTTCTGAGTCAGCTTGGTATGGTTCACATATTCACAGCCATGTTCCCATTTCAGGCCCACAAAACCCTAAGCCAAGCTGCAGAGAGCTCTCTTAGATGGGGTCAGGGAATTAAGCCTAAAGTTCACAAAGTGAGATTTTTAAGTCTTCCTTGCACAGTGAGAAGAGTGAGCAGAGGATATGCAGAAATGGAGGAGAAATATTCATGAGAGAACAAAGACAGTGCCTAACTTTGAAGCTGGGATGGTGGAGCCGGGCATGCCAACGGACACAGGCTGAGTGATGCAGCCCTCAGAGAAGGTGTAGATCATCGCAGAGGGCATTTTTGCATACGCTCCAGGACTTGCTGTTTAGGCATCTCTAAGCCTTTAATCATACTGACAAGAAGCTGGAGCACAAATACTGTCTTAGAGACCCAGTGGAGGTTGTGGAAGAATGAGACCAGTGAAATACTTTGTAAAATTCTTCTTATTACAGTTGCTTATAGTTGATGAAGTAAGCATGGGATTAGTGAACTGGAATCGGGATCTGTGCATGAGTCCTGCTAGGACTGCTCTAGCCCTAAGGAGAGGTGGATTTCCCCATTGCAGCACAATGTACAATAGGTTATTCTGGTAAAGCCCATGCTACAGTTTGACAGTTCATGTTAACGTAGGTTGTTGATAACTATACTGGACCAGAATTTCAAGTGATGAAAACTGTCTCTTACAGAGCCTAATTATGGCACTGTAGCAGCAAGATCAGAACTGGCCCCAAAGGACAGGACAACTAATGCAGGATCAGCACCAATTAGACATGACTAGGTGATGCTCTGTGAGACATCCTCTGTACACTATACTATCAGGAAACAAAACTGGGTATTCCTGGATAGAAATTTATTTCAGAAAAAGAAGTCAGCGTATGATCTTTTCTTTTTGTCCCTGAACTGGAAGGAGATGCCTCTAATCTGTTTGATGGGTGATATTGCTTGCCTGTGGCTTCTCTGTGTTAGAGACTAGTATCTCAGCATATGGTTGTGAAACTAGAGGTTGATTATTTTCAAAAGTATTTTGACAGATACTGAACTGACAAATTCCCTGTTAAAAAAAAAGTCAAAAAGGTTTTGTTCGATACTCTGCTGATGAGGCTGTGTGGATTTGGGATCATACCTTGCTTTATATACCTTTCAAAGGTAGGGAGGGAAAAGCCACCCCTACTATGAACAATCAGAAAGATTAATTTCTTAATAAATGCCAGGGGAAACCGGCAGAGTTGTGTGGAGTGGTGTGTCCTGCTGTCATGGTGCCTCACCTCTAAGTCTGTCTCTCTCTTCCTAAGGAAAGAAGTGCTGATTTAGTGAGGCATTTCCATATGAATTTTCTTTAACATAGAATCTTCACAGGGAAAGCGGTTTTAAATGGGGTCACAGACATACCTCATTATTTCATTAGGAATCTCATAATCTGTGACCAGAATCCATGATGTTTTATCACTTAACCTGGTTCTCATCATTGCCACTAACACCTGACAAGAAGCGTGTGTAAGCTCACAGAAACAGGAACTGGGGGCTAAAGGAGCAGCTTCAGTGCTAGCTTTTGAAAAACTATTTAGAGCTTCTGAAATACAAGACCCAGGCTTAGGAGACCTTAGGCTTCATTTCCAAGTGTGGCTTTCCTTTGCTCTTCAGCTGTGGTGCCAGCCAGCTCTCTGCTCTTTTCCTTCCCCCCTCTTATCTGTGTCCCCTATTTAACTGAGGAGATCTGAGTCCAGACTAGTCTGTGCAACATCTTACCTTGTGATATTGTTAATCAATGATATAAATAACCGCCAGACATCCAACAGACCTAGACATCCAGTAATTACCACAATTAATTCTAAAAATAAGTGTTTGATTCCTTGAGCAGCAAAAGCAAGAAAGCTCAGTTTCTTGTGGCTTGATACCCTGAAGGTGAATCCTTGGGTGGTCTCTAATAGCTCCAAGAGGTGTCTTGTATTTGATCTTTCACTGAACCTGTTCTCTCAGTAGGAACATTTTAATGTCACTTTTTTTCCAGATGTCGACTTTTGTGACACTTGCAGAAATGTAATTTTTGGAGACCTCTGACTGTCTGCCAAGCTTTGGCTGAAATTAGACACAGTTCTCGAAATCTAACGAGCAGAGGTGAGGGGAGGGTATGAGAGAGGGAGGCTGACAGATAGACAAATGCAGACAGCATGATTCCCCAAACTGTTTTTTCTTAGCAAACCAGGCTAAAAATCGTATTGGTGACAAGTGGGATTTTTACTTACTTAAACACAAACATAAAAATCAAGTTCTTGACTTTTAAAGGAACCAGATTCAGATCTTCACATTGAATTCCTCTGCTTGCTCTGTTAATTGGCAATATGTTAACACAAGCATTTTTTTCTCTGCTTTCTTGCCTACTTCAGTTAGTAACTGTAGGAGCATGAAATTTCCCTGACACTACACCAGTACTGCAGGAGAGCCTCCTTTATTTTCAGCTTCCTAAAATGGCAGGCTTGGGTCCCACTAGCTTGTCTCATTGCCTTTCAGTAGTGACTGAATAATTAAATTATGTGAGGAGCAGAGAAATGATCCTGTGCTGCTCTTTGCTAGGCAGCGTGATGCATGCCCGGCTGCTCACTTCATCAGATACCCTTCACGGCCCAGGGGGCTCGGCATGGGCTTCCACTGGGACCATTTGGTGCTGGAAAGCTCTTTCTGCTTATGGGAAGCATGGGTCTGACCTGAAGTTTAAGTGTGACCGGTTGGCACGTCTGCTTTTTGTCCTTGAGGTGTGATGAGTGCAAGCTGTAAACTCAGATCTCAGTCTTCTGAAATTCCAGTTCCGAGTTGTACCTGTCTCTTTACTGAAGGATCTTCTTCTCCTGTATAAAGGCACCTTCTGTCACTGTCTTCAATTCTCTCTTTACTGTTTAATTTAACATCTCGTAAGTACAAGCCTGAGATACATCAGGGGACAGGAACATTTATTCTTTTATGGAATTTTTCTGCATGGAGTAAAGAAAAGCTTGAAGAAAAACTGAAGTCTCTGAAAACTTGCATTTCTTTTTACATTGCCTTGGTGGAAACCAGATAAGCACTGTTGCAGACAGTGGCATTAGGAAGGTATATTGGAGAAGCCTGATCCACTGTTTCAAAAACCCAGCCATTGTCTGTATACACGATCTGAATTCTCTATGGGTGTGACAGCTGTAAAGACGCTCTGTAGCTGGATCAAAGTAGCATCTTGTCACCAAATGCACCCCCCACTTTGTCAAACAAAGCCCTCTTTGTCTTGCAGTGCGTTTGTCAGGGCCTAAACTAGCCATAGGTCACAGTCAATTCATGAAAATACCAACACGAAATGAAGCCAATATTGTTAATAATGAATCAGGTTTTAAAGTGCCTGTAACAGTGGATCGTAGCTTTCCCGCTCCTGGAAGTCTGAGTCAATTTATATCAACAATAAACCAGAAAGAGTAGAAATCAAAACAAGCAATGTTTTTATTACTGCTTTTAAATAAATCATTGTACCAATATTTTTTCCCTAACGTTACGTCTTTATTTTCTCAAATTTATTGACAATTGCTCTTTATCCTCATTTCTTCTTTCTTTTGCAAAACTATGTCATCCTTTGATTTACTTCCTCCAGAGAATATGGTACCTAATTCTTTTTATTTTTCCCTGATAAATCCCTGATTAATTGTATGTTACAAGCTATCCATGCAACATTGTGTCTTTCGTTTCTAAACAGGCTTTCTTTTATGAATTTCAAGAGGGAACGTGTTCCTCGCTAGAGCCAAAAGCAAATCCAGGCTCAATATTTCCTTAAACAATAGCAAGGCACTTCAAAACCAAGTATGATTCTCGTCACTGTGGACTTCTCCTCCTCCTCCTCCTCCTCTGTGAGCAGGAGAGAATCAGACCTTTAGTTGTGGTGCATCCTCTAATAGATCTGCTGTAAACATGGCTGCCAATTTATCTCACCAATTAGGACTCTCTGCATAGTAACTTTCTTCATCCGCTGTAGCTTCAAAACTGCCATAAATTGTGGATTTGTGAGCATTTTGGTTTAGATGCTGGATTCTGGGCTGTATTTTTGCTGTTTCAAATGTGGCCTGTGTTTGGCTTTGAACTGACTTGTCCTGCTGGTAGAAAATTAAATCATATGTGTATTAAGAGGTTGATGGAAGGAGGCACTGCAGCCTGGCATTGACAAGCAGGGCACAGCTGCAGCTTATGTTGACATGAGATATGAAAATAAAGTGAAGGGAGAAGAGAGGAGGAAAAGTAGAGACACAAGTTCTATCTCAAACCAAATTTCCAAGGCAAACTCCCTGCGAGGTGTCAAAGATGCACCTGAAAAAGAAGCACACAAACACAGTTTAAGAAAAATACACATATCTACAGATGTAAAATAGGCAGTCTGTCAGGAAAATGAGTATGTTTTGAATTGCTGTGTAATGATGCAAAAGAAAAGTATGTCACCTTTAAAGAGCCTATAATGCAATATCACACTGAAAGAAAAATGGAGGAATCAAGGCTCACTCTGGCTCCTGTCAAAACTGATATCCAAATTAACTGATTTTCAAGTGAGGGCCCTTGAAGAGATCTGATGGGAGTATTTGAAATCTCATGTCCTCAGAGGCAGCTGATCTCTCCTACCATCTATTCCCAAGGACAAATGCCTGATGATAAGATTGAGAGGCAGCAGATAGAGAACCTGCACTGCTCTGACAAAACTGGGGACTGTTTCACATCATTTGGTTCTCTCCTGGCCATCAAAGACACCGGATAGTGACTCTTGGAGCATGGAAGGGAGAACAGTGGACATAGCCAGCAGGTCTGTAGGTGTTATGTTGTCTCTTTATTGTAGTTGCATTGCCAGAGGTGAACTTGGTGACTAATTTCACAGCCGTTGAAAATACAGATCCTGCTTGCATACATGATGGGATTTTGAGTTCCAGCAGCTACTACATCTGGGTTTAATGCTGTCATCCTCTGATGTGTAAAATGGGTTGAACAACCGGGAGCTTTTCAGTCATACAAATGGCAAGTGTTGTATGCTACTTTGTTATTGGGAAAGCTGCCTATGTGATTATGTTAGTTTAATTTAATAGCAGGCTGTTTAGGTAAATGAGCAGGGAGGCACATGAATGTCTGCAAATAATGTGGAGCATGATTGCAAAATGATGCTGCAGGAGATGGGCTTGTCTGGTCCTTGTCGAGAGCTCACCAAACACCCTTGTGCAGGGAGAGAAAAGTCTTGCTTGGTCTTGGACACAATCCCTCTGAGACAGAGGAGTGTCCCAAGGGTGCCCGACTGAAAACTGAGCTGAAAGGAAGTCATTTGGCAGGCTTGGCAACATCAGATGTGATACAGCCTTTGGGTAGTTTAGACTTTAATATCAGCACAACAGAGTCTAGGGTAGTACAAGCCTGCATAGGACCTGCAGTTAGATAGACATGCTTTTTTTAGATTCCTTGTATTTAAAGATAACTTCTTCCTTATGGGACCTAACCCTGTGGGATTTACTGCTCTAGTTGAGCTGGTCTGAGAATAGGCCAGTCAGGGATTTCTTATCCAGAATTGAAACAGAAATCAAAGAGGTATTTTTAACAGTTAGAGATGTGCAGTCAGCTCTGTAGGTGCAAGAAAATGTCATTGCATCCAACAGCATCTTTTCAGCTGTGGGCTCTGTCCTGTCAGACCTGGGATCAGAACTCCCTTCCTGCAACTGTCCACCGCTTCCCTTCCCCACCTCTGATTCACACAAGCAAACTCCTTGTTTTTCAAAAGATCTTTTCCTCATTTATGAAATGAAAGCCCTTTAACTTGGCTTGGAGCAGCTTGTTCCTGTATCTAAATAAACAGCCCCAAAGTTTTAGCTCTTGCACCTTGGAGCTTTTCAAGGAGAAGCAAGCCCCTTTCCCTCTCTCTAGAATGGCTCTGTTATCGTTTCAATGATCACTTTCCCCAGGAGTTCTCACCTCTGTTTCCCTGGAAAAATTAAAGAAAATCTAATATATTGATACAGATGATCCATTTCATGTGAGTCAGTGACACTCTGACCGTGACAGTACCAGAGAATTCATTGCTGCAGGAGACCACTGAATCCAAAATTAGTGGCTGAGCTTTTAAAGGGCACTGGGTAGTTTTAAGCCCTATTTCTACCTGTCTGAGTTAAGATAATGAGAGTAACCTAATATTATGCCTCAGGGCTTTAGCTACCTGTCTGTGGCGTTCAGAAGGGAACTCTGCTTCCAACGACTGTGCAGTTTAATTGGCCAAGTGCTTTACGATTTGTGTTTCGTTTCCTCTGAAGCCTCAGGTATTGGCTACTGCCAGAGGCCAGATACCAAACTGATGACACTCAGATTTTTGTCTCCTTTTAATATCAGTGGGCTGCTGGGCAGTTACACCAACATTTCAGCTCTCCCCCCTCCCAACTCCAGATTTATGCCATCACCAGAGGAGGAGTTTTCTGGCTTTCTTCCAAAGCCTTGAAGAGAAAATTCCATTTTATAAGTTTCACTAGCACAAGCCACAAGTCAGCTGGGTTTTTAAAACTTCTAGAATAATCTTGGTATCTGATATTTGTTTAAAGAAAACAAACTGATCTTTCCCTGTGAATGATCTTTTTGATCATTAAAAAGAAAATTAAAAAAACAGAATCACAAATATATAATTTAGAATTCTGCATATGGAGTAGGCTCTTTTTTTTTTGTTACTCAAAATTTAAGTTTAAAAATATATCAAATGGTTCTCCCTTGTTTAAGGATCCTTGCTCTGTAGGAAATTGATTTTGCTTATATCAAGGCTCTGATGAAACTCTGGCATCTTTTATCTATAGGCTTGGGATCAGTGTTCTACCTCACAAATGGGCTTTTATCTTCATCTTCAATGGTCTGTGTAGCTCCTATTTCTTGGTCCTTCCAGTCATCAATCTGTTTATCTCCTCCTGAATTATCTGTTGTAATTAGAATACATTTTCTCATCTCAAGGGGAAACCAGCTCCAAATGAGTATTCTATAAAAGCAATTACTTTTGATATTAGATATCTGTACATAAAAACACAGTATTTCTTCCAATTAAAAACTACTAATGAATTTTGTGTCTAGAGAGGGAGTAGCCTATGCAATACTACTGTTTCTGCTAAGCCAATGAACAAAAAATTTGGCCTGAAAAAATTCACCACTCATGCCTGATGAAGCCAGCAGTGGCATGTGTGAAACACCTTTGAATAGTAGGTCAGGGAGAGAAAATGTCTCCGTAAGGACATACATTCCTTTTATATTCCTCTAACGCGCCTATTGTATGCATTGGTGGACTCAGGCATTCTCCACATTGTGCCAAGATGACTTAACACATTTTTTCTACTATGCTTGTCTACTACACCTGGCCCTCCATTACACATTTCTCTTTGTATTTCCTCAGATAGTCCTCTCCTCTTCCTCAAAGTCTTAAGTCATGCACTAGGAATCTCCAATTTGGCGTGGAGCAGCTTTACCAGCGATCTCCATGGACTCCTTCCCTCTACAGATACAGGAAGTGTTGCGCTGAGCTTTCTCAGCTGGAAACCTGTCTTACGTGTATCAGAACTGCCATCTTTCATCATATCAAAATAAGCTGAATGAGTAGGGAGCTTTTATCACAAGCTTTCCTACAAAAGGAATCATTTCAGAAACATCTTGATCGTGTTATTTTGGAGAAGACTATAAATCCTGTCCCTAGGTTACTTTTCCATAGGAATCCTCTCCTTTTCATCCCCAAGAAGCTATCTGTGTGTGGGGAGACATTGTGATAGAATCTGTTCAATAGGGTAGAAAAGAAGATCCTCCAGTGGCCTATGAAACAATTTTTTTTCTTGCTGTTATGACAAGGAAGAAATTCACAGGCCACTGTTGCACTACAACCTCTGCCTCTCCTGCTGATCCATGTTGTCTTGTTGCCTTCTTCCCTGATTATCTTTCTGCATCTGCTTCTTGTCTTCAACATTGATAGCAAGCTCTTTAGGGTGGGAACTGTCTTTCTGGCTCATGTACCATCTGCTACAATGGTGTCCTGAATCTAGACTGCATGCTATGGAAACACTAAGAAAAAAAGGTGTTCTGGCCAAATCCTGTCCTGGCTTATTTTAAAGGGTCTAAGGATTAATACATCAAGGTGGTGGGGGCAGAGTGCGTAGGGTGGAATAAGGGTCAGCTTCCAGCCCAGATGCTGACAACAGCCCTGGGCATTTTTATGGCATTTTCCATCTGATGTACTTTGAGCACTTGGCAGATATTCATAGGCTGTGCCTCAGAGTGCTCCCTGCAACCAAGAAATGTCCCTATTTTAAAAAAGAAACACAGGGCAAAGCACATAAGGGGTTGGATACTAGTCCTCTTTCCAGATCAGTTGTCCTAATCTACATCATTTCCTAGGCTCCTGATTCTGCACTCTCTCTGCCTGACTAGTTTCTGTGGGCAGAAAAGGAACAACCCTCCTACAGGCAGAGCTGCCAAATCACTTCATCCCTTCACTGCCATTCAGCAGTCACAGATAAATGTCTTACAGGATTGTCAGTCATCTGTGGATGAAGGTAGAGAAACACTATTTCAGACTTCCACTTGAACAGACAGAAGGGTCTGGAGATGAGGTCAAGGTACAAAACCATTGCACTTCCCAGGTTCTAGAGCCAAAAAGTTGCACATCAAATGCTTCAGCTTTACAAGTTATTGTACTTTTTTCCTTTTCAAACCACCAGCCACAGAATATTGTTTGTTTTCTCCCTGGTATATCTTCAGAGATACTTGGGGCTGATACTGGATACTAGGGGACAGAAATCTTTCAAGCAAGGATGCAGCAAGCTTGATTACAGCTATAAAAAATACGCCTGTATTTTGAATTTCAGATAAACAGAAGTGCTGAAGTAATTTAAATTGGATGGGGTTTTGTTTGTTGCTCTCCTCTTTGCAGAGAGTTGGAGCCTGTGTCCCTGTGGAGTGCAGTTTGGTGAATGTTTCTGTATGTAAAACTAAACCTCATCCACATACAGCATTCCTTCTAGCTCAGAAAGTAAGCACCTTTGATACGGACAAAATTCAGATCAGTTCCCTGGGCAGCAAATCTTATATATTATGTAGACTTACTGCAAGTGGTGGCAGGAGAAACTGATTTGGGATATGGAAAGTTGGGATATGCAGAAATTAAGGGCCAGGCTCTGTTTAACATTTAGATTGAATCATGAGTCAGACATTACTGACTCCTCGTGCTGCATACTACTCTTTGCAAAGTTGACTGAAATAGTGTCAAATAGTGAAATAGTTTCAAATAAGATTTTTTTTCTGGATGCTGTTGGTCCTTGCACTTGCAACTGCAAAATGCTTTTACTTTTCCAGGTTTAATTTTGGTGCACTCAGCTGCTAATGCATTCAGAAAATTAATGCCTGTGGAACAAAACAATTTTTTTATATTCTCCAAGGCAGTAATCGCAGAGAGCCACTCTTTAGCTATGGTCATTTCTTCATTAACCATAGTTTGTGCAGTATTTGTGGGAGTTGAGGAAAGAGGCAGATACCTGGTTTTGGCAATTTTTGCATGGTATTAACCACAACAGGACAAGAATTCAGGCAGTCACTGGTTTTGATTTCTGGCTCCACCACCATATCTTGTGCAATCCCAGGGAGTTCCTTAACCTTTCAGCAGATCATTTCTGCCCAAGGTGGGTAGGATGACTCCTTCCAACCTCAGGGGTCACTGAGAGTCCAGCCTCACTGGTGTTTGGGAGGCACGGCGATATTTCAGTGACAGTTGCAAAAGAGCTCCAAGTACTGTAACTTTCTGTACAGTGGGAGCTGCTTTGTATTCAGCAGCCCAATGAAAGGACGTGTACCAATACAAGCTAGTGCAAAAACATTATTCTGGAGCACCTCAAGGGCTAAAGTATCCAAGGTAGAAGGGTTTTATTTATTTCTGAAAAAGAGATCTTTTTCTGATACTGAATCTCAAGGCCAAAATCTGCTTCTTTTGGAATGTAGTAAATAACTTGGGTGCTTTTTATGCAGAGATTTCAAAGTGTTTTGTAAAAGTAGTTACTGCTGCCATTTTGTAGCCTCTGTATGTCCTTTCTTTGTCAAACCATCTGCCTGGTGGGACTCATCAGCTCAATTTGGAATTGAGGCAAAGCTCATGGCACCTTTTCTTTTGGCCGTAGCAACTGTGCCCCACAGGGACTTGCTTAACCTCCCCAGGATGTCTCCTCTAGCACCCAGTCTGGGCAACGTAGTGAACTGAGCAGCTGATCAGGGAGTCCCTGGGCTGTGCTACGTGTGTATGAGAGGCAAGACGCTTTTTAGGCAATTGAGCCTTTCTCTGGTGTAAACATATTATTTTGGAAAACTGGTTCCTCTTAGTTATTTTTAGGGATCACTAAAATGGAGCTATAAACAGCAAGACAACTGGTGAGCTGAGACCTCTTGCTTAGTGTTGAACAGTTCACTCATATTGCTCTTTCTCCCTCCTCCTGCAACCAGCTGCTTTTCTTGTGCATCTGCTTTGCTCTAACATGTACTGTTAACTACTGAAGGAGGAAGACCAATTTTTACCTCCCTGCCTACAGAAACGCCAGTCAGTGAGGCTGTAACCTTCATCTGAAGCATCTAGTTGCAACAGAACAAGATTACAAAATTAGCACCGTACAGTAATTCAGGATAGAAGCATTAGGGCTGATTCAGTAGATGCAACTAATTTAATGCCTGCTTCCAGAAGGGTGGTTTTGTATAGAACCAGCTTGAAAAAATGTTGTAAGCTGAGTCTTGTTTTAGCTGTGTTACTGAACCTATTCTAAACTCTATGAACCTTTTTCTTTTCTTTCAAAAGATGTAACTGGAAATGCTAAAAGTCAGCTTTGTCAATCTATGTAGAGTTGCTGTTGCCCCTGAATTCTTGATTTCTTTTTCTTGGTTTAACTGGGATCTAAAGATTTTCATTGCCTTACATGATATGCAGGGATGTTTTCAACTGAGAAATCAGAATTGGAAAAGGAAGGAAACAGCTGTTTTACTGGTGAGTTTTATGTTTCCTGTGAAAAGAGATGTGTTTCAGGGGTCACAGGCAAAACTGCTGTGTGACTATGCCAGGTTTTTTAGATGGAAATGTTTCATTCCCTCCTTTTAAGGTGCTCGGAACTGGAATACTTTTGTGTAGTTATTCAAGAGTGCAGATGGTCTAAGAGTAGATAAAGCTCAGAAGTTTGGCTTTGGAGCCCTTCTCAACCTAAGGCTGAGACAGGTCAGCAAGGCCATTTCAGAGATTTTGCAGCAGTTCTGTCAGTGCTTTACTGACTCTGGTGGCACTGGTGAGGGAGCTGGCCTTGTGATTGTGCCCAGCACCCCTGGTACCACCTGGGCAGACTTTTGATGAAAGAGGGATGAGGTGTGGGAGCAGAGCCGCAGCTGCTGAAGGGGAGGTGGCCTTGCCAGAAGTGGCAGGAAGGCCAGAAAAAGGTTAAGAACAGACCTGTGCTATTGTGAACGTGGATGTATAATTATTTTCAATTGCTTATTTTTATTTTGAATTGTCAAAATGTTAATTATGTCTGAGAACATTGGCTGAACCTGATTTACAGCTGCCTGTAATTGTGTTGCAAATAGAAAAAAAAAAGACAGTAAAATAATAACAGATTTAGTTTGATCTTGCTTTTGCCATAGTTTCTCACATAAATCTCTCCAGTAATTTTCCCATTGTGACAGGGTTTATCATGAAAAATAGAAGGTCTCTTTTCTTCCTAGAAAATTATGCATCCTGCAGAGTAATTAATCTGGTTAAGAAACTAAGACTGGTTCATTCCGCTCTCCATTCCTACTAGCAATTTCTGTCTTACACAGAAATCTCTGCAGTGAGAGCAATAAATTTGAAATAAATGACAGACACTAATTATTTGTGACCTCATTGTCATCTGCAGCATTGAACTGTGTATGACTGATCCCAGCATTTGGGCTGTAGATCTTTTCAGTCTAAAAATTTAAAGAAAAGACAGCTTTTAAAATAGCAGCTCACTAGGCATTGCCACTGTTGTTCCCTCTCTCCCCTCTCTGCCCATCACCATTTCAGAGCTGGCAGCATGATTTCAATCCTTCGCTCTGACACAAGCCATGGGGTTACAGTATCAGCAATGCTGCTGTATCCTGCCCACAATGGCTTCACAAGCCATGGAAAAATGGGTGAAATGGGTGCTAGTTAGAGCCATAGGTAAGTAACTCAAAGATAAGACACGGATCTGGAAGTCTGCAACAAGCTTTAAAAGAAGAAGAAAACAGAAAACAGAAAAGTGCTCTCATCTAATCTGTCTTGGCTAAAACCCAGGTATATGCTGGAAGTTGAACCAGAAGCACTTCTCCATCTGTCTCTTTTAGGTTTTATACTGCTCCCTGTCACTGTAGGACCTAAACACCCAGCATACAAAATCAATAGCAATTGTCTCTCTGCCGAGCACCAGTATTTCCATAAATGTATCCCTTTCCCTGATGTTCCAGCAGGTGAGACCCATGGGAATAAAATTTCCTATGAGCTGTCCCTGAAGGCTGGCTGGTTTTTGCTGAACAGAAAATGCTCAAGCCCTAGGGCACAAATAACTTGTTCTTTGCTGAATCCCTCTCTTTGGCAGCCCACCTATGCATCCTGTGGGACCACTGCTGTAGAGTATTCTGTTCCTCCATGTCCTCCCAGGTGTTGTTCCCATGTTCAGCATGCCGGAAGGCCTCTGATGAGATGATTCTGCTCAATGGTCCCAGACTGTTGGGCACCCCTCGGATGAGGGCCTGGAGGATGTTCTGGAAGGTGTATCTTGTTCACCAGCAGCCTCTGCTTCAGCCAAACCTGAGGGGACACTGTCTCCCATCCCCTGCCTCCCGATCCCATCTCTTAAGACCAACCTTTTTTTTCAGAAGATGCTGCTGAACTGGCACCCCTTTTCTGTTCTTTTCACAAAAGTCTGACCAATGCAGATAACTCTGGATTTAGCACTTAGCAAGTTATGATCTTGACTTAGGTAGTCACGGGGCAAAGCCCTCTGTTGAGGAGACATTTGCTGAAGCAACATGTAATCCTTTGAGACGAAAAATGCTATGCAATGTTATCCTATGTGAGACACAGTTATATCGTGTCTAGCTACCCAATCATGCATTGAAGAACATTGCCTGTAATTGCTACATTTAACACACACACACATAAAATATACTATGAAAAACACCTTAGTGCTTTTCTTGAAGAATGAAGCAATGTGATATCATTTATTTAATTGCTGCTATATATTGGTCAATGTTACTGCATTGCTATAATAACTGTTAGTCAGACTGGGCTACAATTTGGGAAATGAGTGAGGAAAAAAACCTCACAGCAATATGTTCTGAGAGTAAGTCAGATATATGATGACTCTTTCCTAGAACAAGATCAGATGAGCAGCATGAAGAGCTAGAATATCAGGTTTAGGAAAACGGTATATGAAATAATTGTCATTATGCATGGTTTGGAAGGCTATCTAACATTCTCTCATAAGAAAAATAGCAAAGTGCTTGATGCTTCCTGTGGGTTGAAAGTTTCATTCCCCTGTTACTTGTGCCATAAAGGTTCTGTAAACTGCAAGAGCATATAGTATAAAGTTTTCAACTACTGGAATTAAATTGTTGCTTAAAGTCAGATGAGCACGCCACATCTTAGAGACCCTTTCATCAAAGCAAGTCAGTTAACTTTAATGAAGTCGTCCTCAATTTGCTTTGATGTAACATCAGAACCCAGCCCAGATGATTCCAAATGATCAGCAAATGAATTTCCACATTGCAGTCTTTCAAAGACATAGGCTTTATGAAGTGTCTAGTTTTCTGGATTCTTTAACTTCTAAAGTCCCTAATTTGACTGCCTTTTAATAAGGCCTGCTTGTGCTTTTTTTTTTTTTTTTTGAGGGAACCGCTGACTTTTCTCTGAAACTGAGCCCCCCTTCAAGATGCCGTATATTGGGCAAGTAAAGCAGAGGCATGCAGCATCACTGCTTGCTATTAGTGTCTTTTAAGTTTAAGACTGTATCATGCAGGAAGATTAGGTTGCTGTGTTTTTTCTTTTGAGTGGGGAGAGATTTAGAGTCTCAGACATGTAATTTCTGTAATTACTTGAGCAGGGACTATTTGTTAGGCCAGGGATGGTGACATTAGGCCCTTCTGTTCTAATTTTTCCAAAGGAAGTAATATTAAATACTAAAGCTAGTCAAAGTGCCAAATAGCTTCTCATCCTACATTGGAACAAAAGGGACAAATGTTACAATTTCCTTCAAAATGAAGCTCCCTAAAATATTTTCAGAAATATTTAATGTGTGTTGAAGTGCTTCACTTAGAAAGGTAAAACAATTCCTGTTGTTTCAAATCACTAACTGCAACACAACTCTTGAAGAGTTTGAGTCATGTTTCAACAGAAACTATGACTGCCTCATTCTCCACTTTTCTTACAGAAAATTGTTTCATTAGAAAATGCAAATAGTCCTTCTTAAATACCCCAAATATCACTATCACATTTTTTGCTTACAGCTTCCTCCTTTGCATGACGGTTGGAGACATGATTATATCAATTCCTAGTTGTGAGTGTCCTTTGTGCTAGTTTCTCCCTGTCCCTGCAGAATGCGGAAGTGTAAATCAGCTGCAGGTTGATCACTTGATGCTCTCTTTTGTATTTCTTGATGTTGGGGGATAAGCCATCAAAGGTGGTCCAAGATCCTAGTTTGGCAGTGTGACTGACTGAAGAAGAGAGCTCTCTACCTATAGCATGTTCACTTGCCTTGAGCATACCTTTCATTTTTCGTAGCATTTTGTTTCACTTACAGTTTTGAAGCAGTTCATCATTGATTAAGCGTCAGTATCAGTCCCAGTAGCTCGGTGCTTTGGTCTTTTCTCTCTGTGTCCAGGTATTCACTACCCTAGAAAAAGATGCTGTTTTGAAGCTTCGCCTTTCTACTTTCCCCTCATGGGTGCGTGGCCTGTGGGGTTTCTGCTCGTGCCTCTGTTCGATCTCCCTTGCTAGTGAGACCTGGAGTTCACCTCCCACACACACCTATAATGAGACCATGGCTGTGTGAGCCTCTTGTTTTCCCTTGTTTTCAACAACTCACTAGGCTTGAATGCTTGGAGCTGTCTGAATTTTTCAAAAGCTTGGCCGTGCCAAGAATGTTTTGCTGTAGGGTGTCCTTTTTTAGTTCTTCTGCCCTCCCCCCTCCTGCTAAGACTCATGATTCACTCTGAGACAGTTGAGCATTTCAGTGCATGACGATGAGGAACATAAAGAAGACATCAAAGACACAAACACAAACAAGGTCTGGCCTGACTTGGGATCACTGAATGCAGTATGAGGTATGTATTTTTGTAGGCAATGTCTGAAATTCAGTACCAAAATTCCCGAGTACTGCAGGTACTCAGTCCTTCTATGTTCAGACAGACTATTTGTAATGTTGGACTTAATCTTAGCACAGGATTTTCTCATGAGCACTGCAGTAGAAAATGCTATACTTTACTCGTTCAGAGCCCTAACGAACCACTGTCTGTCTGTTCTGTCCTGTAACTAAGCAGAGGTGATGATGGAGCTATAACAAGTGAGGACAGTGTTAGCAATGAGGTGCAAGAGACATTCCTTCATGAGGGACTAAACTGTCCCAGACCTTATTGTGACTTGGAGAAGCCAGCCCCAGCTTTGTACTGCCTTGTGTGTTTGTTACTAGCAAATGTTGACAGTTTCTTTCTGTCTTTCCCTTTAATTGTTTAGTTGAAATAATGACATTTTCCTCTTGAAAAATTCTTAATTTGAAAAACGTTGAGCAGGTCAAACTCTAATTGTTTTGCTCTGCATTGTAAATGATTTGGAGGATATTTACACATTTCTATATGATATCCCCAAGACTATTATAAATAACTTTTTTGCTTGTAATGACTTGTTGATAGTGAGCGTTTTGGAAAGGAAAGCTTTGACATTAAACACAGGATATTTGAGGAGCTTATTTGAGAATTCAGCACCAAGTTAAATGCGTGTTGCTATGGAAGAAGTTCTCGGTGATGTGATCATATGGGCTTTTTTTATGTTGGTTTAGTTTTGTTTTACATGTATTTTTAAGTTGACCTGTAATATGACCAGTGAATGAAACCTATAAATACATTGTTGACTGGCTAATATCTCAGCACAAACCAAGCAAGGCTAATCTTTTTAGCTCAAGTGTGTCCAAACTTTCTTATCTATAAGCTGTATAGAGCTGAATATCTTACATAATATACCTCTTTCGTTCGTCAGAGATCTGAAGGACAGAGGACATCTGGAGTAATTCCCAGGTGAGAGATGGTGTCTGCTCCCTAATAGTTTTAGCACATCTTTGTGGGAACAGGCTGGGCGAGGTGTACAGTTGAGTCCAAATGACCCATCTATTGATTCACATAGTGAAATTAGATTTACTCTGTATTTCCTACCCAGCAGCTGCTGGTGACGAGTCTCATAGCTGTATTCCCAGAATGAGAACCAAATCAGAACCATGCAAGAGCTGCAGGTAGTCTTAGAGCCACAGAGCAGATGCTTCAGCTCCAACTCTTATTTCAGAACTGACAATAATATGGAGTTAAACTGGCAGATCTACATGTGGTAGAAATTCAACGTATCTCCCTTAAAATGAATGGAGTTGTAATGGGCTATACAGGGAAAGGGCCTGGCCTCCAGTTCTTATGAGGAAAACTCATCTTAATTATCTTAAGGATAATTAGGCATTCTGGAATTGTTTGGAAACAAGATTTCTGTTTCCAGGGATTTATACAGGAAAAAGGAGAAATAGTGAAAGCTGCTAATTGATTCTTTATAGTTTGGTCATTAATAATTATGCACTGATACTGCAAGATGTGTTGATGTGGACTCTGATTTGAAAAGCTGAGGATAATTTCCACTGAGCCATGAGGGTTTCAGAGCTGAGTTTCATGGGGATTCAGATCTTACTTATCTAAAAGCATCCTGTGGTCACAGAAGAGGCTAGATCCGTTTCCTTTATATTAATAATTTGATTTTTTATTGTCTTTTTTTTGTTTAGGTTTGGCAAAGCCCATGGGATTAGTTGAAGGTCCAGGAGGCCTGGGCCAGGGGGGAATGGCTGCTACCCTGAGAGATGATAGCCATGAATCAGAGACTAAGTATGAAGAATATGGTTACAATGCCCAACTCAGTGACAGGATATCACTGGACAGGTCCATCCCTGACTACAGACCAAAAAAGTAAGTTGAATTCCACATTATTATTAAGAGTAAGTGATTGATTGTTGTTCTGTTGACCCATGGTGGCATTATTCTCTTCACATCCCTTCCTGGTTAGAGTACAGCAGCAGGTAGTCATACATATACCCCTGAGTTTAGTGAAAATTAAAAAGACCAACTACCATATCAAGCATGAAGTGCCATGTTAAATGCATAGCTAATTCTGTGAGTAATGCATTAATATGCATATTCAAGGCCTCAGATCAAAAACTGCATCAGGGTATTGGTGCTTATTGGGTTTGGTTCACTTAGAAAAAGACAGGTAGTGCCAGCTGAGCCCACTGTCAGAGGTGGGAGCCTTAGTCTGTGCTTCTTGTAGTCATGTGCAATGGAAGGTGGGGCAGTGACAACAAACACTTTGTAGACACTGGTCACTTAAAAAAAGCAAACCATCAAATCAGCTGCCTTTTCTTTAATTGCATTTGATGTTCTTAGAGTTGTTTAGTCAGAGTTTACAGTGTGCTGAAACATGGACTAAGTGTAATCCATCAGCGTCCTATAATTGCAATAAGTTTTTTTTGTCTTTGGAATGTGTGTTTATTTTTATACTAGTCTTATAGTCTCCACATGCCTGTGCTATGTTTGACATTGCAATTATATGTTTAATATTTGTACTGATTTATTATATTTTATATTAAACGTCTTTCAAATCTTTCATATTTATGGAGTTATGTATCTTCCAGATGAGACATCCACATTGTCATGCTACGAATGATAATCAGTAACGTCTTAATGCAGAGGAGATCAGCAGCAATGCCTAGTTACTCTCAGGAGACAAAATTGAAAAGAATACTTAATTAATTTCTAATAATAATCTTCCGTTTTAAAAGACCCACTGGGGCTCCTAGGCAGAACTGAAAGTTAAATAAAAATATCTTATTAAGTGGTGAGAAAAGTTTAGCCAAGCAAAACAGCTGTGCTCTGTGAGTAGATTGCAATTGAATTAGGATTTTAGGCAGTTGAAGCTGCCAAAAACAAAATCCAGCGAAACAAAACTTCAGCTTAACTACAAATTTCATTAGCTGTGTTACGTACTGATCTAATCGCAGAAATATTGACTCAGCATTTGTTTTCTCAGACACTTGCTATACAAAAGAAAATCTAGATAAAAGCAGTGGCAAAGAGAAAAAAATCTACTGCTTTGATACCATGTTCGATGCAAGTATAGTGACTTGTCCAATGGTCTCATCTCTCCATCTCTCTTGATGTATCATAAAAATCCAGCATGAAATTATTCTGGGGAAAAAAAGTAGTCTGTAGTTTTTCAAGTATTTGAGTTGTGCATCAGATCTGGTCCAAAGACCATTAAAATCAGAGTGAAGTTTTTCAAATGAAAGTCAGTGAGGTTTGACCTGGCCTGTTATTAGCTGCTGCGATCAGGTGGATAATAAATGAGAATGCTCTACTAGGAAATACAGAAGCAAAGGTTGCAGAGATTGAATCTAGCTCAGCAGCTGTCAGAAGCATGGGAACATTTGCAATGCAGTGACGTTTCACTTCAGATTATCTCTTCCACAGTTTTACTTGGGAGCTCTGGTGAGTCATTCGGATAAGCTTTTTGACGTGATCATTTTGGGACTCTTATAAGGCCATGCTGAATGGTTAACTGTCTGAGTTACTGGGAGAACTGCCTTCCTTGTGGTGTTTTGATGCTTTTGAGGTGGTTCTAGTAAGGTCTAGATGCTGGAACTGAAACACTGGTGTCTAGATATTTACGAGTTGCAGGAAAACCCCTCAGAAGGAATTTGCAATGAAAAATGGGTGAAAGTTTGGAGAAGGTAGAAGCTCTTATATGAAGAGTTTTATCCACTTGTATCAAAGGAGCTTTGGCTGCCATTTGGTTACCATTTTCTATTAGAAATGTCTGCTGTCCTCATGAGCATCATTTTTTTGTCGGTGACCCCTTCAAATGCACAGCTACTCATACACAGTCTCTCTGGGGAGCTCTCACTCTAGTGCTGGGAGGCAGTTTTTGCTCCCTTACCCTATCAACCTCTTCTTATCCACCATGTAGTACCACATCTGCTCACTTAACATAGTTGTACAACATAGCCATAAGGCAAAGCTGAGCTTGACTTTCTGTTTGGTTTAGACACTCTGCTATAATTATGTATTGGAGAGAACTAAACCTGCAGATCTTTGAGATAGGCTTTGGGAAAACCACTCTTGTTTTGTCCAACTTTGTATGCTGACTTGCCCAATGGTTTCATCTCTCCTTCTCTTGGTAATAGCTCTCATTGCTGAGCCCTTCTCAGTCTGCTTGTGATTTATATTCATGTCATTCCCAGAACTTTTAATTTTAAAAAGGGAGGATTTTCATTTCTAAATTGAGAAGCAAGGTAGAAATAATATCCAAGGCCATGTACAAAGTCCATGGCCAATCTATGAATAAAAACACTTGGATTCGCATTCCCAAAGTATTAAACCGTGCTTTCTCCCCATTCTGGCTTCCATTTAAAGTGTTCAGATCTACATATTTGCACAAACCAGTAGGTAGAAGATATGAACCAGGAGAATTTTATACTCAAGTCTGCGTTGCATAGACACAATTTATGAAAATAAACATGATTTTGCTATGCAAATGTGGGACTTGTAATATTCCAAGCTTAGACTTGTTTTAAAAGAAATTTGATCAGAAATATTTTCTAGTTCATTTTATCTTTTAACTTCTCCCTTATTGTTGTCCAGTGTCTTATTCTAGTAGAATAAGCCTTTTGTTCCATCTACTAGCATAGCTTCAATAAGCATTCTGCAGTTTAATTGCTTTTCAGGAGGTATTTTCATCCCCACCCAGCAAATTAAAAAGATATGTTACACTAAAAAGGTGTACAGTCAGGCAGTGTGACCATGAAGGCTCCTAAATTGGAGTCACCTCCATGTCCTTCCACTGCAGTAAAGTCTGCAAGCCTGGGTGGGTAGTCCTGCTCCCGAGATGCTTCTCCCATGCTCTTGCATTGTGTTCTGCTTTCCTACCTGCTGCTGCCAGTGCAGATATTCCTTTTAACTCAAAAGCCTTTTCTTTAAGATAGGAATTGCTGTCAGTATCGGAGGGAACAGCAGATTTTGTGTATGTTGTGTTTGTGTGCCCAATCAAAACAATGACAGTAAATAGCTTGCTTGTGATTACAATTCACACGATAATGACAAAATTATAGTTTGATCCTAACGTGGCGTAATAAATATGTCAGCTTTTTCTTCTCTGATATCGCACCTCCCACAGCTTGAATGCTTGCCCTGTCTCTGTGTAGAAAGCCGACAACCCTGGGGAAACAGTTCAAAAACATACTGTGAATGGATATTTCAAGCTATGTTTAGTTTCAAGAGACATGTAATATAGAGAAGTTGCAATTTTGTTTTATAAAACAATGCAAAGCCTCCCCAACAGCTTGTAAGTTTATTCAGTGTGACCTTGAACACTATTTTCATTTCTTGTGGGATTTCACCTAAATCAAATGTGCTGATTTTCAAGTTGTGCTGATGATCTTTCCATAATGTATTATGTCTTAATGGCGAGTTTTGCCTTGAAGCAGCTAAGTACAGTGCAGCTGAGTGCTCTGAGAAGATCCGAGGACCGAGTAGAGGGAATGAAATGTGTTTGAGTTCAACATCGAGCAGAACACTCAGGATTTATTATGGTTGATTGATGAGTATTTAGAAATATTCAGCTAATCATCCTAGTATTGGACTGACCTGAAATTTTGCTTCATGTACTCAGTGGAAAGTGGTCGATATCTTGTTGTCTGTTAAAATACATGAAAATAACTCTAAAATAGTGGTCTAGTTAGTACTGACTATTATTCATGATCTGAATTCTAGAGTAAATTTTTTAGTACATATGAAATCTACATTAATGCCAGAAGAATTTTGCAGGATTACTTTTGTTACAAGGGAATTCGTAATGCTTGTTATGGAATTATTTTCATCCCCTGTCATACAGGCACATATCAAGCTTGAAAAACATTTCTCAAGTTAAGAGCAAGCCACAAAAAGAAGGGGCAAGGAAAGTAGCACAGGTCTCTGCATGTCCCTGCTGCAGCCCCATCTTTGCTCCCTGGTGTGCTGAGGTTTTTCAAGGGCTATACCACCGTGGAAAATATGTTGCAGAAAGCTCAGGATGTTTAATGTGATCTCTCTCCCCAGCAGCAAGAGACTGCAGTAAGCAGGACTTTCTAGCCCTCGCTTAACATAACCTATTTCCTTTGTGCAATGGAAGAAAGAGAAGCTTCTCTTGTAAGGAACAGGTTATTGTTCTTTTTTATTATGTGCTTGGAAGCACACAGCTAAGCTAGAACTTGCTCTGTGGTTCTCTGGGAAAAGTGTTATTTAATGGTGAAATATTATTGGATTAATTTCCATTTATGTTCTTCCATATTCAAAATGAGTGTTGTGATCACATAAACCTGAGTACTTAGTGGAGATAAATCCAGTGTTGGCCGCTGACCCGTATGTATATGCGCTGGAAAGCATAAGGACGTACATTTGTACCAGTTGTCTCTACCAATAGGTGTAGATGTAGAATAGCCTTGAATACTACCCGTTGGAATGCTGTGAAATCAGTTGGGCTGTGTGTGTGCCTTTCTTACCGTACTGTCAAAAGGCCAATATTTGACTGAATAGTCAAAAATAGATTTGGAGCAACACAACTGAGATTTTGATAGAGGTCCTGCACTTTTGAACAGAAGTGCCCAGAGTCAGCCACCGAAACCCCTGCATAACCATTTGGCTTCACGTGGCTTAATTTTTTAGGGGTACTGAGAGTAGAGAAAGAGAACAGGTTTAGCTGAGACATGCTGTATTGCTACATTAGGCTTCAGGAGTGGCAGCAGCCATCCATCTGCCCTTTTGGGAGAATAACAGCCTTCACTGCTGCCAGCTGTAGCACAAAATATAAGTCTGTGCTCCAGTAACAAAGGATCAGACTCAATCCTTCCCAATCATGCATGAAGACAGAGGTGCTACAGCCCCGTATGACAGTAGATTTTGACTTTAACAAAGATGAAGAATGCAGAAAAAGTCAAAACCTTAGGGAATTTCATTCAAAGGTGGGGGGAAAGGCCCCCAAACTTACAAAAACTGTTTGGTTTACAGTGTGGCGTCCTGGAAAATTGGGAAGTGTCAGCTAACCAGATGCTCTCAAACGTAAGCATCATCTCTCCGGATAACATAAATTCCCTTGTTCTTTCTGGTGCGCAGGCTGGATCACAAGGCATTGAATTAAACAGGTGGAACACCTGTAAATATGGCATTTTCTAACTTTCTATCACTTGACTTTGCAACTTAAATAACTTCTGGGCTTTCTTTACATGCAGGACACATCCACACATACGTACATATGCACTTGTCAAAACCACTTGCTGTGATGCATTATGCATACTTTTGAGAAAAGTTAATATGATCCCGGAGCTTCCACAATGGCTAAATTGGCTTTTACAAGAAATTGTCGCTGCTTGGTGAGGATCTTTAATTTAACTGATCTTTTTTGTGCAACTTGATGCTGAGTGCATCGTGGCAGTTCGGTGATAACAATAATACTAATATATGGATTCAGTCTGCTGGCTCTATCAGCCAAAGAAGATATTTCTTTGTGTTATGGTCATGGACATTTGTATTGAGAAAATTCAGCACTAAAGAACAAACTTATTAATGCTGAGGCAACTCTAGTCTTTAGCCATAAAAAGCAGAGGAATCTAGGTCTCGATGAAATTACTTTCATTTATGCAGTTCTTTTACAGAGGCGAGCATTTTCGTTGCTTGCCATAGACATTTCACAATAGCAAAGGAATTGCATCTCTGGGGCTCTGAAGTGTAATTAATGGTTCACTCCTCTCTATACCTAAGGAAAAGCTTTTTTAATTACCTATCAAAAAGGATTCTGGAATTGATCAAATGGTGCTATCAAGGGGGCAGACTTGGTAAATAGCCTTCTGATTTGTTCATTCAAGGGTTTAATAACAGTAGCTAGTATGAGGCCTGTAGCTAGAAAAGAGCCTTTCTGTAAGGGTTTGTCCTTCAGCGGCCGGTGAGCTCCAGCGTTTTGAGAACGCAGGATGTTCACCTTTAATTTTGACCCTTTCTTTTGGTGCTGGATCTCTGTGGACTCATGGTGATGTTTGAGCCATCAGTCAGTAGCTCTCTCGAGCCAAATCATCTACGTTTTTGCAAGTTCTCTGTTGTGAGAGGAGGATCGGTGGTCTGGTGCAATGGCCCCTGCCCAAGGCTGTCGGAGCGGGCAGCTCCTCTGCCCGTCCGTGTTGGATGTCGCTGCAGGAGCAGGGCAGGAAGGCAGATGGCTTTCAAAGAGCATCATCTTTTGGATCAGTGGATTGGAGAGGGCTAGACCCAGTATTATTTGATTTTCTCCACCTCTGCAGCTTGCTCTGCCTCATGACCCACTTTTCAAACCCTCTGGGGACACTGGGTGTTCTTTGCACCGCTTAGAAAAATGACACAAGAATTTCCGAATTAAAACAGACCCTTAGGATCCTTCCCTGGTTAACCAGACTGCAATGTAATGGGCCCCTTTGCAAGGAATATTTGAACTGGAACAGATCCAGAGCTTTTTAGGAATCAGAAAATGACAACTGAAAAAAAAAAAGCACCTACAAATATTTTGTGTCAGGCTGAACATCTTCTGTGAAATGAGTATTTAAACAAAATGTTTAGATCAATGAAACATTTAGTTTCCCATGAAAAACTTAGTTTTAAAATAATGAATTTTCCATCACAAGCTTCTACCAATACTTTCAGATTAATGTCAGGTCACAGTAAAGTGAAACATTAGTTAAAATTAAGCATTTCCTTTTTTGAGCTGACCGTGTTTCGCAATCACAGTACAGGCACAATAATTTGATTTCAGTTAGGCTTATTTTTTAATAGGAAACTTTTTGACTTGGTTTTTTTTTTTTACTTACTCTTAATAAACATAAAAAAACCATGCTAAAATTCTGAAAAACCCATTTTGGTCACTCTGCACATATGATGTAAGCTGAAGCAGAGAGAACGAAAAACAGAGACAGAAAATGGAGCAAACAGAACTAACTCTGGGCAACAGATTGGGATTGTTTATTGGAGGGAAATTGAGTAAGAGATGAAACTAACTGAACTATTTTTATTAGATCCCACATCAATGTCCAGATGTGGATTTTGAACAGTGCAAAGGGGGCATGTGTGTACACGTGCTCTGGGACTTTATATAGATCTCAGACAGCTTTGCCAAGTTACACAGGCTGGACACTTTCCTCGGGCTGTGAATCCCCTACAAATAGCACAGGCGCCTTTGTGCACACATTTTCTGTATGAACAATTGGCGATACAGCTTCATAGAGACGTACCCAAGTTTAAGCTGCCTTTCATCTTGCCCAAGAGCAGAACGAACTGGTGTGGACTGAGTAAAGCCCTGCGCCATTTCCTCTGCAGAGAGCTGGGCTCTGACCAGCTACTGCACAGTGTTTAGTGTTGTAATTCTGACTCAGTTCATTTGGGATATCAGTTGACAACCTAAATTTGCTCATACTGCTGCCTCTGGGCCAGCTGTACCTATTTGTGCATCCCTGTGTATGCCAAAGGCTTATCACTGCATTTGGGGAAGTGTTTCCTATTTGGCTGTAAAGGGCTCAGACTGGAACTGTGTAAAGCCCTCAAAGGAGGGGAAAAATCACCTGCTCCTTTGGCTGGGAAAGGAGACTCCCTGTGAATCATAGGAACCGCCAGCCAGCCCTTGGCTTTACACCCAGTGCTCTTTATTTGTACTGTATCTCTGTAGTTGTCACTGACACCTGTGGTCGTGACTCAACCCTGTTTATGAAGGTGCTGTAGGTGTTCTCCCAACCTCTGCTGGACCTCTGCTAGCTTTGCATAAATAATGATATATTAATTGGAATGTGGGCTCAAACCTTGGTCTCCAAAACCCCATGTCACCATTAGGTCTTTGAATATTTAATTAGTTACACAATGTTAAATTGCTCCAATGAGAAGGCTAACTGAGGAACAGATTAACACTGTGACCATGTTTCCCAATAATAATAAAAAATTATTGAGAAACTTTCCAACTGCTTTTTCAGGCCATCATCAGGAAGGTTCTCAGTCTGCTTTTGCTTGATCAACAGCAGTCGGGCATGACCATGAGCCTGCCCAGGTTGCACTACAGTAATACTCTGCCTTATGCTTTGTTGTGCATAGGCGTTGGCGATACCAAAGGGTTTGGGCGGACAGTACCAAAGTGTTTTGCAGGACATGGCTCCTAAGCAGAGACTCCCCATGGGCTGGACTCCATGCTGTTTCCATAGTAGCAGTGCTGGACATGTGGCAATATCTCACAGTTATTTCTGATATTCAATATAAGTTTTCTCTGGCTTTTCCCATTAGATATGTTATTGATTCCCTTTTGTTTACTGCTAGCTAGGCGTTCCAATTAAGTAGTGACTTTAATTATACAACAAAGCATATAACATAGATCTTGATTATTAACACTGGCCCATGGGATGATGAAATGAGGACCAGCAAGGCTAAATTAAAAACAATCATAAAAAATGAACAACCTTTTCCAAAAACCCACCTTACGTTCAAATGTAGTAATTTTCCTCTTGTTACATTTTTGCAGTGACTTTGTGTATATTAATTGTTGAAGACAAATTCTGCATCACTGTCAACACTAATAAATGTAGATGTAGTGGAGGTTGAATTTGATTAACTAGAGAGCATGAAAAATTACTGATTGCAATGTTGTGTTTAAACGCAGTAAGACTGGAAGCCATTCCCTGCAATTTGTCTGCACCAGAACGTACTCTTGAATGCATGAATAGTTTACCTAAGGTGGGTTGCATAACACTGACTAAAAATTAGACATCTAATTTAGGGTGACCAATTTGGCTGCCTTTATAGTCAATGGAGAAAAAGACGACTTGGTAGCATTGCTTCAGATGTATAGTGTGTAATGTCCTCTGGAGGTTGCTCCATCTGGAACCTAGGACAGCCAGCTTAAATAGGATTTCAGGTGAATCCAATCCAAAAAGTTAAATGCTCCAAGGCATAAAGAAACAAGAGGGAATTTCTGTATTAGCAACACACATTGAAGAATGACCTGCCAGCACAGGCAACCTGGGTAAGGTCCCCACTCAGCAGCTGTGGAGGCAGCACAGTTTTCAGCTGAGAGAAATAGAAGGGATGATCAAAAAGCTGTTTCGCATCCCTCAGTTTTTCTTACAGATCATAAGACTAAATGTGTCTTGTCTGACCTGTGCATTTACAGGTGCCTTAAACAGTATTGCTTTTTTTTTTTTTTTAAAAAAAGTATCCTTTAGAGACTGTAGTAATTTTCTGAACTTGAAAACAGAGAGCCACATTTTCATAGCAGGAGTATTTTCTCCTTAAGAAGAGTGATGGTGGGGTGCTCTCTTCAAATTGTGTATGCTGTTCTTTCCCAGGTAAATACATATCTGTAATGCAGAAGCACTACAGAGATCCAGCCATGACTTGCAGCTGTCTGCAGCTGTGTGTTGGCATTTTAAAGTTTCATTTCCCTCCCCTGGGCCCATTGCTGATTGTTGCCCACTGTCAGTTCCAGGGAGAAAAGGGTATTCCTGTAAATTTCTGAACTGTCATGTTATGTTACACTCCATGATATCACATTACAGGATGAAAAGAAGTAACAGAACAAGTCAGGCGATGAATTCAGGGTGGTATTTCTTTTCCTTTTATGTTTCCTTACATGTATCTCTGTTGCACTACACCTGATATCCTTCTTACAGCTTTGAAGGAGTTGTTCTAATGGTTGAGGTGAAGATATTCCCCTTTTCTTTCCTAAAATGTGCATGCAAATTTAGTTCTGCTGACAATGTGAGATATGTATTATCTCCAAATGCCTTCCTGATGTTACTTTAAAAAATAGCTAGTTTTGGTTCCTATTTTATTTGGATAGGTTTCATAGTATAAGAAAGTCAAGGTTTCAGGTCAAATAACATCAAGGTTTTGTTGTTGTTGTTGTTTGTGTCTTTGCGATAAAGACGTGAACAGGCCAAAATGTCAGACAATTTACTCTTCTGTCTGAGATAAAACTGAGCTGTGAACTCCAAGTTGATGCAGTGTTTCATTTTAATAGTGTCAGTTCTTGCTTGTTTTACCTGTTCCTCCTGTTTTGAGTGAATTTAGTGCTAATAAAAGTGAGAGACTCTTAAAAGTAGCCAGAGCCAGAACTACCTGACAGTTGCAGGCTAGGAAGTGTAAGTTCCCTGTCTTGGTTAGCTTGATCTAGACACTTTCCAAGGTTTTGTTTCTCTGAAACAGCACCTGCCAGTTAAGTTGTTTGATAGTTTTATGATGTTGAATTATAGGGCCTCTATTTTCTGTTCCTCCAGCTTTCTGAAAAATTCTTGGCTTCTGTTGTATTGTTTCTAAACTTTCTGCTGTGGTCTCCGAAACAAACCATAGTCAAACCAGGTCACCTTGCCAGATGCAACTCCCAAAGAGGTCCAGAGACAGTTGCTTCCTAGGCAGTCTGTGCACTCTTTTCCCTAAATTTCTGCCAAACCAATGCTGTCTTAATATGAAATCATTGTGCAATTTTGGCCTGCGTTCTTTGGTCACAAGAAATCCTGCAGCAGCCGAATGTTCCCACCTAGAGACTTTGCTTGAAATATGGTGCAAGCCCTGAGGATCAGGAGCTCCAGGCCTGTGCCTTGATGCCTCCTTTGTAAAGCCAGCACCAGGCTGATCACTGTTGTCTCTATTTCTTGGCTGTTCAGGCACATTTAAATAGCCCTTGTTGAAGCAGGCATCATGCAGTATGTGTTATTAAGCATCAGAACTCCAAGATGGTGAAAAACCCACTCACTGCATATAGCAGAAGGAGATCAGGGTGTAAAATATGGTGTAAAATCATATTCCTGGTCTCTGTGGTTCTTGGCGACTCTGGGCATTGAGAGGAATAGTCTTGTGAGCACTGTGGAACCTCAGCTGGGAAATTTCATTTTTCACACAAAATTTGTGGTGGAGCTTTTAACTAGCTGAAGTATTATAAAGGCGGGCTCACTGGGGAAATGCACAGCATGCCCTGTGTTTCTAGTGTATTTTTTTTTTCATTCAGTGTGCATGTAAATGCTCTGTCTTAGAAAGATGACTATAAGTCTATGATGAATACTTGAGGCAAAATTACTCTTTGCAAAGAAACTTGATATGGGCTGCAATTTCTTAAGTCAAGAATCCTCTGTACATTATTCTGACCACCTCTGGTGTACAGATTAGCATACACATGAAAATAATGCTTGGAAAATACTCAGAATCAGTGTTTCTTATCTTGTCTCCCCAGAAAGAAAGCTGGAAGGCCCTTGCTCAGCAGAAGGTTAACAGTAGTGACAGAAGAGGAGTCAACATTATTTTCTGTTTTCTGTAGAGAATTACAATATAGCTGATATATTGTGTAGGGATCACTTAAGCAATTACAAGAAGCCATTCAATGGAGGGGAGCAGCAGAGCTGGCTACCCATCACAAATACACATTCTCTTCCTTCCTGTCTGAATTAAACAGAGAAAATGAGGACGATTGTCATGCAGACATCAGGCAAAATCCAAATCCCCTTGGTCTAAGAAATGCACCTAAAATTTTTGGTGGTGGTGTGGCAGGATTTATCAGTGAGGCCTTAGGCAGCTTTGAATTACAGGAGATTTCATTTCTGTGTATTGCTTATGCACGAAGCTCCCTGTTTCTCAGCTTCTAGAAATGAAGCCCTCTGGAGTTGCATTTTACCTATGTGAGATGCCTTCAGGTTGTCAAATAGTTCCTTAATTAGTTTTTCTTCTTCTTTGCTTCAAGAGATGAGTATATTATTTATTCTACGCTCCCAGGCTTTTGTTAGTCTGCATTTATGTATTTTGTTTTCAGAATGACCAAGCGTTGGGCTAGCCTCTAGGGTAGCATGAAACACACCTCTCTGGCAGAGACAGTAGTTCAGACTTGACTAATGGTAGAATATTAATAGCAGCAATAATAATTAAAACAGTGCACTAAAATACCCTTGGGTGCTGTTGCTAAGTTAGACTGTACCCCTAAAATTCCAGAGGAAAGGCATAAATTTTAGTTATTTCCATCCACAAAGTGAACAGTTGTCTCGTTCAGCATCTGGAGTAAGCTTTCATCCCCTCTGTGGATGTTTCATTAGGACATAGTTCTCCCAGGGGGTCATGGTGCAGTTTACATTAAACTCAAGATAAAAATGACATTGAAGCTTTGCTCCTGTATTTTCTACACTGCCTGAAAACAAATGCATGAACTACAGCTAGCTCACTGGCTTATTGCCTTGGTGTTATTAACCCACGTGTACCCAAGAGACAGGGAATTTGTGTTCTGTTTGCTCATAGAGGAGCACTCAAGTCCTTTGCCTGACAGATCTGGGAATCTCTGCAAGCAGTTGGGGGAAAGTTTCTCTAAGTACAGGTTTGAGCAAATAGTCTGGATGGAACAGGTTGAATGTGTCTGTCTATAGATGAGGGATGAAAGAGGGCATGGTTGTGAACACAGCCTCAGTCTGCTGGGCGGGCAGTTAACAGGAATAATCTGTTCCCCCAGTGCAGAGCACTCACTTCTAGGTTTCTTTCTGATGGCAAATTAATTTCAATCTGCAAACACTGAGGATATGATTTCAAAATGTCTGTGGTCTATGGGCAAGTAGGAAAAAACACCAGACAACACAGAGTGAAAAAGGAGATCGGTTCTCAGCAGGCAGATTTGGGCAGGAGCGGTGCATGAATGTTGATATGCTACAATGGCCATAGCTTCTGGGAGTCAGGAAAAGACTAGCACATGTCCTTGGCCCACTCAAATTCACAATCATGCTTAAGTACGTTGCCTGGTCTAGGATGTGTGCCTAATTTCTGTCAACCAGACTGAAGAGTAAGCATATGCTGACCTGTTTTTCTGAATTAGGATAAGAGCTCATAAATATAAAAAAAATCCCCATACATGGAAGTATTTTGCTGCTATGAAGTGTGTGCCCTAGATATTAGCTTTGTGATAGACAGTAAATGTGGCTGTTCTTTTAAAAAATGTTATTACTTTTAAATGTAAACAAAATTAAATTAAAATACAAGAGTTTTCTGAAGTGCCCAAAATAATCAGAAGGTAAGAAACTGATGTTAACATTTAACTTCTAAATGCATAAAATTGTTGAATACTGTGCTGTTCACCTCTAGCTAGCCTTTAATTTAAACAAAAGCTATAAAAGTGCAATTAGGCTCCAGTCCAATGAAGCACTTAAATATGTTCCTAATTTTAAGTGTATGACTAACCCCAGTGAAGTTAAGACATGCTTAACTGCTTTACTTGAATAGGACATTTCATAAACTAGTTATAGTACACAAAGAACAATTCTGCAAGTGTCATTGGGAAAGGTGTAAAGAGGCGTAAAGTCCCATCTGCACTTCAGGATCTGACTGCTCTTAGGTTTTCACAAAGCTGTTTTTGCTGCAGGGTCCTGATCCAAAGTTTGTTGAGGTCTTTGGATGTGCTCCATCACCTGTTGTTAAAGAGGCTTAGTTTGTTGGGCAGTTTCCTACCCCTGTTTACCGAGGGAAATACATGTGGCGCATGCACCTTCATTTGTCCTCTCTGCTTGACTCAGAGACATGCCTTTTTATAAATGTGCTGTGACTACCACCAGCTCTCCACTTGATCCCACATAAAGCATCATGGATTTAATGCTCCCATTTTCAGTGCTAAATCAATGTTCTTTATGCATTTGTTCTTGGAACACTGCTCTATTTGAACCATAATTCTTCGCACATACCATAAACTTGGTCTGTTTTCCCTCTGATAGAAATTCATCATTTAAAGCAAGAGGGAAAACCCTGTGACTACTGTTTAAACATTTCAAGGCCATTGCTGGTTAGTCAAATCAGCTTCTGCATCACCTCAGCACACCAAGTGCTGTGATTATCAGGGAAGCATTACCTTTCTGGGCTACAGCCAGCCTTGCAACTGCTGGGACAAGGCAAAATTAAGAGCTTCTTACTATGGTTTTGGCAGGCAGTGAGAGGATGGGTTTACTCAGTTTATGACTGACCTCCCATTTGGTTGTTTACTCCTCCAACCATCCTGTATTTTTTTCATAGGTAGAAAGAAACATTCTGCTGCACAACTGGATTTGACCAGAGATTAAAGCTGGTCTCCCGTGAAATACGCTGGAGCCCATTAAAGAAAGGATTGTTTGCCAAACATTGTTGTATGTCATCCTGAGACCATAAAAAACATTGTTAGCTGAAGTAATAGTGGAAAATGATTGCCTTCCTCTATCCTCCTCCTTACCACCATACTGCAATGACAGCGAACCTGTAATGAAATCAGTGAAGAGCTCTGCAGCAGTTACCTTGAAAACTTCTTTATTGCCCTACATTTCTAGGTAACACTCTCATACTCAGCCTCTGTCCAGCACCAACAGCACCAGCTGAGGGACTGAGATAATAAAAATTAAACAAAAGTACATTGAACTTTTAATATTAAATACTTGCAGTAAATTTTTTAATAGCCAAGGATAACTTTCTGTATTTACATATTATTATCTGAATAACAAATAGCTTCAAGGGTACAGCAAACTGTTCTGTGCAAATGGAAAATGGTGAGTTTACTCTTATACATTATTTATTGAAAATTATTCCTTTGATTTCATCCACTCCACTATTTTTTCCTTACATCTGGCATGGACTTGGAGTGCACTGGGAAAGACATTATAGAGAAGGTTGTATCTTAAGATATGTAGTCCACTTTTGGATATCTGGGCTGTTACTTTCTCACTCCCTGCAGACATGCTGGGTTTAATTTTTCCTTTGCCATAAACGTCCTTTTTTGGGATCTTGATATATCACCTTGAGTGGAAGAGTACTTCCTAATGGGCAATCTGCTAGAAATCACTGCTGGAAATGCAGCTAAATAGCTGACTTCACATTGCTAACTGGAGAGTAATGACCCTTGGTGGCAGGAACAAGAAGTGGTGCCACAGGGTAGCAGCCAATTCTGTGAATGCACCCTAGAAAACACTTTCTGGCTTCTTGAATGGCTCTTTGTGAACCTTCCCTATTTGAAATATGAGGTCTTAGTTTTGGCGAAGCACTGAGATGAGAGTATATTCTCTTTCCTCCGTAGACAGCGTAGTTCCCAGAATTAAGTTTCAAAAAGTCGCACAAAAGGTAGTGTTTTCTGAATATATTTTGCTGGTAACAACTTGGAATCAAAGCACTGCTATTGTGAATTGGCAAAATGCCTTTAGTTTTGCCTTTATTTAGTATCACTTCTTTGGTTTCATTGATGTTTATATTTCACTTAGCTTCAAGTTCAAAGCAGAATTTTGCAAGACCTCCTTTATGTTTAATCTTTTTAAGACAGCTCTTGTCTAGTTTTTACTTTTAAAGGATGCAAGCTAAAAATCCAATTGAAATAGGGACCAGGATATTTCAGAAATCTTGAGAATCACTTGACAAATCTAAATAAGCCATTAGTGTTTAATCACCTAAAATCTGGCCGAATATATGTCACTTGGAATTTAATTGAGCTCTTCCTTAAATTTAAGTGCAGCACCATTAAAAATAAAGTTGCATGGGAGATACATTTTCTTTGGGGATTTTGGAAAAGCATTTGAAAGCAGATTTCAGCTTCACCATTAATTTCCAATCAGCCTAATGCTTTATGATGCAGGATGCATACGGCCACAGACAGATCTGAATGGGCACACTAGGGGATAGAGTGGAAATTTCTTACAGATGGTATTTCAAAACATATTAATGACTCAAGTTAAGTTACCAAAAAAAGGCAAGTACTTTTGGCTACAGAAGGATCTGAGCATGAGCTTTTAGCCATTTTTCTTGTTAATAAAGGGGCTTCTTTTAAAAGTGATTGAACTAGTTTTAGTATTTTTATATGTATAAATCAATATGAGTATTAGACATGATGGCATGTCTCTGGTATTGTTTGCCTGAGGAAAGCCAGAAACAGCTCACTGAAATACAGGGCCTCTTATTTTATGTGTGTGGCAGCTACTTTTGAAGAGTTTAATAACCCAAAATGTAAGGGTTACTATTCTTTCAAAGTGGGGCCATCTTCATGCTGTATATGTTAACTATGCATATGTATTGTGCTATCAGTCACTGACTGACAGTTTTCAAGACTTTCTACCATATACATAAAATAATTTGTCATAGAGAAGGGAGGAATTAAGCCAAATAGAGCAGCAAGTATGTTAAAAACCAAAAGATACAAACATGTGTTGGGTTTTTTTTGTGCAGAGAAATTAGTCCCAGTTGTACTGGCCTGGAATTTAAAAAGAAAGGAAAAAGGACAAAGATGAATGTCTGATTCTCAGGAAACACTTCTGCCATGTGTACTATTGCAACTCCGTGGGGAGCTTTAACCTACCTGTGGAACTGCCTGTGTCTCTCCTTTATGGAAGTATTATAGGACAGAAATTCCTGTAAATTTAGTCTTTTCCGTAGGAAATACAATCATAGACAAAGAAGAGAGAGTTCTAAGGTATAAAAGTAATTTATTTTAGAAAGGCTGCTGGTGTTCTTCAATCTGCAAATCCTACAGGCATGAAGTCCCATTGTTCAGCCTGGGAATGTGGGAAATTCCCAGGAGCAGATGTGTGCTGGTAGACTCATGGCATATTGCAGTGATTTGTTTCTAGTTGATCTTAAAGGACACTTTTCCTTGATACAGGAAGTGTTTGAGATTAGCCCAGAAACAAGGACTTGGCCTGATTTCTTTCTGATGACTGCAAGTGATTTCTTTCTTAGACTTCTGGATGCAAAATAAGGAAAAGTGTTTCAAGGATGCATGCAAAAAAAAGCTGCTGGGAATTCCCACAGTACAGAGTAGATCTAAGATCTCAGTTTGTTTATCATCCTGAAAATGACCATCAACATCGCTGTGTACCAGAAGAGTTCGAGGACAGATTATTTTAGTTGGTTTCACCTGACTCTTCTTTAATATGGAGCACTGAAACGCTGTGGGAGGAGGAACAGACAGAGTTTGTACTCGGGAACTGTTGAGGAGGTGTCTTCATTTTAATGAAGTTCTTCTTCAGAGAGAACTGCTGAGGACATGGTGCAAGGAGTGTGGCCAAGGGAGCAACTGAAGTCAGGTACAAGTTAGCTAGGGAATCTGACTGTTTGCAGACTATAAGGTCCTAACAGAGGAGTGTTTTAAATAACATGTACTGTGAAGATGATTTCTCGAGCAATAGAAAGGGCAGTTGTTTCTTCAGCATTACATTTAGTTCTTGCAAAACTGTCATTCAGTTTGTTCTTCCAAGAAGAATTAGGCAGTAGAGCTCAAAATTGGCTTTCGTTGCTTTGGCAAGTAATTTCTTTGCTGAGGGCTCAAAAAAATGAATAGATACACAAAGTCAGTGTTAATGCTGAATGTCCAAATACTAACAGGAGTGTCATAGTACTTGCAGAGATGGAGGGAAAACTATCCCAATTTACTTAGCTGTCACTCAGGGGACGAAATTTACCCACCAAACCCTTTGCTCATCAGTGTTCATGGTCTTTGGGAGCTGCCTAGACTACCAAGTTTACAGGACCAACAAGAATTGCACTATATCTTGTATCTGCACTTCCCCAAATAAATTCAGAAAAGAGGAGAAGGTGTTGGTTTTTCTTCTGTATGATAAATCAAAGTGGACGTTGTTCCACAAAGCAATACAGACTGGGAAGAAATAGCCATGGTGAAAAGGTATCACCTTTCCAGATTTTCTAAGCTTTTTCTGAAAGCAACTTGCGCATCTTTTTTTACCTTTGTTGTAAATACAGTGGACTGCCGCTCTCAAGACACATAGACCATCAGTGTTCTCTATCATTGCTCCCTTGTTCACAGTTGTGAGTATTTATATTACATGACTCTTAGGGTATGCTGTCCTTGAGCTGCAGAACAGAAGGAGAAAGTAAGAACAAGTCTTGAACTCAAAAGATTTACTGTTTTGTTTTTTTTTTTTTTTTCCTTTTGGATAGGGAAGAAAAATCCATCCTTAATAGAATGTTATGGCATAATACAGTTAACACCTTCTATTGAGAAGGAGAATTAATTAGGAAGGAGTTGGAGCCCTCTGCCTGACAGATTCATGATCCATAAAGCTAATCAGTTCTGTAGCCTGTCATTGTTTTTGCTGCTGACTGGTCAGCAGTTGAACCCCATGCTGGGGAAGGAGATGTTTGCAGCTTGTCACATTTTCAGTGTTGTGCCAATGCGGAACAAGAACGTAATGCTAGTTTATTTCTGCGTCTGAAAAGTTACTACTACATCTAGCACTAGCTGCAAAGCCTCGGTGGTTTTCTAGAGTAAGAAATCAGGCATTGAACTAGCCACTAAATTTAGTGATTTAGTGGTTGTAAATCGTCTGTGCCTACGGAAGTCACAGCAGCATTTAGGTACTAAAAGGTAACCATGTATGTGAGATTACTCTGAGCCTTTGGTTTAACTGGATTCAAAATACACATTGACCTTGTGATTAGAAGTAGTATTTGTTAGCATTAACGATCAAGGATTCAATAACCTTTTAAATATTTATCTTTGTCCTTTCATTGATCATGTACCCAATGAAGTGCTGTTCCACCTCTTTCCCCTGCTGTGCTATAAAACATGAACACAGACCATTCTGCAGCTTTCAAGGTATGGAGTATGTTAAGGGTTTTTTTTGTGCTAGAACTGCAGAGGAGGTTTCTTCTTGCCCAGCAATTTCATCAAGTTTGTGAAGGAGAGAAACCCACAGTCATATCCATCGCAGTGGTTCATTGGAAAAACACATCTTGTATTAAATACTTTAAAGATTCATGAAGCAGATTTAATTTTGTTTGCATTTCTTCCTGAAGGGTAAAGCTGTCAGAAATCTCTAAATGCATTGCCTAATCCATTTCCAAACTCAGTATATTAAACTCATTTTTGGAGTTTAGCAAGTATGCAGACAGGGGAGAAGGTAGGAGGAAGAGAGTAGGAAAGATTTTTCTTTCCTTGGTAATGCACTGAACTACCTGCATGGCTGTAGCGTCACTCCATCACAAAAAATAGTGCAACTCAAACGGACTGTTAGACCAGCTCTGATAAATAGAGGACTTCACATGTTTCTGTTGGATCAGGTACAAATAGAGTAAATACAGCTATCAAGTAATGAAGGATCAGACAAAGGAAAACTTCCTTCCCTTTATTGCCTACAAGCTCACAGGGCTGCCATGGGCAGGCTTATGTGCAGCTGAGAAGCTTTGTTTTCTCATTGTCCCAGTTTCTAATCTACGACCTTTTTTTTTGTGTTAGTACATGATTTTTTTCCAAGGTTCTGGTCTGCCAACTGAAGAGCCTTTCCTGTTTTCTTATGCCTGCGTAGACAGTGCTCACAATTGGGATCAGGGGGCTGGCTGGGAAACGTTCATTTAAGGAACCGGTTCAATGCAAGGGAAAGAAAGAGTGAAAACCATCTCCAGAGTAGAGAAAAATGATCAAGCTCTCTGTCACGTACAAAGGAAATATCTCTGGGTTGCCAGCCAAACTCTGCAGTAGCCAATACAGAGCAAGAACACTCAAAGACTCTTCCCAAGACCACAGCAGGATGCCTCAGGTTTGATGCTTGGCATGTTGCACGAAGGTGACTGAAGGGCTTTTTCACAGATCAGGTCTAATCCATCGTCAGATGGTCCATGGAAATGATTAGCCACAGCACCGTCAGTCTTTGCTTGGGATCACTAGTCCTAAATGCACCCAGCGGTGTGTTTCTCTACAGCATACCTCTCTGCCCTGGAGAGAGGCACTGCTTCTCATGCAGACCTGAAGACCTTTGGTGGTTGTACACTGTGAAACCTGATGACAGTTCATAATAATAATTTAGAATCACAGTAATATTACATGTGAGCTATGCCTGGCCAGCTTAGGCCATCGTTAGCTACCACAGAGGTCAAATGTATGCTCTCAGTTCTTCCCGAACTCAGTAGTGCTAGACAGAGGTTAATGAGGCCAAGATTCAGCTATTAATTACTGCAATTGTCCTCCCTCACCAGGTTGCCACAGTTCATAAAGTGATCAGACCTAGTGCAGAGAAGTCGAGAGCATGGTGGTACCCAGCTCCCTTCCCTCGTGGAGTGCTGGGTGTTGCGCTGGTGCTCGGGGCTCCTCAAGCAGGGCAGGCAAGCCTCTGCTCCCTGAGAAGGGCTGCCTTAAACACCCAGGCACTTCCCTGCACAGTATCAGGGCTGCCAGAAATGGATGACTTCTTAATTTCTTACCAAAGTCCTTTTGGTGGTCAGGCTGAAGCATACAAGGGTGTGCCTTGCTGGGATACCTTCATACAGTTTGATGTCTTCACCTTCTGGTTGCTTTTCTTCTTAAAATAAATAATAAAAGTGACTAGTCTCATTTTAAGCTCCTGACACTGACTGTCTCAACCTTGGGTACAGGCACAAGTGACTGAATGTTCCCTTGCAATGCACTCGGTCTGTTGTCAGCATCCTGCCAAGAATGAGGCTGCAAAGGCATTGTAAGGTGACAGTGGGCACGGTTGTGCTTTGACGCCAGTGCATCCTTGCGTGTGACTTGCTAATGTCACTATTTGGCTCAGAGTGTCAACTGCTGGTTAGAGTTTCTTGGAATGAAGGAAGTATTAACTGTAAATTGCTGCAGCTGGTATCTAATTACAGAATACATTGGGAAGCAGTTGGGCGACCATCCAACAAAGCACTTAAGCATCCACTGATTTTTAAGCAAGGGCCCCTTGACTGGGATTGCTCGTGCTCTCAGATATCATCAGAAGTGTTTGTTAGTGGACCACTACTTTCTCCTGACTACCTCACCACAGCCATCTCATTTTCTGAAGTGACTTAAGGAGTTAGGAGTTCAAGGTTGACTGGGAGCCTGCAGGAAATAAACTCCTAAATCACTGCTGTACTTTGAAAAGTCTACTCAGCTGGACAGCTTCTTTTGCTGTTCTTCATCCTTGCCATAATAAATAAAATTATGACAGCTTTTAAACCGCTGTTAAATTCTGAGGTTTGCCTTTGCCCATCTAGATGTTCCTGTTGCAGCAGGGTTACCCAAGATATTCTAACATGTAATGGTTGGAGCACTCTTTCCAAATGCAGACATAATGCAGTTTTTCAACTATGTCCTTCTAACAGAGAAAGGGGAGAACTGACAGAAGAAAGGTTGCAGTAAGAAGTGATAGGAATGACCCGCTCCTTGGGTACCAGTCCGATGTACTGAGATGCACTTTGCTGTGTCCTGCTGATACAAGTGAGGCTCTGAAGCAAATTGCTGTCAGATCAAAGATGTCCTTCATCAAGGGAAATCTTGCAAGGTCCATGTTTTTAGTTGATGGCTCTTTCTTGTTAGTGAAGTATTCCTGATGGACTTCTTTAATATGTTGGTGTGGTCAAAAGGAAAAATCACATTCAAAAAGAATTTCAAAAAGGAGGCTGTGCCAGAGCATTCACACCTCCTGTAAATCTCTGTCCTTGTTGCAGATTTATTTTTAGATTGTGTAAGACTGCTGCTTAGCCAGAAGTTTTATACAGTAGTCCTCTGTATGGTACAGGCCACCAGCAAGCTATGGTAACACTGTAATCAATGACAAGTACTCAGGTCTCTGAGCAAGTAGTGCAGGGATGAGTAGGAATTATGAATAATTGCACTTTACTAGAATTCATATCTGATTTCCAGAGGTTACCCAACAGTCAAGCATTTGTCGCCCTCCTCATCCCCATGATTGCTGATAGTTGGGAAAAAAAAGTGATTGTTATGCCAGAGTAATGAGCAAAGAGGTCAGAAAGTTTGATAAGAGCAGGAAAAGTCATTTCCTGTAATATCATTAGCAGTATTTTAGAAAGCAGGTTCAGTAATTGCTATGGTAATTCTGAATGGCTTTTGACTGTGAGAACACGTAGCTAATTTTTTAAAGTTAACTTCTTTGCTAGTGGGAGAGAATTCTACTAAAATAGGGCAGTATGGTGTTACAGAGGGGCATGGGCTGGGGGCTTGGACAGCAGAGGCTCTGCTCTGTGCTGTATGACTTCTCCAGACCTCAGTTTTTCTTCTCAAAATGGTCTGCGGTAACATATGTGCATCAGTGAGCAAGCACAAAAGGAAATTATGAATCTCAGGATGTCGCTGCCTACCAGGGTGACGTCTCAGATGGAGCAGATCTGTTTGGCAAATATTCCAGCAAGTGCATACCTGTACAACGAACGTCACGCATTTGTTATTGCTGCACAGACTGCAAAATCGGAAAGGGTAGCAAGTGCTCTTTGTATGGGCAAAGGCAAAATTTGCTTGAGTGGGTCCTGGTTTTAAAAGTATGAGATCTAATGATGAGCTAACAGCAGACCTTCTGAGGGTTCCCCTGGGAGCACAGGCAGGCTATACTATTGTGGGCCTTCTCCAGGTTGGTTTTGAGCAAAGTCATTGATGTTCCTTTGGTTTTCAAGAGATGCTTTTAACCTTCCAGAAGATAAGAGCCACTACAAGTCTGTGTGCATGGAGATACACTTTCATTTTCACTGAGTTGAAGGAAAGTTTGCTGCTCCTAGCTATGCTGCTTCTTTTGAGCTTTTACCACATCTTTCTTTGGGGTTAGAAAGAACAGTCCCTATATGCTGGAAAGCAATGAGGAGAGGACACTCTTCAGTGTATTTTACCTCCCAGTGGCTACCTGTGTTTTAATTCTTTCTTTCTTCTCTCCAGGTGCAAACAGATGACCTACCCAGATGACCTGCCCCAGATCTCTGTGGTCTTTATATTTGTAAATGAGGCACTGTCTGTCATCCTGCGCTCTGTGCACAGCGTTGTGAATCACACCCCATCGCACTTGCTCAAGGAGATCATTCTGGTGGATGACAACAGTGACAATGGTGAACATATGTAACTTTTTCTCTAAGTACTGTATCCTGTGCGGTTAATGGACATGAAATGTAAATCAAAGGGACTTTGCTCACTACTAGCTGAAATGGTTTTTTTTTTAAATGTTGGGATGAAACAGCATTGAGTCATTCTGCATTTAAACAGCCGGGCGAGGAAGGTCATACACGCAACCACTGATTTATGGCTAATAAGCTATCTCAGAAGTTGGTGTAAATCGGTGTACCTCTATTGAGGTCAGTGGAATTTACAAGAGTTTGTGTTTGTTGATGAGAGGGTTGATTGAGCCGCTTGCACAAAGCTGTGAGTAAATATTAACTACTTGTATAATAAATAAACATTATGTGGATAAACCCTGCTGTTTTCACTGAAATCCTCATAGGATGAATGGCATTTGTATAGGCAATCTTAATATAGCAATGACACTTCTCTCTAAATTTTCAGATGCAGAGGAATATCATCATTAATAGACATAAAAGTTTAAATTCTGCTTCCAAGGAAAAGTGAGGCTACAGATTCTCCTTTAAAGATAGTTTCCACTCTTTTACATGGCAGCACACTCTGCTTCTTCATGATTTAAGCAGGTGTTGATAACATCAGATTTTGAGTCTGAGAGGTAGGGAGTAAATTAGACTATGGGCACAAAATACATACAACTTTCAGGTCATCTGGTTTATTAATGTGAAAATAACACTTCTGTTACAGCAATCAAAACTCAATATTGGTGAGCAAATAGGATACTATTGATAAAAATGTTTCACAGGATGGTCGATTTTGAAGAACTTTTAGGACACAGGTGAATAACAGTGGTGGTGTGTTTTAAGTTGTTATACCTTAGACTTCTAGAACTGCTGCATCTTCTCAAATCATATTTGTTAAATTAAGGCTTAAGTTTAGCATTTTCTCCACAGTTCAAGAGCTTTAAATCTTTCAGTTTTAAGTTGCCGTTCCTCTTCAAGATCCCTGAAGAGAAAGGAGGGTTGAGAGAACAAATCACTAAACCAAAAATAAGTTCCAAACCCTATAGACTGAAGAAACCTTTTGTCCAATTCTGCTTTCAGTTATGGCGGTGTAACCTATGGAGTAATTATGTGAGATTGCAAAGTGTTTGAGTCAATGTAATACAGAGGAAAATTGGACTCATTGTTTCTCAGTGAACTCTTATATGGCTTTTCTCTGTCATTCTTCTAGATAACTGGAGATTTATCAGGTCTTTGATTCCGATGATAATGATTCTACTGTGTAATATAGATCAGAAGAATGAGGCTTCTAATGTGCTGGAAGCTTCTACTAGTTTTCCTAATAAATATATTTGAGTAAAAGCCTCATTATGAATAAGTTGCAGTGTAAATGAATTACCAAACTAGATTGATTTAAAAAAATACAGAGACCGTTCTGGTAATTTGCCTGTTTATAAGCCTATTGAAATGAAGCTGAATAAAGGAGTGAATGAGTTCTGCTCCATCTGTGGTTGAACGCCTGAAAATGAACAAAAGAGAAGTCATCTGTTTGAAATCTTCAATATCCATTTAGTTTAACAGGGAAGAAGCTTGGTATTGAGGAGTCTTAATTATATTTAAGGGAAAACCCTTAAAATGAAGGGAAATTAATTCTGATCTGAATTAGGTCTTGACCCAAAATCCATTGAGGTTCTTTTTCAAACTCTTACTGAATAGCATAAATCAGAAAAAAAAATCGCCAGTCTGCCATGTTACACTGCTGAAGGTCAGAATTGCTCCTCTAGAGGCCAGCTGTAACCTAATGCAAATCATCAGAGAATTAGAATAATAATTATTTAAGAATATTTAGACAAACTACCTCTTCAAAACAATACTCAAATCCATCAGACCATATTAAACCTATGCAAGTCTAACAGTAACTGCTTTGATGCGTAGAGAATTTCTCTGAGCTGATACCCCTGGAACTGGTCCATGCCACAACTGAGGTACTTGGTTTGTATCTGTGAGACTGACTACAGATTTAGGAATATTTAAGGATTTATATCCTTTTCTGCTGCAGAATAAATCAAAGTAAAACATAACGTTGCATAACATATCATTCTCATTCTGAATATGCTGTGGTTTTTTTTTTTTGGTCCTGCAGTTGAGCTAAAATTTAATCTGGACCAATATGTCAATAAAAGATACCCAGGTCTGGTGAAAATAGTGCGCAATAACAAACGAGAAGGACTGATTCGAGCCAGAATCCAAGGCTGGAAAGCAGCAACCTCTCCTGTCGTCGGGTTCTTTGATGCTCATGTTGAATTCAACATTGGCTGGTAAGTTGTTGGCTATTCCCACAGGGAGAGCAGTACCGTTACACTGTGCCCTACGTCTCAAAGACTGTGAAAGAGATTTGCTCAGCAGCAGGGAAGCTGAAAAACTGTAGGGATGAGATGGCTGTAGGCTGGTGTTATCACATTAGCAATTACTTCTGAATAATATTCTTGATTATTGCAACATTGCTGACAATCTTCTGCAATGGCTGCAAAATCCATAAAAAAGCTGTTGTGCCGGCTCTAGTACAGCTCAGTGGAGAGAGAAGTAATTTAAACCACAATGAATGTGAAACATCCAAAGCAGTCAAATGGGGAGACACCATTAAGGAGGCTCTGGGCTGGATGCATGCTTTTAAGTACTGTTTTTATCTCTTTGTCATTTTCTATGATTTCTTCTTAGAAACTTGAATACCAGTCTGATTTCCTCATAAATTTTCTTGCATTTACATTTGAAGGAAACATTGAATTATCTCCTGCATTGTTAATGGGGCTTGAAATCAGCACGCCTTTCCTCATCCCCTTTGTTTTGCAAGGGAGCAGTATTGACCGCAGCAAGCACAGTTTTGGGCTTAATGGGCCAGATCTGCAGTTGGAGTAAATCTTTGTAGCACCATTTAGTGGCCAATATTTGGCATTACTGGAGGTTGGGACTGAAGGAACTGATATGTACAATCAGCTGAAAAAGGGCCGCTGGGACCTTCAGTATGTAAAATGTGTATTTTCCAAAGACGGTCTGGTATTTGATAATGATGGTACAGGGTTATGGCAGAGCTGATTATGCTCTGCAGTTCTGGGAGATCTCCCCAAACTAAAACTAAAAATAGCTGTACTTACAACCAGAGAGAAACTTGATTACAAAGGAGTGGAGTGTTTATTTTTATATATTTATGAATATCTTTATGAAATGGAAGATGCAATAAAATAAGTCTTGTAGTGCACCTGCTTTACGTTCACCCCATTTTTTTCCCCAGGACTATGAAAGACTATAATAGCAGTTGTAGTAACTTTCTAGAAGCTTAAGAGATGGTTTAATTTATTTATTTACTTTTTAAAGCAACTAGATCTCTCAGATCATTGCAAATGTTCATCTAGGGTAATATCAGCTAGCAGTCGGAATCGGGGACTGGGGAGGGCATGCTCTGGGGGCTGTTCCCAATGCTTGTCCAGCCCAAGCTGCAGTTTTCTGAGCCTTGCGGAGAATTTTGTTATCACTTCTGTAAAGGACACTGAGATCTTACTGAGGTACTCTACCCAGAGAAGCTAGGCAATGGTGTCAGTAAGCAGGAAAGGGTTTTGTGATTGCTTTTGGGTTTGTTTGGGTTTTTTTTAACCTTACTGCTTTGCATTAATGTCAGAAAGGGTTGGAATCAGTATAGCAAGAACCTAGACTACTCAGTAAATGAGAGTGTGTGTATAACTGAGATAAAAAGTGTTTGCATTTACTGCACCCTCCCTCGTGTACTCTCCTTTCAACAAGTGCGCTTAAGTCTCAGTAATACTGCTGAGCCAGCCTGTGCAGCTGCTTTGAGACCACTTGGCTTCTGGAGTAGCTGCAGAGGATGAATGAGAATAGTAAATGTGCACCAGAAGCATCACATGTCCCTTTGTTTCAGAGCTGCACATGGAGGCTCAGGGTGTCCCCTTCTGGTGCTTCTCCTCTTGTTCCCCTCACCTTTGGGGCTGCTGACAGCCATCTCAAATCTTGTTCTGCCTGTTCCTCCTAATTCTGTCTACCTGTGCACATGCGGTTGCCCATGAACTTAATTTTCATCTCATCTTCTTTTACTAGGAGCGACTAGAAGTCCTGCATCTGGACTGCTTTATTTTTTCCCACCAGGTTAACATTACCCCTACTCCATAACCGTATAAACTTGGTAGTCATGCAGGAGTATCTTGTTAAAGTACCGCTGTTCTGTTCTCCTACTCTTATCTTGCATGAATGTTTCCCCCCATTTTCAATGTATATTCATGTATTCAGAGACCATGTGGATTGCTCCCACTCAAAACTGTCTATGGATTATTTGTGAGGCAATTAAAAAGAAGCCAATTCCTTTACCACAGAAAAGAGCATTAGCTTTCTGTTTGGTTTGTGTTCATCTAAAAGTCAAATACCTGCAATGCACTTTTAGTCTTCCAACCTATGGCTGTTTTACCTGCCTAATCATTTGGCAGATTAATTCATAAAGAATCAGAGAAGGACTTCGTCTCTTTCTCACAAAATATGCAGGACTCTGATAGCAAAAAAACTTTCCTTTAAACAATAGTTCCCTCATTTATGGGTGAGTGTTTGCCTTATATTGCACTACAGCATTTTACGGGCTCTCACAGCATTACTCTCCAGGGACACTTCTAAACTAAAATACAATCTGGTAGGATATAAAAAAATACTCTACAACCTGGCAGGTCAAATTAACTGTTGAATTATTTATTTTGCTGTGCTTAATTGCTGCTTTTTTGCTTCTCAGGTGTTGAAATGTATTAGCGCAGAGCAGAGATTTTCTACTGACCTGTTCCCCTTAAGGCTTTTGATAGCGTGAGCCAATACTGCTGCTGTGAGAGCGAAAGTGGAGAGGGCTAGCTGAAGGGGAGGCCATTACTATTAATTCTCAAATGGAATTTTAAATTAAAATTACATTATAATATATGTGTACAGTTCATATGTAAAATTCTACCTGTCCTGCAGTAGAACCTTGTCTGTTTTTAATGGTTACTTAATGTCAATAGGAGCCAGCACCTTATAGTCAACAACCCAGCAGAATCAATAGGTATGAAAAGCTCCTGTACATTTCTCCCTGAGGGTATATTTTAGCCTGTATAGTTCAGTTTTCCCTTCAGTCCTCTTAAAGATTTCAGCATTCCTGCTCTGACTTTTGAATTAGGTCCACCCACTGTGCTTTAAGCAACACACAGTAACACTGAGTACAGACCATCGCATCCTGGCTGCTAATTGTGTTGCAGAAGATGTAGAGCATTATATAGACTCCTGCCTGAGAGATGGGAAAGAAGAACATGACAAGAAGAGAATTTCACTACATTATAACTGGGAGCAGGAAAGAGAGATAGCAGAGATGGGGTGTTAATTCTCTGGGTGAGAAAAAGGACACATTGAGTGAAGGAAAGCAGAAATCAGTAAGTGGAAGGCACAGACCACAAAATATTAGCAGCCATAAAGAGGGTGCTAGGAGCTATAAAAGAAGACATAATGATAGAGTATTATACTTGCATTCTATCTTAGGAATTGCTTTTGCTCCTATCACAGAGGTAGTATCAGAGCACTGAATGGAGTTATGCAGTACTGTAGTAATTAAAATTTTGCCAGACAAAGGGGGAGTATCAATAAGGAGGCAGTGGAGTAAGAGGATTTAATCAAAAGATTTCAATATACCAGAGAGACAGAGACAGCCCAACGTGAGAAAGAGGACCTGAAATACAAGCCAAGTATCCATCAGACTGTGCCACACACAGCCCATCGTTATGGATTATCCCTGCTGTTGGCAGTGTTCTACAGCTATAGAAAACTGGCATTCTAATGAACCATGAAGAAGAGCTGAAGATCAAGATTCCCAGGTCTATGGATAATACTTTGCAGATATTATTTTATACTGTAATATGTAGTACAATTCACTATAGTGGCTGTAAGCAATGGACTCTCGAGAAAGTGTGTAAAGGAAAAAGGAAATTGATTTCCTCCTAATCTTCTACTGGCTTTGATTATCCCAAGTACTCTATAACAGAGACATGGTTATGCTTTTGTAAGGCAAAGCCACAAGGTCTTCGCTGCCCTGAAAATTCCCTTGTTAATATTTTCATGCAATGTACTAGAAGCCAAACTCTACCAGCAGGTAAACTCCCAATCCCCCCTATTCAAGCTCAGGTGGCTCTTTGGGGACCTGGCAAGGTCCAGGTGGTTCTTTCCTTCTACTGAGCTGGATGTGAGGGTGAAATTACGTCTGCAGTCCTTCTCCTGTGCAGTCCCTCCCCTCCGGAGGGTTCACACCTAGCACTCCTGCTCAGCACATGGTTCATTGCAGCATCCCTGCTACCATGCTGAGTTTGAGCTGGGAAGTTTTATTTATGCATATGCAAAGGAAAGGACATGTGTTTATTAAGGGAGTTTTTTCTCATCCAAAGCCTCGACCATCACTTAGGATCGATCTGGTAACTTAATGGAATACATGTTTTAGGTAGCAAAAGTGAACTATTATTATCTGAGTGAAGAGAGAAGTGTGCAACATAAGCCATGTGGGCCTTTCACATTCATGGGACAGTGCCAGCTTACATACAGAGGACGTGCCAGAAAAGCAACTTCAACTATTCATCTACCTAAACAACCTAGAGTGTTCATTGAAGCATCTTCATTGCTTTTCGGTGGTGCAGAAAAGAGCTATTCAGATTTGGCAGCCAAAGAGCTGATCTTTAACTCTCCAGCAGGCGTTTATGCTGCGTTCGCTCCACTCTAGCTGGGGGCTGCAGGTCTGAAACCTCCCCAGGCACACAGGAACGCTGATAGAGATGTCCAGTAGAACAGATGGGAAATTTCTCTCTCCTCTTAGAGACGGAGGAAGGGAGTATGAAACTTACTTTTTTTTTAGTTCTCTGAACACTTATTTACAGGAGAGGCATTCTGTGTGAAATATTCCTCAGCTGGCCTCAGTGAAGAATTATGTATGTTAGTAGATCTGCTTGTCTACATCTGATAAATGTATGTTGTCAAGGAAATGTGAGGTAGTGTATAAAATCACATGCAAAGTAATCTTTCAGTTTGCATAGATATTTTTTCTTACATTTCTGTGTTAAGATTTTAGTTCATGGTACCTGACAGTGGTACAGCCAGAGTAAAATACAGTGTTAAAACCACTGAGCCATAAAATCTAGCAGATGAGACCATGTTGTCTTTCATTTATGTCTTATAAGGACTCTTCCTTAAGTCCTTGCAAGAAAAAAAAAAAGAAATTCTGATTTGTGAAAGGGAGGAAAAAAAGGTTGGATTTGTTAATGATAGTTCTTCATTTTTTATTGGAGTAAAAATTAGAGTAGTGATGGTGGAGAGGAAAAAAAGACATATTCATCTCAAAAAAACCCAGAGATTAGGGTATTTGAGTACCCAGTTGGGACAGGGCAGAATTAAAGGGAGACATTTCCCAATGCAATTCCTGTCATTTAGGAAAGGATTTACATTTGGACAAATTCAGAAAAAGTGACATTGGGGGCAGGGAGGGGGAGTTATTGACAAGTGCCTGGTACAATCATTCTAATTAAGAACTGAAAAGTATTCTGGGTCCGCTTCTCAGGTGGTGCATGTTAGCAAAGCATCCCTGAAGTTGTGAAGTCCATTGAAGTAGAAGAGTTGGAGAGCAGAGGATCTGGCCTGCGGCTTGCACGTGGTTTCTCTTAGATTGCGTGCATTTATTCCTGTGTTGTGCCTTTTTAAAAGTCTGCTTGAAGTCAGCAGGTGTTTGTACATATTTAAAAAGGTGAATTATATAATCATGTGTGCTGAGGAGCTCATTACTAACTTGTTTTTATCTGTTTTTTTTTTTCTGTAAGAAGCTGTTCTTTTTAGCATTGTGAAAAATCAGCCTTCCCCATTGGCATGAACTCTCCAGCAATCTGATAAGGGTGTAAGACAGCATAAAATTTTTGTTTGCTTTCCCATGGGGTTTGAGCTGCTCTGAATTGGCCCAATATTAAATAGAGAATGCATATATGTTCAGAGGTAAACTTACAATTGGATTAGAGAAGCCCGTGTGATCGCAGCGTGACCCCTGCCTTTGCTCTCAATCTTCTTACAGGCTTATTCTATACTCTGGGTTAAATTCTGCCTTCCAACTCATTTCCTAACTCTAATGTTTATCTTGAGAGCACTTATTCTTTGAGGCCCACAGTACCAGCATTGCTGGAGCTCCCACTGAAGTTAACATGGGTACTCAGCACCTTGGAAAATCCAGTGTTAATCCAGAAATGGACCCACTGGTAGGCAACAGCATCAAATGCATGAAATGCATGTGCTATGTTTAGTGATACGCTCAACAGTCTTTGACAAATCAACACATCCTTTTGTTGTGAATTTGCTCCTGATCAGAGGTTCCTTCCACAAATTCCCCAAGAGAGTTTCTGTGACGAGGAGTCACTTACCAAGGCACCTGCTGTGGATGTTCCTCCCAGCACATCCATGTGCCTGTGGGAAGCCCACCAAAATCCTGGGATAGCGATACGCTTTGTGGAGTTTCAACCAAGCACTGTCAATTGCAGGGCTGAGTCCTGGGAATGAGGCTTCAGCAGTGTGCTATTGTATTTCTGGAACTGCTTCAGAGAAAAAAAACCCAAGTGAAAATATCCTTTAGCCTAGTGGAGTCTATAAGAGAACTAAATTTACTGTCCTTTCTCTTCTGGCTTTAACCATTCACCAGCAATCTATTCAGAGTGAGAGGAGGACACTGACAAAGATACATTTTTGGAGAGGAGAGAAAGGAGGAACTTCTTATGTCACTCAAATTCCAGCCCAAATTGTCTGCTTGGTTTTTATTAGGTGGAAAAAAGAACTGGATGATGTGAAGCGCTACCTTTAAAGCTGAATCTTTTGATTATATTTAGTTTACTGAAATCCATCATGTCTATGAATATGCCTGGGAGAATTTTTCCTCTTGCTCCAGTAAATAACTTGTTAACAATATGTGCTGTTCTATGCCCATAAAGTATATTGGCTCAGATGCAAGCCAGGAACCTAATATTTTTGCACCTGTGAAAAACAGAGATGAATCTCAAAATTCACATCTGGCTTATGTACTTAATCAGGCAGGGCTGTATCCTGCCTCACTGCCAGCAGTGGCCATGTGGAAAGGAAATATTGCAGCTCATCAGCATAGCATGTTGAACATACTTGGACTTCAGCAACCTCTTCCACTCTGTCCTCTTAGTCCTGGGAACTGCCAGGATCACCTGACTTCTGCAGATGCACAGTGGGGAAAAAAAAAAAAGAGGGGGGGGGGAAAAAACAAACAGGGAAAGGACACTGGTGTCTATAAAGAGGATGAGTAAATCTACATAATAATGTAGCAGCTTAAAATTGGGAAAACAATTAGAAATTGCTAGGAAAGATTTAATCATAATCCTTTCAAAAACCTGACGCAATTAGACAAAGCCAGAAATACCAGCAAAGTTGACAAAGGATTTGATGAATGTGCAGCTCAGCTTACAGAGACAAAGACACTGTGTAAGTCCATTGAGCCTAACAGAGCTACTCCAAGGCTGGACTTTGCTAGCAATGAATAGCTACAAAACCCCCCTCATATTTAATGGATTATCTAGAGAAGCAATGTAAACACAGTCCTGTTCAAGCTTCTAGTCCTTCTTTGTTGGCCATTACCTAGGGATCTTGGCAGGCAGAAAAAGAGAGCACAAGCAGTGTTGGTGGTGCAGAGGGCATTGGCAGAATCTAGGATTTGAATTTGAATGTTCCTGTAGATCTCACTGAGATGAGCTAGGGCTTGGCGTCTGAATACCTCATTGCTATTTCTGCTGTCTCTGATTGGGCAAGACAAGCGGTGAAATCTCACAGGTGTACGATGTTTAATTAAAAGGCATCCCATTCTGAGTTTTGCTAAGTAAGAGAGAACAACTCTGCACTGGATTTTTTCTTTCTGTCTGGGACTCAAGAGCACTGCTCTCTTACTTGCAGGTTGCATTAATTTCTTAACTTGCCCACATCTGTTGGCCTACACAAGAAAATACATGGTAACAAACTAAATATAAGATAACAAACAAAATATAAGGTAACAAACTTGAAACCACAAAGGAACAATTGCCTTTTAACCAACCACAAAAGAACAATGAGAAAAGATCAGTGTTCAAATCCTACTACCTCTGAGAATTGCAGCAAACAATTGTAAAGATACATGTGAGAGCTCTGCAAAATCTTCAAAGCTTGAATCAAGGGGAAACACAGTTACAAAGGAGCAAACCAGTGGCTGTTTCTAATACTGCTTTGAGAAGTGCTTTCCACCCCTATGTGAGTCTGCTACCTCTTTGGAGCAGTTTCTCTGTAAATTCATAGCAACTTCACACTACCCTGGTCAGAAATGAATGTTTGCACTGAAGCTTTTTACTGAAACACTTTGGGATGTAGCTTCTGTTGAAAGCACATTGATGTTTTAAAGCCTTTTGAAATGATGGCACATCTCCTGCAGCTCGCTGCTTTTGCACCATCTGGCAATTGAAATCTTCTCAACACCAAAGAGGTTTTAGAAGGCATAAGGCAGCCACACTTGTCATTCAAACTAGATCCGATGGGGTCAGTCCTTAGCAAGCAAGATCAAAACCTTAGAGTAACCTTCAGATTCATTCAGTCCCTGGCGTGTGTTCTGTTCTTTCGGCCTTGTCAGCAAGAGCAGGTATTTAATTGTTACCAGGCATCCTGGTGGTGTAGCTGTTAGGGGACCATTTAGTTTCTGTTGGTGACAGCATCTCTCAACACTTGCCTATTGCAAAATGAAATTACAGTCTCCAGGCCTCAGAAAAAGCATTTGGTAAAATTTTGTGTTGTTAAACTCTTGTACAGCTTCATAAAGGCAATAATTCACGTGCTGTTGCTATGTGAAGTATTCCACACCAGCCCCAGCCTCTTCAGTGTATGACAGTGACCTGTATTCGATCCCGCTATGCTGTGTTATGGGCTGCCATCTCGCTGGGTTACTGCTCTCGGTATTACAGAACTTCGTTTTATCAGCCTGCAAAGCGAGACCTGGGATTATTGTATGGCTGTAAAACATTCTGCTGTTTTTATTGTTCTCAGGGTGGAACCTGCACTTACCCGGATCACAGAAGATCGAAAGCGGATCATCTTACCAGCGATTGACAATATCAAGTACAACACTTTTGAAGTGCAGCAATACGCCAATGCAGCCCACGGCTATAACTGGGGCCTTTGGTGCATGTACATAATCCCACCGCAGGACTGGCTCGATAAAGGCGATGAGTCAGCTCCCATCAGGTAAATCTCCCATGTGCTGTCATTTTGGTACTAGCAATGTTTCCATCTCAGCTGTCTGCCGAGGGGGAATTTAAGTGAAGCAAGGCTTTGTACAGTGATAGCAAAATGAAGCTGAAGAAAACAGACGGTTCTAGAAAGCTGTGGATGCCTGTGTCACGTCTCAGAGCTGCACCCCAATGTATATAGAAGAGCAGGTGCTCTAGCTGTGAATGTGTGGTTCAAGTTCACATTGTGGCCCTTAGTAGGATAGCCGGATCTTTTTCATCTATGCTTCTATTTTTCAGTGGACTCTGGGATGAGTAATAAGCCAGTGAAACATTGTGTGTATGAGAAACAAAGGTATTTTGTATGTGATTGCAAAGAGGCTGGCTTCACTTTTGGTCTGTAGGCAGCACTCTTGGCCATCAGCCCAAACCAGAGCTTCCCAGCAGCACTAGGAGATGTGTTAGCCTCACCTTGTTGGAAAGTTGTTCTTTTCTTGGAGAACTTTGCACGTGTCCTGAATTGTCCCACTGGATGAATTTAAAAATGAAACTGGACCACGTAGTGAGCGTCCCTTTGTTTTCCTCTATAAGGGAACATTTTACCTTACAGAAATGGAATTTTCAAAGGAAATACTGTTTCAGGAATTGTGATAGTGTTTTGGGGAATTGTTATACTGGGAAACAGGAACTGATAAGGAAGGAGCTTTCTTTCCCCTTCATTTGAAAATTCGTTTCTCCTAGCCCTTCGTCTCCAGTGCAGGTACTTGTCTAACAGCTCCTCTGAGATGTACTGTGCTGGGTTAAGGGTACTATTGTTAGCAACTATTGAAATAAATACTAAAACACAGGAAGCCCAGGTATGCACTTTAGGTTGCTCTGCCCTTTTTTTGAGATTTCTTAGGAAGAACACAAATTACCACCTTAGAGTCAGTTTCATTTTGACGTATATCAGCTTCAACATAAAGTAAGCTAAAACTCTACTGTATAGTTCCAGTACAGGCTCTGGCAGAGAAGCTGATGTACTTCCCTTCCAGCGTAAAGCTTGAGTTGTCAGGGCCTGAGAAGTCCATCCAAGCACTTCAAACAACATATCCAACTGAAAGGATCCAAGTGGTCTTTTGGAAGTGAAAGGACACAGACGAACTGTTCACATTTCTCAGTGATTGGTTGGATGGGGCCATCTCGCAGGATCCATCCCTCATACAGAGAGTAATATTTCAATTCATATTTGAGCAAGTGCTGCAAGTTGCACTTAGGTTCATTCTAATGCCTTATGACTGCAAATCAGAGCTGTACAGTAATATTAACCTTATTTACCACAGGACAGCACAGTCCTTCATCACTGACCCTTTGCTCAGCTTGAAACCTCAATAAGCAGGAAAGTAATTACTTAGGAAATCAGTTTTCCTGGATAACATGCCCTGCTCTCCTCACATTGTTTTAGAAGTGCAGGTGTTTTACATCTATTTCACTCAGCCCTGAGAAATAGTTTATTGATGAAGGAAAATTAATCAGCCAAAGCTTTCACTCCTGAAATCAGGGTTTCGGTCTTTTATTCCTGAACGGTTTTGCACACTTCATTACTTCCAGGTTATATGTGAAATCACTGTATTAATTTTCACATGAGTTGTTCTAGTATTTGAGTATCTTCTGTTCTGGAGACAATGATCACATATTAGATAAAACTGAACTAAGAGGTTAAGCCTCAGGAAGTTCCTTAGACATGATTTTCAATGGTGGTAGCTCATGCACTCCATGAAGTATGGAAGCTACATCTGCAAAACACGTCTGGAAATTGAACTGCAGATCTTTTTAATAGAGAATAAGGAATCTCATCCCTGTAATGCTGGGACAAGAGGTTTTTTTCAGCAATACAAGGCCTGATTTACCATGGACTTTCCTCAGGTTTATGTTCAAGCTCTTGCCAGACATATACTGGCACTGAGTTGGACTGATACAGGAGTGAATAAGGTCCAAACTCAAGCACTAAGTAGTGTTGAAATCTGATACACGTAAGCAGCTGGCTCCTGAAAGCAGTGATTTTATTCTGAACCTGAGTGAAAAAACCCTTCAATTCAACAGTGCATGAACTGCCCAGAGACAGATGGGACAGGCAGAACAAGGAGGAGAGCACCTAACCCTCACTGACAAATACCAGGAGCACTGAAATTGTGATTGCATAAGTCTGTCTCCTGCAAATTATGAATTACATGCCCTAAAATGCAGAGACATCAACATCAAACCATGAACACTTACCTATCTTCCTGTGAACTTGTGCTTTGAAGGCAGTGATCTAGGAGAGTGGAGCATCCACTTTATAGCCACACTGCACTGATTTCTGATGGGCCTCCGAAGCAGTAGCACCTGGATGGATTTGCTAAAGCATCTGGCTGTGCTGTTATGTTATGCCTGGCTATAGAAATACAGTGTAATTTGGGGGCTTTTAAGTGATATGTCAGCATAAGTATGATAATGGAAAGACTGAACGTTCCAGTGTTACTGAGGAAAAGGATCAGGAAGTCTGTACTTAGAATTGAGACTTGAAAGCACCCATGATGGGAACTTACTAGCTGTAAAAAATTTAGGGTTTATTTTCAAAAGGAAGGGAAAATCAGACTAGTGAGCAAACTTTTTCAAAAATCTCTGTTGATTTGGTACAGATTTTGGGTTTGTAACCAGCTTTCCACAGTGTGTACTGCAACTGTGATTTCTGTTTCAGTCCAGTTTGCAAGGCATGCAGACTGGTACGCATCGATGGTGTTTGGATCTGTGTGTCTGTTCAGTGCGTTCGTAAGATTGCAGGACTGTTCATCAGCATGAAAAGTGCAAGTTCATTTAGTCCTTGCTGACACTGTCCCTCTTAAGGCTTCCTTTGACACTGTCTTCAGCAAATAGCGGGTTTGTTTTGTGTCTCTGTGTGTGTTTTGTACAAGAAAAGGCTAATAACTAATAACCCCATGACTGGTTTTGTGGTTGGTGTAGCTGAATACTTCCTCCCAGATCTCCAAAGGGATTAAAGATTTTCAGTCTTAAAAACACGCGTACCCTGGTATCAGTGAGGATCAGAGCCTTGGCATTTCTGATGTTTGCATTGCATGAATAAATATCGTCAATCTGCAGAATTGGGTGAGACATTTAGAAAGTAGAGTCCAATTCCTGTTTTCTTCTGGGATTATACAACAGACGTGCTTACTTCTTTTCTCAGAAGTTTTCTATTTGAAGCCTGATCCTCTACCTTCTTGAACACTAACAGTGGTGTGATCCTACTCAGAGCCTTGCTGGGAAGGAGCAGGAGCTGTCCCTGAAGTCGGTGGTGCACCATATAAGCAGTCATGTCAAACGCACACCATAAAATGTCAGATCAGCTGTTGTGGCCCAAGTGACAAAGGGGATGTGGCCTTGAAGTGCAAACAAAGGCAAAGAAAGAGCAAGAACAAAGTGTCATATTTTGTAAAGATTTCTGATACAGTTTAAAGTCGGTTATTTTTTTTTTCTCCACGTTAATACTCTGAAATTCAGAACAATTGATGTTCCCCAAATCAGCTTCTGCAGGCAATCCATTTTGCATGTTTGACATTTGAGATGTAAGATGTCTCTAACGTGAAGATTTAAATGAGGATTGTTATTTTGACATGCTGTGTCCATCACATCGTTTTCCATTTGTGTTCCTGAGAACACACTGCCCAAAAACGTCCTTATCATCTGGCAACAAACTGTGTAACAAAGGATCCTATTTCAGAGGGTTTCTAATGAATTTGACTATGCATTGAAACAGGCTGAGGTTTTTTTTCTGTATGCAGAAGATAGTACTGATTTTCAGAACAGCAAGGAAGGTGTCTGGTATCCTGAGCTCTGGCTCTGGCCTGTCTTCCCTTACCTGCCGTGATTATGATGGACTGCTCTGTGTTTGATTTCTTGATCAGCAGCCACTGTCATTAGAGTCGTTAGTCAGCCTCACTCAGCCAAGCGCTGCGCAGCTCTCCATTCTATCTTCCTCCAGCAGCAGCGGTGCATTTCATTGTTGCATATGTTCTCGCTTACTGCTTTAATATGCCAGGGCTTGGTACCAGTAGGAATGTGTACGTACACGCACTGAATCAGCCACTCCGGAAAGCATGTGTGTCTCGCTCATGTGTATAAATTAGCATCTGACATGCCCACATGAAGCGGGTTTGTGCTGGGAGTGTGCGTCCCCATCTCATGTGCAAGTCAGGCCCTGTGCTGGTCTGTCACAGCGATGGTGATGCAGCCGTGTTGGGTCTTCGCTGCTCTGGGAAGAAATCCATCTGTATACCTGAGCTTGGGAAGGGGCTCATCTGTAAAGTCTTTCAGGATAAACCATGCTGTCATGTAATAATAAAGCTGGTGACTGTTTACTGATTGATTATGGCCATCTTTTCAGTTGCTGGTTCACAGGAGCCTGTAACAGAGCAGTTTCTTTTTTATTTGTCCAGGTTCTGACAGGTATCCTGCCTGTTCCAAAAAATATATTTCTGTGGAGCATGAGAGAGTTATTCTACATCCCTATTGCCCTGCCTTTCCTAGCCAAGCGTTCTGGATTGCTTTTTATCACATGCTATAGCTCTCCAAAGGAGTTAACAAACCTTCCCATGATTAAGCTTGTCAGTTATTTTCCTGTAGCTCGTGAGCAGCAAATCAGTCCTTGAGTTCTGTTCTCACAGCTTGTTGTGACTCTTTCTTGCAGAAGACATGAGTTGTAAAAAAAAGTAAATGCTTATGCAAGTACCATGCAGGTTTCCCCACTTGTCTGTCAGGCCAGGGGTGAGGTGCTGCTTAGGAACCCGAACCAAAGAAACATTCTGCCAGGAAAGGTGGAAAACTCAAAGATATGGTGTGTGATGTGTGATTTGAATATCTCTCTCCCCCCCCTTATCCCTGTATATATATGTTTATGTTTATATATTTATTTATAGTTTTATTTGTGTTTGTATTTATGTATTTGTGTGTGAGTGTTTGTAGGTGAGTTGTCTTGGAAATTGGACTTCTTGTAAGGGAGAGGAAGACTTATCCTTGTGGGGTATGTCAGTCTAGTGCTCATCTCTTTCTCCTTCACTTGTTCTTGACGAAGCCCCCAGGCAGCATCCTTCAGTCGCCTGTAAAGGGGAGGAGGGGGATGCACCTGGCTGGAGACACGGATATCTGCGCCTGCCGGAGTTTTGCCGACAGAGCGTGCTCCTGGAGAACTCGCTGTGAATGAAATAGTCGTGACTCAGACCTACAGCAAGTGCCTTTCATTTCTGGCCAACGTGCCCTCTGTTTCTGGTACCCTTTTCCATCCAGTGCCTCTCTTCCCTCGTAGCCACCTGCACCGTACCTGCAGCAGCAGGCAGGGAGGGAGGGAGTGTTTACCACCATGAAGCGCTGCTCTCTGCTTCCTGCCTTTCCCCAGGGTATTACCCAGAGTAATGTCTCTCTCATGTCTCCCTCACTACAGCCATGCTATCAGGTAATTTCCACAAATTGACGATGCTGTATCTTTCTCCAGTGCAGAATCAATACCATTCTATGCTGCATTTTAAGGTTTTAGCTGCAAAAGCCATTTTGCTGTGTTTCCCACATTATCCTTTGAGTGCTGCTGTGGATTATAATTAATGCTTATGACATCCTCAGTTGTGTCAAAAAATATTCCACAGATCAATTAAGTTTCCCAACACCTTTGAGGTGCTGGTAAAAAATAGTACACCTCTAATTGCTATTTTGTGATACCTTCCTTCTAAAAATGGCACTGTTTTACTAGAAAGTCCATGACTTAAGGAAAAAGGTCCTTTTATAAAAAGCACGTGTGGTTTAGGTTAATATATTTTACTCTGAAGCCGTGAAGTGCTAAGAGCGCGCACCTCCTAAGTTGCTGCCCCTTGGCTAGTGAGCAGTGTTTAAGAGATGCTAACACAGTTGTTTTGCTCATATATCCATTTCTGACTTTCAAGGGAAGTCTCTGCTGCACTGTCCTAAACATGGTAGATATACTGGAGTTTTTCAGGTGCTGGAAAAACCCAGTGATGACAGCTAAGTGAGGGTCTCATACTTTTTGGGCAGCAGGTTTTTTTTAAAGCATTTGCAACATGTCAATGTAACGCTGTAGTCCAATATAAAATTATCCACCTACATGCTTAAAGCGCTTATAGGAGTGAACCGTAGGCTTCCAAGCTGCTGAAGCAGTTCTCAGACTTTTACACAGTGTTATTATGTGTGCTTCACAGAGGGAGAAACAGAGGGAGAGGGAGGTGACTCACTGGAGACCAGATGAGTGACAGAGCTGGGAAGAGAGTGAGGGTCCCCCGGCTCTCAGCACTGTTACCAGCTCACTGGGCTGTGCAATCGCATTACACTTGGTTTACAGTTGGGTCAGTCAAAGCACAGGGAAGTTAAGAGCCTGGGCTTGATGAGGACTGAATGCCCAAAACTCTGGTTGAACCTGATGGAAGTGTTGAACATGCACTATGCAGAAAATTCAACACTCTGCATCGTAGGCAAGTTCTTCCATCGCGCCAGGATGTGGCCAGGGCAGAGCCACAGGCTTCTCAGTTCAGCTTCTGGGGTTGCAGCCGTGCTGCTGTGCGGAAGAGCAGTGGCTGCAGGCAGCCAAATTCAGGCAGAGAAAGGCACTGACAGTGGCCATTTTTGGCTGTCTTCTCTGAAAAGCTGGATGTGGTTCCTTCTGCCATCGCACTGCTGTTGTTGCTCATTCCTGAAAACATTTTTTTCTGAATAAGCCATGAAGGCTTGTGGAGTCTGCATTTGAATATATCTAATGAGAAGAAATAAAACCTAGAAGAGAGAGAGGGAGTTGCAAAGCAGTCCTCAGTGGCATTCTAAAATGTATTTCCCACCCCCATTCAATTAACAAGTCAGTGTCTTAATGGACAGAACTGACAGCTGCAAAAATCCTTTCTCCAGAGAGAGGGATTCCAGCACCTGAGAGCAGTCTGCAAAGCCTAGAGGTACCGTTCCTCATTAGGAAGGAAGGAGAAATGTCCTCATGGGAGCATCCTACTGCTGTAAGGAGCTGTCTCCAGAGGATTTGGGGGGGGGGCGGGGGGCGAGGCTTCAAAGAGAGTAAGTCAGCCCAAACTAGCAGCTCAGTTTTGCAAAGCAGTGGTGCTCTAGCCTTCATCCAGTGAAACCTCTGGTTAGCTTTAAATACATAAAAAGAAAAATGAAGAAAGTGGCTGATGTTTCTTCCCCCCACCTCCTTTCCTTTTTTATCGTGGTTAATGCTTAAGAAATACCTAAACAATCCCTCAAAGGCTTATTTCATTTGAGAGCTACTGAATTCCCTTTCCTTGGTCATGTCCTTCTTTTATTTCAGTTTCTAGACTAAGTTTATTCCTTGGTAGCCTAAAATATGGTTTTCAGTGATAGAGGGTGTGACAGTGGAATGTATATAGGATATGTCTGGTCCTGTGTACAGGAGAGCTCTCAGCCTTTTTAGGCAAGTCTGTCTTCAGGCATGAATCTAGGAACTGTAAGCAGGAAGATGCATTTGACCAAATAACTTGAATTTATAAATGTCGTTCATCTTGCAAAGATCCTGGTATATATGTGCATCAACAGAAGATGGATGTGCCCAGCCAGGAGTACCCAGGACCACGTGTGATTTTCATAGAGCTCTGAGACCACGTCTGACCAGAGACTGATTCACCAGAAAGTCTTCACAAACAACAGCACTAAACAGAGAAGTGCTGGAATTTCTTGCACACACAAAAGGGAGACTGTGGGGTATGGGAGAGGTCCAAGCACTGAGGGTGCTAGTGGTGACCCTGCTGAAATTTCTTTGTAGGGTTTGTGACATCTGGCCTCAGTTTCCTCCAGCCTTTTTGACTGAATGGGTGCAGGGATCTGGGTGAAAGCCGCACTTCAGTCCAAAGTCATCTGTGAAAGCCAGATGTTTGCCTTTGTAAATGGCATTGAATCTTGTCCCCCAGCTCATGATCCAGGGAATGCATCTCACTCTGTACAGGTAGAATGTGAGAGTTAATCAAGCTATTTCTACTTCTTTGTCAGAAACAGTGCCGATCAAATGTGTTTCTATCAACAGCTGCCTTTTCCAATTATGCAAAGAAAACATGAAAGGGACTGTGTGCACTGACTGCAGTCTAAGCTTGTAATGATCTGAGAGGTTGCAATGGCTTTCAAGCTGAGAAAAAGTGCAAGGGAGAGATGCTGAAGTGGTACTAGTAATGTGAGTGCTACAGCAGAGTCCATTACAGGTATGTAATAGCAACGCTTCAGCAAATGAACCTTTTCAAGGGTACCAAATAGTTCCTGCCATAGGCTGGACTGTGTTCTGCAATGTCAGGGTATGCATTAGGCCCAGGAGCAAAGAATTGTTTTGTCTAACCATATCTTGGCCATTTGTTTGAAGCCTTTTTAACCTCCTGCTGTAGAAATGGTGAACTGCTGATGAGAAAAAGGACCTGATGTGATAACACCATTCCAGCAGCCACCTGCTGCTACCGGTGGAATCCACCAATACATGGGTAAAAGATGTGTTAATTTTTCCGGCCAGGGCAGTTTTTCACATATGTATGAAACTGCCTCATGAATGTGTTATGCAGATGTCATGGGCAAATACCTTGTGAATAGCTTTCTATACAAATCGAAGAAACTGCAGGTATCTGAGGCAAGAGAGACTTCACAGTGACAATATAACATCAGTGTATTACAAAGGAGACTTCTTAAAATAGGTATTAGACTTTTTCCATCATCTTTGTTTCTATAGGGCATATTCATGGTGGATATATATAAGCTTGGGCCATAGGCAGAGCATTCGCTATTATATTAGAAAATAGAAATTTGGCATAAACCAGAATTTTCCTGATGTCTTTTCACAATAGCACTGTTAGGAATGATGTTGTATCTGCCAGATCGTTCACAATTGCCTCCCTCTCAATGGAAGAGGGAGCACAGCTCCAGAAGTGTTTGGTTTCTCAAACGATTCAGTCTCCCTGATTCAGCAGTCTGGGCTGTCAGGATTCCTAAAATGGGGGGCGGGGGAATCTGTCCCCAGGACCTGGGCACATCCTGTAGATCAGACTGCAAGATGACTACCCATGATCTTGCAGTAGGCACTTTGCAACCTGCAGCTGAATTGCAAATCAAACGAGCTGCAGGCTCTTGTTGGTTTTCCACCTCAATGTTAGTCAAGTTTACATTTTTAAATTGCGGGCTGTAGTAGCAAAACCTAGCTCTTACCTTGAATTTTAAAAAGGCAGGTGGTGTGAACAGTGCAGAGATGCAGAGAAAGTGTGGACAAATGAAACTACCAAATGTCACTAGCTTGTATTGCATTGAAATAATGCTCATGTTCATGTGGTAAATGATCTCAAAATCTGTTGTCATGTAGTGCTCCTCAGTGACAGGTTTCAGAATGATTTGTAAAGGAGAGCAGAACCAGTTTTACACATAAAGAAATTGATGCTCAGAGAAGTGAAATGATTTATCTGAAATCACCCAGTTGGTCAGTGGCAGATCTGAGGGCAGAGTCTCTTCATCTGAAAATTTTTCCTTTTCTAAAGACTGACCTCAGCAAACATAGAAATGTTAATCATGGAACAGCTTCACCAAGGCTGAAATTTATCTGCTAGAGTTGACTCCAGGAAGTTCCTTGCCAAACTTCACCCCATGATTGATCCATGACTCTCAACATGCCCTTACTTCTAGTATGTGGCTAAGGGGATTCCTCTGACAAAGGTTACAGGGTTTTTTTGTGTATTAGTCTTCAAATAAAGTGTTGTCTGGGTCTTGTGCTACTCTGGATGGTGGTGAACTTCAGCTCCAGCACAGAGGTTGTGTCTATAAAACAAAGGAAAAACAGCCTGATGCTTCACTGATATGCCTGGGGTACTTGGCTTCACATTTTGTGCCTGTCTCACAGACAGCTGGTCCAAGCGTGCCTGGCAGTGTGCTAGTAGTTATTTGGGTGGCTCTGGTTCCAGAAGGTCCTCTGTCTATAGCGGGAATGAAGTGCAATATGATTAAATGTAATAGATAAATTTAAAATGTAAACTTGAAGACTAAGAACTGTTTTGTCTGTGTAAATTTGTTATGAAGTGTAGTAACTAATAAACAACTTAATTTTTTGCTTTAATCTCTCTATGCAGGACACCAGCCATGATTGGATGCTCGTTTGTAGTGGATCGAGAGTATTTTGGTGAGATTGGCTTGCTTGACCCTGGTATGGAGGTCTATGGAGGAGAAAACATTGAATTAGGCATGAGGGTGAGTAACAAAGAGACTTTGTGCCACGTCCATTTGCAAAGAAAGACGGGGAGCCTGTGGCCCAACAGAATTGCTGTCTGACTGATAGGCTATTACACGGAAGTAACTGATATTGCAACACTGTCTGCAACTGACAGTCCCAGTAAATGAATGTTCCTGACCTTACTGGCCTTGAGAGAACCGATAACAGTCAGAAGTATGGTTTATTGGTTCATTCTGTCAGTGTCTGAACCCAATGAGACAGATTTTCCCCTTTCCCGCTAGCTCTGCTTGTGCGAACAGCTACACTAAGTCTTCATGTGCTCATTGTGCCTGGACGATGTTGTATGCTTGTGGCCTGGCAGATGCAGTACCAACAGAAAACTAAGGCCAGGCTGGTAGAAGTCAGTTGTAATGTTCTACATACCACACATGATGAATGCTATGTATTATAAAGCTTTAAGGGTCCTCTATAGAGAACAAGAACTACAGGGTACAGGTATCTGATCCTGTTGGACAGGTCAGTGCAAAGCATTTGGGACATCATTAGTCCACCCTGTGCTTCTGGACCTATAGAAGGTTTGATACTTGTGATCCTTTGCCCTTGTTTTCAAGGTGGTGTTTGCCAGCAAGTCCTTCTAAAGTCCAAGGAACATGTCTCTGCTTAGCACTTGAAAATTAGGCCACTTAATGTTGCATGAACACAGTTTCCTCATTATAAAGCTGCCTGTTTAATTATTTTCCCCTTACTCTTTATTCCCTGCTTCACAGTAACACGTCCCTGGTGCATGTAATGTGCTCATTAAAGCATATATTCTGCTCATGGTGAACACTGAACTTTATCTGACTCTTTTTTTCTAAAATGGCTACAAACTCCTTCACACCAATGGGCTGAGGAAGAAGGTCATTGCAGCAAGAGTTTATTTTTACATATGGGTGTGTATTTATTATTCCAGCATTGCAAGAGGGATAGGGTTTGTAATGGGACTGTGTGAATACACTACTTATACCTTAAGGTTCAGAATTCACAGAGGGGACAGAAAAACTGCTACCACAAATCATCCAATTTTCCTTAAGAGGGTCAGGCTATTACCAGGATTGTGTGAACTTTCCTTTATCATTGTGCAGGGCTTTGAGCTGTTTGAAACTTTTTCCACATGGCTGCTCCCAGAATAGATTGAACGCTCTGGCAAAACTCTGGCGTGGCTGATGAATAAGCCTCCTAAGAAATCTGAAAGCTGTCGCTCTTGCTTAGACAAGAACTTGCTGAGTATGATTAGAGCTCCTGGTAAAGAGAGGCAAAGGTTTTAATAGGATAATGAAATGGCACTTACTTGAAGAGACAAGGATTTGAAGTGAGTGAAGACAGGTTTTCAGGGGTAGGGAACCTGTTAAAGTCTGCAGAAACCCAGGATCTAGAAACCAGCTCTCATTCTTTGGGTTGGTTTTTTTTTTTGGTTTGGGGTTTTCTGCCCTATAAAGAATTATTAACCCTGCTGTTTGAAAAAGGCTTTATGAAAGTACAGGAGTATGAGTGAGTTCATTCTGAAATAAGCTGTGTGTCCATAGCATGGATCTGTTGCTCTATGTTTTCAGCCTGGATCTGGCATGGTAAGTAATATACAGTGTCTGCCTCCTAATTTGCAAGTCCTATGCGTGATCCCCTCCTGTGTGTCTTTCAGAGCTGTCAGAAACTAGCAGCGTGAAAATGCACAGGAGCCTTCACCCTTCCCTCTAGGATATTTATAAAATCACTGTGAATTTACAAAGGGGTTTTTTTAAAGTCCAGAATCTCAAAGTAAGTTGCAAAAAATCATTCCTTTCCCAAGGCTTGGTGCACTGACTCACGCAGGGCTATTTGGCATATCCCCTACACCTGCACAGAGGGATGCTGTTGCCCATGTGTGGCTCTGCTTGTGTGGAGCCATGAAAGACAGAAGAGGGAAGGAATAAATGAATGAATGAGTAAAGAGCAAAAAATAATATAATAATAAATAAGTAAATGGTGGGGAAGTGGTGGCACACATTTGGCTGAAAACAGTCCCTATTTAAAACAGCTGTAACAATAATCCTTTAAACTTTTTTGCAAACTACTATCATGTTACTGCTAAAAGAAAAGAGATTAAGCTTGGAGTGTCTGAATTAGATTACATTGCATCTAATGAACCCTCATTTAAATTGTTTTAATAAAGTGAAATAGGGAAAGTCAGTGAAACTAATGAGCTGATTTGGGAGGATACTGTTTGATAAGCCAACTAATCCCCCTTAAATCTGTTATTTATTAAAAAATTATCATCTTGGGTATTCCACTATTGGCTTTTCCCTTTTCTCAGTTCCATAGATGGAAATATATAAATAATTAACCTAAGTGTATTAAGCAGTGCATAAACTGACTGGGTCTACCACGTCTATTGAAAATATTTAGGGCTCTGCAGCTCTTTTTTTAACTCATTATTTCTGTGTAAACTTCATATTGGTTAGAGCTGCGACATCCTCCTAATGGGGTAGCTTTGCCATGAAACCAATGTCTTTTTGCCAAGCTAGGGAGATTCTGGTTTGGCCAAGAAGAAGCACCAGCTGTTCTGGGGCATAGAAGGGAGATGGACACGATTGCAGGCTTGTGATAGTAAGGAGATAGACGGACACTTCTATAATGTCATCTTGTACTATATTTTTCAAAGATGACATTTTCGCCACAAGATGGATAAATACAGGACTGAACTATGTTACGGACAAATAATGCTATTCTCTTAGTGTTCATCAACCAGGTACTGAAGCTGATGGGTATTGTCTGTGAGCACCTAAAAGCTGATTTTGGCCAGGAATTTACAAAGTCAAATAGTATCTGACTCCTGTGAGGATGAGGTGCCCTTCACAAGCACGGGCAACTTGACTTGTTAGCTGCATTCAGGCAAGCACCACACCACTGCTCTGCCTCTTTGTATCCACATGGATCCAGTGAGCAGTGGATAGCCCTGTTTTCAGCTGTGGTTCAGTTGTCCTTTTCCGAACCTGGAAGCAGAGATAAAGAAAAATAATGGTACTTTCTCCTGCAGCAAAGCTGTGGATGTGTCTGTGCCTGAAGAAGACACCCGAAACTCAGGGTAGATAATGTTCATCTTTGCTGCTCCTGGACATCAAATGGTCTCTCTGACCTGTAGTACAGAGAGATGTCCCAATGATAGGAGAAATTCAAGCAATGCTTGAATGTAGAGGCAGACAGGGATCCCTTTAAGTGAGTGTCCCAAATTATGACCCAGTAAGAAACTGCATGGTTTGCAAGTGTCATGTAAGTTCCCTTCCTAGTGGGAGCTACAGACACACTTAATTATTTAGAAAGGGATCATATAAACATTAAAAGCCTTGCTTATGATTTGACCTAATACAGGCAGTTTGATGCATCTTTTTATAGCGAGTCATTAATCATTGCGCTAAGAATCTCTCTCTTCCTCTGGTGCTCCAGTGATAAGGTGAATGAATTGCGGTTCATTTTATTTTGTACCCATCAACCGTAATGGTCAGTGGGAAGAGATCAAGCATTTATTTTAAAGGATGATCTTGTAGAAATCTAATTCTGCTTCCACCATTAAGAATCCAAACAAATTAAATAAAAAATATGTTGCCACATTGACAAGTGAAAGCAAAACTTTTTCTCTTTTATGGGCAGCATCAACTGGCCATACTTCTTTATTCTCAATAGCACTGTGATACACCTCAAAGGAGGGAATCTGCATCAGTTGATGAATTCTTAGAGCTGCTAACTCAGAGATTTGAAAAAAACCCCAAACAAACACCACCACCACCCCCCAAACTAATGACTTACCCAATTTGGGACAGCTTAAAGAAACGTACTGTTTAGGAGGGTCCTGGCCAGAGAAATCAATTAGAGATGGCCCTAGGTACCAGTGGGACAGATTAACTCTATAGTGGATTCAAGCGATGGCTTAGTTCTCCAGCAGAGCTTAGCTGGATGCTTGATGTTAGTTGTGACCTCAGCTCATGCAGTTGTGTCACAGGTAACTTTGGCCAGTTTTGGGAATGGGCAATGGCATGGCCGTGGGAACACACAGTTCATCGAGACTGAAAAGAATTGCCTGAAAACAGGACAAAAGCTCAGATCATTTGCTCTCTTTGCTGTTGTGATTACGTTGCTAATGGTGGCCAAGCTGCTGAGCTGAAATCAAGCACGGGTTACGTACATAGAAATGCAGTCCCAGAAATACTGTGTGTGCACTGTAAAAAAATCATGATGCAGATTCACTGAAATCTCTTTATGAGGAAATAAAGCTCGTTACCTAACAGACTTTCATACACAAGCAAATCATTATACTTTTCAAACTTATGCTATATGGCCCAGCTTTACTTTCTTTAAATGAGATGAACTACATTTTCTCTGAACAGAAATGTTAATGGTAGATTGTTGAGTAGTGAATTCTTGACCTGATTTTATTACTTTCAGCTAAGGAGATTTAGATTTCTTTGAGCAGTCAGTGTTTTAAACGCAAATTCTAGGCTGGCATGCTGTAATAAAAATGACACAAGGTTTATGTATGGCAAACTTTAATTCTGAATTCCGGACAATGCTTTTTACCCTGTGTGATTCATGACACAAGGCCCCTAGTCTTAGAGCTAAGAGATAAGTAGGAACCCTGTTCTGGAGAGTTTCTCAAAATTTCAGGTTTTTTTCCCACATGCTGTGGTAAAATACAAGTGAAAATTGTACAAAAATACAGGTTAATCAAAATGTCTTATTTCAATAAATCCAAAAATACTTCTTTTTTATTTTGACCTTTCCCAAGCTGTAATTTTTAGTATAAATTAATTCAGTTTCAAATGAAAATTTTTTTTAAAAAAAGCTCTTCAGTTTGAAGACATTTAATCACTTAAATGACGTTAACAAAAATTCACAGTTGCTGGCATCTGAAAATGTTGTAGTGCGCTCTGTCCTTAGACATGCCTGTTCACACTGGAGTGCAATAAATCAGCATTTTCAGCATGAAGTCAAATACTATTAAAATGTTTCTGACCAGCTCTACACTGAACTCTGCACTGCCTAAGCAAAATCCTAATAAGTGATGTAATCTACTGTTATTGGAAGTTACTCTGTTGCACAGGTTGCAAAGATCTCTGTGATAAATTTCCTAGGTCTCACCTTCCAGATAAGCCATGTAAGTAAAGGTGTCCTCTTTTCCATCTGCAGTTTAATTTATCATTTTTATAGGCATTTCCTAAGGTAAAAGAATGTTAAGCTCTAAAGTCAAGCATTAAGAAATCATGAAAGGATTGAATTCACAGTGCCTGGATTACATTAATTCGTAACTCCTTTCCCTCTTCAAAATAGGGATTGGAATAGTCTATTCTGTGGTGATGTGCATATATGATGAGCCAGGTCTTCTGCCTGTCTAAATGTTCAGCATCTCTTAATTCCAGCAGAGTTTCATTGATTCAAACACGATGAGATTAGGCTTGACATTTGTATAAAGCAATAATACATTCTGTCTGGAAAAAGAGACAGACTTTGTTGCAAGTGGAGACGCTCATGCAGGCATTAAATGCCAGGCTGCTGAGATCTGGATGTCCGACGTCACCACAAATCGCCACTGTCTCCGTTGCCAGAGTGTGCAACTGCCTGTCCCAAGGGGCTATGCGGGGCGATAACTGCGTTAACAGCTTGGGGAAGGCTGTATCAGCCCCAGTTACTGTGGTCCTGGCTCTGTGGTTCTAACTGGTGCTCGTGCCTCCGTGCAGTGAGCCAGAGATGCAGTGCTGTCAGCAAACAAGAGAACCATGAACTAGCAGATGAAGAGGACAGGCTGAATCCTAGCGTGACAACCGGAGCCTGGTGCCAGGTTTCTAATGTCTGATATCAACCATGTTTCAAACCAGAGGATTTTCCCTGTAAAGGGTTTTCCCACACAAGAAAGAGAGGAATGTGAAAACAGTGTAAAGCAAAGACAAACAACCAAATGATGGGCCTTGGCCTGTTCTGACTAAGCTAGAGGACTTGGGCTTTTCTCCTATCAGATCATTTATACAGTCTTACTTGTACTCTAAATGGGATGCACGATCTTGTTTCTGGGGAGAGAATCCAACTCCCTATCTGTCTGCAATGTCTTTGAATCACAGTGTGGTTTTTTTCTTTTTTTTTTTCTTTTTTATTAAATTGAAGATAACTGTAACCTTGAATGGAAAACAATGTTTTCATCAGAACATAGCGCAGTGGTGCTGTAGCATGAAATTGCCAGCAAACTACAGGACTAGAGCTTGTGAATACCGTTCAAACTCTCTAAAGTGGGAGCATTGGAAATAGCTCAGAAAAGAGCATCTGGCCATTTGGCTTCGATATCACATCATGCTCCATCGAGTGTAACATTTTACGTTACAAACTCTTTCATGTACTAGGACATTATAAAAGCACAAGGCTGGAAATTTCAGAAGGAGATCAACAGCAAAAGAACTGAGGAAAGAAAATGCTTCCTTAGTCTTTGCTGCTTTCTTCTCGGCTACTTTCCTGCAGGTTTAATCTAAATCTAACACAGGTTCCTCTGCAGCAGCAAATGTGAACTGAATGAGAGAGGAAAAAATGCAGAGAAGCTGAGTGTGCTAATTGTGTTGAGATTGAAATAGGTTTCACTTGCCTAATGATGAGACTGAACCAAAAGCCTAGAGATGAGCTACAGCTGCTCAGAAACCTTCTGATACAACATATTTTCTATTGCAAAATAACAGCTCGTCCAGAACTCCAAATGTTCTGTAGAGCTCTAAATTTTGATGCTGATTACTGAAAGCCTGGCTTGGGCTGTTGTGTACCCAGAGGTGCCCAGCTGTCAGTCCTTAGCCAGGTGCCCAGTACACCTGGCAAAAGGCTTCTTTGAGTTTTTGGAACCATTTCTCTTTCAGAACTCTTAAAAAAAAATCTATATATCTATATATCTTTATCCATATCAGTGCTGTGGAAAACATCTTCTTTCCACTTGAAAAATGAAATGCAAAAGTGTTTCAGGATACCAGCTCTTCCCAGAGCAGGGAGATGCCTGTTTTCTAATTGACCTTTTGATGAGCTCCCCAGGTGGTTCTTGTTTTTCTGGGGATGAGAGGTTTAATCTGACTCTCTAGGAAGCACAGAGGGCTCTTAGGATGGCACGAGTCCTTTCAGCCTGAGCTTCTGTAGTTGGAGCAGAGCCTTGGTTTGGGCTAGTGTCCTGTGTGGAGGTGCCTGACCCAGATCAGCAGCCTGGGTAAGTCCTGGAGGACCAGCCAAAGGGTGTGAGACCCACTGCCCAAACTGCTCTCCTTGGCTGTGGCCAGGGCTCCTCTGTGTGGTTGTGTTGCTGGAAGGGTTTTCCCAGATACCGTCCTCCAGGCAAACCATCTCACTTGGGAAAATGTACTTCAGCCTTAGAGGTGTGCTGTCAGATTTATAGGACTCTCCAGTCTTGAGTGAAGTGTCTGGAGGTGGGATTGTAGGCACTGAAATGTATAACTTGTCATCTGTCACTGAGGTGTTACCCTTGTAGGAAAATGCAAGTCACCATTATTTATGATGTTAAACAGAGGCATATAAATCCTTACCACTGGTGAGGGGAACTGTTCTTGTCATGGGAGCATGAGGAAAACAGAGCTGGTTTTTGATGAGTTGTGGGTTTGGATGGGGGAAGTGTTGTGGAGTTTAACTTTGGGTTTGTTTTAATTCTGCCTGGAAAACTTCGGGAGGCATTTTTTACTGTATTTTTTGCAGTCTGCTAAAGAAATGTCTAACTGACTAATAATTATCCTTGCAATAGTCTTGCCTGAATAGAACAAAGCATGTTGAGCTGACCCATGTGACAGATACCTCCAAGCTGAGGAGCAGGGAAGGAATAATGCGTGTACCTGTGTCACTGAATAAAGGTTCACTTCTTGGTGCCAAAAAATTATATCATTATCTGCATTGTGTGTAATGCACAGAAAAAAAGCAATTTAACAGTGTGCGTGAAAGAGACAAACTATTTTCTGTTGAAGGCAGCAGCAGATTAGCCACCAACGAGAAACTGTTAATGCGAGTTTTCTATAAATTTGGGTTTAATGGCCTGTGTAGTGCAATGGGAGTATTCACAACAAAGGAGCCCCTGGACAGGGTGGCTGTGTTGGTTAGCAGGTCAAGGACTTGACCGGGGAATACTTACCAGCTGCATGATCTTGAGGAGTCTCTTTCCTACCCTTACTCCTCAGTTTGCCCATCTGCAAATGGCAATGGTAATATTCACTCTAGAGTGGGCAAAACAGTGCAGGAATGGTAAAGTTACTGTCTCTAGGGGGCAGAAAATGTCCTCTGAAAGGAGTGCAGATGAGCTCTTATTATTTATTTTACAGTTAACATTTCAGAAAGGCACTATCAGCCAGAAAGGTGGCAGGGAGGGGTGGTTCCTCCCCCAAAGATCTCACAGAGGAATGAGACCTGGCATAGAGGGCCTGGAAAGGGGCACAGAGCAGGGAAACAGACCCCTGTTCAGCTGAGCACAGACAGAAAATACAGAGGTGTGAGTGTCTGTGGGCACGATGGCAGTTCATGGCACAGAGTCAAAACAGTGAACAGATGAGAAGTTCATCCGTTGCCACCTTATCTTCCTCCTGCAAGTAAACCCTATAGTATTTTCCCAAGCCTGCCTCAGTTTTATGATCTCTTCCTTTTTGGTACTGGTGGCAGTGAGTGTTTGCTTGCAGTCATGTTGTAGAAGGACACCAGTCATCAATTGTCCAAAAAAAAAAAATAATAATAGTAATTACTCATCCTGCAGAGGTATATTATTTCCTTCAATTCAGTGTCCTTTAAAAGCTTTGGGGGAATGTTTCATGACAATATTTTGGGACATGATGTGTGTAGTAATGTACCTTTAGATCACGTTGGCTGCCAAGAGTGGCAAACGGGTGTCATCAAGTTCCCAACACTTGTTCCGTACTTTTTTCATCATTATTGTGGAGCTGAATTACTGCTTTGTTCCGGCACAAATATACTAAGTCATTTCAGTATGAAAGGAAGGAAATGAAAGAAAAAAATCCAATAAAATATTTAAAGTCTCCCTTAAAAGAGTTCCAAGATTCTCTGTCTCAAATTTTGTGTCCTACATAGGTAAAATAGGGAAAAAGGTTGGCTGAAATGCTTTAGTAGCATGTTTATTGTAACTTACACAGCTCCATATGTAGTTTCACTGCTTGCATACTACAGCCAGTCTAGATCCATACAGACAAATTACCTTTGCATCCTCATATGTCATCGTTTCTCTTCCATGAACCTCAGACTAGATCGCACGACAATGCTAGACATATATATAACATGCACAAATGCGTTGGTCAAAATGCCCATTGCTTTCCGTTGGTAACTTTCTTCCAACATAAGGAAAAGTGTTAGCTATTTAAAGGAAAGGAAAAACAAACACAAAATGGCATGTCTGTCATTTCTATTTGTATTCTAGGCTTAGAAAAGGCAGATCTCACTGAAAAATCCTATTTAATATGACGTACAGAATTTATAGTGTGAGAAATGCAGCCAAGGAGAACCCAGAGAAGCCTCAAAATACGTCCGCAATATCTGTGTTAGGTGCAACTGCGTGTTACGTATTCAAGTGTTTTGACTGTAATAAAATAATGTATTAGCATGTTTCAGTAAAACTGTAGCTGCATATTTCTACCTAAAATGCCACTTAGATTTCCTCTGCGTCTCTAATATAATGTCACTTACCCAATTATCTTCCTATCAGCAGAAAAACAATTCCATAACTTCAAAGCATGTCACACCCAGAATTCCTAGCACACTCTGGGGGAGCAGGTAAATAAGTATGCCTCCATTTAAGCAAGGGGAAACTGAGGCAGAAGGCTCTAACAGTCTCCTCATGGGATGTTTGAGAGTCATTTGACGGCAGAGCCCAGGTTGAAACTATTTGAAATAAACTGTATTGTGTTTCCCTACTAATTGTTCTGAATTCAAAGCCGGAATGATTACTGGAGGTTACAGCACATGCACACGTTAGAACTGTACTTAAAATTCCTATGTTCCTTTAGGGCATGATTGAGTGAGGAGAGGAGGAGGGTGATGGACTTCAAGAGGAATAAGCAAATTCTAAAGCCTATTCCTGAGTAGGAGTGTGAGAGCACATTCAAAGCAGTTCTCTTGAGATCTGGTTTTTGTGTTCCCATTTATCTTGCCACGTTGTGCTGGCAGTGCCTAGTGGGTTGCAGAGTTTCTGATACATCTTCTGTGTTACCCTTTGTGGCTGTATCACCAGCTATTGTCTCTGTTCCCCCTCATCCAAGGAGGGATGGTGGTGTTATTTTCTGTCTTGTCCTTTGACTCACCACGAATGGCCTACGTGGGGCCAGCCTGGCAGTGGTCTGCTGAGGACAGCCTAGGGTGTCCTGCTTGTGCTGCTGCAGGCAGGCATCTGTCATATTCCTTCTCCACTCCTTTCTCTCACCTTTTTTACCCCTCAGGAAGAAATCCATTGACTCCTGAACAGTTGCACCATGGGAACGTGCAGGTACAAGCTGCACTGGTGCATGTGCTGGATTGACTGGTGGGTCTGTGACCGTGGTGTTGTTGAGGTGCCATCTTCCCTGCTCCCATACCCATCTGTCTGTGGTTCAGCCTTTTGTGCTCATGGTTCAGGCATTTGTTGCACTGACATTGTGCCCTTAGCCCAGAGGCGCTGATCTGCCAGACCCAGTGAGCCTCAGATAGCTGCTGACAAGTTCAGCTCCAGTTAGCTGCAGTTCAAGGTCAAATGGGACTTCAAAATATGAATAAATGTCAGGGTTTGCTGGCACATCGATCTCAGTCTTTTTGATTACTGCCAGATCACATGAATAAATTAGCCTTGACAGGTGTGATAAATTGTACAAACTACTGATCTCAAACAGTAAATGTTAAAGAAGGACATGGGAGGCGTGGAGAGGAAAATACCCTCTGCAGATGCTTGTATTAAACAAGGTGAGTTTTGATACAGTGCTCCGGGGGTGATCTTCAGGCAGGAGGAGGCCTTTTGTTCATTTGAGATTCTGTGTCAAGCTGTGGCACGTCTCCTACTGAAGTATTGATTTCCTTTGTCAGAAGGAGTTTGGGTTATGGCGCGTTATGAAGCGAGAGAGCTTCAGCTGCCTTTTCCACCAGTGCCCTACCCAGCCAGGGTGGCTTTCAAACAGCTTGGTCTCAGGCCTTCTGGTTCCCAAGAGTGGACATAGACAAACAGGTCTGTAACTGAAATACAACAGAAGTAGAGGGCGCTGGAAGTAGCTCTTCATATGCTGCAATAATATACTGAACATTGTCAAGCCATGATGTGTTTGCACGTCAGATCTTTGCTTTGCAGGGACTTTTTACTTGGGGACCAACGCAGATGTTCAGAGAAACTCACATGATTTACAGTATATGCTTTCTTCTCTATGATTTCCTGTATAACACAACTGAGATTCTTCGTTTCCTTTCTATCCATAGTTTAAATACTAGCAATATCAATCACTGCTTTTTTTTAAAAATAAGGATTTGTTATCTTTTATTGATTGAGCATGTGAAAAGAATTTGAGAATAGGGTGGTTTTTTTCTGATACCACTTCATCCGTGTCTCTCTAAGAACTTTCAGTTTTCTTAAATCTAAAGTCAAGTATTACAATGCTCCCCAATATAAGGCATATCAGAAATCCAGACTTGTTACAAACATGTCGACTTGTTCTTTTCTATATACTGTTATCCACTTAATTAAGCATGCCCTCTTTCTGCAGCGTCATAAACACATTCTGTCTCCCCATCTTGATAACTCATCTGTGTGTTTGTGTATATAAGTCTGTGTATACATATTTATATGTATGTAGAGGTTACAGACTAGTGCTCATTTTGGGCCATTCCTTCTCTCAGGGCTTCTGTGAAATAGTTGGATTTATGCTGAAACACTAAATTTCATAGTACAGTTAATAAAAAATGCACAATTTCAAATACAGAAGCATTTTTTTTTCTCCAAAAGGAGGAATGTATGGAAGTGCTCTATTTTCTAGCAAAAGAATGAAAGGGAGAAACTTTGTTTGGGCTTCAATCAATTTTGCAAAATGAAAGCAGAACAGAGTCTTTAAATCAGATGGTTTTTAAATTTTCATTGTGAACATTCTGCACAGCTCCAATTGTCTTAACTATAAATACATGATCATCACTTTTGCACATAAATTGTCCCATTAATACATATAATCAATAGCATATGTATAATTTAAAAGGGACTATTATAAATCTGTTGTGTATATGCCAAACTGCCTGGGTGCTGTGATGAACTGATACACCCTCAATATATGTGTAGTGTTAGAATGGAAGGGGTTACAAAAAAGGATTTTTACTTATATAGAAATGCCTTTATGTAGAAATATGATAATGTAGACAGAGGTTGAGAGAGAAGGCTGGGAACAAGAAAAGGCTTTTCCTATTACAAGAGTTTCACCAGAGGGATGGTATCAATCACACACTGTGCATGTGGTCGGGGTGTTAAGAACAGCAATGAGAAAAAGAAGGTAAAATGGGGCGTGTTGATGGGAAGATGGGTCAGACACAGTGCTGAGTGGTAAGAAGCAAACTGCCTAATAAGGAGAATTGTGAGAATGGTATAGAAACTCTTGAAAGATTAGCCAATGCAGGCAGGTGGCTCCGAGCCTCAAAATGTGTGCTTTTCCGATTACTGGTATTACAGGAAAAAAAAGGTTTACAAAGCTGTTAGGAAAAGGATGAAGATTATATTCTGAGGGCCAGGGAAGTATTGTGCTAGACTTAGGAACCAGACAGAGAAGCTGCTAAAGTAAATAGATAAGAGAAAAGCATTAGTATTTCTAGAACTGGGGCTGCTTGAACACATGCCAGATGAAATGAGGAGGGATTTGTTTGTAAGGGTCAAAGCATCTTCAAACTAAAAGGCTGCACAGATTATTAAGGATATTTTTTTGTATGCCTACAAAAGCACTTCTCAGTATTTCCACTCACAATGTCTGCTGTTTTCAGATCATGTAAACATTAATTCTCAAATGGTAAACCTTTAAAGCTTCAGAATAAGCCAAAAGATGAACCCTCAGGGACTTTATTTTGTGCCATACAATATACTATTGTGAAGATGAGTTCACATGACAAATTACAGCTGTGAGATCTGCATATATTGCACTGCTTTGCTCCCTCCTCAGTAATCCACCTGTCCAACCAAAATGCCAATTTCTTAGTAAATTTAGATTTCACTTACATTTAATTTTTGCCTTCTAAAACATTTTGTCAATTGTTGGAGGAGGCTGGGACTTCTTGCAAACTTTACTACAGTCCAAAACAAATAACTCACCCTTTTAGCACTGTGACAAATTCTTTAAAGCATCCACAAAAATAATATATCCTTATCCTCATTGCCAATGCTTTTTTTTTTACTCTTTTATAGTAAATATAAAGAGATCAGAATTTATTACTTCAAAAAATCACACCAGTCTGAAAAAATTACCTCCATCAAATCAACAACCAGACCAGGAAAGACAACTGAACTTTTCTCTCAGCTTGCATATTATCTACCTTGTTCAGAAACTTGATCACTGAAACATTGTCTTCCCATGCAACAGATACATTAGCAATTAATACATATCTGGTAGGTACGTGATGATCCTCTATGGATTTTTATTAAATATCACCTTCAGTAACTAATTCCTCTAAAGACCTGGATCTAATTGTATCAGCTATTAAATGTATTTCATGTGGTCAGGTGTCAGCTCTCTAATAGACATATGCAAAACCTCTGGCAGCTGTTCATTCTTAAAGATCTGGTTTGACCTATCAATTAGAAATTGGTTATCATATAGTATGTCTTGAAATTTTATTTAAAATTAGATTCCAAATTCCCAAGGCAAAATGCCCTTAATTAGGGACAACACCCCCAGAAAACAACATGTGGGAATGGAAATTCAGAAAGCAGATCAGGTTGTTTCATAGTTGTTGAAGGCATCACTGCCCGAAGGTTTAGCATGAATCCATGTTTGTTTGCAAAGATGTGCAGTAGCTTTAAGACCTGCTGTGTGTAGAGCTGGATATAGCACCCACCTCCAAAGTCATCCCTTTGAGAACAGGCTGTGGACCTTGAACATCTTTCTTTGTCAGACTGAGATCTTACCTGGTGCCTGGAGTTTCTGTCTTTGGGGTTCAGTGTGTCCAGCAACTTACCAATAATGCATTTATTTTCTCAGTCAACTGTTGTGTATTGAACTAATAGGTCAATATTACTTGAACTGCCTCCATCATCTTAGAAATTTTTTTAACTGATTATTCAGTTCACTGCACATGCTGCTTTCCCTCGTGTCACCTCCCTTGATGTCTGACATATAAATTATGAGGGGGGAAAAAAGGCTTCAGGGTGAGAACCATGAAAACAAGATGCAGAGGGAGGTACATGTTTGAATTTGGTGCTCAGTTTTCAACCCTGGAAGGCAGATGTGGTATGCAAGCAACACTCATTGCCCCCTCTCTACGCAGTCTTCAGAGTTTGGACATTTCCTCCATTCTGCGCATGGAGCTGGCAGCAGAGGAGGTGTTTTATAGGGATAGTGGAGATAAGCTGCTACTCAAGTCAGTGAGACAAATGAACAGGACCAAATAATTTTGAGCTGTGCAGGGAGGAGGCTGAAAATTCAGGTAATTTTCTTGCCTTGGTTCAGCTTGTCTTCCATTCCTAATTCTTTTCTTTCTGGTGAGTCTTTAGACCTTTTCTCTGCCTTCTGTTTTCTGCTCTTGCTAATATGCCGCCTTCTTTTTCATCACTCTCCTATCCCTCCACCTTTCCTGGCTCCGCTCCACCAGGCCTTAATGTTCCACACTCTCATCTAGCTGCACCAGTGACTTACGAGCTCAGTGCAGCTGTGGACACCAGACCTCTTAAGTACATAAGCAGCTCCCAGGAAAGCTCATAAATGTCTTTCACAATGGATGTTCAAAGTAAGGGAAGCATGAGAGGTTTGAGGAGTCTGTTGCTTAAGAGGAGAAGCCTAGACTAGATGAGAAGGAGAAAACCTATTACTCAGGGTAGGAAAAAAAAAAAGCCTTTTTAATAGCAAGAACAGTTAACCATGGGTCCCATCTGTGACATGAAATGATACTGTAAGGAAATGTTTTAGTTTGAACAGACATTAATTCAGAGGAAAAGTAGAAAAGGCTTATGTTTTGTACGGAAATTTGCCTTTGTTGATCATAGAGCTTTCTTTTGACTTCATCTCTGACCGCCAAAAAATGATGGAATAAAGACTTGTAGAGATCCCACGTATTTGAAAGAAAATCTGAAGGGGGCAACAGTGATCTCAAGAAGCGAATCCAGAGGTGGATGCAAATATCATCAGATTAATGGGTCAAAGGAGGGACAGACTTGGATGCATATGGAGAAGTCTCTGAAATCCTCAAGGTCTCCAGAACTAATCCTGTTCTGAGGTTTGTCTACCGTATCCCTCACTTCTCTGTTATCTCTTGCCTGATTGACTCTTCTGCTTCTTTGGTCTCTTTTTCTCTGTGTGGTCACTTGTTTTCAATGCTGCCTTCTTTCTTTTCAGCCATTCATCCCACTAGGTAGTCGGACAAAGTAGCTAGAAATTCTCATGCTGATGTGAATCCAATGTTGCCTATGACCAGCCTGATAAAAGTAGACCTTGAGGCTCCACACTACACAAGGATCAAATTGCCTAATGTGGACACAGTTTTAGTACAAAAACAATTGCAGGGAATGGAACAGAAAACAATACTTAGAATTCTTACAGTGCCCTTCTATTTATCCATAAATCCTGGATATTGTCAGAGATGGGCTAGATGGGTCCCTCTTCATATCCATTACAGCCAAATTGTTTAGGGGATGGTCTTAATGCTAATAATTGCTTGATATTATAGACAGGTTGATTTGGTTGATTAATGTGGATGTTTCAGCTTATCTGCACGAGTATTCCCAAATTAGTCAGCTTTTTTTGCAACAACTTGGCTGTGGTGGCATCAAGCTGTGGCTGACACTAACTGTGCCAGCTTATGTTTTTTAATCCAGTCAGTCTTTCCTCTAGCTTTGAACTGAAACATCAAAGTATCTTTTTTTTTTTTTTTTTTTTTTTTTTTTTTTTTTTAAAGCAATCACTTACGAGTTTGTATTGGTTTGCATCAGAAAATTTTCCAGAAGAGTGTCTTAGGGACCAGTTCCCCTGTGTGTTCAATGTAATGAGGTTTAAACACCTGAACAAATAGATGTGCACAGGCTGACTGCCTGCATGCAAAGCTGTGTTTTCACTGAATGGTCATGTTTGTGGTTAAATGAGTCAGGCCATGCACACACCGTGACACTACTGGCATTCAATAGGTCTCATTTCCCCCTGTGAATAGTTTCATCCAGTTAACAAGGAGCAGATGCACTTCTGTATGACTTTGACCAATATCAAACTGTTTAATAATTAGTCACAGTCATATGTTAACAATAAATGGCCAGAAACTTGATTATCAGCAGTGCATGAATTTGTGAAAGTGCTGCTTAACTTGTGAATTACTTGTAAACTGGGAAATAGCCAAATCTATTCTAAATGATTGGTATCATCAGTCTGAGATACACTATCTAATATTTGCAGCTATCCTTTTGTTTCATGTGTGTTTAAAAGGTGATTCTTTTGGGTGTCCACCTTAATGGATCTTGGTTTCCAGAGAACACAAGCCTTGCATTTCAGGGGGAATTTAACTCTGTCAACTTGGCTGCCCAACAATAGGAGCACTCTGTCATCAGTGTCTCTTAGTGACTGACAGTCAGTAAGACACTCTAGAGTGACAGCTTAATATTTTTCTACATATCCTTTAGCTAGGTTCGAGTGTCATCCGTTTATTGGCTTTTGATGCTGAACACTCCAGATAGTAATTTTTAAGACTCTCTCTACATTTCAGACTAGAAAAGAATCGAGGAGCCTGATAAGTTGCTGCTGGGGTTCACTTTCAGAGTAGGGTCTAGCAACGTAACTGGGCAATTCCCGTTAATATTAGTAGGGATTTAGCAGATAAATCTCCTTGAATAACATTTAGGAAATTTACCCTTAATGTGCCTTATGTTTCAATAGGCTGAGCTCTGTTTTGAAATTCCATTTGAGAAGGTAATGTGATAGATATAATAATGAAAGAGATGCAAAAAACAGTAGGATGCATATTTCTACATGACACTGGAGGCTTACAGTGCTTGAAAATCAGAGCATCCTAGAATACTATTAATGAAATCCCCTTTAACCTTAAGGGGTAATTTTTTCTAAGTGATCCACAGGGGATTTGGCTGTTAAATTTCCATTAATGGTAATGGGATTTGCAATATTACAAAGCAAGTTCCCCACTAGCCATGCTGAAATTCTACCCCCTGCAGCAATTAATCATGCCCATTGGGCTTGTTAATGGAAATATGAAGGAAATTATCTGGCTAATCATGATATGTGATCAATTGGCTCTCCTGCAGTAATTGATTGCTGGCTAGCTAAAGCCAACTCATAGTTTTAAGATTTTATAGCTGAGTGACAAAAGATGGATTGTCCCTGCCATGGCTGTAAATGCCAAGGCATCTGCAGCTCACAGATATCATGTACCAAGGTTTGCAAGTAGCAGGTCCTCCTTGTATTTTCCTGTCTTCCGTCTCCTGGTGTAACATTTTTCCCATTTCCCTCTGACTTGCACCCCTCATATCAGGTCCTGCACGTGCTTCCCACAAGGAGTGTTCTTCCCCCTTTGCCTTTACCAGGGTGTCACCGGTGTCCTACTGGTGTTCTGCATTTTCTCATTCTGCCCAAGCCAGGGGCTTTGTATTTGCTTCTACTCTTCTGGGAATCTGTGTTTTCAAGCAGTGTTATGAAAATGGATAAGCTAGTCTGAATGGTGTGGTTGTGCTGGAATGAGTTCAGAGAAGCCTTGGATCTATCCTTTCATCTATTATTCTGCTACCTGATAGCACAAACTCATTTACCCCATTTTGCTTGACCTGTTTTGCAAGGAGCATTCTCTGAGGTTGTGGGCTGGTTGGATGTAGCATGCCAAGGTCATCCCTCAAACTGCTGGAAAAAGAAGAACCACTTTAGCATACCAGCTAAAGAGTTCACTCCTCACTGTTGATCTACTTAAATGTTAAAGTCAGGAAGCTACAAAATTTACCCTTTTTTTTTTTTTAATGCTTGGTTAAATCTTAAGCCACTTAATCGATTGGTTTGAGGGCTTTTTTTCTCACTGGCATTCTGTGAAGGCTTAACATACCACGAAAATACAGCCTTAGCTAGGCTGCAAACTCAACTCTTGAGGATATTCTTTGATGTACATTACAGTATTACGGTTAAGCTAACTGGCAAACATGCAAATCCAGGAGTGGCATGCAAAATCAATAGCATTTCTTCAGGCAGAACACTAATTTATAGCCACACTGCATGACTGTATCATTTTTCCTAATGAATTCTCCAGTGTGCAGGGGTGCAATAAACAACAAAGATAAATACTGGTGTGCGGAGGAGCATAATACAGATTTATGGCCTTAACAGAATACAGGGTACAGATGTTTTGCATATAACCAAGATTGGTTTATGAGCTTTTGCAAGCTGATGTATCTGTATTCTAACTAAGGACTGTTTTTCAATGGAACTTGAAATGACTAAAGCAACAGGAAACTTTTTAAAATACATTTTGGCACCATCCAAATGGCAGTGTCTTCTGTGTACCCCACTACGTGTGTTTCAGCTCTTGTTAAGAGCTGTCTGATGGCATAGGTTGGGCATTGAAAAGGGAGAATCCTCAAGATCACCTGAGCAGCTTTGAAGCAGATATGTCATTGAAAAGACACTTACATGAGCACTTAGGCAATTTTTAAAATCCCTCCCATAATGTGTGTTAAGTTAGCCAGGCATCAACATATTGAAAAGCTTTTCATTGCCCTACTCTGTCATTTGGCACAGAAACATTTAGTGCCTTGTTATTAATTTTTATATATTCAGAAGCTTATTTCTGCAGAAATATTGATAATTTTTTTTTTTAACTGGGAAAAATAAAACAAACTGCTTCTATTATGCTGTGTTTCCATGGGGAACCTTACTAATGTACATAATATACAACAGCTGATGGCAAGTGACGATAAGGTGCTTACACCACTGGGAGCTCTGGAAGGAGTGGTATACAAAGCTGGGTAAGTAATGAAAGTCCATAAACAAGACACTCCACAGAGCAGCAGAGTGACAGAATTTTGGCTTGAAGCTTGAGACTGTTTGGCTGGTATTGGAAATCCATATAACATCCTTCCCTCCTGGCATCTGCTAATTTGAGAAGGTTCAGTTCATTACAATAACAAATTTCAACTAAGCATGATTGCAGTCTGTGGCCTGTTCAATGGACGGCCTTACTGGAGCATCTCCTAACTTGGTCTCACACTAGTGGGTGCTACAAGACAAGGCCTCCATGGTTGTTTGTCACTCCCTGACTCTAGGCAGGGTACGTGTACTGATTTGCAGTTAATGCAGGTGATCTTTGTAGCCTTTCTGATCAATCCTACCTAATTAAAGGAGTAATTCTCTGGTTTTAGGGCCAATTTACCTTTCCAAGATGGTATGAATGCCTGCAGCTCAACTAATAATGAGGTAACATCTTAGAACCAATTAAGTGAAAATGAATCAGTAGAGCCCATTAGACTTGATAAAGTTCAATAAGAGATGAAGCAGGTGAATTTTTCCTTATTAGAAACTCTGGTGTTTTATGGAAAGTTAGAAAACTCACAGCAGCTTCTCACACAAGAATGTCAAGCTCTGTGTTCCTGAAAGCAGTCAGTCTCCTTTAGCCAGCATACTGATGGTTTCCTAAAACAGAGCTGTACTTCTTAGAGGTTAAGGATTCAGAACAGCCTATAAGTAACATTTTTCTGGATGTTATTTTGGTGAATGTTCTTGCAGATCAGCCCTTATCTATGAAAGGATTCTATTAATAAAACCAGCTGTGGAACAGGAAGACAGAATGGTGTTATTAGTAACTGCAAAACCCTTTCAAAGCACTGTTCATCATCCAAATAATTTACTAAATGGTTTCTGAGAAAAACTATTAATTAACTGGCAAGAATGAGCCACATTAACATTTGTTTATTGCACTATGTCTGTTGGCCTTGTGGGCTTGGACCAGCAGAGAAATTATTTGAAGAAACACAGAAGGGCAAATTTTAGCTGTCCCCTCCATGGAAGAACATCGCAATTATTCACACTGTGAAAGCTGATTTGAATTATGGCCAGATGTGAAGGTGCAGTGCAGCAGCTGTTTGAGACTCAGTTCTGCCCTCATGTTGTCCCAGTTGATTCCCACTCCACTGAGCAGAAAGCTGTCAAGTACAACTCCTCTTACCCACACCAAGAGCAGAGACGGTCCCTGCTGCACTGGTACATCAAAGCTGAACAAAAGGGCTTCTCCCTGAAGCGCCATGGGCCACCACCAATGTGGTCCTGCAAGTGAAGGCACACAGTCATTCATGGGTATCAAGAACTTCTGGTTTTGTTGTACCCAGTATGCAGATTTATTCCTTCTAGTGCTGCCCAGAGCCTCAGGTGCCTCTACCTGAGGCCAACAAGTGGGATGTTCTGTTTCACAACCACACAGGAACATCCCATGGCAGCAAGAGCCCACTGAATTCAATAGGAAGCTTTTAATTTCTGAAGGTTTGTTGGCAGATCTAGGTGTCCAGACATGTTAGACTACAAGCTCCTCATCCTGGTTATACAAACACAGATCCTCTGGTTGAGGCTTAAATTCGGAGCTCATACATTTTCACTTCCCCCCCCCCGCCATTAAGTTCTTAGCATTCACCTGTTTTACGCTGTTTAGCTTTTGTTTCGTTTCTAATCTGTTGTTTTAAATGTATCTGACAATATTTTCCTGCATCCTAGAAGCGATTTGTTCTTGTAAACAGTGAACTGTGGGAGCTTCTGCTGCCTTCACTAGAGGTGCAGGTAGACAATCTTCTTCTGGCAAGGGCTCAGGCCATTAGTGCTATTCCTGCACTATGAATTTGCACAAGGGCTTGTTATTTATGGCTAAACTCCCTGGTACCAGAATGTAACACAGAATCTGGAATTGCTGTGTGATGGGACATGCGAGGACACGGAGCAGTGCTGGGTGATTATGGATGATTTTTTCCTCTCCCCTGACTGGAATCATTGTAAGTGTCCTGGCTTACTTTGCATGTGCCTTGCAGTAGCTTTGGGAAGCTGCTCTTGATAGACTTGTCATGTGATATCTTTCTGCTGCATCGCTTCCCCTCCTGACATTTAAACTAATAAAATTGTATTTGATAGCCCAGTGTCAGTAACTCAACATCAGAAATGTGCATCTCGACAACCTCTCCTTACAACAGAAATTCTCTTGCTCTCCAGGCCTGAGTCACAGCACAGCTTTCCCTTTAGATTGGTGAGAAGTTTTCTTTTCCACAGTAGTGAGAGGTCCAGTCAGGAAAAATTTAGTGGTCAAATTTTAATTAAATATTTAATACTGTGCAAATCAATTTGATGAGATGGAAGAAAACATTGTCAGTATAATTTAAAATATATATTTGTCTTCCGAAATGGGACAGATTTGAAGCATCTATTCTTTCTATATAATTTGGGTTTTCTCTACTGAAAAACGCATTTCAATAATCACTATGAGATTGCAAAAAAAGAAATCAGATTTTTTCCAGTCCTTCTCTCTTCTCCGCTTCATTCACATGTATCCGTGTTTCCATCACATCTTGGCATGTGTGTGCGCAGATCATTAGGGTTTGTTTGTTCAAAGATAGTGTGACATATGCTGGTGTCAGAGGAAACACATTGATGTTGTCGGCAAAGTGTCATGTAAGACAAAAGTCCCTATAACAAAGCTTTATATAAATCAGAGTAACTAACAGCAGCCGTCGGTGTTCGCTGTATGCATTGGCTGACCCTGTATCACGAGGATTTTGCTCCCACTAGTAGGATAGACGGGAAGGGGAAGTTTTTACTGGTTGGACTTATGTGCCCTTGCAAGGCAAGCAAACCTGAAGCTGTGTCAGCACATGGGCTGAATGCAGTTAAAGGCTGAAGTGAAAGGGTCTGTTAAGAATGACCAGAAAACAACTACATAACGTTAGCAATCAGTCCCCAAACATGTAGAAAATAATGCCCATGCAATGCAGCTGACATCTCAAGCTTGAAACCAGAGGAAGCTGAGGTAGGATCCTTTTCCTCCCTGTTGGCATGCATCGGTGCATTCTCCCAGCTCCCTTCCTCTCTGGCAGAGGCAAAATGAATCTCATTTCCCTTTAGCTTGTTTCAACTGATGGCAGCAGGGTTGCAGAGAGGTATCTGAGGACAGCATTGGCACAAAACATTGTGTATTTGTTTTGTTCTGCTGTATATGTAAAGCCTTGATTTGTTTTTGCATCCAGGTCATCCCTGGAACAAGATGAAGCAACTTGCTTTGCAGTTTCCCATTTGAAGCAAGGGAATAAAGAAGGAAAAGTGTTGTGTTTACCTGAATACTAAAAAAACTGACCACACAGTGGCAGCCTTTGTTACTGTAACTCAGACAGTTTAGAGAGGGTTAGTGAGGCTATGGGTGACTTTGAAAGGGCTGTTCAGAACATTGATGTTAGTGTGTAATATAAACCTCGGGCTCAATCCACTGAATCTTTTAGTGTGCGATATCCATAAAGTCATTAGATGGGTTTTCTCAGCATGTTATGTGATCTGCACTGTTCTTTTTTCACAAAGCGAAACAAAATAATTGAATAATTCGGATATGTGAACAGAGCTGGTAATCATGAGCATCTTATGCTTCCTTGTCATGTGCAAATGGGAGAAGACAGCTATACAGGTGACGAGCTTATTTTTATTTTATTTTTGTAACAAATCCTGGATGGGGTGCAGTACATTGGCAAAGTGCTAAACAGTTTTATATGCGCTTGTTCCAAGTGTCCTTAGTGAAGTGGTTTTCCTTCTTGTGTTTTGTCTCTATGTTTACCAACTCCTGTTTTAGATTGCTTCTCCAACAGACATAAATGCATTTCACTGCTCAGTGTTTCACTTCAGTGTTTCAAAAAGGTGGCAGTAAACTACTTACTCATGTCAACACTAAAGACTAAATCACTCCTCTCAGCTACATGCCTGTGACAAATTTCAAAGTGTTTTCAGAATTTGACACGTCCTTTCAGTGAAGATGTTAAAGAAACTAATGTCTTGCTGATTTGATTCAGAAAGAGTGAATCAATTTGAAGTGTGAAGTTAGCGTGTGTGTGCAAAGTGGCCTTAGATTGCTAAACCAAAGTCTTCAATGTAAAGCCACTTACACCTGAATTAGAGCTTTCATAGTAGTCCAATATGTTTATTTAATTACATACATCTGCTTTAATATATTTTAATTAAGCAATCTTCATTATTTTCCCATTTACAAGCCTTAAAATATATGGATCAAAAGGAAAAGTGTTAGATTGTATCCTGCACTTCTAAAACTCTTCAGTGGATTTTCTGTTGTGCTAGGGCCACGTGCTGGGCTGGTGGGAGTGAATTGGGCTCAGTGACTTTTATCCATGGATAAATTTATACACCAGACATTAAAAGGACATCTGAGGGCTGTAGAAGAATTTACATAACAAAGACTTAAAAACTTAAAATTTGTAAAATTTGATTCTTATCTCTTCCTCCCCTGTGTCCTAGGCTATTTCTTCTCATTCTGCTTTTTGGCAACCTCAGACTTCCTTAAAAACTTCCAAGCATCTGTGAGAGTAAGAAATATGTTAGCTTAACCTCTGGAGACAAGTTTCCATCTAGCATGAGAATCAACTCGAAGTTCTGGACTATAAATTTTATTCTTGCCATTAGAGCTGAGAACCCTCAGCTGAAGATGGACCAAGAAAGAATAACATTCAGACTTTTGAAAAATGACCTGTGATTTACAGTGGTGACACAAAACTAAGTATTGAGTTATCGGCACGTTAATCACTAGATTTAGTGCAGTATCTCAAGCTCTTTTTTTTTTTTTGAATGGTGTTACTGTCTGATTTTTGTGAAGCAATCTAATGTTTCTTTTTCATGCACCTCAACTATCGGTTTGTGCAAGTTATTACCCATCACTCCCATTAGGCTTTCATTTATCTGCCCTGTGTAAACCTGCTGATATTGCATTTTTTTTTTATGCCTGAGATACATCCTAAAACTCAGTTATGGCCAGTGATAAAGGGATTATGTCTGATTCTCAGTTGAGAGATGACTGTGGTTTCCTTGAAATTGGTAATGAGATGCCAGTCCACACCAGTTCAAGGTATAAACCAAGAAGCTGTACTGGATCCAGATTCATGTTCCACTTAAATTTTTTTTGTTTTTCAAATGTGTTAAAAAGCCTTGTGTCAAATGTTTCTGCCTTAGCAAGCTGAAAGCTGTTGATGTTTTTCCATAGTCCTTTTAGAACTGTAATCCTGAAGAAAGCTGAAAGTTGCCAGCCTAGTTGTTTCTGCATTCATGTACCAGTGAATCAGAACAGCTTGAATTTAGTGCTGGGTTTTGGGACAGCTTGGAAATGCCTCATGCCATTGGAACCCATGCTTCATGCATATGCTTTGTTCCTTCACGTGCTCAGAGGACAAACCTGTCTAGTTCATACCCGGTGCCCACTGAGATGAGAAATAGGGCCTTGTGATATTATTTTTTTTCCCCCATCTGCCTATTCTTCATCATACCCGTACTTGGAGATTACCCTAATGGCATCTTCCATGTTGCTGACTTGTGGTTTTTATTTTCAGATTAAGCCTCCTGTTCAGAGTGACCTCTCTTTCCCTTTTTAATGACCAGATGCACACTAGGTTTTGTGAAGGGCTGTGTGGTCCAGCACAGGAGTTGGGCCTGGGCAACTTGTCTCCTCAGCACTGGAACTGGGTCTGTTCCTAGGTCTATGGCTCAAGGAGAAAATTAGATATTCTGGAGAAAATAAAGCCCTTACAACTTTCATCAAGATGCCAAGAGGCTTTCTATTTTCCGGGGTCAACCTTGCCGGAAGGGGCAGGCTTCTTGATCCTGCTTTATTTTGCAGGGTCTAGTAATAGTAGTATGGGACCATGTGGACACGAGTAAAGCTGCGGCAGTTAAAAACTTGTATTAAAGTAGATATCGAGGAGGAATTAAGAAAGGGCAAGGAAAGAGGAGTTGGTATTTGGGGACTGAGAAGCCACTTCAAAGGAAAAATTACTTCAGGAAAGAGAATCTGAAGCCACAACATTACATTTTTTCAGTGTCCCTGCATTATCCCTTTGCTTTTTGGAACATCCTCAAGTATTAGAGCGGCTGAAACTGCTGGAGGGGAACAGCATGAAAAATAATAGAAAAATAATCTTTTCATAAGGAGTGGGGGCTAATACTCAGAGGCATCTTGACAGCAAACAAATAACAAATCCCTTACACAAAAAAGAGGTACTCAAATAAGGCAGCATGCCTGCATGACACCAAAGCCTGCTGAACAAAGCTTCTCTTGTAAGCCCTGCCTACTTGCTTGCAGTAGGTAAATACCACTGAACCTTTCCAAAAGATGCTTAAAAAAAAACCAAAAAAAAACACAAACAAAAAAAAAATCCATGAACCTGCAATCTTGGCTCCTTGCCCTGTCAAATGCCCAAGACATATTCATATTTTGATGTGCAGCCAGCAGGGACAATCAGAAGAAAAGTGAAGGCCAGGTCCTCTGCTAATGTAAATCTGTCTGGCTTGATTGCTAGCCCCAAAAATTAAGTGGAGTGGAAACAATACTACTACAATGGAAGAAAGAAATAGTAGTAGTAGTAAAATAGATAGGGAATCATGTACTCGATAGCTGAAGCCACAGAAAGAATATGTTTTATTAGTTGACATACATACATAGAAAAAGTAGGAAGTTTTTGAGCTCAGAGACCTTTCTCCATTTTTTTTTTTTATCCCTAAACCATCATGGTTACAACATAATTTTATAGCAGGGGTGGCACTTGGTTTATATCGTTCAGATAAGGAAAAAGAAAAAGATGTTTTCTAGGAAATTCTGCAGCCTAGGGCTACTTTTAAAGAATGTAAATAGGAATATCAGATCTTGTTTTCCTGAATCAATTGCGTATTTATTTGAGTTTTGAAGAACAGCTTGTAGGAACACCAGTACCATGGTGTAGCATGACTGAAGTACAGAATGTGGTCACCAGAGGAGAAGGCACTTGGTAAGAAGTGGCAGTGGGTTTGAGCAGGCTGTTTTCTTTCTCAGCAGCAAGCAGTGACATGTGGTCTGATGTCGAATGCTGTCATCCCCGCACCTGCTAATTCCACTCAACAGGCTTACTAATCACCACCTGTCAATGCCGAAAACTTGTTTGGCAGAAATATGATGGCTACATTGATGTTTTCTTGTGTTAAAAGCACTGTAAGGCTTTCAGAAAAAGAAAAATAAAGCAGTTTCATGTAAGTACTCCATCTTCAGTACCTTTTGATCCTCACTTTAAAATTTCATAACTGACAAATGGTGCTGCACATGTTTTCAGCAAATACAGTATATTGTTCTTAGAAGGGCTTTTATCATTTTAAAGCCATGATGTTTCTCTCATTTTTTTCTCCTCTTTCACTTTCACAAAGCAGATGCTTTATTATTATAGATTCAGTTTCTCTGTTTTAGCTGATGAAAATGTATTTTGTTTTTTTCTGAGTGCAATAGTTGCCTGAAAGTGTGCCAGTGCTACTAATCACCTCACTACTGGGACAGCCAAGCACTTCCAGTGCTTCTATGTTTGTAGGTACATTTTCCTGCACCAACAGATGGACCAGCATAATATAACTTGGAGCAAACTGTGAGTGCTCAAACCTGCCCCAGGTGCTAAAGTTACCCAGGGGACCACCTAGCAGCTGGGGAGCTAAATGCTTTTGTTCTTTCTAGGGTTGCAAAGAGGCAAGGGAAGCTGATAACTAAATTATTTCTCCTCCAAACCTCAGTGGATTTCCTCTTTTGTACCTACTTGAGAGTCAAATCTTGCTCTCCCAGAACTTGATGTCACTTTTTGATATAGAGAAACACTGAGAAGGCAGTGCTGTGAAACAACATTACCCAAGGGGGAAGTTCAGGGAGGATCACCCTGATGCTAAGCTGGCTCAGGCAAGGCCTGTTCTGTGGCTGAAAATCTTGAAAGCCATACACACTGTGATGTTCACCGTATATAAATGGTTTAAATTGCAGTCCTTGAACATCCAAACTTAGAGAAATACAATCTACTTCATTCTTGGTGTAGATATCATTCATTGCTGACATAAAATACTAGTTTGTCATAATATGTATTTTGTTCAAATTGGTAGGAGTAGTAACCATTTCATGGAACAGCACTTCAGTTAAAGCAGAATTATGGCATGTGCCCTTATACTTGTGATGATCTATCTAACAAAAGGTTACAACATGATGTGCTGCATAACATGGTAAAGTACGCAGTAGTAAAAATGGGGGTGCCCTGCTCAGCCATCATCTTCTTGCTCTTACTAAACTGGGAAATAACTTCCAGGTGGCTAAAAAGAGATGCATTCATTGACCCCTCTCTCTTTAAGGAATCCCAAATTGGCCATGTGTGAACTGAGGCACCCCAATAATCACTGATGTCTGGAGGACCCTTAGTCTAAGTCTGCCTACTAATCTGGAAGCAGATTGTCAGTAGTTTAAAACACGTGTGCTGTTTTAAAAACGAAAAAGCAAGGTATTTAATTTCTGTATATTCTTTCAGCTTCTGGTTCTCCCGTGTTTTTAACAGAAGGCAATTTTATTATCTGCCCTTTACGTATGAGTACACTGAGGTGTGAGGTGTCTTATTCAAATACTCTGCTTTCAGGAGAACCAAGGATTCAAGCCAGCTCTCCTTCTCAGACTTATAAAAATGCCCTACCCACAAGGTTATGCTGTCTTCTTACATATGTATATTATGCATAGTTAATATCCATGAAATCAGTACCTGAGTTTTCTACAGTCTCTTTATCATCCCAAGACATGTTTTTTTCAGCTTCTTGCTTTAGAAAACACGTTTTATTTTGAGTTCTCTCGTAGTTTCTATTAGAAGTAGTCATGGTTTGATATTAATGTTTGCAGCGCTTTTGACAGTCTAAGGCATGAATACCTGAAACCAACTTCGCTTTGTATATTTTGTCGACAGTTTAATGTCATTTCTCTTGCTGAGCAAGTGAATTAATTCATAATACAAAACAACTGTAAATTCTTTTTAAAACTGCCTCCTGTGTAGCAACTTGTAGATGTTGTGAAATATCAGAGAAGTGAAACAAGACAGAGTTGGGGTTTTTTTCCATTTGTCGGTTAATGCAGTTTTTGCTAACTTAGCCTGCTTTTGCTAAGCTCAACACTTTGGACAAAATTGTTCAAAACATATTGCATTTATCAAATGATGTTGCTTTGATTATTTTTCCTTTTGTTGCTGGGGTGTTGTTTTTTCTGGTCAGATTCAGAATGTCCTTCACTGATTAAATGCCATTCCTGAATAACAAATTAACCTTGTTATCTAAGTAGAGAACTCGGAATTCATCAAAACAAAAGATGAATTCTGTTACTCATCATTTGAAATTGTGTAATCACAGCTATGCTGAGTTGTGTTTTGATTAAGTAGAAGATGATTACAGAGATCCATCACGCAAAGATGCAATAGCATCCAGGGCAAGTGCAGATTTAATTCCATCCCAATATAACAAAGGTTTTTGAGCACAGTTGTTAAGTTCCCACCCGTGTCGTGGGAAATGCTTAAAATTGTGTATGTATTTAAGGATGTTACAGATTATTGCCTGAAGGAGCACTCACAGCTCCTGTGCTACTGGAAGAATCAAGCAGGTAGACTGATATTTTGTGTTGAGACAGACTTCCCATTTCAGTCATAGGGCCACAGGCATATGGTTTACTCACCTAACTTGTTATACCACAGTCATAATTAGCATGATTTTCCACACTGCACATTCATGATAATATGCACAGTAGCCTTGAAATGAGTAGAAGTAAAAATAATTACCTGTAGCATGTGCAGTTCTCCATCGGTACAAAGGCTGTGCAAAGGTTCACCTATCTTTTCCTTCATTTTTCTTTTGCAAATGGAGAAACAGATGATGGAGCAGGATATGGATGTTGGGGAAACGTTCAGGTTTTGTCACCAAACACAGACTTATGATACTCAACCAAGACCGACTATCTCAGGGCCACAAATTGGTTTCTCCCAGTTGTGGTATCCAGAGCTGGAGTGAAGAACCAAGGCTGGCATCTTCCACTTTGTTTTAGATAACATATTCATGAACTGCTGTTTCCATTTGTCTTTGAAGCTGGTCAGAGGTTAGAGTCGAAGCTGTTTTCTATCCAGAATGAGGTCAAACAGAGGTCCCTACTTTCTATATAGTCACTACGTCAATGAGGACCTTTTCTTCAAAGTCTGAAGATGTCAGTTAAGTTGCGAAACTGTAAAATGCAGTTAAAGTCCATTATCTGTACTGTTTCCCTGACAGTACAGGATCATCCTCTCCAACACAACTTTTCCATACAAAAAAAAAGTGTAAAATTTCATTTTGAAGCTCATTTTATTTCAGAGAAGTTTAGAAATGTGAAGCCTCTCACTAAAAAGCTGAGGACATAATCTAAACTACTTTAATAGGTCCATAAGACAAGCTGCAGAAATACACTATTTTGTTAACGGTGTGCTTTCTTTTTGCATGTGCTGAAAACAGAGAGGATTAGTGGGTCCAGTTGTGATAACAAATCAGGTGAGAGGAGAGGAGCACCTCTGTAATACACAAAAGCTGTTCTTGTGGCCAGCTGCTGCCTTTAAGCTGGTACAGTTTCAGACTAACTTCACTCGAGTCAATGACTTTATTTTAAATTTACAACAGCCAAGCTGAAAGTACAATTTAGTCTTGTTGTATGAAAAGTATCAGAGCAGAAAAGAGAAGGAAATGGGGGATATAGACTGTATGCCAGTGTTCACTGTAGGGCACGCTTCCTACAAAGCATCAAAAGGGGAGTGTTAAGCACTTAGGCAGCTTTAAATGTAGAGAAGCATCGATGATTTAAGCGTGGGCATTTTCGCAGGCAAGGAAGGCTTTTACCCTCTGTGGCTCTTGAAGTTCTCTTGGAAACATTTCTTAAGGTTTTGTGAAGGGAGACAAATTGTTACAGTGCATCAGACGAGGTGCATAACGGAAAATTTTACTTGTACAAAAGACTCATATAATTCACTTTTGGCTGGGGTACTTGTGAGTTATTGGCTTTCAAATGTGAGAAATAACCCTCATAAGTCATTGCTACTGTTGTGACCCATCCTCTTTTCATTCACATACAGTTTTTCTTCCTGAGCCTTCTAGCTAAAGCACATTATAATTATTTGATTAGATCTGTTACAGGCTGCTCTGAAGAGTGAAAGGATGAGACTGCTCTCCAAACTCAAGTTAGGTTTTTCAAGAATGCTCATTTCATCTTGGGGGTAGCTTACGCTATTCTCAGTTAAAATGAAATCCAAAAATCATCTCTTTGCAGAATTTCAGAAGTCAACATCTGAGTGCTCCAGAAAGTTCTTGCAAAGTTAACTCCTGTTCTCACACATTGGCATTTTCAGCCTTCAGCTGAATTAGAAAGGTGAGAGACTGAGAGGTCTCTGATGTCCACCCTAGATGTCAGCACATACCCAAGGCTGCTCCTCACAGACATGGAACTTTACTCCCTCAAGTATCTTTGGCTTGATTTCATTACCAAGAGACACTGCTTAGAAATGTGCCACTTTCTTCATAAAGTTTATTAGGTATTAAATTGTTTTATTGGGTATAAAATTGGTTTAGAGCATTACATTCCAGGCTACTGTAGCTATAAAGTTTTCAGTGGCAATTCATGAGATTCACGGAAAATTAGAGACAGCAAGACTTCCTAGGTAATCAGAGAAAAGAAAACCCACCCACATTGTATGTACTGCCTGAGGTGATGACTGCTGATGAGATAAGTGTGATGTACAGTTCTGTTATGAAAATTGCTTAAGTAGGAGACATGGCAGGTTATGCAGTAGGTCTTCTCATGGGTGTTTTCAGAAGCATATTTACTTGTTCAACTTGGAGTTAAAAGGAGTTTTTAAACTCTGGTTAACACTGGAGAACAACTGCAAGTGAGAAAGAGTGACGGTCTAAGCGGGTTGAGGTATTGACAGTGGATTGTTCACAAGCCAAAAGCCTACAAGGCGCTTAAATAGGCATTTAAATTTAGCTGTGAGAGTGGTCTTGCTATAGTCAATGGCGTAACGCAGAGCTGTATAGTTAAGCAAGCAGTCAAGTGCTTGGCTGGATCTGGAACTACAAGCAATTGCAAATTGCATTTCTGCCCTCAGCAATGCCATTCTGCATGAGCAGCGAAGGCAAGAAGTGATTGCCAAATGATCTCAAAGGACATAAAAGAGAAGATGTATAGTAGCAGTGTTTTCTTTATGCCAGCAGACAAAGGCAAAATGCAATCTAATGGTTAAAAATTGAAAGAAGTTTGGAAGTAAGGTCCAAGTTGAGATAATCTTCCCAGGGATGCAAGGAAAGTTTGTAGGTCTGCCTCTGCAGCAGTCGGGGAGCTGCCTGTGAACAATTGTTGCTGACGCTTACAGACCTGCCAGGGTGCTGTGTCCCGAGACCCTCTGTGTCCTAGAGCTTGCAGCACAGCTACACCAGAAACTGCATTTGGAGCTCAACAGATATCTGGAGGATGCCTCCGGGCTGCCCTCCCGAGACACGGCAGGGTTCCTGGGAGCCCTATGTGGTCACCCTGCAGGGGCTGGGAGATGGCTTTGCTCTGCTGTTTAGAGAGAGTGGATTTGGGGGCGACTCAGTTCACCTGACCTCTTCCCAGTAACTCTGCTGCTTGCTTTTGTTTGTTTTTTTTAAAACTTAGCATCATGTGATGACTGTCCTCAAGGGCTAGCTTAAAAATGAAGTTTCCACTTTTTATTTGAGCAAGACATTTACAGAACGTTTGCTTCTGAGGTGTTGGCACATAGTGTGCTCAGTTCTGGCCATGGTGCCTATTTAGTAGTAGCTGTCACTTGCTGCCTACTCTTGAGTCTATTAATATAAAGCCATGACTTTACCGCTCTCAAGTGCATTAAGTTTGTTCTGCTTGATAACTTCTGGTTTACTGCACATTTTTAGTGATTATAAGCAGAGGAAGACATTGTTCTGTTGTGTCTTGTATTACCAGAAAGTGATGCACTATGCATTCAATGTTTTTCCCCTTGAGAAGGACTTATTAATCTCCACCTGTATCTCTTGCCCTGTAGTTACAATAATCGTAGCTTGGGAAATTTAAGGAAAGAAAAATTGTTTGAAGAAATTCTAATTCTGCATCAAAGGGTCATTCGGCTGGATTGAGCCCAGTCTAGGAAGGTTGCCTGATTAATTTTAATACATAAAAAATATCTATCATTTATAAAAATGGGAAAAGTAGAGTTTGCTGTTTGTCAGACTTTCTTTTGAGCCATGGTATTTTCTTGCTTCACAATACTTCATAAATTTGATATGCAAGGTTAAATTCCCCAACTTCTAGCAAGCTTCTTCAATTAAACTGGCTAAGGAGGGCCAAGATCCTGACCCAGCAGCTTACACAGCCCCATAATTTCTGTTTCAGTGTTTTGGTAGGTTTCAGAAGATGCCTAGCCTCAATACAAAGAACTTTAAGTACTAGAGAACTTGCCACAGTAAGCCAGTAAGATGTTCAATGTTTAATTATCTTTGTTGTTTAAAAACTACAGTTTATTCTGAAGTCAGAATTTCTCTAGCATTAGCTACCAATTATTAGATTTCATTATGTCTTTTTCTGCTACATTAAAGAGCTAGGATGAGGAATTTCTTCCCATGCAGCTAGTTATCAAACTGTCTCTTGGACTTCTCTCAGAAAACAGCTTAGGCTGCTTAAGTCTCACTATATGACATATTTTTGAGGTCGAAAAATATACCTGTTATTTAGAAGGAACACTAGTGAAATCCAGTTAATTTGTCAGAGAAAGAGAAGTACTTTTTCTTTGTTCACTTGGACAAACTTTGTTCCACCTGAAGTTGGAACACTTTGACAAGTGCAGGTGTGGGACAGGTTTACCTGCAGAATTTTCTAGTGATCTCTGGCTACCACCTTTAGATGCTCCACTCGGTTGTGTTGCCTGTCTATGTGCATGAATGCAGGCAGATATTGAATGTATATGACATGTTCTCTCAGGGGAGCCGATGGTGCCCCTTGCTCATGTGTCTTGGTGCACCTGGGGCTGCCGGTGTTTCTCAGCTCCTGATTCCTGTCAGAGCACCAAGGAGGATTTCTCTTCAAAATAATGAAGGTGAAAAAAAATGGACTGAACACAAATTTTGAAATACTGAGCAGAACTGATGTTTCCTGGCCAGAAATCCTACAGAGACCTGCTAATGAGTAAAAACTCTCTGCCTGTTCTATGCAGAGCCCACAGACTGACAACAGCAGACTGCGATGGGATAATCTTTCAGCTAAGGCACTAGCCCAAAAATTGGAAGACCTGAGTTCATTTCTGTCTCTGCCATAGGTTCAGATGTGACTCTGAATAAGACATTTTATTTCCCTATATTGAATTTTTGTTCTATGGCAGATGGGAGGAAATAGTTCTCTCTGTCCATGTCCATCTTTCAGAGAATCTCTAAAATGCTTCTGGTATTTTAATATGTGCATGTGTAGCATCTGGATGTGACTGAAGCTTCTATAACTGCTGTCACATTAACAGCCACAGTACTCCTCATTTAAAAAACAGAAATTCACCCTTTCGCAGGTCCATGCCAACATAAATTACAGCCAGGCGTTTTGTTTCCAGCAAACCTAGGTAAAAATAGATTGTCTCCCCTTTGTCTTTATCCTGAAACAGGGATTACCATTCCCATAAACCTCAGCTCCATATTCAGTCTTCCCAAATCTGTCAAAATGATACAGGGTTGCAGCTCTTATCATTAAGTGTTTAAATGAGACTGTATCATTTTGAATTATAATTTACCCAGAATACAGGGCATTTGCATGACCAGCTCAAGCAGTGGTAATCTTTTGAGGATGGGGGTATATGGAGGGCAGAGGCAATGAACCAGGACTGGCACAAACACCTCTGGGATAAGCTCTTTACCTGGCCCAGCCAAAAGAAACCACGCAACCTGCCATTCAGTCTCAGCAATGGGACACAAGCAGCCACAAAGCCCTTTCTCCTGCAGTGTTACAGGGTACTTGAATAATTTTTTTAAACATGGCAACCTTCATATAATAATGGAGTTGCTCAGTATAGTTCAGTCGTAGAGCAGAGGCTGTGACCAGAGCTGGTTGGCAGTGACAGGAGAAATGGGGAAAGGAAATAGTTGTTGCCATCACCTGACAAAGCAGATGATAAGGCTGGAATTCCTCTGAAAACACCAGTGGTAGAAGCAGCAGAGCATGTAAACATTGACAAAGGGCAACAAGGCAGGATTTTGATACAGTGGACACTGTAGTTAAAGCTAGTGAAGAAACCCCCGGGGGACTTGACTGTGGTTATTGCTTTTGTCTTATTTCATCTCTGTAGAGGTATTACACTGCTTGTGACAGCCTGGCTCTGAGAGAAGATGGAAAGAGATTATTTAGAGGCAACGGGACAGACAAGTGGATGGTGTTCCACGTTACTCACAGCAAAGATGCTCCAGGGCAAAATTAAATGAACTGAAAGTCCAGAAAAGTGCCTTCATAAAAATGATGTAGAGCTATATTTTTTTCAAATTTTCTAATAGATGATAGGCAAAGCAACACAGCCCCTGTAATTGTTTTCTTATCATCCATATCATTTTATCAGAAAAGGTTTTTTAACGGAGAATTGTATTTAGGTTGAAAAATAAAAGTGGGAAGGACTCTTGATTATTTCTGTGGCAGCCCAAAATGTTTGTAACAAAGACTCCACAAATAAATAGTTAGATAAAACCTGGAGCTCAGTAAATGAAGAGCGCTTGTGACCCAGCAGGGATAAAACACATCAACCATGTGATGAAAGAATTACTTAATCCTGTGGCACTGTCCCTTTCAGTTCTTGGAAATTCAGACTTTAATGAAGCAAAGTAGTATTTAATGACTACTACCATTTTCCAGAAATAAAAAATTACTGGAGTAGTAGAGGGGTTGTTTTTATTTTAGCCAAGCTGTAGTTGAAGTGTATCTTTTGGAGTAAAACTATAGCAACTGTCTGGGAACATAAAATGCCATAGGTCATTAAGTAAACTCCATATTTTTTTCTAATGCAATACTTTCCTGGTCACATCTGACATCCTTTTGAGGTCAGTTTTGTGCTGATACCTGTATTTCATAACTGTGCTGTATATAACTGGCTCTGGCTTGCTCTGTTGGACACAAGTCAAGCAGTGCCATGTTTGTGAGCGCATATTTGCACTGTAATCCCTTTCAACATTTAGCGGTATGTGAAATGCAGAGGGGCCAAATTCTGTAATGGGCCAGGGAAGGATAAATAAGGGTAGAACTGAAGGGGAGGGATGAGCATGTTGTCTAAGTATTCTCTGAAATCCTCATCTAACATACCCTTCTATACCCTTTCCATACAAAGAAGCTCATGGAGGCAATGAGTTTTATAAGAACAGAGTCATTGAGAGGTGGCATGAAAGAAATCCATTGTGATTTCCTAGCTTATGAAGTTGGGATACTGTTCTCCCTGCTCACAGTGGGCATCTGCAGTCACTCTCAGGTGTCAGGATGAAAGTCCTTGGATAAGAGCAAGGAAGGATGATACAAGACTTTTCTAACCTCTGCTGAGCTCTGTCTTACAGTTGTCTCCAAGGGCAGGGACAGAGCTGCTGCTGATTCCCAGTGTGACAGGTGTCACCACGTGGTTCAGTGTGTGGCTGTCTGACACAGGGACGCAGAATGAGATTAATTTAGGTAAAATTCTTTAGCCTTTCTCTTTGGCTCAGCACGAAGTGGTGAATCCAAGGTGGAGAATGTGGACTTGGCTCCAAGTATGGGGCTTTCTTCTACATAGTTTGTTTTCAGACTGTATCTAATTGAAGGGTTTTGAAAATCTGTTTACAGCAGAAAGTTGGTGTGTAGGTTCCCAGCCTAGGAGTGAAGAATTATGATGAATGACTTATGCCATAAAAAGGCAAAAGGTAAATGTCAGTGTTTTTTTTGTAATCAGCTAATGATCTTTTAGTCTTTAATGGGACAGTAATTTTCCAATTAATTTTTTTAAAAGAAGAATACAGATTTGGCAAAAAAATATTATATCTGAATTTATCTGTTGAGAAAGGATAATCTATTAAACTTTTTTAAAATTACATTCTCAAAAAAAGAATATTTTCAGATGCTGTTAAAACACAGTGTTTTGCTTGATCTGAAATGAACTTTCTTTCCATATTTTGAGTTGTCAAACACCTTGAAATGCCAAGCACATTTTTGGTTCAAGTTGACACCATATCTGTGTATATATATATATTTAACTTCTAGAAATCTCTTGCAAACAAAGAACATCCCTTATTTGCTCAGCACTTTAATAACACAGGACACTATCTTCCCAATAAGCTGAAGCTAATATTTACAGTGTTCGATTGTGACAACGCTTTCAGCTCTTGGGAAGAATACTGCCAAACGTGCATGTGTATTTTCACATTCCTGTGCTAGGTGGAATGTGTCCTATATAGTTTAAGGAATAAAAATGTGCCTAGCAAACTATTTTACATGTCACCATCAATACATTTCTGTTAGTTTTATTATACAACAGAACAAAAAACAATCCTCCAAACAAAACAATCTGTCAACTAAAGCAAGCCTTAGTCTGAACCTTTGTTACTGGGAATAACTGGTCCTGAAGAAATGAAATTAAAAGAGCCAGTACAAGGCTGTGTCTGGTGGTACACCTCACTTCAGATTTCCCTGGAGAGGCAACAAATCTACAAGTTTGACAGCCTACTTTGCAGTCCTAGGGTTTGGAGATTCTTTGGCAAGCTGTCCGTCAAAATCACGAACAGCCTTTTTCTTTTGTGTTTTACCCAAATCACATCCCCTTACCAGCTCCTTAGGTGAGGTACTAAGCCATATAAAATAGCTTAGTTTGTCAGTCACTTCACAGCCTATGATCAATGCTTTTATCTGTCCATTAATAGTCTCAATAAAGCATTAAAACAGAGTGAATGACTAGAACATAATAGCACTTTCTTCTGTTAAAGGTTCTCTTCTCTGCCTTTGTGCCTTTCTTCTAAGGTACCAAAAAATGGTTCCAGACATGTACTGTCCTTTAGTCAGAAAGGTGAAGTCAAAGTGTGCTGTAACAGACTCACCAGGGATTTTTGACATTTTTTTCAAGTTCCTCTTGCAACTCAGGTAGCTGCCAAGGGTAGCTGTGCCTTGGCAAAAGGGCAGTGTAAGTCAGGGGTGTGTTTTTCAAACTTCAGAGATGTCTTTCTGTGTTGGACTTAGCCTAGATCAGAACTGACTTTCTCCTTACCAGGGAGCTTATTCCAGTTGTTTATGGGCAACTCCCCTCCTCCAGCACCTTCCTATAGCAGTGATTGTGTTTTCCCCAAGAGGAGAATCTTAATCAGGGGTTGTCATCTGAAGTAAATAAGCATCCCCAGTGAAAGTCATGCGCTCACACGTCTGCATCTTATGTTTATTTGGGATTTGACACTTACTGTATAAAACAGGACGTCATCTGAATTCAATAATCATGTGTTGGTTTAGTGAGCAGATGCTTATTCCCAACAGATGAACTTGTCCAGTATAAGGAGGTGATGATTTGTGGGGGTTTTAATATAAATTGCATGTTTAGTTTGCTGATCTGATTTAGAATGGGTGTGTGGGAAAGGATGTCTGGAATTACTATAATGATTTGTTAGTACTTCTACTGGCAAACTATTTTTTTTTTTTTTTTATTGCTTACCTCTGATGTTTTATTAATTGTCCTCCTAGAGATCAGTTTTCAGCATAAATTCTACCTCCAGCTTGAGTTCTGCTAATCAGAGTACAAAAGAGAATCCTTTATTATAGTGTCACCAGACTGGCTGGTTTCTGTACAGAAAGATGGGTTCACACTATTCCTTACAGCAGTATTATCTCTGCTGTACGCTTAAAGCACTAAGACTTAGTGAGATTTATGGAACTATTAAGAATGAGCTATCAGGTATATCTCCTGGATGATAATATTCGTTGTTCTATGTTCACACAACCGCTCCCTTGGGAAGGTCATAGAGGAGGAACAAGATAGAATTAATGCTTTGAAAAACAAGAGTGCAGCCCGCACCATCAATACCTCTGCAGGTCACAGCTGCCAAATGTGAATTTAAAGAGCGCTCTCGAGAGATGGAAACTGTCACAGCTCCCCAGGTGCTGAACATCCAGCGCCAGAACTCAGTGAGTTGTTTCTGCTCAGTTCTGCCATTTTTTCCAGCTACATTTGTCTCGCTTTCTTTCCTTTTTTTGTTGGCACTGCCCTGGAGATGGTTATGTAGCAGGGCTGTGGAGAACCCACACCTCTCATCTCATGTAGCTTCCTTCAGAGGTCCTGGTGCACAAACATCTCTGCTGGTGATTCTTCTCAACTGCCTAAATGCGTCACGTGCCAGTGCTTGAACAAACGGGTCTTTTGTATGCCAGCCACCAAGAAGCCAACTGACAAAGTTGCCTCATCTATGGTGGCTTTAAAAGGTGGCCTCTGAGCTCTGTGACTGTCCGTGATATTGGTCTGTACCTGTAACACCAAGTCCTTGTGATTTCTTGTACCCATGTTCAAAGCTGAATTCAAGCTGAGACACCAGATGTCTTCATGGTCTAAAATATTAGTAATTAATCTCAGTTTGTAGTGTTTCTGCATTAGAAGAAGCTTTTACTTTAATAGCCTTTTTTTGAAAGTGTTATTCTAAGTAGATCAGCATGCTAAAATTTGCATTGTAAAAGATTGTTTTGGAACAAAGCAGGATCTAATGAGCATATAGTAAATCCCTTGGCTCTGCAGCAGAGTCACAATAAGCATAATAGCTCTCACTGAATGAATCCCTTGCAGCCTAAAAGCTTTTTTCTTTAAAATAAAATAGCAACCCTGCAGGATTTAGTGCAGACAATATGCAAAGATCATTTAAGGGGCTGTTGTGGAAAAAGAAAACAAATGAGGACAACTCCACTTAGGGTCCTTTGAAAAGACCCTTTGTGATCACTTTATTAGACAGTCTGTTTCAGTATTTTCTTATTCAAGAATGACTTTATTCTAATGGAAGCATCAATAAATTCCACTCTTTATTCTTCCTCCCTGTGGTCTCAGCTAAAATGCCAGGAAGCATTTTATCATTTTTCAGCCTTCTTACTGAAGGTGGAACACGCAGTAAGTATTATTTCTTTAGCAAAAGACTGCAAGTGTGAACTAATGGTATTACACAAGAAAGCTGACAACTCACTTTGGGGAAAAAAAATTGAACAGCTTTTGCCTTTTACTTTCATCCTGGCTTACCTTAGGTAACAAATGAAGGGAGATGCTATTAGAGGTTCTGCCTAGTTTTACGCTGATGTGTTTGCCTGCCTGTTAGAAAAGGTGCCTTTGAGTTACACACTTGCTGACTGCCCTTTCTGCAAAGTTAGAAGTGGTTTATCTCCTAGGCGTAGTAGGAAAGGCACCCTAAATAGTGCCTAAATACTGTGAAAACCATTTCATTTGCCATTTTGAAGAAAGTTAATTGAAACCAGACAGTTGAGACAGTGTTGAGAGGCTGCCCAGAGAGGTTGTGGAGATATTCAAAAGCTGCTGGGACATGGAGGCCCTGCTTGAGCGGGGTCCCTTCCGGAGGACCCTTCCGACTTCAACCGTTCTGTGATTCTGTAATTCAACTGCCATGTACACTGATGTATATGACTCTCAACTTGCTAGATCATCTTCTTCTCTTGTTTTCTTTATGAGTTCAAAAAATTTAAATTTGAAATGTGGTGTTATGAGTAGACCAACCTCAGGAGTTTCAAGTGTGGGTGTTTTAATTCTAGCACCTGGCTTTGGCAAAGGCTTTTAATTTTGCTTCTGGATTGGAGGTCTGATTTTTGCTTTAATTTAGTCAGAGGAAATAATCCCTGTTCACCTGAGATACCAAATTAAAATGGGAAGGGGTTTGAAACATAAAACAACTCTTCCCCTCAAAAGTTCAAAGACTGTCCTCATTTGACCACAGATCCAAAGCCCACACCTGAACCTGATGCATACAAACCCCATCTAAATATGTCAATCTTTGGCTTTAGCTCTGTCTCAGAGATGTGTTTAAACTAGTTCACGTGATGGGATTTAACCAAATCTGGTCCTCTGTACTAACCACTTTTCTTCCCCCATTGAGATTAGTTTCTTGAAGAAAAGTTGATTTCTGAAGGAGCTGTCCCTTCATGAACAGGGTCCATAGGTGTCCACAGGTGACTGCCCTGGCTAGGGCAAGGGTGGAATTGGCCTCAGATCAATAGGACAGTGCCATGCTACATTATCTGAAGGACTGATTTTTGTTAATACAGAGCCTTGTAAACCTCAATGGAATGAAACTGCTAATGGGACAAAGGCATATAATGACTAAGTGCCAGTTACTGTTTTTAGGTAAGACTTTCCAATAGGAAGTCAAAGGTTTAGAAAGCAATACTACAAGTATCAGCATGGTTAATAGACTGAATGCCTCTCAGTTTGTTCAGGCAGTGATCGAGCAGCTGAATGACTGAGGAATATACTGATCTTGATATATATTAGTATAAACTGAGACAGCAATGACAATTGTGGTCAATGTGGTCAATAACTATTTTATAAGTGATGTTTTTTAGAAAGTGCCCCAGTTCTGTTCTCTGTAAGTTAGTTTTATACTCATCAAGATATTTTTATGGAACATGTCAAGCAAGACATCCCTACTCTGACCTTCAGTATTCTTACTAATCTTCTCCTGGCATCTGACAGTGTGCTTCAACCTGGTTTGGACTGCTGCTATGCTCAGCTGGTCTAGTCTTGAGCCTCTTTTAAGTAGTGTCCAAGTGATCACTGGACTATGGCAGTTAGCATGCTGGTTCTTGTGTTTCAGAAACTTCTGAATTGACTAGTCAGCATAATTTGGTGGTTTGGTGCAGGTTAGTAAAGCGCAGAGTCTGGCAAAACAGGTATTTTCCTAAGAACTTAAATGCTGCAGGAGCTCAGCTGCAGATTTTCTGATGTAAGCTTAATGTACGTATGTCTTTATCCCTTGCTGAGACTTGAATTTAGAGGGAGATTTTCTCTGTGGTCTTTTGGGCTAAGTGAGATGAAACAACCTAAAACAATCACATGAACGAGAAGTGAGGAACAAGGATGACAGGCTGGTCTTTAATGCTGATTTGTGTATCCCATGTGGATTGTATTTTTCCAAGGCCAATTTGTTGAATTTTAACAGTTACAGTATAAACAGTGTCTGTGCTGGCAGATTTGCAGAAATGACTGATGGTGGTTCTGTTGAAAAGTTGAGCAAATTTGTAAGAAGGCAGAAAATGATTCTCATTAGATGCATTCTTAAAGAATATGTTACGAGGAGCATCTGCCTGGGACAATTACCAAACTGAATTAGGGATACCAAATGGCATTTACTTTGGGCAAGGAAAAATGATTGGAGCTTGCAAAAAGCAACATATCTGGTATTACACCATGAGAGGTTATCTGCAGCCTCTTTCAGACTTGAGAGGAATTCAGAGGAAGTAGAATTATTATCTCTAGTCTATGAAGTTTAAGGGTGTGCCTCAAAGCAAACTCTTTTCTATGCCTGTCATTTACGTGATAGGAGCCACTAACATCTCCTGGAGCGTTTTGAGGTGCCAACGTTCATTCATTTGCTAAGAAAAACAAGTCTTTGAACATTAAAAACTTGCCCTTGGAGAGGCTGTCCTTCCGCCCTATTCCCATTCCTCAGTGCTTCCTCTCCTGTCAGACCCTAATGCCATCCCTAAGCAATGATGTCAATGAGGCTGATGGTAGATAAACAGTGCTTCTCTGCACCTAAGCTCAGCAACAGAGAACGTACCAATGTTTGCTACACACCATGCCTGTGAGCTTTCCTGCTTTGTTATTACCTGTTAAGCTGCCGTCTCCCAAAGTTCTGGGAGTGCTTTCTGGGATTAACAGATCACCTCCCCCATCCTTTTCCACCTGAGGGACGTGCTGACAGAGATCATGCTTTCAGCAGACGGGTGAGCCGCTGTCCCCTTCATGGCACATGGTACACTGCTGCATCTGGATCCATCAGGATCAGTGAAGTCCCTGGAAAACTCCCCCTGGTGCCTCTCTCTGGTGGCTACCCAAGGACAGGCAGGCATCCAGGGGACTTGTGCCCCCAACAGGAGATGTCAGGATCACCAGAAGCAGACTCCACTTGGCAGCTGTATGAATCCTAGGAGCTCAGGTTTGGGAATGAGGAGCGGGCTCCAGGGCCCAGTGATGGAAGTCTGGTATCTGCGTAAGCTCTCCTAACATTTCTTTGAGTACAGACCTGGCTGTGTTCTGCCATCATTTTGGCCTCGTGCTTAACGCCTGCTATGCTCTCCTTGGCTGTGAAGCCTTCTCACCAGCTCCACGGGGAACAGTCCTATCAGAGCAGGTGTCCTTTGATCAGTATTGCTGCAGTTATAGATGAACTTCCCTAGTGGCAAACAAGAATTGCTGAACCACCTTGGTTTGGGGTGATGTTTTCGTCTTTGCCATCCCAGTTAATGTGTATTTGAAATCCATATATAAAGTACGGTCTACACAGTGTTGGATGTCCAGCTAGCCTATATGGTAGCAGTCTGCTCTTGTTTCTCTGAAGGTTTTTTGCAATTTCCATCCCCCATCACCAATACATTTCAGACAGTCTGGAATTTGCTTTGCAGAAGGGAATTCTACTTCACCCAAAATAATCAGCTTCTTCCCTAGACGTGCTTTTCACAAAGGTGCAATGTTATTTGTAAAAATTGTGCCAAATACAGAGATAGGATTAGTGGTTAAAGTATATGGAACATTTTTAATATCATTTTAAATCCTATCTTCTATCTTCCATAGCAGCTAGTCTGTTAATTTATTGGACTTAGTTCTTTGCACGCTAAGTTTATCTTTACAGCAAGATAGCAGTTGCTGAGTGCGAGTTTCTCTAGAACATGTTTCAGTTTCTTCACGCTTATCTATTTTCTTCTATAAGAGAGTTAACAGAAGGGTTTTATCTTCTCACTATTGTCACATCTGAGATCATAGCTGGCGTGAGGTTCTGTATAACCTCTAAGAAATATGTGAAGGACAGCCCCTAAATTTGCTACCGAAGAGCCACCAGAGAAATTTTTAAAATGTGCATCAGTTGAGTGTCTCATTGCAAATACATTACGGTCCCGTTGCCTTTTTTCTCTGAAAGTAATTCATCTGTAAACATTAGAAAACCCTGAGGGAACAAAACTAAGAGGTCAAACCTCAATACATTCTAACAAATTTTAAAGGCTAATCAAGTATCTCTGAAAGAAGTTTTTTACTTCCCTACAAAGAAAAAGTGCCATTTTCAATCTGCCGTGAAACCTCACATTAGATGACTCTACAAGAGGATCTAACACACCCTTGAAATCTCTCATAATATGTTCAGGAAAAGCAGCAAGCTTCCAAGTATTCATCGTTGGGGCAATTTAAATATTAATAATAATAAATAATAATAATAATAATAATGTGAGGTAATACTAGTACCAAACATATACTAAAGACTCACCTGACTGTGGCTGCTCTATCCTCCATGTCTGTGCTTCTGTCTTCAAATTAAATTCATGTTGCATGAGACAGGGAAAAACCATGAGGAGAGCCCCAAGTGGAATTCAACCCTCTAAAATCAATAGTCCCTGAATGCTGCTGCATGTTCCCAGCCTTACAGAGCAGCAAGAGCAGTGGGGGCTAGGTATGTACACATCTACACTAATAAGACTATCCTAGTGACAGAATTAGCTTTTATGTGTGAGATTTTGTCACATTGCCTATGTATCTGCTATTAGCAGATTATCTATAAACTGTTGTTAGCAGGAGTTGAAACCAAAAAGGCAGGGACTGTAACAGAGAGAATGTCATAATCAGTCAAGCAAGGACCCTTTTGGGTCCTGTAATTTGTGAGAATTGGTCAGAAGTTTATCCTGAAATAGTTGACAAAACATATGATCTCTGGATCTTGAAATGTGATTTCTTTTTTGAATTCATTTTTCTTTGGCAGCTAAAAGTCTCTCTGCTGTAAGCTGTTTTGTCCCAGCGTGGAAATATTTTTACTGTATAAGTGCACCATTAAATAGCACAGACTATTTTGAGAGCCGAGAGCTGGGACTTTTTTAAACCGTAATTATGGCTGCCTTTAAAGATGATGATAAAAATGTAGCTGATGAACAAAATGAGACCACGTGATTAATTTTTCCATATGACGTGTTTGATTAGGACAGCTCCCTAGTTTCTAACAGCTTCCTATATGAAATGAAAAACAGAGAGAGCGCACTTTATCTAATCTAGCACATCTGATTAAATATGACTCTCTAGTCAGCACTGAGAATATGTGGAAGAAAGAATACCCACAAAACCCCATTAGAAAAAAAAGAAAATGTCAGGCTATAAATTACTTTGAAAAATCATTTTTTGGTGAACTATGTAAATTGTCAATATCAGAGATACAAGAACCATAAGTGTGCTATATTCGTGCTAATTTTTTGTTTTTAGAGTGGGCACTAGAAGAGTTGCCACATCCATTAAGGACTGGAGGATAACTAGAGAGCTCCTGTGTTTCAGATGGAAAAAGATCTTATTGTCGTGGTTCAAATTTATTTTGAAGAATCCCTTCTCATTTAGACCTTGTTGGTCCGTGGCTGACTGGAAAGAGGCTGAAACTACAGCGTTGTCTTCCTATGCATGTTTTTAATGTTAAGAGTTATCTTTCTGTTTGACTTCAGAGCAGGGATTTTCCTGAACTCTGCTGTACACATGGATTTTATTTTACACAGTGGTGTTAAAGGAGCTGAGAAGGGCCTGGCAGTACCTGCTGCTGTGAATTTACTACCTGGGCTGCGTGTCCTCCTGCCCTTCAGGTATTGCAACTTTTCCCAGAAAGTACTTAGACTTTTTTTCACCTTGAGGAACCATGATTTAATCACTCTGTCAGATCCCCTCATTTGGACGGTCTGTTGCAGTGATTTAAAGCATCTTTACCTCCAGGCCACATGCACTCTGAGAAGGACTGTCAGCCCAGTGGCCTCCTTGAAGTTTGATGGGCAGTTTTTTGAGGCTTTTCCAGCTGGTAAATTAAAACAAAAATACTTCTGTGGAAAAGGCTGTGCCTTGACAAAATTTCTAAATGAGAACAAATACCTTTTTTTAATGTTGTCAGAAGATTGTGTTTTGCTATTTTTGCAACAAAGGTTTGGGTTTTCAGTTTAAACTGACCTTTCAGATTGAAATATGATTATATTAAAGAAGCTTTTAACACTGAACAAATCTTTTGAAAATCATCAGTGGTTCAGTTTAAGAAAAACATTTTGGGGTAGATTTTTTGGGGGGGGAGGAAGGTGGGGGTGACAAAGAGCCTGTGTTTCAACTAGTGAAAACATTTAAGATTCATGTTATTGACAATTTAGGTCAGCAAAATTTCTGAAATATGGAAATTCTTTCATGATAGGAAAATCTTTTCCGGTCCTGCCGTAGGTGTGTGTGGGTAGTCTAGAAGACACCCATCTTTGGTAGGCTTTGCTTTGAAAATTGAAGGAAACCTGAGATCCCTGACTTTTAAGAATCCTCATGCTGGGACATGATAAAACAGGGATATCTGAGCTGCTTTGAAAACTCCTCCATCTCTTCTGTTGGCTTCATGCAGAAAAGAAAGTCTGAAATCTGAAAGGCCACTTCTATGAAGTGCTGCTCAGGTGGAGTTCAGAACTGTTTTTATAAAAACTTCAGAGTCTGGTTCTAGCTTAAGGTTTTTATTTCAGGACGTGCTGAACATCCACCTCTGAAGTGCTGCCTCTGACAGAAGCCACTGCAGAAATGCCTGGTAACATGCTCTGCTGGGCACACTAGAAATGAGAGGACCCTGCTGCCACATGCATGTTTTGAAGCTGATTCTTCTAATTTTCTTACCGCTGGAAGATGTAGACAGTTATTATTCCTTTCAGCAAAGGGCCACTGAAATGTCTGCAAGTTCTTGGAAAGAGATAAAGCACAAAGCTGCTGTGCCACAGTTGCAAGTTGCATAGTCGTAGTCCTTTCTGGCACCACCTCCAGAGAGCTTGCTAACTATGAAAACTGGGCTCAAAGTCTCAGATTATTGCAAATTTCAGTAATTGCTTGATTTCCTATATTATAAAAGAGCAGGACTAATCCCAGCTCTTTTTTGGAAAAACAAGCCAATGTTTACCCGGCTAGTTTTAAGAGAGGTAGAGCCCAACGTGTTGCAAACACCTGGTTCACTCTGTGTTGGGAGTTGCTTTGGCGTCTGTAAACTTGCAGTGTTGAGACCAAGGGACTGAAATGGTGTGTCCATGAAAAGAGGCTGTGAAATTGTTAGCAAAGGGTAATTGCTTGGAAGCAAATCCCCCCCATGCTGAAGTCTCCTTTCTACTATTACTTGTTCCTTGATACCTCATCCCTCCAGCTGCTTGAATCAAAGGTGTATTTGATGGAAAAAATAGTTGCAACAGACAGGGTGAAGCTTTTATTTTTCTCTCTCGCTGAGCACCGAGGTGTTTAAACTGCAAAATTCACAGCAGGATACAAAGTTCTTAAGGATCATGATCTTTCTTTCCAGTCTAAGTTTTCTAAGTTGACAGTTAACTGTCTCCTCAGTTGTACCTTCATAGCAATGCCATTTTTATTTTTACCTACGGATTTTGCTTTACCTGGATAATTTGTACCAAATTAAATAACCATGTACAGTCATCTTAGGGCCTATATGTTTGTGGGTTTTGACTGAAACAATGAATAATCTCTAGTATTAGTCACTTGTAGACTGCAGGCACTCTCTTCTCCTGACACTCCTAAAAGCATGCATAAGAATGACCACAAGATATTGGAATTTCATTGCCATTTTTTGCATGTTTCACTCGTTAATCGGTAAACACGTACTTTCAAAAACCAGCACAGCTGAAGGTAACGTGGGGTGCTTTTCAGTGTACAGAGCACTAAGTCTCCGGGGAGTGCAGAGCCCTCCCTGCCACCAGCATGAGCGCCCTGGGAGCTGCAGCTGCCCCGCTGCAAATGGCTCCCCTCGATATCAAATCCCCTGACGTTTTTGAGCTCTGACATTCACTCAGCAGGCTATGATGCCATTGGAAATACATCTCACCTGCAGAGCTGGAGACTTTCAGCAATGTTCTCTCTGTGTATATTGCCATGACGTAGGAGTTGATTAGCCCAGCGGTCCAGCCAGCTCTACGTCCTGCTTCAACAGTGACCAGGCTGCTTGTTTGACTTTTTTTTTTTTTTTTTGAGGTACAAAACTGTTTTTTCACCAAAAAGGGCCAATTGGTTTGATGAATTTAACATTTCACTTTGCTTTGCCTCCTTTCCTCATTCCCAAAATACCTGGATTTTGGTCAGAAGTGTTGTTTTTTCTTTTTGAAACTGTACTTCCTAATAATTCCATCCAAAAAAGACAGTTGTTTTAAGACCTTTTCTGGATCTTTTTTAGGAAACCAGTATTTTTTTTTTAAATCCTATTAAAAATCTTAGTTTGGAACTTCAGCAACAAGTAATTGTGGGAAAATATATTTCCTCAAAAAATTTCTTCTTCTTTGGCATGAGTTAAAGTATAGCCATTTATTAGCCTTTTTAAATCACATACTTGACCAGAGAACTTTGGCGCACTCTTTAGGTCATGGTAAACAAGACACTGTCTCATCTCAGTTTCTATTTGAATATGATGTCCAATTGACTATTGTATAATAAATGGTAAATACTTTTCTATAGGACAGTCATATCTCAGGTGTACAGGAACAGCTAATAATTAGCGCCAGTAAATCACTGTAGCGCAAACCAAGAACATTATCATTCAGTTTGTAATTTACCCCTGATGTGGGTACTTGTTCTTCTTAATACTTAATATGTCTGTTTATAGAAAAGTTGATTGAGATAATTAGCAGTAAAAATGCTAAGGTAACACAGCTATGGTAACATTTATATTGCTATCAATTTTGTTTATAGCAGCCTAAAGAGCAATAACGAAATTAGAAATTAACTACGATTAGCAAATAAATTGAGTGTCTCTTGGAATTACTTGATCATGTCTTAAAATGTCGCACAGTGACACTCATGGAGGCAAAGCCGAGTCCCTGGGCTGTAGCAGCTGCGCAGAGTCGAGGAGCACACAAAGCACAAGCCTGTTTGCTGCTTATCAGCTGGAGCTACTTCTGTGCCCAGCCCAGGGCATCTTTTGAGCCTGTATCTACCTTCAGTGGGGCCTGGGCTGTTACCCACAGTACAGGTTTGATGAGTGCATTCTGTGATGCCAGAAACAAAGTTTACTGTTGGGGAATTCCCTCTCCATGGGGGGAAGAGAAGCCTGAGTGTGCGTTTCAGTGAGGTGCACCCTTGTAGGGAGAGTCTCATAGAGACCGTTCACCTTCCACGTTCTCAGTAAATGAACCTTGAAACACACATTTAATGTTGGCAACTCAGTATGAGAGGAATAACTTGGGCTGGAAATGTGTTGTTACCCCAGAAGTTGTCATAGATATGGAAGTTGGTTTCCTCTGATCGCCTGAAAAGTGTCAAGTTGGAGGGATTTGGGCATCATTTTATACTCACAAGTAGAAATAGTTTGCTTCCCATAGTGGGGCACTTTAAGAACTCTGCTTGATAAATGCTATGTAGATGCACGTAATTATTTTTCTGACATAATTTCATAGTTAGATGTGGAAAGGAATGGGTTGTTTACTACTGTTAAAATTGGTCATTAAATACAGTTTTGAGGATGAAAAGAGGAGGAGAATCAACCAGTTTCAGGGGCAGCCACTGACTCACATCTCTTATCTGTTTAATGCAGTAAAACTTTCCTCATTCTTTCATCCTTTTTTGTATTTCAGAGACTTCTTGTAGTTAGAGGCAGACAGGCAATGGCTTTCTGAATCACGTGGGTCTTTCAATTGTGTGTCCAGCGGGGAGAAAGTGCTGCTAAACCTCCCCATCCTCGTGATTCAGACACAAATCTTGAGTCTTCATCTAAATCTCACGTGACTATTCTTAACTACTGGGATCTTGTCTGGTTTTGGATGCACATATTTAGTTGTACTACTGAAACTCTGATTTTGTGTAAGTTTAGGTAATCATTGGGCTGGAAAGTGAGAGGACAAGAGCTTCACTCTCCGTACTTAGCAGTGCACTGCAAGGGTGTGGGTATAGAGAGTCATGTCTGTGCTCCATTGAACAGCAACTAATCGTTGTGAAGTGAAACAGGAGACCTTGTCTGGCCTGAAAAGAAATGACCCATAGTTGAGCAGCTGTGGCATTTATCTGGGATATGGAGAAATGATGGTGCGATGATTCTGATTCTACGATGTATGCCTGGTGATACACAACTACCTGACTGCCTCATCGCCCCATACGCTGTACATCCAGTTCTCCTTCTCTGGGACTGGAAATCCCACCCTTATCCTGGGAAACATCCCCAACTGGTGTTAAAAGTTACATATTCCCGGGAAAAAAAAACAAGTCACCTGGGGTAAATCGGCGTCTTCATAGGAAGCAAAATTTCCTTGATTATTTCCTGGCTGTTTCCTTCCTTCTTACTCTTCAGCAGATTTTGTCTCTTTACAGAGCAAAATGGGACTGAGGGGTAGGGGAAAGAAGGGACTGAATGTAAAAGTAAAGCGATCTAGACGACTGCAGATGGGGCGGTCACACCACAGTGCAAATTCACACTGGCTGCTGAGCACCGAAGATCCTGGCTGACAGGGTGAGCAGAATCTGGCCTGAGGCTGCTGCTGCCTTTTTCTGTTGTGTTTTCTTCAAAGCCAGGTGTCTGAGTTCCCTGTAGATTTCATCTGGGGAGAATTTATCGCTGATAAATAACTTTGTGTTGAATTTACAGATGAGTTAAACTGTTTCCTTTAATGTTGCTGTTTAGTACCTTTTTCTTTTCAGGTTTTCATGAGCACTGGCATTTGAAGGAAATAAATCTGTCGCTCAGATAATGTATTTGCCCTTGGTACCAAGTTATATGTAAATAAAAATTACAAGGTCATTAGCCATACCGAGAGAAAGAAAAATGTGCTGTGCATTAAATAGCTAACTTCCAGGATGGGTTGGGCGAGTAGCAGTATACTAAAGTGTACTGCTTGTTTCTCCTTCTGGCCATGAAAATCAATTAATTCCTTTCTTTTCTGTACACTTCCCCTTTGCACTGGAAACCCTCAGCATATGTCAGTCCAAATTTATGATCAGTGTGTTTTTCAGTGTATTTCATTCATCAAATGCAAATTTCAGTGGCCAGTGATTTACAACAGAGCTGTTCGGAAAGCAGCAAATAAATATTACCTAACAAAGTATTAAAAAAAAAAAAAAAAAAAGCCAAACTGAAGGAGAAGATTTTATCTGCCACTTTCCCAGCAATTTATCTTTGTCCCTGAGAAGGCAGGTTAGGTGGAGAACTGTCCCAGTGTTGTTCTGGAATGCGTCTTGTCTGGGAATGAGCTCTTATGCTCAGTAAAAGGCAACCTTGGAAAGCAATGAATTATTGCTTATATTTTAATATCTTTTATTTATTTCAGCTAGACTGTAGTACTAGGTGCAGACCTGAGGGAACTGAAACTCATAAGCTTCACTCACTCTGCATCACTCCAGATCTCACTGATGCAGAGACAAGTCCTATTTGTTTCCCACCATGGAAATCAGACAGTAAACAAACAACGAGAAAAAATTGCACAGTAATGGGTACAGTGGTGTCTGGGAAGGCTGGGTGACACAGTCTCCACTCAGCCCCTTTTATCCATCTTCTTCAACTCAGGGGTAGAGAGAGAAGTGGTCATTTATTGCTTCTCATGTGACGGGGCTGCAGGAGAGGTTTCTCCTTTCCTCGCTGCCTGGCAGGTAAGCAGCTGAGAGGACGCAGGAGCACTGGGTGAGGAATGCGTTCGCTGTGCTCACACCCGCTGCCAAGTGTGGCAGTAACCCCTGTCGCTAAATAAACACACATTTTGGTTAATGGCAAGATTCGCCAAGACATCCTGCGCTGAGAGTCATGTCTTTATTCTTGGGTAACATTTCCATGGGACGTTCTGTACCGGCCAGGTAAGTCAGTGCCCGTTTCTTACGGATGAAGGTAGGGCAAAGCGTGTTTGTGAAGGGAGAATTGCTGCGCTGAAAATCAGTGAAGCCTGCAGGGGCTAGATTAGAAAAAGAAAAGAAGAATTGACTGATACGCAATCAAAGTCTAAGTTTCTATAATGAGAAAATAAGTGTGTTTCCATGCTCTTTTCTTCTGTTGGTATTGTGCATGTGGGTAATTTGTTTCCTTCTGTTTCCCAAAGGAAATGTTCAAATCCCCACATAAAAGGCTCTGGTGCAGAATAAGTCATCTGAGATGCTTATGTACGCTAAATGTGTATCAGATTTTTTTCTGGCAGTCACATTTAAACTACTAAAAGTTTGTTAGTTGATTTGGAGAGCTGATACAGTAACCGCCACATACACAGTGCCAAACGCAGCCAGATGATACAACTGACTTTTGTTGAAGTTTCAGTAACAAGCACAAGGTGAAATTAGTCCCTACAATAAAGGTTACCACCTTATAATTTGTCTTCTGCCTAATGGTTCCAAGAACAGTGGCATTATGGGGAAGGACTTGGATATTTATGGCATCTAAATTTATGTACCTAACACAGCCAGCTGCATTCACCTCGGACTCATCCATAGCCAATGTGCAGAGAGGGGTTTCACCCCCAGAGCATGTAAATCAGGCGATCGTTGTGAATCGTCGATAGTACCCATCTTCGACTACGGAACACTCTACATACAGCATCTGAAAAGAAGCAGTTGTATCACCTTAGAAAGAGAGGGGAAAAAAAAAAAGTAATTGTTTTTCCTCCAACTCTCCCAGGTCTGGCAGTGCGGAGGAAGCATGGAGGTGTTACCCTGCTCTCGCGTGGCACATATTGAACGCACAAAGAAACCCTACAACAACGACATTGATTACTATGCAAAGCGCAACGCCCTGCGGGCTGCTGAGGTCTGGATGGATGACTTCAAGTCGCACGTTTACATGGCGTGGAACATCCCCATGGCAGTAAGTACGGGTCACGCTCCCTCCTGACCAGAGGCAGAAACGTGGATGGCTGTTCCTACTTAGCTCTTTGAGGTGAAGGATGTCACTACGGTTGTACAAAGTGGGCTAAGCTTAGGGGGAAGAGTGCATGTTGGTGCATGCTTAATACAGAGAGTTCTGCCGTATAAACTTTCTTCCTCAGTTTAAGTTTTGTTGTATGCTCAGGAGCAGTGACACAGATTTGTAATTTAACTAGAGCATGATGTTTCAGTTTTATGTGCTTTCTCAGAAGAAGTCATTAATTTGGGATGCCATTAAACTCTGAGGTGTTCATATGCTACAGTGGTGAGGACTATAGAAATGTCTAAATAAATATCATTCATCGTGAGACTGAGTAGACCTCACCAGCATAAAAAACAAAGTATGCGATAAAAGAATCACGCGTTAACTAGGTTTATTGTCTACAGGCTGAGAGTTGCAATGTGGACATATTGCGTTTCTCACTGTGTATATGAATTGTAGATGGCATGTGGGGACCTCTAGGAATCCATGTAATATAAATATTAGATAAACTGGAGGTTCAATTTATCACTTTATTCTGTAAGTATATCACATGCTACACCTCCACTGAGCATAATTCTTGGAGAGAAGAGAGATATATTATATCCCAGTCAGGTGAAAGCTGACTGCTGCTCTATTCTTTAGTGGTATTTGCATCCAAATTATTCATGTGAAGGGGCACAGGGCGGGCAGCTGAGGGGAAGCATACTCCGATCTGTAGGTAACGATGCTTTAGTTAACTCTGATATGAAAGGTTTGTCCAGAGCTGACTGAAGTAAATGGAAACAGGAATGTTCCTATCGGAACAGGAAAATACGCCAACCCAGCAGAGTCTTTGTGAATATTCAGTTATGACCTAGAGTCCATCAAAGTCATGGGAGTCTTGTCAAAGACTTCATCAGATTTAGTCTGTGTCCTAAATATCTACTTGTGCTTTGGTACCTAGGTAATATATCAAACCCCATTTTTGTTCATTCCCGTTGTAGTTTTGAAAATGCACATACCTAAAGGAGCAATGTTACATTCTTCTCCGTGTGATGTCTGAGTATGTCAGATGTTCACACATGTCTGAATTTCACTTACTGCTCTTCAGTATTGGACACTCTGTGCAAGGTCTCTATGAAGATGTGTTTTGGTGACTTCTTTTGGCATGAGAGGTTATTGCAGAGAATTATTTTGCCTTAATAAAAGGCAATACTGCATAACTTCTTTCCCACACAAGATTTCCGTGATAGCTGGAGGAAGACAAAGCAGTGTCCATCTAAGTTTTTAGAGGCATTTTGGCCCTGTCTGCATCCATTTGATAAAATAGTCAGCTTCAAATAGGAGATGAAAAAGTAACCTTGGTAAACTTGTTTGCTTGATGCTGTCTGCAAATGAATTCTGAGAGAAGACAAGATATTTAAATAAGCCTTTACATCAAAACATGATTTCCTTTAATCTCTCTGAGATTACTCATTGATGTAGTTTTCTGCACTGAGCTATACGGCAGTGCTTAAAAAAAAAAACAAACAGGCACATCTACATTAGAGACATAAAATCAGCAGAAGTACTGAACATTAAAATTTTCTTTCCATAAAATAAATTGATTGATAAAATGTGCATCATAAAAATAACCCCACTAGCTCTCAGGAAAAGGAAGCTAGTGTTAGTGTTCACAGAGTTATCCCACTGTAGTATTCAATCTAGATGACTAAGAAGGACTGTACTCTTATAAGCCGTAAGAAAAACCTTCTGCAGGAGAACTAGAAACCTTACTGCCTGGTTAAAAAGACTATGTCCACATACTAAATTCTGTGGACACCTCATTCTTGTACCATCACACTGTAACCCGCACGTGATGACTGCAGCTAATACAGAAGTAAGCACAGTATTTTCATAGCTGCTCAATTTGCTGCTCTTGTGTTCTGTAGAAATGGCACCGCAAACAGGGCGCTGCCCCCTTTTAGAACAGGGCAGAAAGGAGGCAAGTAAAATAGAAGCTTTCTTCCATATCAAAACCCATCCAAATTAACCCTTTCATAACTCACACCATCTTTTTCACAACTCATTCCCTTCCAAGTTATTGAGGATCTGTGCCTAATGTGTATCTCGATTAGCAGATGATCTTTGCACACATCTGCAAGATCATATTCCTATAACCTTCAGAAGCAGGTCAGCACAGCTTTATTTTAGTTAACCAAATATTTAATATGCCCCTGCTTATGATCTATTCCTTGACAATTTTAGAGGGAAAGGAATCTTATATTGAATGATTTATTGTACTGAGTGCCTCCGAGAATTGCTCTCCTTCCACGTAGCCTGAAGTAGTACATAAATTAACATTCATTTGGATGGATGCTGCATACAGAGCTCATGACAAAGTACGCATCAGCAAGCAGCAGTGAGCATAGCAAAGTCTTCATGTGGCAAATAGAAAAACCTGCTCAGTATTACACTTGTATTCTCTCCTGAAAACTAGGCATCTATTGGGGATTCTAATAAACCCTGAGCTAAGATGTGCTGCTGTCTTGTAACCCTGCGTTAGACATCATTTGTAAAACGTACAGAAATCTTTCTGGAGGAAATGTACAAGGCACTTAAGCCAGATCCATGCAAAACTCCCCAGTTTCAGTCCATTTGATTCATACAGTGTCGGAAAAGATTTTTAGATGAGGTAACTCTTACTGTCTCAGTGTTGAACTGTGACAATTTATAATGGTTTAAATCAACAGACCCTACCTCAGGACCTGGCATTTTTTAAATGGCTGGGTTTGATCATCTTGATTTGACTCTTCTAGTCTGTGTTTTTCGTGGGATTTGTATTCAAACATGAATTAAATTCTGAAGTAGAATTATAAAGAAGGTTTTGTGTTTAACTGCATTTTATGGCTCAAGTCTGCAAATGAGCTCCACTTCCCGTACAAACTGAACGCTGGGCTATGCAAATGTTTAATGGAGCTTAATGACTTTTTGAGCAGCTCTGCTTTGAAGCTTTAACAAGTCTGTTCTGATCTCAGTTACATTAGTGAATACCCAAGGCTGTTACTAGAGTAAACCATGATCAAGCTGCCATATCTTAGATCAGATTTACTGCCTAAATTCCTAACAAATCTGAAAGCAAAGGAGTTCAGCTTTGATTGCAAACATTTAGAATTGCTGTAAGTAACAACATTCTTATTGTATTCTTCTTATTTTGATTTATGTTTGGTTTTTGCTTGTTCGTTATCCTTTTTCCACTGACTTTCATTAATATTTATTGTCTGCTCTCAAGAGCAGCTGTTTGAAGAGCTGCTACTTACAAAAGAGAAAGAAGAGAGGGAAGTACAGCTTGGTATACAAAATGAACTCCAATTTGGTTTCAGTGAAGAAAATAACTGTAAAGTCAATGCAGTGAAATTCCTTTATTCTTTCTCTGCTTTGTAGAACCCTGGAGTTGACTTTGGAGATGTTTCTGAAAGAATAGCTCTACGACAGCGACTGCAGTGCCGGAGTTTTAAGTGGTACTTGGAGAACGTCTATCCTGAAATGAGGGTTTATAATAATACAGTCACTTATGGAGAGGTACTGTATGTCTCTGAAAATACATCATGGCTGCATTAGAGCAGTCCTTTCATCTTAGTGGTGGGTATCGGGATGTACAGAGCAATTTCAGGTCAGCACAGTAGTAGTAACAGAAATGTCCTCCCCTACTTGTGGTCAACACTAAGAAGTGTGGCTTTGAGAAGCATTATCCCTCTCATTGGAGCATATCAGATGAAATTATTCTCACTAATGATGATACGCAACCTCTGTGGCCTTTCATTTTAAAATAGAGCAGCTCTGAGAACATAAACTTGAGGTAATTGTTTTCCCAAATAGGATGCCACAGACATCATCAAGAAAACATCAGCAGTCAAGAGAGCTAAAATAATTACAGTTAATGACAACAGTTGAGTTTACTGAATCATTTTTAGGTAAAGAACCACCCCTTTTTTGGGTTTTGCCGAACTATTTGAAGGATTATGATCATTTTATTAATTCATTTTTGCAATCCTCCTTGTTCAGGATAAAAAGCAACATAACCTTGTTCAGATTATGAGGTGAGGCTACCATTTGGCAGGTCTTTATCTCATCATGAAAAAGTCATTAGAGGAAAAACAATTATGCTGCTTTGTGCTCAGAATCTGTATTTTCATTTTCGCTTGTGTACCAGTATTGAATAAGACCTTGGAACACCTACTCGGAGATAGCTGAGTGGATAGATTACTTAACCCTAATAAAATGCTGGATCCAAACGTGTTAGAAATGTGTAGATGTTTCAGTTCACCTCAGCTGTCTGGATCATTACTTTCTCTTCTGTGAACTACATATGCTTGACCCCAATCTTTAGAGAAGTCAGACATGCCTTGTGTAACTCTTAAAACCTGTATCACATGCCTGTAATATAAGGACTGCTGTCACTTATGACTGTGAACTGGGGTGAAGTTCTAGGAGCTCTCCTGCTGCATAATATTTTTAAGATTCTGATTTAATTGTCTACTTGAACTACATTTAAATCCAAAGGCAATTTATTTTCACGCAAGACAACTAGATGGACATTCTTCCTTTCTGTTCCATTTGATTGACTTCATGTAAAAATAAGTCAGGCACTTCAGATATTGATACAAAGTGCAAGTTTTATTGCATAATATCACTTTGCATCCTAATATAACTATCCCTGGCAGTAACTGAGGAAAGACGTTTAGTAAATTCAACAGGAGCTATTAGTAACTGTCAGCTCTGAGAAGGCTGTTAACTGCAAAGAACATCGGCAGTACTGCCAATGTTGTGTCAGTTATACCAGACGGTTAGCAAGCTGGGCTCTAAAAAGAAGTTTGTTTCTGTTGAGTGGTTGCATAGAAGGTTCTTGAGTGAAACAGGAAGTTTAGTGATGCAAGTATCTAATTCATTAAAATTTATAATACAATAGAGCCACACAAGCTATTTAGCTCGTATAAACTGGCATTGTTCCCTTCAGTCTTACATGCCCATAATGAAAAAACTAGAGGCTTCATCCTAAATGACATCAAGCTTGTTATTAAATACTTTCTCTTCTGGTTATTTTCCTGGAGGAAAAGATGTCTGGATTTTAGTGAGTTTAAAGGAAAATAAATGTATTGAGTAGATGTGAAACAGATTGAAACAGCAGTAAAAATATATTTCCTAGTGACTCAATTCACATTTTTTTAAAGCCATGTCATAAAGCTGTCTTCATCTTCTTTAGCCTTTATAGTACCCAAGTCATAAAATAAACCTCCTGAAATTTAATTGTTGGTGAGCCACCTTATCCGATCGGATTCCCTGTTACGCTCGTACACTATAATGTGAAGGATTATTTACTGATTTTTCTGACACCTCATCCAGCAGCTTTTTCTATATTATGGGGTCGCCAGGCAAATACTTTACAGTCTAAGCCAAAACTGACCTGTTGACTGTTTCAAAATATCCATCTAAATAACTTCTTGTTTAAGATACCTGTAAATTTTTTCTGTGTCCAAAATACCTGTGTAATACTTCTAGCCTGAGGAGAAAGGCAGGCCTGAAATTTCACAAGTGCTCCAGACCAGTTTTATAGACTTGTAAATTCTTCTTGTCTGGGGAGGCACGTGATTTTTTACCTCATTGGATCTCTGAACCCAAACTTTAAATATATTGAAAGCCTTCCAAGACTGGTAATTATTGCTGTGTCTGTTCACAACGATGTGCTTTACGTCACTTCTGTACATAACCATATGCTATATTCTCAATTCAAATAAAATTTTTTCGCAAGCTTTTTTTGTTTTTATATAAGCAATAGGAGCAAACAAAAGGGTGCTACATCCAACACCAATCCTGGGTAGTTCCTGTGCTGTTTGGTGAAGTTGCATTCTCAACAGATGAGGTCAAAATTTATATTTACACAAGGGTAATTTGGAGCAAAATGTGGCCTGGGTTTCTTAGTGTGAATTTTATGGGGTTTTGATCCTTCAGTAATTGCTGAAAATATAACTCTGACCCAAGGTCTGTAAAGACAGCAGGTTGTCCAAATAATGTCTTTTCCTGAAGCAAATTCACTATTGGCATCCTGTCATATCTGGAGAATAAGTGTGTGTTTCTCAGACAAGAACAGTTCTACATACCAGTTGTTTCAATAGCTGTAGTGCAGCTAAGATTTAGCTAGGCTGGACTTGTATTGTATAGATTAATTTCTAATACAACTGTTTTCTTTCTGACCCGGTTATAGGTGCGTAACAGCAAAGCTAGTGGCTACTGCTTAGATCAGGGAGCCGAAGAGGATGACAAAGCAATCCTTTATCCATGCCATGGAATGTCCTCCCAGGTAAATGGTTAAAATCCCATAATTAATGAGAAACCTTTAACATACAAAATTTTCAGAAGAAACAAAAAGGAATTTGGTGCATTTCAGTTTGGCAGTATATTCTTGAGTTGCAAAGGAAAATACCTGGCTTTACTCCAGTCTCTTTGGGTGTTCTTTCCAAGGTTGTGCAGCATGTGAATCTATACATTGAAGATGCCAGTTAGGAAAACAGATAATGATAATTTGTTTTCATAACAGAGAGATCCACCGAAGATTGATGACTTCAGATAGTTTGTGTGAGTGAGCAGCCCTTCTCGTTATGACTTGACTTATTCTAGGAATAATACCTCTTTAAATTAACTGTTCATTGGTCAATAGGTTCCTGTGCAGAAATGATTTAGCAAGCTGCTAATGTGATTCCCCAAGTAGGCAAAAAGTTAAGCACATATTTAACATCAACTTCAAAGGGAGTTAAGAATATCTTTTAAGTTAATACTTTTCTAAAACAGAAGATTTCTTTTTTGTCATTCCCTGTGCATATTATTATTTTCTTTACAGATATGTGAAGATTTTAAAATGACATTTCTTCTTTTCCGTGCTCGTAGTGATGTTACTTGTTTTTTAAATACAAGTTGGATATTATTTAAATCCAGGACTTGAGCTTCTTCTGAAATGTAATTCTAGTTTCTTTTGAAGTACCATCTAAATCTAAACTGCATTAATGAACATTCTCATGCGTAAATAAACTCTGACCTTATCACAGACTTAACAATTATCTGAAGTTCAGTCATACGTATATTGATTTGGAGTCCTGCCTCGTACATCAGTATGGAGGCATAACAAGTAGCAAAATATAAATATTGCTTATTGTGCTTAATTGCAAGCTGGTGAAGAGTCATACCTTATTAGAGCAAAGTGAGATAGACAGTAATTCCTCCTGACAAAATGTCCACCTTTGGCAGGATCATTATGGAACATTTGACTGACACTTTCCTAATAGAGGTGGGAGGAACAGCCTTTGAGTATGGTAACAAAATAGTGCTGCTTAATTAGATGTAAATGAGCTTTTCAAGAAGACTCTAGTTAGAGATGTCAAGGCACTCAGAGTTTGGTCTCTTGGTCCATTCTAATTCTGACCAGAAAGTTGCAAATTTAAGTCCTTCCAGAAAGTCCCTTTGCAACATCTAATCTGCTGTCATTGTGCTAGCATTGGGAAGAATAATGAAATAAATGGTTCTGACTGTAATTTATTTTGCAATTTAAGTCTTTAGCCTGCTTGTTTGCTTCCACGACTCCTGTTTCATAGAATATGCTTTGACTTCCAGAAGAAGAAAATAGATGAGGACATAAGTTACTGTGAATTTATTTGGAAGGAAGCACGATGTGCCCAGCTTCTCCTGACTAACTCTTGTAAATTTGGGGGCATAAAGTAGCTCACCTCTCAGCATCCAGCGCTGACCAATTTTTTTCCATTAAGGAACAGGTCATTTCCCTTTTAATAAGATGTAAATACATTGCCTCGTAGAGGATGCCTTTTGAATTGTGGGCCCTAGACTACACACTGGGCAGCTCTTCTCAGGTGAAAATAATACCAAAGTATTTACTGCCCAAGAAGTTGAAGTTGGGTAGTGACCAGTTAAATCTCTTCTGGCTTGTTTCTGCTACAGGTCTTCAGTATCCTGTCTACATGAATTTTCTAGAAAAGCCTGAAAAGCTGTTTTAGACTTTACATTACAGCCACAAGCTAGAGCCCTTTTGTTACTAGCACTGTATAAATGTATAAAAAGAGAAAGTCACTCTTCCTTAAAATCCAAATCATCCTCTGTGTGTGAGAATTATAAAAGTACGCAAAAGGCAAAAAGTGAATCTACCAAATCATCCTGCAGCACCTTCCATTTCCCTTTTCTTTTTTTAAAAAAAACACTGGAAAAAGGGAAAAAAGTTTTCATTCTGTAAGAAACACCAAGCAGAAGGCAGAGGTGATGTTTTATCTAAGTTGAGTATTTCACAGACAAGCATGGGTTGGAGCCACTCAAATGCAGCCAAGTTAATTAATGATTACACAGCTGGAAAACTTCTATCATCTCACCAGAATTTACAAAATTAATTCAGTATGAGAACCACAGCTGCACAAACCCTAATCAAGGATATTCAAGCACATAGCATGAAAGGTGTTGACAGCAAGCGTTTTAATATATTAAACAAACATTTTTAAAGCCCTGCTTCTAATCAGCCTGGGTGCGCATCATTGTCTGTTACGTTTAGCTTCCAGTTTCTGATATTTTTCATCTCAAGCATAGGGCATATAAAATTCCCCTACTGAGCTGAGATGTGGGTTAGTTGTACATGCCTAATGAATATAAACATGGAACTCATTTTCACCAGTTAGGTTATTGCTGGTGCTTGATGTGTCCTACCGGTGTGAAAGCCTCTCACTGTTCAGCTACAGACTTGCTTGTTTTTCATACTCTTCAATTCTGACAAGCAAATTACCAGTGATTTTAGTATACGCATGGTTCCACTGAAACCCACAGAAGTCAAGTGTTTAAAGAAAGCTGAGTTAGGAATAAGATCACCGTTCATCTGTGATAAAATGTTCTTTTCTTCTACTTCTTACCCTTCTATTTTCCTTGCATATTGCACACCTCTGGTGTTGTCCTGCATTACCAGTGAAAAATAAAACCACTCCACCATTACTGCTCCAGGAAGAAAATGCCTTTCCCTATGTGTATTCTCAAGATCAGTTTTTACCATGATAAATCACATGTTTTCAATGACATCAGCTTTTAAATTTCTTTATTCAAACAGGGACAAGCTCTTTAATGGATGCTCTGGAATTCATTTAGCCTGAGTTTACATCAATTTAGCTTAATGAATTTGACTTGAGCTAAGTCAGGGTAAGCTAACAGCTAGGAATAACCAGACAAGGTTTTGCATCAGTCTTAAATTGATTTCAAAACTTGCTTTACAGAAAAGTAGTGTCCTCTTTATGTGTTCATTGGGTCTGAAGTTTGAGTCTAATCCCTTTCAGGAAAAAAGGTTTGCCAGTACTGCTGGGAGAAACAGTCCAGGGCTAGAGAAAATTCAAAAACAAAGGAATGTATTGGGGGTCTTGAACTGCCTTGCCTCTGCATGTGGCCTCTCTTGTACAATCCCCATAAAGTCCATTGGTTCTATAGCACTACATAATACCCTTCTGTTGTAAAACAAATGTAAAAAATGGGGAGGATGGATACAACCCCCAAAAAGTGGAATGTGTTGTTCTGGAAGCTTCTGAGAATGGCTATAGGACACGCAGGTTTGGAACCATCTGAGAGCACTTATACAGCCACAGTGGAAATATTCAGTGTCTCAGAGTCTGTCTTGAATGCTGTGATGTGGAGCTGATTATACGGTATGTGAAAGAAGAGAAGTTAATAAAATGGCATCCTGGGATAGCAGGGCTCTGGTGAACAGCCTCCTTCTCCGCCCTCCTCTCTTCCCTTTCACACCAAGAGAAAGAGGAGGCACTGCAGCTGTGAAAGCGAGAACTCCCTCAGCATTGAGATCAAGCAGAAAGAAGGGAGATCTTGACGTTTGGATTCCTGGAGCTCGCAGCTACGCAAACAGATATGGAATAAGAGGAGATGAAAGGCTTTACTTAAACTGTTGCTTGAGGGCAGATATTTAACACTTTGCTTGGTAGAGCTTTCCAGAGTCGCACGCTGGGTAGCAGGTCTGATTGCTTAGAGCAGGGCAGATGAAAAGGTAGTTTCTTAACTTGCAGGAAGCGTTGGGTGAGATTCTGTAACAAACCTGGAAGTCTGGTAACTTGTGATCTGTTTGTCTTGTCATCACAAGTATTCTGCAGACCTGAGGTATTTTGGATTCCTGTATAGCTCGCTGTTTCAGTTTCTATGTCAGCTTACAACTTACCTTAACCTGCAGGGCTGACGGATCATTAAAGAGTTCCTTTTGCTTGCAGAACAAGCATGAGAGAGGGGTTAAATTTAGTGTGGAAAGCTACCAGACCCATCCGTGTAACTGTTTCCTACAAACAGTGACCTGTTGTTATTTTGTGATCGAAATTCAGAGGAGAAACTGAGCGAAGGTCCATCCTCATGTGATGTATAAAACTGCGTTTCTGTTCAGCAGCTTGCAATGGGAGTATGTGGATACCTAAGGCTCTCAGCCCATCAAGGCTTGCCCAGACTTTTCTTTTTTTTAATGAATGGGATTGAATATTCCCTAGTAAAGGGGCCTTTGTCATTTGATTTTGGCTGTCTGGCACTGGGAATGGATTTGGTGTAATGTATCATGCCCACAGTTCTAATGCAAATTCAGAGGTTCGTTCTTTCTTGGTATGGTAGTGTCACTTAAGATCAAATTTGAACACAGCAGGTGTAATTTACACTATTTCATTGACTCTGTATCCTAATTCTTGATTTCTAGTCTACAGTAATAAGCAACTTATTTTAATGCTTATTTTATTTTCACAGTTTATGTTGTCTCTAGGAAGTTATGATGTGAAGTCTTCAGAGGGAGATGTTACTAATCATATAGTAGTTTCTCAAACCTTAATTTCTGGTCTGATTTTGCAGAAGCAGGCGTTAAAGCTTTACCATGTAATATGGTCTGAATTGAGATAATTGTGCATGGTTTTTAGAATTCTATTTTATTTTAGGATAAGCCTAAGTTTTCGTGACTGTTGGGACTCTTGTCAGAAAGTACAGATTCAGGAAAATTAAGCCTATGATGTTCCATTTGTCTCATCATTGTACAGATAGCAGTTTCCTGCACCGAGCTGTCTCTGTCTCGATTTAGTGTGTATAGACAGTGCTTCAACAGTGACGTTGTTCGTACCAAGGAGCATCCTCATGCGGTTATCCCTCTGCTTTCTCTGATGTAGGCTCTGTTCTAACTCTGCGCTTCACATGGTTGCTCTGAACAGAAGTGGCAGGTGGGAAAATGAACACATACTTTGTCAAAGGGCATCTGGTCTGGGAACGAGGAGACCATGCTCTTTTTACCACCAGCAAGATATGATTATTCACAGCATGATTCTTCTGAGGTTAATAAGGATGGCGGTAGAAAGCTAGACTCTTAATTCGAGGTTTTTTGATTGATGATATCTCATGCACTGGTCAGTAGCATCCAATAAATGGCAGGCACTTCTGATCTTCCTTCCCTTTCTTGTTAAGCAATTTCTGCCTTGTAACAGCAATAAGACCAGACAGGCAGTGAATTTCCTGGGTGATAATTGCATTTCTTCCGGGGCTCAGATCTTCACCCTGCAGCATCCAGCCTCACAGCATACAAGCCATGTAGCTGACTCTGTTTTGCAGTCTTTTGGCACCTGGGTGCTGCACTTGACTACTTCTAGGGGAAGAAGGGCATAATATTATGCTGGTGTAATGACTCTGGATTTAAACACAGAAGAAGTGCGAAGTAGATAGGTCTGGTTTGACATATTGGCCTGCTGCCAAATTAACATTGTGCGTTTTCACTTTAATGTGCTTTGAAATCTCCCTCAATAAGCTCTCTCTCGAGTATCTAGAAAGTAGCAGTAATTAAGGGGATTACTTACTAATTTTTGCAACTTATAAATGAGGATTCCATCGCTATCATAGTTATCTCAGTGTAATGTGATAGTGAGCTGACAGAACCCCTTTTCCCTCTAAATGAGCATCCTAAAACCACCCTTAAGGCTTTGAGGCTATATTAGAATACAGATTGAAACAAACTGTAACAGAGAAAAAACAGATCTGGAAGAGGCAGAATAAAGGGTTTGAAATCAACCTTCCTTCATCAAGACTGTGTTTTTCAGGCCAGCTGTCATCCAGCAGTTCTTCAGTGGCTTCTTGGGTTGCAAGAAACTTTTCAGGGTCCCCAGTGTGTCCCTAGGAAAAGCTTTTTTTCCCTCCAGTGCCTCGAGATGTGGGTTTCTGTCTGCTGCCTGCTCTCCCAGGAGTCTGCAGGCTCCGCGCTGGCTGTGTCCCTTCCCACGTGTGCTGTGCGGGAGCTTGTGCCATCCCAGCGAGCTCAGGAGCAGCGTCACCCTCCTCTCTGACCCAAAATGTAGCAGCGTCAGAAAGCAAATGGGCAACCACCCTCTGCTTACAGAAAAAGGCTGCTGTGAACGGAGCAAAACAGTTCTCTTCCATCACACATTTGTATTGTGACAGTTAGTCCTGATCGACAAGAGCTATCTACAGATATTCTTTATGTCTTTATTTTCCCTTGGTCCAATATGAATGTAATAATATTCTGGCACACAAAAATTACAAAAGAACAATTTTTTAATCTCACCTTCTACATACGGGTTTTTTTTTTGAGGGCCATTTTACTGTGAATGACTTGAGGAAAGTGAAATCATCTCTTAAAATAGAAGAAAGGTTAAAAAAAAAACCTACACTCCTGTAAAAATTGACATGAATGATTGTGCCTAAGGTTTTTTTTTTTAATTAAAAAAACCTTCTCAAATAATAAATGGCCCTCACCTGAAGCCTCTAATTACAGACAGTAGCATTTACCACACCACTAAACTGCAGAACAGTTAAACCTCACACAAAACTGAAATATCAGTGTGTGATGCTTTATGATGTAGGCCTGAAGCGTATGTTAGCAAATTTGCTGTTATTTCCCTCATGATTTCTTTTCTTTTTTCCTCTCATATTTTTGGATACTGGTTGCATGGTTGGATTTTTTCAGTAACATTTATTTACAAAATTAGACTTGTTGCTATCAATAGCCTCTAACAGCTCTTAATAACAAACTGCATGGCAAATTGACATCGTGTCCTTGTTAAATCAGCTCCTGCTGAGTGGGTATGATTTACATATTGATCACTTTCTTGATTGCCCTTTTGCAGGGAAATAGTGGGCAGGGAATGGTGGGGAGCAGAAGGGAATACTGTGTCCTAGGAGAGAGCCTGTGTTGGTAAAACAAGTTTCCCAAGCTTTGCCCTTGAGCAGTGTGTGCCGGACCTGGAAGGTCCCACCATGCAGCAGGACCGAGGACTCCTCACCAGTGCTTGGGGCAGAAGCTGGTAGGGAAGGCAGGGGCAGGTCGGCTTTGTGTCCCATCGCTGGGGGCCCTGGGGCTGCAGTTAAAGATTTCCCTTCCCTCCCCAGCTCGTCCGCTACAGCTCTGAAGGCGTCCTGCAGCTGGGGCCGCTGGGCTCCACCGCCTTTCTGCCCGACTCCAAATGCCTCGTTGACGACGGGAAGGGCAGGACACCCACTCTGAAGAAGTGTGAAGATGTCCTGAGGCCAGCACAGAGGTTCTGGGATTTCACACAGGTAGGGAAGAGCTCAGGGAGCCTTGCAGAGATGAATTGGAGAGGAATGCTGCTCTAGAGGATATTGAATGAAAAACAAGGAGGTCTTTAGAGGACTATTCTAGGAATCCCCCCTTATGCCTTCTAGAAATACTCAGATATGTTTTCCATAGGTCATGTGCTATCCAGGAATTTTCTTATATTATTACTAAGCATTTTGTGCTATGCTTTCTAGGAATTTTTAGTTATCCTTTCTTGGAATATTCTCAATTTCTGTAGTGATTGTCAAGTACATACTTGTAATTTTTTTTTAGTGTCTAGGAATATTTGTTTCTAGAATTTTTCTAGCATCTTTCTAGGAATTTTTAGATCTAGAGCTTTCAAATAATTTTTAGGACTTAGGCATTCTTACAGTTTCTGGGATTTCCTATATTGTGGGGTCCGTAGGGATTCTTTAGTGATTCTAAAGGTTCTAAAATCTTTTTAGAGATTTTTCTAGTGATTTCTGGGGAATTTTCTAGCAATTCCTAAATCTAGAATTATCAAGGAATTGTTTTGGCACTTTGTATGGATTATCTATTTTCTCCTAGGAAATTCTAGCACTTTCTAGGGACTTTTATCACTTGATATATACAGAACTTTCCAGGCATTTTATAGTGCTTTCTAGGGATTTACAGATCTAGCACTATTTTTCTTCTAGTGTCTTCACCTTTTCTATTCCTTCTTCTAATCCTTCTTTTCTTTTTTTTTTTAATTTTTTTTCTCAGAATGGTCCAATCATCAGCAGAGACACTGGCCGTTGTCTAGAAGTGGAAATGTCAAAGGATGCAAATTTTGGGCTCAGATTAGTGGTACAAAGGTGCTCGGGGCAAAAATGGATGATTAGAAACTGGATAAAACACGGCCGACACTGACTGCTGGGGCTGAGAAGCTGCCTCTCCTGCCGTTGTCCATTGCTCAGTGTGCCATATCTTGCAAGGCATTTGTCTTAAAGCAAATTAGTTTGAACTGGACTTGGCTCTCAAGAGTCCTCCATAGTTGGGCATTCAAAGGAAAAAAGAAGAAAACAAAAAGCATACACATACATGTCCTATTTGACTCTTCCTTGCTCCGGTAGATGATGACCTGGGAAGCTTAACAAGAGTTTTCTGTTGATTTGGAAATCTTGGGAAGATCAGAACACAACCGAAAAGTGGGTTCCTTAAGCTCTCCTAGAGGAATTAATAGCCAGATGTTTCTATGATGAGTTCAAAGGAGAGATCCCAATACTGCCTCATAAAGAGAGTTCTCTGATGGGTAGCTTTTTAGCTTTAAGTTATTAAGTGGTGCACAATTCCTATGGTGAATAATCATGTGCCTTTTTTATTGTACTTCGTATAAAAGGGGACTGGAAAAATTGTACCTTTTAAGCATGTGTGGTTCATTGTACTAAACAAGAAGATCTGTAAATACTACTGGAAATATAATATACTATATGATAAATTTCAAGGTTGATTGTTTAGGAGTCTCTGTTTCTACAAAGAGACTGTTCCACAGATGTTTACAGGTGGTTCTCAACCTTCAAGCTGCTAAAAAGCAGCATTCTGGAGACCTCTTCTAGTTAGACACAGGTAAATGTTAAATAGGTAAAATAGCCACATGCTCCATTATATTGCCACATTTCACATTTCTTGGCTGTAAAGGCATCACAGTATAGCACCTGCATATTTAACTCCTTTGAGGCAGTAAATGTCCTAGTAGATGGACGAATGTCTAGAGGCCTCAGTTGGCCCACAAGCCCCGAGTAAGCAAGTGCAAGGTTTCCATCCTGCAGTGCTAGGCATGCAGGTGCACTGTTGTGTTGTTCCAGAAACTGCCTGGAAGCTGGATATTACTTCTGAAAATAAGTTGACTGACTTAGGTGCCATCTGTGGAACTTAACAACTTGAATCTTCCATTTTGTTACCCATCCTGTGAAAATGTCAAATGTGAGCAAATCCGCTTTGTGAGCACTGTCTAGACAAATTTCCTGAACAAACCAACAAAGTCTTTTCAGTATTTGAAAAACAAACAAAAACCTAGTGATAAAAGGGCAAATTAGAGCAAGAACTAGGCAGCATATATAAATACTGTTACTCTGAAATATAAATATTTTACTGTAGTTGGCCCATTGACACCGTCTTTGTGAACCTGAATTTAATAACATAGCCAGTGGTTCATGCAGTACCTGTGCACAGGTGGCCAGAGCAATGTCAAGGCCTTATCCAAAAGGCTGTCAAAGTTGATGCCCACTGTCAGTGTCAGCAGGCTTTGGATGTGGGTCCATGGCAGACAGCTTTTCATTACAGAAGATACAGTCATACTGAAGGAGAGACAGAGATGGTATCTGTGCACTGTTTAATATTTTATAGTAATTTTTAAAAAAAGTTTTGTTTTGTTTTACTGAGGCAGGAAAATAGGTAATTGCAGACACTGCGGTACCATGAATCTTGGTGATCTGTTTCTTGAGCTTTTGCCATTCCTATTTCAAGGTATGCTGAACAAAATAGAATGGAAACAAAGTTAATTTTTCAAGGGCATGATATGTGATAAAATATTTACTTTTAACATGCAAAATCCATCAGTTCTTGTCAACTCTTTGTTGGTATCTAGAGAGCATATCACTATATTTTGCCACAATTTCATTTTTGAAGCTGTGCAAGATGCAATACAAAGCCAATGCTCCTGGAGTTTGCTGGTGGCTATTTGCTGATGTTTATTTATGTCATGTAGAACAGGTTATGCATTAATATATACAAAATAATAATTCTGAGTGAGATTCTAAATATAAAAATTCTTAAAATTCCATGTTTTGGTTAGTTGAACACAATCTTTTGAACGGTGCAGTAAGACCTGCAGGGTAGCATCTTTAATGAATCAAGCAATATAGCAAAAAATCATGGACGAGCTCAGTATTCAAACTTTCCTGCAGGTCTTAAACAGGTAGGAAGCTTACAGCTAAATAGAGATTGGGAACAGTTGCCCTGCATTTAACCTCCTTATGCTAACCTATTAGCCAATTTTAAAGGATGGTTACCATCTATGGAGCAGATGTTGAAGGCTTTGTACAGGAGTTCTATTTGTAAGTGACTTTTCATCTTCTCTCCAGATACAATTTCTCCCTTTTAAATTGTATGAAAGCTGTACTCTTCTTTTATTACTCTGATGGAGTTTTACCCCTTGAAATATTTGGCCAAGGGAGGTGAGAAGGCAAAAGAAGGGAAAGACCGTTTTACCAGGTGAGCTTTTTTGGGAGTAACGTCACAGGTCATTCACACCATTTGTAGTCTTTTCAATGAGTAACTGCTAACTATGTTATATGAAGATGGCTGGAAGTTGAACGTCATTATATATCAGTGTGACTACTAAATGCCTAACTGTTAAAGTTACTGTACCAAACAGAAGCAAACATGCCACATGCTTCCCCCCCCCCCCCCTTTTTTTTTTCTTTGTCTTGAATTGCTGTCTTGATCTACACTTGATCCTTGGTTAGCAATGGCACAGCAAGCCTTTCAAATCCTGAGTAAATGAAAAAGGAAGGCTGAATATTTGGAGGAATACCAGGTTTTACATTTACTATCCTAAAAGGAGTGTTGCATTGTGGTTTAGGAGCTTCAAAGCTGAGAAGACTGGATAGATCTGTGTTTACTGGCAAAGATTTCAAGCAAGCGTGACAACTCTTCGCTATGACACCACCCTAATGAATGTGAGTTGGTTGTCTTGGAATTTTGCTACTGCACGTTTTCAGTGCCCAGTGCAAAGCATTTGAATGTGGCCACACCATCTAACTGAGAGTGGTCAGCAGTGAGCGCAGAGGCCACAGGCTGCAGAGAGCTTGCAAGAACCAGACTTTCAGTACAAGAAGGAAAGCAGATTTTTGTGATAGGTTAATGGCTTTGAGATTTACAGAATAATAGGAAAGAATTCAAATAACTCTTAAAGGTGGAGTTGGTATTTTCTGTGATTGTCATTTTTTTAAGATTTACTGAAACTATTATATTTGAAAAACATCTGTTGGATTATTTTTACTTTAGTCTTTATCTGTGTGAACCACTGCTTTGGCTGTGGTATTAACATGGTGACTCTGCATGTGAGAGGGTCTTAAATATTCTCTCATAAAAGGAATAATAATAAAAAAAAGGTTTGAGTATTATCTGTTTTAACCAAAGTCTATGGGTCTCTTGTCAGTGTTTCACCCCTTAGTATAATCTGAAGTCCTGCTTAACGTTGTTTCAAATTTCCAGTCTTGTTTCCTACAGTACAGCAGTCCAGATATTATGAAAAATATTTGATATAGTGTAATATGCCTTGTAGAGAAATTCAGATCAAAATCTTCAATTGCTATTTTGTTTGATTTAGGAGATTATGGAGTTAAATATTAGGTCCTAGGAGAGAAGAATAGAAGGTGAGAAAGAACGTCATGTCTGGTACACTGCTGTCAAAGGCAAACCAGTAAAAAATACATTTCTGTAAGCATGTCAAGATCCCTAAAAATTAGTTTGATTCCTGTGGGGAAAAAAAAGCCCTTTTTCCTTTGAGAGCTATAAACTATTTTCCAAGCTGAATTTATTCTTGCCTTGATTAAAGCCATTTGTTCTTCCACCACAACTGTCTTCTAGCTTTATGGGCTCAGTGGTTCCTGAGGCATGCTAACCTCCAGTGGGAAGCAACTAAGAGAAAGAAAAGCTAAAATAGGTGTTTTTGAAGGACACAATTTACATAAAGATGTATATTGGGCTCATCCATGAGGGCTGAGAACTCTCCAGGACTGTTCCACATCCAAAAATCTAAACTCTGGTTCCATAGAAGTGATCTAAGACAAAAATATGGAAACAAACAACAGGTCTTCATACATATTCTGAGAGTGTTGAACTCTCTCTCTCATTTCAATGAATAATTTGGGGCTTGGTGTATCTGAAGATCAGGCCTTCGCAGTCCTTTGTTTATATTTCTTTTCATCAGCCTGCTCCTTTCTAAAAACTGTGGTCTAGTAGATGAAAACCTCACTTGCCGTGTGACAAGGGGTGTAATCTGTCTGACACAGGACAGCTGCAATTTTAAGTACTTAAGCCAGAGCTAATAAGATTTAATGAAATAGCACCAGTCCTAATCTGTTCTTAGATCAATTACACAGCATGTAATTCCTTCAGTGTCCAGGATCCATTTGAAATGGTTCATTAACAGCCATACTAAAGCACATTATGGCCTATTTCGGGCCATACCCAAGGAGTTGGGTTGTAAGAAGAACTTTAATAGAACTTGGAGTTCAGAGGGAGTCTGGCATATTATTATTCAGTTAGGACACAAATACCTTTGTTTTTTTCACGAAAGGCTTTGGGAGGAAGAAGAACTGTCAGAATTTGCTTGATTGAAAATGTTTCTAGCAATGACGTTCCATTTTTGACTGCTGCTATTTTGAATGCCTGCCTCTTCCTGCTAATCAAAGTCGATCGTGAGGTCATGCCACAGATAAAAGATGGTATTGCAAATTAGAAGAACTAGCTAACAAGCTGGATAGAAACCAAGGAATGATCAGGTCTTCACATGACTGTAGATCTGGATGCCACCAAAGTAAACTTAATATTATGTTCTCTCTGAAAAGAATCCCAAACTTAACACATTTTTATATTGCTTCATCAGGAATACCTATTCAAGAGACCACTGTAGTGTGTACCTCTGAATCTTATTTTGCAGATATAATTTGATTTTTGTGTGTGTGTGTGTGACATTAGTGGACTTAAGGCGAGAGCTGTAATTACCAAATGCACAGAAGATACATTAATTGGCACCACGGTCTATTGAAGTATGTGCATCATGTATTTATAGCTTCCTGTGTGGTCACAAGGATACTCTTGAAATATTAATGCACTGAGTGCATTCTGCTAGAGATGGAGTGTGCTTACCTAGTGAACTAAGGGAGCTCAATGAGTAAATACTGAAATTATATAGTTAGTAATTCTCAGTGAATTTGGCACAAAGTGCATCAATATTTACATCATCTAAAAAATGTAATTAATTAGCTTCAGGTTCTCTCTTTACAATCTCCCTATTACCTTATCCCTATAAAGATCTGGGATGCTTATGCCATGTGAAGACTTTGTGTCTTTACAATGCCCCAGGCATCAATGGCATTAGAAAAAGAGATATACAGTGACCTCTGTAGGGCATTGTAATGGATTTTAGAATGGTTTCACAAAATACATTGACTTATATTACAAAAGCATTAATGATATGTAACTAAAGGTATTGAGTTCATGGGTTGCCCTAAGTAAAAACAGTGTTGTCTTTGGCCAAGAATACTTACTTATATATACTCCAGTGAAGCAATATATGGCAACCTGATTTTGAAGAACAGAATTTCTGAATCAAGAGCATTCTTCAAAGATGTATAGACACACATTACTTTTCATAGGATTACAGTTTTCTATTGGCCATCAGCAAGTATTGTGCAGTTTTCAAACTCTTTGTAACAAGTTTAATTTAAAAAAATAATGCAGCAACTAGAATGCAAGTCGTGACTGCAAATAATTTTTCATTATGTGGCACATCATCAAATCAATTTGTATTTACACTTGAAAAGTTAATAAATTACTATGCATTTTACTGCTGACATGAGCTGCATTTTTTATCATTGTATATTTGGACACCTTGTACTAAAATTCAAAGTTGTCACACAAAGGAAAACTAGAAAAGCAAAGTATCCATGCATTTTAAAATTTAAATTGCATGTAATCTGTTCTGAAAGGTAGTCAGCCCATTTTTGAGATGAGCAGAGCACACTCTGCAGCAGATTGCAAGCTGTTCTAAAGCAGACGAGTTCTGTGCACGTCACAGGAGATGCATCACCACACACTCATTAGAGACTTGGCTTCTGAGCATGCACATCTGAAATTAGACTGACACCAGTACAGACTACGATTGCATTGTGACTGTCAGACCTGAGGGGAGGCTTGCCTTGCCATCCCAGTGCAAAGACATACTTGCGTAATGCTTGCAGGTACCAATCCACACAGCAATACAAGTTCTGTTCTTGTATGGCCCTGTGGGACTAGTAAGTGCTCCACAAGAAGCATTCAAACATAGATTTAAAAAGTCCCCATAAAAAAATTCTGACCTTGCAATCGCCATTCCTGGAATCATGGAACCATGGTGAAAAATACATTGTCAAACCACAGCCAGGAAGGTGATGATGAAAGTGTTCTCTTTCTAGGAGTTCTGTGTTGGAGCTATGTTTTAGCAATTCAAATGTGTAAGAGCACAATTGATCTGTTATTGACGTGTTACTGTTCTAAAGAACACAATCAAAGAAACAGAACAACTTATACTTCCCAAATTGCCTAGTTAATAGAGAGGACTGAAGAATATCCCACACCCTGACCTGTATCAACAGAGAGGCCAGACTTGCAGATGATATAAAATGTCATTGCTCTGCTGCAGCCAAGGAAGTTGTGGGAACTATAGTAATTTACACCATCCGTAGACCTGGTCTGTTGTAACTGATGATATTGCTATTGACTTGGATTTTTTTTCTGCTTCCAAAGTCACTTTTATCTGCCCAAAGGCAATAGAAAGGGGATATGAAGTGCTTATGAACTCCCTTCTATACTGTCATACTTCTACCAAAAGTCTCCACAGCCTAGCACCTCGTCATTGAAAACAGTCAATAATTGATGTTTAGAAGAATAAAATAGGAGACAGGGAAATGGTAGAATGATCCTTTCATCATGTATCTCCCCGTAATTTCAAAAGGTAAGGACTTCCCAAGCCAGAGGCTGTACACACCCACCCAGCCATTAGATTTAATAACTACTGTGGGCCTGTGTGTATCTAATCCACTTATACCTCTGGATGTCACAACGTCCTATTGTAATAAATAGCACAATTGCTGTGAGTCAATCCCTCTGCTTTTCATTCCATAGGATGCCCTGTAGTTCTCTTATGGTGAAAAACTGAGAATAACTGCTGCCAACTCTTTTTTAACACCCTTCTTAGTTTGACCTCTGTCATCCTCTTTTAAAATATATTTCAGAATTGGTTGAGTGTCACGCTTTTTTGGTGTCGCTAGCAAACAACTTCATAAAAGCACAAGCAGATGCTCTGTGTCATATATTGGATTGGGTGATAGCACGGTGAGAACTGATCGGGTTCTTGAACTGCTCAGCAGCATAAAACATACATTACTGGTTTTAACATTGATTTTGGATCTCAGCCAGACTGCTTCTCCTCTGTTACCGTGTATGCACAAAGTTTGCAATTTGTGATCAAAGAGCACAGAGCATCTGAGAAAGGATTTGACACCTTTCATTCTGCTAGAAAGAACTCCCTGCCCTGCTCCTCCTGCTCGGAGGAGGCCGTAGGGCTCACCCATGGATTACAGTTGTGTGACCAAGCTGGGACATGTTTCCATGCTCCTGACTCTCTTGCACACCTCTGCTTCAGTTGAATTAACTGTGTGAGACCTGAGTGCACAAGCTTTCTCCTTCCTGATTTCTACAAGGACAGTGACTACACAGTCGAAGAGCAGCTGTTAAGTGATTCCCTGGTTTATCCTGAGGAGGTAGAGTTGGCTGTACTCTTCACGTGGGCAACAATATAATCAGCCTCAGAAGGAATGGCCTGACACAGCCTTGGCAAATTTAGCTCTATCTCCAGGATCAGTCTTTTTTAGGTGAGGCATTTCTTTGTAAATCCACACTGAGGACTCTGTGTAGAAACACTGCTCTGTTGCTAGCCAAGGTATTCTGTGGACTTAATTTCCTATTATAATCAAGCCAGCATTTCTTGGAAGGAGGTACCATATGCTTGCTAAAATGAATGTTCTGTGAATAGTATCCAACAAAATTAGGTTCATGTAAATATTTTGTCAGCAGTTCTGCATCTGACAACATTTGTACTACAGAAGTTATCCTAAGTCTCAGATTTTTCAGTGTGAAAGAATGTATATCACGAATGTAGCCACCTCTCTTCTTTTTTTTTTTTGTTCAATAAATCTTCGTGAATCAACTGTAAATCACTTACATGTGCCTGTAACCGAGCACTAACTAGCAGTGATAATGATTCTTCAGTCTATACATTGCTTGGTGGTTTTTTTTTGTTTTGTTTCAGCTATCTGTGGTTACTGTAATGCAGCTGAGCACCTGTATTAGTTAGACTTCCTTTTGAGTCCTGAATCTAGAATTTAAAACAAGAAAATAAGGACTGAGGTATTTTCCTGCCTGTAATGTTGAGGTAAAAGCAAACAAATGAACAAACAAAACCTCTTTATGCCAGAATTTATGCAACATTCCTAACCTGTGAACAAATCCAAGAACTTATTTCAGTGCCTAAAACCAAGTATAAGCCTAAGCACCAACAAACAAAACTCGGCCCTTTTCATGCAAATTTAGCACAACATTTTTCTGGACCGTGTTCTTTTTATCGTAAGCTCACCTTTACTGCTTAACCATGTTCTCTGACTTTTCCTTTAGGCTGTTCCCACCTTCTTCTATCATCTTATTTCCCTAATGTAATTGTATAAGTTATTTTTTTCAGATGTGTTACTAATATAGATGACTTGCATTGGAAGAAGGAGCCTTTCTAATTAACAAAAATAATTCTGCCATTTACAGAACTTAGGGGTAAATGTGCGACCACCAAAGTGCTGTGAGATTCATTGGACCAGGTGTACAATTATTAAGAGTCTATTATTTGTTTTAGAAAAGCAAGCAGAGCTTCCTAACAGCCCTTATCTTGCTGACAACAGAGCAAGATACCACCCCCCTTGGGTGGGCCCAGCTGGCACAAAAAGTTCTTAAAGAAAAAATTGTGTTTCAGTGTTGTAACTTGGAGTCCTGGAAATGGGATGATAAGGGAAGGGCAAGGCGTATCGGGATTTCTTTGAACTGGAAAAGTGGGAGTTAAACATGAGAGACTGAGCTGCACTGTCCAATCTGGAAAGCATGAACCGACATACAGCAATTCACTGAGTGATCAGGCCCTGGGTTCTTTACATGAATAACTGAGCTTTAATAAAGAGATTTTAATCAGGATTCAGGAACGACTTTTCTGCTTTTGCAGTTTATTACAGTGAAATCTGTCTAATTTGTTGACAGAGCTCCAGAACACACACGGGTTGGTGCCGTGGTGTGTTAGCTAGCAGTGAAACATTTGCCAAAAGCTATTGAAATTCTCAGTGTACTTCAAGCGCTGGCATTCCGTGCAGAAAATGGTGCCACCTATCAGCAAGAAGGAAGAAATTAAACAGCAAAATAATTTGTTTAAACTGAAGAAACTGCTATTTTCATTGCAAGGCTGATGGTTTTGTATTAAAAAGCAATTAGCAAGATGTTCAGCCTGTTCAGGATGATTCTGGGTAAATGAGGTGCTGACCTGGCTGGTCACACTCATGCTGAGAGAAGAGGTCTAGGCTAGACAAGCACTGGATGTTGTCGTCTTGCTGACCAAAGGGCAGAGAGTTATGAGAAGAGAATCTGCATCAAAATGCAACTCAAGCAGATCAGCTGAGGTCCAACTCACTAAAGGCAAGTAGTTAAATATTTTTGTGAGTCTGAACTTAAATAACTTTGGATCCAGTTTTTCTCTTTTTACATGATATAGGTCATTTTTGAGTCACTCTTGAGAGCAGAGTGCAGGCTCATTAAGTGACACGGGTATTTTGAAAATCCTTTTCCTTGTTCTTTGGAAAGGTACATTTTGAATGATTCTGTTGGAGTTTTTGTTTAAAATATTTGCAATACGTCCTCGGATGTCCGAGCCATGTGGTTCCCTCACAGTCTCAAGCTATCACAATACTGAGGTCCAGGATATACTGCATTGTGCCACCTCCTTTTTCTGAACAGAAATGAAGTTCAAAGCTTCAGTGGGCTCCTGAGGGGCAGTGAGGGATTTATGTTGTGTTCAGCCTTATCAGAAAAAAAGCCAGGATGCTTTTCATCTCTTAGGAGCCCACTTTATGTTTTGATCCTGGAGCCAAAGCTCCTTTCTTAAGTCTGAAACAGTTATAGAGATGCTTTTTGCTGTCCGTCAGGCCAGAGTGACATAAAGCTGTTGTTCTTCTTTATGCCAGTGCTTCTCTGGGTTTAGTAGAAGGGGACTCTGTGTAATTATTAGACCCATTTAAAACCTTAAAATTCTAAGGTTTTTGAAGCACTTGCTTAACTTCTTTGCCTGAGCACAAGGCAAAACAACGGACTTTTTTTTTTTCTTTTCCCTTTGAAATGCATTGATAAAGGCGACCAAAAATTTAGTCTGAGGTAAATGTGCACAGCTTCATCATGTCTCACAGAATTGTTCTTTTGTGCACCAGCAGAGGATTAATCCCAAACAAGTAGAAAAACAAGGCTCCTAATTAGGAGGAAGCATGTCTTGTCATCGCTTCGCTCCAGAAGAATATCATGGAGCTTTCATGTCACTAAAGTGTATAGGAGCCAAACAGTAAAGAGGATCACCACCATCATAATAGTGGAAAAGGAGAAGAGAAGTAAAGAGTGAGTGGATTTTAAACTATTTTAAATATATTTTTATAGTCTACACCTGCACCATCCCTCCCTCCCTTCCCCAAGGTGACTCTTGCTGCCAGAACTAAGAAGTTCTGTTCTAGTAATGTTTTGTTGTACCTTATCACATAAAACAAATGTTTTTCCAAAAGCTTTCTTACATGAAGGCAATGAAGTAACTCTAATCTCTAATGTGTAGCCCAGGCTTACAGAAGGGCAAAGAGGACTCACTTCGGCTTGGATGGCATTTATGGTCTGCAAGCAGCTCGTGGATAGGAAAAGGCAGCACGCTGTTCTCTGTAGGGTGTACAATCCGAAACAATTTTATCAGAACTGCTAGATAGAAATCTTAATAAGCTGGAGTTAAACAACTGGGTGTTTTTATCTTGGAGGCAAAAAAATAAAAGAAATAGTACATTTAAAATTCACCATATGCACAGTAACTTGCAGTTAGTAATTAAATTCTCACAACATCCTTTCACAGTGCCAGGCAGAGCATATTGGCTTAGGTTGGCCTGGTTGTCAAGTGTGAACCAAAATGATTTCTAACAGCAATCAAATACATTTTGAAACGTGCTCATAAAAATGCTTGCTCAGAGGCTCAAAGCAATAATGATTCATGTATTAGCAAATGAACCTGTCCTCTGCAAGCTGGCCCCTGAAATGTAATAAGGGATTAGTCCAAGGAAAGAAAAGTGTATTTATTAAGGCGCTGAGAGGTAATATTTTGTGATGGGAGTTTGGGGTGACGTCTATTCAACATCAGTGGAATAGCTATGGATTGAGGTGTTGGACTGGACTCCGAAAGCCATGCTCTGTCATGGATGCCTTTATCAAATCTATACCCACAGAGAGATTTACGTAATGTAATTGCCAGAAGCCCCTCTGTCCCTTGGTGGTACCCAAGATAGGCTCTTCAGTCCGTGTATGAGCAAGGCTGGGACACAGAGGTGAGAACAGCTCTCCTGCATCTCCTGTGCTGTGAGGACGCCTGCCAGCTGAACCGCTCAGGTGAGGCTGGAAAAGGGAAGGCCTGTGTGCGAGTCCTAGCAGTTTTCAGATAAATAACGAAGCTACCTTCTGCTATGACTTCTGGACATGTCCAGAAAATACCCTGAAGGGATCATGAATTTAAAAAAAAAAAAAAAAAAAAAAAATCCCTCCAGGAGCCTAACAAAATGAGCAGCAGCTGGACACCTCCTTTCTTTCTTGTTTCAACCATGAAACAGGGTCAGATCCTCCCTCCTGTTGTGCCCTCCCTTGAGTGCTCACTGTGCTGGCCCTGGCACTCCAGGAGAGCCTGTGGGACTGGAGCTCTGACACCCGATGAGCCGCAGAAATGTGGGGTCTCAGGTGGCCCCTGGGCTGGGCTTTGCCATTGTTTATTCCTGTGCTCTCAGGCAGTGGAAACAGTAAGAAAATGGGAACAAGAGAGGAGAAAGAGCGTGGAGAGAGAATCAATAAGGACTTGGGTATTTTATGGGAACAGAAAAATCTTCTTAAGTAAATATCTATACAGAATCCCTACTCTGTGAATCAGAGATTATGGTCCATTTTATCCCTCTGGTTTTAATTTGTTGCCAGAGGCCACTCAGCTAACTGGCATTTAGTGAATCGAGGGATGAGGAGGATGACAATACAGCTTGCAGACTTCAGAGAGCTGTGACCTTTCCAAGCATGACGTATAAAATCTGCCATTCTCACTTACAACAAGTGACCAAATCTGGGCACCGCAGGCAGAAACCAGCAACCCCACCGCTGCCGCCATCTGCAAAATCAATACCTCATCAAACCCCGCTGCTGCCGCCTGCCTGCCCTGCAACTGTGGGCTGAAAACCAGGGGTGTACCTCGAGGAAGGGGGGGCATAGCTTGAACCCCGCTCAGGGGAGCACAAGCGCTCAGAAACCAGGCCTCCAGCAAGAGGCTGCTGAGGGCTTTCTCCTCACGACGGAGGGGCCCTCCGTGCGGGCAGCAGGGTGCTGTGCGGCCCCTCCAGCCCCTCTCCTGTCCCCAGAGCAGGTATTTGCTGGCTGGGGGGTAGAGCCCGCTGCCTGGTCACCGTGACCCCGGCCTGGCACGAGGCAGCTGCCGCCGCGCTCCCCGCGGTGCTGCCGCCCGAGGGAGGTGGAGGCACGGGGCGGGCCCGGCCGGGGAAGCGTCTAGAAGGGCGGGGAGGGCCGGGGAAGGCTCCGGGCCACCCTCAGGGGGAAGGGAAAGAACGATGCTTTCCTGAGAGGCGGGAAGGAAAAGTCCTGCTGCCGCCCGTACGTGTCTCTGTTCGTAATGCTATTTTATGCCTGCTGTAATATCCCTTTCGTTCCCCTGCAGTTGCATCCACGTTCTCACAGGTGCTTTGGATGCAAAGCAACGTTTAGTCAAAGCTTCGGGAAAAAGGACCAAAAAAAAAATTTCTTCCTCAAAAAAAAAAAACACCCCCTACATTCGCGATGGTTTCAAACTGCAAGACAGCAACGTGGTACTGGCAGAGCCTGGAATTTTCTCACCTGAGATGCTGCTGTGAGGTCTGAGGCAGGGATTTCATCAGGGCTAGGGGCAGCTATCAATGCAGACTGTCATGCCTAGAAAACCTCAAATTATGCACTAATTATCCACCTACGCTGCCAGAGAATAAATAACTAATGAGTTCAGCTTACTGTGCTAAAGATAATTCCAGTTGTAATAAGTTTGCAGGCTGCGGGTTTTTCTCAATGTGTTGGGGGTGCAGTAATTAGCAGAGGGTTTGTTCAGAAGGAGCGACTGGGTGGGCTTTGGGTCCCGCGGAGTCGAAGCTCGAGACGGTCAGCTCGGAACGGGTGGCTCTTGGTCAGTGCCTACCTCCCGAAAGCGCTGTATGATGACGTGTGGCCAGATATCTGCTCTTTTCTACTCCACTGTCTTGCTGTGTAACATTGCATTTAATCACAGGACAGGAGAACAGTTTCAGGGAAACGGGCTTTATCCTCACCTTGTCCTTGCAAACAAAGGAAAATGCTGACAAGAAGATGCTTTTCGAGTCAGGGTGTTAGAAGTATTGTTCAGAGCTGTAAATTTCTGGAGCTGTGATCAAACCAGATTATGCTAATGCATGTGAGTGAAAAATGATGCCAGAAAATGTTTTAAAAAGTATTGATTTATCCCTCAGACCACCTTAGAGCAACAGACTGTAAAAAAACTAAATCCAGACATTTTGGCTCCAAAGGCCTTTCTTTTCAGAGACGAGGGTTTGACCCTGTATCCTTCAAGTATGCTCAGTTTTTATTACCTAGCATCTCTCATAGCTTTAGTTATACTTTGCAAAAATACCAAGAAGAAATGAGACTCCTCCCTTGTTGAGGTTAGCTGGCCCTCATTGGTATGGCTATTAAAATTTTTAATAGTAATTGCATTTTCCATAAAAATACCATTTTCAGTGGTAAAGGTGGTAAAAATGGTTTCAAAAAGTTTTTTAAGAAGTTGTAAAAATACCATTTTTAATCGCAATTCTCCTTCATCAAATAAAGTCAGTGCTCGGTGGCTAGAAAGCAGTGAAGTCATCTGAGAAGTGGCTGCCACGCTTGCACAGTGAAGCGGAAGGAACACAGCCTGGGTTCTTTGCCTAGTTATTCCTGTTGCATTAATAAACTGCGCTACCCTTCCATGTTCCCTTGTCTAACCATGAAGCCGATCTCATTAGCTATCACCTTCCACCAGTCAAAGACAAAGGTTAAATCCCAGAATAGATGTATGAGCCCACGTGAAATTAATGCTGACCCTTTGCAGGCTGAGCAGTAAGCCTTGTCCTTGGAGGCCTTGGGAAGGGAACAGCAGTGTTATCCCCTTGTTCCTGAGGACCAGAACAGTTCTTGGTACTGGTTCAGCAATCTCTCTTGAGTTTATGGTGATGGCAGTTTCATAATCAACTCTAATTGCATATTCAGTCTGAGCTTGGGAGCTCTTTATTTTTTAATAATACCTTCCTGTTTATAAATACACTTGAGGTGCTGTATTGCTGCAGAATATTGATTTGCTTGTGTTAGTAATCGCTTTCTTCCTCTGAGACTGAAAACTCAACCTAAGTCAGGATTAGTATGTCCAAAGATTATTTTAATTAAATAATTGAGATGTCTCGGGTGAATTTAGTCTCTCATTGTGTCTTTAGGTTTAAATGGAGACTTGTTTATAAATAATTTGAGAAGGGGGTGGATATAGGTAGCTATGTTACATATTTGAGTAGATGCTGAGGGTTGTTTTTTTTGTTGTTGTTTGCATTTATAAGAATTGATCTAAGTGTTTAGCATGTCATTAAAAATAGATTTGGATCAAAGATTTTTAAAATTGAAAAACCTACAAGCTTTTAACTTAAAAAAAAAAAAGAAAAAGAGGATGTTGAAGCTAAATATGTGAAGCTCATGGAAAAAATGCAACATATGGTTTGGGAGGGGGAAAAAAAAGGTTGTTTTCTTGCTTCTTTTTAAAAGTAGAAAAAGTATCAGTTTTTTCATTCTAGGAGTTCTGTGTTTGTTTTGCTCAAGTAGAAGGGCTGTTGGCAATAAGGGAATTTGAAGAAAATGCCTATATTGTTGCAATCCTCAAAACAGCAGCATAAAGCAAAGTTATGACATTTTGTCAAAAGTTATTTTTCATGAGTAGAGGAAACCTAGAGGCTTTGCTAAACTCTGAAACCCAGGGGTTTGGTTTGATACAGATTTTGAGGGTGAGAGAGAGTGTTTGTTTGTTGAACTGCATGCAGCTTGGACATAATTAAATATCCATTAAAAATGGACTGGATGCAGCTCCTTTTCTGCAGCTGTCAAATAATGAGCTGCTCCTGGATGGCATTTTTATTAATGAGTGATCATTAAGACTTTAATTCAAAATCTGACATAGCTTTTGTGTTTTATTTCTTTTGAAAAGTACAGAGCATGCTATGAAACCCATACAAATCAATTAGAGTTCTTTAAGGCTCCCAGGTGTTATTAATTAAATATGAAGGATATTTACCTCTTATAGCCACTGTTTAGGTGTTTTCATCTCCTTTCCCAGATCTTCCTTCCCCAGATCTTCCTTCCCCCTGTTTTTAATTTGGAATAATTAGCTGAAGCTGGTGAATTTTGTTAGCACCAGGAATAAATCTGTCTGGATTTGAGGAAGAAGGGAAGTAGGGAAAGAATGAGAAATAGAATGTAAGCAGATTAAGGAAAGAATGAGAAATAGAAGGTAAGCAGATTAATGTATTTAAGAAAGACTGACTATTCCTAACTTGCAAATCATGGTTTAGGTGGGAGTTTTTTTGTTGTTTGGGTTTGTTTTTTTCTTTTTTAACACTAGCTATTGAACATTATTATCTTTTCCTACATAAGTAGTCTTAGTGGTGAAATTTAGAAGCCTGTACTCTGCTCTTGCTTAGGGGTAAAAAATATCAGTTGGAGGAAACTCACTCCTGTGCAGAGGAATTACTGCAAGAGTTCCGACCTCCAAAGCAGGGCAGTAGAAGCAGATGGGTCTTAACACTGGCCTTGTGTGCAGGGGTGAATTTTACCCATGCTCCATGTATTTGGATACCTGGATTTGTCCTATAGAGTAATGAGAAAAATGGCCTACGTGGGGAAACTGTATTGATTGCTTCCTCTGCCCTTCAGTGATAAATATTGCACGACTATCTGCTCATTGTTTGAATTAAAGGAACAATCCAATATCCATTTTGGTTTTCTACACTGTGTGTCAGTATGACACGCTCTTTCCTAGTCTTCATAAAAAGCAAAATCCAGAGAGGTTTCTTCTGAATGCTGGATAACAAACAAGAAAGTAATGCCTTCCACAGGAAATCTGTGTTTGGCTGTTATATACTCTTATGATTTTCTTTTTAATTTTGTAGTGGAGAACATTGCGAAACCTTTAATGTAGGGCATAATTTTATACCTTGGATGTGTTCTCACCATTAGTATCACCAGGTCAGCTCAGTGAAAAATGTAAGCTATGAACACTTGGAAATGTGTATTTTGTCTGCTTGCACATTTGCAAGCAAAGCTGCAAAATCCTTACCTGCAGGCATGCTCTCTTAGGGCTTTTCAGAAATATATTGACAGAACAAAAGCAAAACTCATCCTTGCAAACCCCAGTTCTAAGCTGCAAGTAGCTTTTTTCCTTTAGAAAAATCTAAAGGATCTTGATGATATCAATGAGCAAAATCAGTACAATTAAAGTTAGCGTTTGGTTTTTTTTCTGCAGAATATAGGTCAGCTGCTTAATCTTAAACCAAATATTTCTTTCTTCCACAACCCACCTGTGTGATTCTACAAATCAGTATGAACAATCCAGATTTTTTACTTAAACAATATGCCGTAAAATTTCTCAATTATTTCTTCACCTTGAAGCTCAAACAGCTGAAGATAAATAGGGCACTGACAGGTTTTTGTTGAAACCCCCCATCTCACGATTTCGATGCTTACTATGTTGTATTTGAACTCTGCTTGTGTGAATTGTCACTAGTGGGCTCCTTTGGGCACGGGACTTCTTTGACATCTGAGTGGCCCATCTCTGATACCCAGCTGGGACCCCCATGTATTTTCCTTTTCTTCTTCCGTCTCCTGAGTTGCACTGTATGATATTATGCCATTCTGGTTACGTTCTTAATACCATCCATATTGATTTATAGGAAATAAATGTCAGACGTGGTCCGTATGTCACTGTGTTCTAGCACTTCTCCTCTTGCTGGTTAGCTCAGGTGAACAACCACAACAGAGCTGGGGAAGAGCGTGATAGCAGCACACTGTTTCTGTTGCCTTCACTTTTGGCAATAAGTGGTTGGGCTCCAAACTGCCTGTTCAGTGGTTGATTAGCTTTATTTACTACTTCCATCAATAAAGCATTTGCAGTCACTGGTTTGTTTGTTTAAATTGTTTTAAGCAAGTGTTTAGGAAAGACTAAGACCAGGACATATGTATGAATATTTCTCTGAGTAATCAAACTTTGCACACATGTTACAATGGAGACCTGTTCCCAGTACTCCAAACCCACATGTCATTGTCATATGCTATGCAAATAGTAGCGTTTGGGCTGTATCCTTTCACCCACAGCAGCAGTGGGATCATAAGCACACAAATTTCTGTAGCAGTGCATCAAAAGCAATCCTTGACTATTGTATTGGCTGTTGCATTTGCAGTTCTAAACAGCAAGAAGCATTTATGGTTAATAATTGATTTTTATTGTAAGACTAGCAGTTACAAAGACAGACTGTTTCTCCAATACTGCCAATTCTGTTCCATCTAATGAGAATGTATTGCCATGACAACCAACGGCATTAGTATTTTTTTTAAAAATAATTAAACTTTTTAAGTCAATTTGCCCTTACTTGTCAGATTAGGAAATAGAATATTGTTTATTGGTAGCTAGGAGGGCCAGCGGGATTGGAACTACCTGAGGAGATACAACTCTGCAAGCCTTTTTGTTAATAAATTATTCTTTTTCTGATATGTGGCAGGTGTGGGAAGGCTCAATGATAACTTGTAAATACTTGCATTCCAACTGGATTGGTAGGGTGTTTGCTAAATGGGGACATACGGTTAAATACAAAGACTTTGCTTTGTGACTAGGTGAATGTACAAAAGACTAGGATGCTCAGACGCTGTTGAGCTGGATATGGGTGAGCATGATATGAAAAAGAGTATCTTTGCCGGAACTGTTAGTGGAATGAGACAGACATCACTGATTCAAGCTCTGCTTTGGTGCTGTCAGATTTATTTACCAGCCCTCATATGCTGTACAACATGGAGTCTGTTTCCAAGACACATAGTGCTCTAAGAACATAATGGAGGGAAGAGACCAAGCCTGGTCAACTCTTGCAAAACACAGGGCTCTGAAAAGTACCCAGTTCCCTTTTCTGTAGCATGATGCACAAAAATTGTTGGCCGCTCGGAGCATTCTCTGCTCAGAGCCAGTTTTGCGGCTACCCAGAACATCTGGGCCAGCCACACAGCAGGATGGAAGAGAGGCCCATTTCATGCCTTCTTTGATTTTGCTTGAATTTCCTAAAGTCACTGTATGCTTTTCCCCATCCCTGTCAAACCACGTCTTAAAAACTACAGCTGTCAGCCATCAGATCCTAAGTTTATTTTAGCTACACTCTGCTTGTGCCCTTTAGCTCAAAAGAGAATGAGTCTCCACCAGAAAAAGGAGGAAAAAGCCTCTTTAAGTGTTTTCATTTTTAACTGTGGAAAGGCTCTGCTTGAGCATCAGAGATGGAAGCAACAACCCAAGAAGCTGCAGAAAGTTTAAAGCATTCATTTTTTATTGGTCCTGCTCTTTGCTATTCCATTGAATTAATATGAAAGAAGGTATAAAGTGATCTTTGTAAAATATTTGATATCTTGTTTTCTCTAGTACTACAGAAGATCCATGCAAATATTTTTTTTTTTATGTTTGGCGACTGAAACTGGCAACAAATTTTCTTTCAGATTTGCCTGAATGTCACATTTCAGTTTTTCATACCAAAATGAAGTTGGAGACAAGTAGTCTTGGTTTAGAAGGAATTTTGTTATTGTTGTGATTTCTTCACATGACTCTGAACTTACCTATTAAAAATTACAAAGCCTACTTATTTTTCCTTGAAGTGCAATTTTTTCCTGCTACCTAATGAATGACTTTAACCTTTAAACACTTCATTTTGTGATTTTTTTTTTTTATTCAGTGAATTTAAGTTAGGGAAAAAATCCTGTTGTATTTGGGAGAATTGAAGGAGGAAGGGAAGAGCCTAAAAATACACTTCTGAATTCTTCACGTTTGTATTGAGTTGCTATCATAACGTATGTCTGAAGGCTGGTTTGTATGTAGCCAACCTATGCCAGATATTTTCTTCTCCCCTCTTCACATATGCTGATACACGATACATGACGGTTCTTTCCAGTATTTATTGTCTCTGACTGGCCTCTGTCCTGAGGGGCTCTCTGGATGTCTCACTTGAAACCACTAGAAATGTGTGAAAGCATCATTAGCTCAGTCTGCTCAGTGCAGGTGCCTGTTACTGATGTGAATATGGAGCATTCTCGTGATGATATTCCCTCTGACAAATCAGAGTTTACAAATTGTCTTCAAAGTATGTGTTTGCTGAAGTGATGAAGCAGGAGAGTGATGAGTGATGAAGCAGGAGAGTAGCCTGCCACCACATTTTATTTTCTTCCTTCCCTCAAAAGCCTGGTTAGCTGATAAGAAAGTGAAAGAGCATTTGTCATGCAGGCTTTTGTTTCCCAAAGTGAAGCAGCTCACCACTACAACCACTCAAAACCTTTGGGGAGGTAGGGATGGGGGAAAGTCTCTGCAACAGTTTAGTCATATGCTTGTAGCAAGATTGGAAGAAGGGATCTGGCACCATCAAAACATCCTTGTATATTCCTCAGCTATTAAAATGGGGAAAATATAAGAAGAAAGCAATAATGATAGGAGTCACAGATATAAAAAGATGCAAATAAGAAGGAGTGAAATATAGTGTAACTTGACAGCAGTGAGGAAAACGCTGAGAAATCTATCACATTTGTGCTCATGGTGTTAGGAAGGCAGAGCGAGCTGTTAGGAAGGCTCGGAGCGTGAACTCAAAGTACTTTTATGCAAAGGCTCCAGTAATGAATTCCAGTCTTGCCTGAGAGCAATTTTTAAGATAAGTACAAAGGAGTTTGGAGTATTGTTTTTTTTAAAAAGACAATAAATTGGAGCGAGTTGTTAAAAATTAGTGCTGCCTGGAACAGTTCACATTAAATCAGTGCACAGGTAAAGAGGGGCAGGTTCAAGGGGGAGTATATCAGGATTGAATTTTGCATCTTGGAATCACTACTCAGTAGGGTCACTCCTTCTTCCATTCAGTTCCCTTTCCCCTGCCGCCTCCGTTGTAGTAACCCCTGTGGATAGAGCTCCAATTAATAAAACTTACCTTTATGTGTGCATTATCATAATACAAAGGCTCAAGGGGCACACAATCCCTTCATGCCTGAGCAAATTTAAATCTCATGATTCTCCTGGGATGCTTGCTGGGAAATAGAGAAAGGGGATAAAGGGCATTCTAACATTTCTGCTGAATGATGGCTACTCTTTGCAAAATGCTTTGAAGCTTGTTAGATTCTGAACATTCATGGGAACTTTATTGCTATTAGATCCTGTGAAATGACTATAATTAAAAATGCTCGTCCTTTTTACATGGAAGGTCTGCACTGCATGTTAAATCATTTTCTTGGAAGAGCCTGGGAGAAATTAGAAATGTGATCGCTACAATAAGAGCAAATGACCAGAAATATTTAAATTGCCAATGTCTTTTAATGGAAAATGCTGTGAATGCCAGGTTTGAATGGACATATACACTGTCCCATGTTTCATCCTTGGGACACAACTTCGTGCTAATGATTACTGTTATTAATAATCCTGTTTTTTTTATTGTTTCGTTGGTTGTGTACCTAGAAGGTTTGGGCCAGCATAGCTTGTGCTGTACAGAGCATTTATAGAAAGGCAGCTTCCCCAAAAAGCTGTTAAAATCTATAAGGGATGTAATCACAGAGTCAGTTAAAGAGATGGGGTGAGGGAGAAGTCAATAGCCTAATAATGCAATTATGGCAGAGCTATAATTAGTGATCAAAACTCTCCAGTTCCTAACCATTGCCAAGTGGTCTTCAGTGTGCCAAAAAGAACAACTGTAAGCCAAGATTTGAACAATAACTTAGTGCTGTTGGAGAATTTTTACGAATGCACCTACCATACACACACAGTCAATGCACATTGTCTGTTAACCAGATTTAATAATGCTTTGCAGAACTGTGGTTTTCAGTTACAATCACCTTGGAGTGCTAAAAGGCACAAATGGCAGGATGAGTGCATTAAATAAAGAGATTTTTACAATTCAGCCTTCTGAATGTAGAATATAGTAACTTCCAACTTCCATTTCTTGTAGAGTGAGCACAGTCAAGTAATGTCTGGGGCCTGGGAGCAGCCCGAAGGAGCATGAGTTTCTTACGCACGATGCTGAGTGTCTAACTGCAAGGAAATCCTCTTGTGTCAGAAGAGATACCTGTAATCGTGTATCACTAAATACCTATTTGACTAAGGCAGGTTCACAACAGATAGCATGAAGTAGTTACCTGAAGACTTTTCACTTTGATCTAAAACCTTGCACACAAACAAGGCACCAGTTCCTCATCTCTAATTACACATTGAGTAAGAAGCCAGCCACAGATTTATGGTCCAATTTTTATTTTGTTCTATGTTTCATACAGTTTTGTATGAATTTATTTACAAAAGTCCCAAGGGAGAGTGTGGGGGTATTTCTTCTTGGTTTTATAACCTGACTTCATGAAAGATTTTTGTCTCAATAATTTTGAAAAAAAAGAGCTTGTACAAGGTCTCCCTTCCCAATCCCAAAAAATTCCTCGAAAGGCAAAGTGACTTAGTGACTTCGTGTACAGGTTTGCTTTTAGCAATACCAGATAAATCCCCATAGGGACAAATTTAATTAAACTGACAATCTTGCTAAGTCATGTAGTTAGTAGCTAGTAGATAAATAAAATGAACTCAGACTTGTTATTTGTTCTCAGCCTTTAATCACCCAATAGTAATTCCATAATTGAATTAAAGTACTTAACCATTCTAATGCAAATTGACTAGCTTATAGTTCTTCAATAAGTAAATTATTGCAAATCAGGTACCCATGATATCAACGTTATTCACTTGCAGTTAATTTATCTTCATAATAATTGAGCTAATTTTTATTTATTCCAGAACTGAATGTCTTTTTATTTGTGAAGGTTAAACATTAAAAACTTGGATGTCTTCACAAAAATAAACTCTCTACTTTTTTTTCTTTTCTTTTTTTAATTAAAAAAAGACAAGAATAAAGAGAATCCAGGAAGGATACAGATCATAGCAGCAGGCCAGCTTCCACTGCAGTTTTAATAAAGTGCAAACAAATGAACTGTAGACAACAAGAACATTGTAAACATCTGAGAAGGAAAATAAGAGTCCTTAGCAAAGCATGCAATCTGTTAAGAACTCCTTTCTAATGGTTAAAAATAATAGAAGGACTTGCCTACAAAGAGGAATTGTCCTTAATAAGACAGTGTTTTAATTAGAAAAACTGCTTATGGTTTGACAGAACATTTTAGCAAACTTGTGTGCTGCTTCAAAAATGTGTTTATTTCACTTCTCAAATACTAACCAGGAAGAATTTACTAGAGACACTGTACACAGACAAGTCTGTAACTGCAGTAGATGAGTCAACAACTACACATAGCAAACACTGTCATGAATCTAAACAGTCAGTAAGGCAAGATTAAATTCAAACAGAAGGACAACTTCTTTGCTAGTTAGAACAAGGTAATTGGACAAGCTACAAGTACCAGGGATTTTGATCTGAAACAGGTGAAAACGCAGCTTCTTATCATTGATGGATAATTAACTGCAATTAGCATTTGGTAAACAGGTGCACTTAGCCATACAAAAAGAGGTGGTGGAGAGTCGGGGCTTTTACTGCTGTGTGGTGTTTGTGGCTGTTAAGAGCCTGGAAGCCTTCTGAAACTACAGAGAAAGGTAATTTATTTTTGTTCAGCTCTTGTTGTATGTAAGAGCTCTCTTGACTTTGTCTCACAGAAGTAAAATAATGTAGTATGAAGTACTTCTTAGAATGAAAAAATTGAAGGTTGATGACTGCTCTTCAGGCAACTTTGTTAGCTACTCAGAGGGGTGAATTATGGTTCTAATATAGGGAAAGTTGTACTGATAAAGGAGTTCATAAGGGCTGTAACCATTTTATTTTCTCTTATAATTGTTTTACCTAGTCTTTTGCTTTATTTATTTTGCTTTTTATTGGTTTGCTTTTGCAATTCATGTTGTTAGGACCTAATTTGACACCAAATATTAATCTGATGTGTTTGGTTGTGGGGCATCTATCTATAGATGCATGCGGGGGGCGGGGCAGGGAGCTGATTCATTCTCTAAGGATCTCTAAGTCTTATAATAAAACAAATCTAATTAGAAAGCTAAGGATTATTTTATGTGATGATAGCAAAGTACAGATGCTCTTACTGCTTTGTTTGAATCAAAGTAATAGGTGGTTTCTGATGTGAATTCAAAGTCTCAAGTCAAAGTTAAGATACAGGGATGAGAGGTATGTGGTATTTGTGTGCTGTAGTGTGCTTTCAAACGTATGTCTGAACACTAAGAAGCTTCGTAGATCCCAGTGCCTGTTGTCTGTGTAGTCTCTTGTTTTCACTACCTTACAGGCTTCAGAAAAGCTTGCCTGCAGGCTGGTGTAACTCGGAGGAGTCAGCTCTGAATTTCTAAAGGAATTAAGCAGAAATTGCTTTCACTATTTCTGAAATAATAGTTGAATTTCCTTGTTAGAAGGAGACTATAGCTTAACATCTTCCTTCCTTTATACTCTTATAGTTACATGTTGTAGCGTCTTGCTGAATGGCTTGGACAAAACAATTTGAGGCTCTAGAGCACGAGCTTGTCAGTCTGTCAGCTGCCTGACTGACTGCTGGAGGTGGACCACTGATGTGGGATCACATGGTGCTTTTTTTGCTCCCTTGCTGGGATGACTCAGAATCTTCTTAGCTTGTTCCTTCTCTTTCTTGGGCGTCTGAATTGATACCAGACTCTTCCCTAACAAAAATCCCTGTCATATGATTGCTCAATTATACTTGTCTGTACTAAGTCTGCAATGACTAATCCAACAGGAGCTTGGAATGGGATTATGAATGCTTCTGCAGTTATTAGCTGCATTTATAATACCTTTACTTTTTAATTTTCAGAGTTAAAATATATTCGTTTCTGGCACTTTTTGACAGACACAAATAAATACCAGGCACAGTGGGAGCTCAGAGCACAAAGTGGCTTACTTGAAAGAGTTTTACCCAAGGTTAGAAATTAAGGTTACCATCAAAGACAGCTAATTGGATTGCAGGACTTATTCCTGTTTAAGAAACATCAGATGTGCAAATCCTCCCATTGTTATGCTTGCCACGTACTAACAATTAAGGCTTTTACCTGAAAACACCAGGCAATTGTATGCATATAAAAGGGAGAGAGGGGCAGTCTTTCTTTTTGTGTGTACTGGAGAGAAAATGATGGCTGATACCTGATTAGGGTAACAAATGTACAGGAGCTGTAAAACTCAGCTTCTACTTTGTCTGGGTATTCTGAATGAAGGGCTTAATTTGAAAACGTTGTTACAAATCTGGCTGGACTCTAACTCTCACTAACCTCTGACTCCTTGAGTTTCTGCTAATGAGGTGCTATTTATCAAACTCTACTATGAGCTATACTTTCTTTAAAATGGTTCTGCTGGAAATATTTTTATTGTAATTTATTTTTATTATAATTTTATTATTATAATTATTTGATTCTAAGACTGTCACCTTTGCAATCTCAGTTCATTAGAATTAACCTCTTCTCAGTTGCTTTCACTTTGCAGTTAAAATATAATTTTTGTCTTGACAATGGATATGTGTTGGCTTAACCCAGAATGCCCCAACCAAACTTTCTTTTGAGTGTATGTGCTTTTTTATCCTATATGAGAATGAAACTTCTCTCAATATATTCCTATGATCTGTCTAAGCTGGGAATTTTCTGACAGTGCTAGTGCTGTGACCTTAATTGAAAGTACCAGCAATTTGTAGAGTGGGATGATGGGAAGTGGGTGTTAAGCATCTCCCAGAAATGTGGGATATTGGTTGTTAAATATTTTCTTCTGTTGTTTAAGCACATCTGTAATGTAGTAAAGATCAATGTGGTGGAAAATTCCCAGTACCTCTGTTAGTAAGATAGAGCAGAGGGGTATCTTTTTAACCATTAAAGGAATCGGGTTCTGAACCAGCCTTATAATACTTACAGTGGGGTAAACAATCTAAGTACTTGTAAACTGTGCTAATGAATGAGATTTTCATGATGTGTTTGCAACCATAGCATAGGCTTAGGCTTGATTCAGGAGGCTCCCTCTACAGCTGTTACATCTGTATTGTTTAGCCCCATTCTACCTACAGTGTGGGGCAGGCAGAAAGGTGAAGCGAGTCAATGAAGCCCAGACAGCTGTTACTGAAGAGGGTAAATTAGAGCCTGACCTGCCATTTGTGCTCCACCCTCAGGTTCATGAGAGCTTAGCCAGGTGCCATAAACTTGGAGTGTCACAGCTGCTGTTTTCTGGTGCAGGAGTGGGAAGATAGTCTGTGTTTTTTCCTGGTGTTGCATGGGATTGCCCTGTTAGACCATGGTGTGTCTCTTGGTTTCACATGTCTTCCATTCTTTTATGGTTAAGTGGTAGACATCAGGGAAAGTATCACTATTGTATAGTAAGGAAAGAAAAGCAACTACAAAAAGAAAGAAATTACTTGAGTCTCTTATCACATGTGGTCATTGACCATGGGTTTTGTCTCTGCAGTTGAGCTAGGCTGATAAACCACCATCCTTTTCATCCTTGTCAACGTAAAAAAATGAAGCTGTTTTGGAGTGGAGGGCCTTAATATCTCAAGTACCACAGCCTGTTCTGCAGTGAGTGTTTCACTGTGACCTTAACACCAATGTCCCTGAAGTATTGTTTTGTCATTTACATAGTCTGGACTGTGGGCAGATTTTAAAAAAACAAAACCAAAAACAAACAAAAAAACCCACAAAATCAAAACACAACTTCATGCTGATCAAGCCAGAATGATTTAGGAAGCTGCTGTCTCTCACTCTTTGTTATTGTCTTTCAGCTGAAGATTATAGGTTGTGGGAGAGCTATTTGGCTGTTTCCCTTTGTGCTCAGCTAGGTTAGTTTTGGTCTCCAAAGCTAATCAGTGGTGTTTCTTTTCATTTCCATGGTGTTGCCATCTCTGCAAATTGGCATAGTTGGCACTATCTGGACGAGGCATACTTCTGGCACCACTGGCATTTTGTGAGACACTGCTCCCCAGAGCAAAAGACAAGCTGCTGGATTTCAGCGCAGTTTGGAAGCGAAGTGGCTAGTAAGCAAACTGAGGTCAGTTGATTGCCCTTTCTGTGTTGTTTCTGTAGGCAAAAATCTGTATTCAAGGACAGAAGAGGTTTGAAACTCTTACACTGAGAAATGCATGCTTGTTGCAAGTCTTGGTATCCTTTTGCTAATTATCTTCACACTTTACTTTCCTCAGTAGTAACAGGTGTGATGCTAATGGTGATATCGTGCACTATTTGTGACTGTAGCTTAGTGTAATTGAGAATAATGATAACATAATAATGATAATGGTCTCATATTGCAGCTCTGTCTAGGCAGTGGAAGTAGGACGGTAATTTCTTGTCACTTAATGAAAAAAAATTAAAAGTTGCTTGGGATCTGTAAAGGGAATGGTAAAGAGTCAAGGAAAACAGTTGTAAAAACCTCCTGAAAAATCCAGTAGAGTATGTTTAGTATCTGCCAAATATGTTTTTGGGAACAGTAAAGACAGTTGTATTTAACCAAGCATTAGGATGATTTGTGAAAACAGATGTTATCCCTCAAGGACAATGATGAAGCTTTAATTACAGGTAGAGATGAGTTGAAACAAAGACTGGAAACCTGCTGCTACTGGAACCTTTTTTTGGTAGAGCTGATTTATTGTAGCTAACTGTGGAATACAAGTTCTAATGAAGAAGAACCTTGAAACCAGGCAGGTAAATGTATTGTTCTACGGCCCAACACGATACATTCAATTTACATCATGTTAGAAATGAAGCCTGATATGAATTGCAGTTGTAATGAGCAGTTTGCCCTGTGATTTCAATGAAAGAACCCAATGGCGATAACTGCCTTACAAATGCCATGAATGCTTACCCCTGTGTAGAGCAAATGACTTTGTGGACCACATCAGTTACAGCATGATGGAGGTGCAGGGTGCCTAAATGAAAATGAATAAATTCAAGTAGGTGATTAAATGTTGCTGCCTGTGGTAACTGTAAAGCAGAATTGCCTTAACTAAGATGGAATAGGTCAATTTATGGTTGGGTTTTCCTAGTCCGAAAAAGGCAGTCAATAGAGGCAGAGAATACTTGCTCCTGTAAATTTAAGTGCGAGAAGTGGTGGACAGTATGTGTGTAGAAGTGAATGCTGAAGGGTGCCACTCAAAGCAGAGTAACTACAACTTTCTGGTAACCATGGCAAGGTATGAAAATGTAGAAAATAAGAATTAGTCTTTAAGAGCTTTTCATCTCTTTAATTAGCGTACAGTCTCAAAATCTCTCTGCTGATGTTGTTCAGGTTTAAAACAATTGCTGATTTGCTTAATTGGGTGCTTGAGCTATTATTATCTCTCTAGAAAGCACAACTGAAAATCTGCTTTTTTTCTGTACTGTTGTTCTACCTGACACAGTGCTGTGATACTCAGAGGGACGTGAGCATTGGTTTTGGACCTGAAAAGCAGCATAGCTGTGTTAATGCACTACTCTGCCAGTACTGAGGCATCCTGTAGTGCAGTTATCAGGTCTAGGTGTAACGTTGTGTTAATGCAGATGTGTTACTTCCCTGCCACAGGGACGGCCGTGTTTTGTCACGTAGCTGTACATACACAAAAAGCTGACTTTTTTAATTGTCTGACAACCTCATTGTTTAACGCGAACTATACTGTTTAAAATGCATGTTAATGAAGAAATTCAGAAGGCCCTGCAAAGGAAATAAAGTATATCAGTGGGTCCTGAGAAATGTGGATATGCTGAAAATAGCTGGGAGCTTCACGTGATTAAGGATGATCATGCAGAGTCAAAACAGCATAGGGTTCAACTTTTTCCTATTCTTAAAAAAACTAATGGCAATGAAATGGAACAGAAAACAGTAATTAGAAATGAGGTTGTATCTTAGGGGAAGGAGGGAAAAATAAAATTGTTCTGAAAGCAGAACAGAGATAGGAAGACAATAGCAGTACTTATTTCTTCTGTTACCAGTGCAGTTAGGGAAAGGGGTAAAGAAGCATAAATAAGAATAATAATAGCTGGTTGAGAGTCTTTGCAGAATTCCATTCTAGACTCTTATACTTACCACAGTCATCTAATTAAGTTTAATATTCAAATCAAGCCAGAGTACAGAAACAGTTAGAATGTCAAAATAATTTTATTTGCTTTTTAATCTTTAGGAGAAACACTTCCCTCCCTCACTTGGTTTGTTCATGAAAACTTAGTTTCTGCACACCTTAGGTATCTGGTAAAAATCCCTTCATATTTACCAACTGATTTAATTCTGAAATAAAATCATATGGAGCAGTTCTTTTATGGAATCTACTTGCTTTTATAGGTGTGAAGATCAGAAAGTATTTTCAAGAATTTCAGTTATAAAGGGAAAAATAAGGTCCTCTAGGGATGGGTGTGCGTGAAGTTTGCATGAGCAGCTGATCTGGTGTGCTAAACTGTGTAACTAAGAGCAGAGTGTTAAAGGCTTAAATACAGGCATTGATCATGCAACTGGAACTATTGACAAAGTTGATTGCAAGGGGACAAGGGTCATGTATTGATCAGATTATAATGAAGATTGAATGTGAAGAAACTGGGAAAGTAATAATCAGTTCTTAAACAGTAGTTCTGGTGTGAAGGGAAGAGAATTAAGCGCTGCTTAAAAGATTGTAATTTCCTGTGTTCTGGGATTCAAGACAGTTTAGTATATCATAGTTCTCCCGCTGGCACTGGAGGATGTTTATGCAGCAAGCTTTCTAGATCATACCTGTAATAACTCTGAGAATACTTAACAGTGTTCCAACACAAGCGCTCTGCATCCTCAGAATCTGTGTGGTTCAGGTTGCAATACAAGATGCATGTGAATTGCGTCACCTGGCAGAACTAAAACCTCAACTACCTTGCTATGGAGACCCTTCAAAGCCACTAGGAATAGCAGTGACTTCTATATAGAGGAGGTGTGCGCTTTTCTTTTAATGGCAGATATTTAGCTGAATATCAGGCTGATCTATTTTCTCAAAGAGAATTCCTCAGACTTGGGTTCAAACAAAATTTTCTCCTGAAAAGACAAAAACTGATGTTCTCCAAATCAGCAGCTCTGTCAGAAGACAGGTGGACTGAATCTTCCCTGCCAATAGTACAAATCTATTGATCGATTTCCAAGTGGTTGAAAATGGATTAATGTTATTTCAACTCTCGGTGGGTTTTTCACAGGAATTTCTGAGATGAGCTCAACTCAGTGCTATAGTAGCTACCTGGTCTCTGCTTCTAGTCCAGGTGTGCTTTTGTTGCATCAGTGCTTAGTCTTCATATGGTTTTAGAGGAAGGAAAAATACCTGTGCAACCACTTCTACACTTCTCGTAATATCCCTGGGTGAGGTTATGCTGAAGTTGCTTGCTGGAGACAAAAGCTGGGGAAAAAAACAAAAGTAATTTTAGGTATAATTTTTAACTTATAGCAATACAGCTTACAAATGCACGTAAACAGGTCTCTGGGCTGCACTTGTGCATATGTGTTTTATACTCCTTTCTCTCTTTCAAGCTGCTTTGTAATTCGTTGTAACAGGTTAAGACAAGAAGACTGAGGTATGTAAGAAAAGAATATTGAAGATGACAGTTGTCAGATAGAGTAGTTTGCATGCCTGCACATGTGCATTGATGTACTGTGGTGTATTCCTCAAATAAAAGCTGACACTGCAACAATGGATTGGTCATTCCTAGAGATAAACAATAGTCCTTGGTTGATTAGCTGTCAAGAAAATGCTGTTGTTTTCCAAAAAATTTTGATGAGTATTTACACTTCACAAAATAGGATTATGGAATCAGGCTTGGCTATCATCTTTAGTTTTTCCTGTGGAGAAAGCTAGAGATAATCTACCTCTAAAATAGCCTCAGCCCTGGGGGAACAGCATTCACTTCATCCTTTCATTCATTTTCTTTGCTGTTTCCTGGATAAATATAAACCTTCATTTAAGTTGTAAATGTGTTACTGCTGATGAAACTGATTTTTTTTTTTTTTTTTAGTTGACACTTCTGTGAATTTTATAGCCATATCTGTTGACTGTCACCCAACTGCAAAGGTTACTTTAGTTGTCACAGCAAGTTATTCCTGATTTAGGACTGCCAGTTATATTCTGTGAGTTGTGCCATTTGGAGGGAAGCAAGATAGCAAGGCTTTAGAAGAGAGCAGCCAAAAGCTGGAACATAAGCTTTTTTTAAGTGAACAAGGATAGTAATTCCTAGAATGCCTTGTTTTGGAGAGCAGTATTCCCTGTGGGATGAGGAGCTGTCCAGCCACTGCTCAAAAGATAGATTTACTCCCAACTCTGACATTTCCGTTGCAAATGGCAGATGGTGCAATGGTGTTTCTGGACCATATGTTCTTTATTTGCTCAATTGGTTCTTCCTTTGTCTGTTTTTTGTAATTCTGCACCGGTTTCTCCCCCTGCTTGTTTGTGAAAGATGAATGGTCTCTGTGCTGAATCTTGTCTGTTGTTTTTACTTTTCCCCCTGACTGCACTTTTAAATGTCACTTTCTCAGAACTGTCAGGCAGTGACTTTTTGAGCATTTGCGTCAAGAAGAGATGACCAAAGCAGCGTAAGGTATTAAGGATGCGTAGTCCAAGAAGTTGCAGCATAGTCCTTTCAGATTTCTGAATTGTACATCTCTTTACTTAGGCTGGTTTAATTTCGGTGACTTTGCTGTAAGTGTTGCCAGTTTGTCACTTGTTAATGTTTCAAGTTTAACTGCTGATAGATTGAAAAGAATTGATTGTAATTGTATTGGGTGGCATTTTGCTGTAAGTTGAGTATGCCCAACTTGGGCATCATTAAGAAAAATCATATGTTCCATAAATGTTGTTATTAAAGCTTTATTCCCCAGCTGGAAGACAGAATTACCGTTCTAAGCTAACTGACAGGCATAGTGCTAAATCAACATTACACTGTCAGGATACAGAGATAAATTTACTCAAAATAGGCTGTTATTACTAAAACACTCCCTTCCATTCTATAACACAAAGTAATGCATATTCTTAATAGTGTTGAGTGAGCTCTTAGGCAAGTAATTTCTTTTAAAATTCCATTGTTGCTAATAAAGATGCCCTGTTTTATCCTGTAGCTGACAAGAAATAGAGACATAATTTGTCAGTATAATGGAAGCAAGCCCCTAAGACAGAGCGGCATGTTTCTGGTGGCCTGTAAGATTCCCTAGTGCCCCTTTATTTCTTCTTTTCTGTTGTGTGATATTAATAAACTCCTGCAGTCCTGCCACAAGCAAGTCATTCCTAATTATCCCATTGATCTAACCAGAAAAGTACATGTGAGAATTAGCTGAGAAAGATATGTAAAAACTGAATCGGTTCACTGTGTCCAGTGGTTTCTCTCCAGCACTGGTAGTACCAGCTGTTTTGGTACCTGCAGCCCTTGCAGCAGTGCAGTGACTGCAGAAATTAAACTCCTCTCTGAGCTCTGTTAGGGGTTGGCTGCAGGTCTGTAACAGGATTAAACATCTTTACCAGTTCTTTTAATTGCTCTAATCACTGCTAGATTTGGACTCGGGCATCCTTCTCACTGGCATATCCTTATTATTGAACATGTTCTGCTACTAGTGATATTGATGAAGTACTTGTCTCTGGCTCACAAACATCTCCCTTTTGGCTTTGTTCTGTGCCCTCATGTGGGCACACAAAGGTCATGTTAGCAAACCTTTCCAAACGCAGTCAGAGCCAGCTGCTACAAATGTGCTTTCTGTCTCTGCCAAGCTGTAGGCAACCAGAGAGATGAACCAGCAAAGAGAAATTGAGTAAAGCAAGTAACTGACTGGCAATGAATCTCTTTTTCCCTTCAGTTTGCTTAGGTGCATGACAGATGTTTACCTACAAAGATTTATGAGTAGGTTTATCTAGAAAGATTTGATCTGGCATTTGACCACATTCAGAATTAGGAACATTTCAGAGGATAAGTTGATGAATAGGCCTATTTGTTGAGCCAGGTAGGCTGAAAAGTAGTTTTAAGGTGCAGAAGATTCATCTAGAAGGAGGAACTACAAATGTAAGAGAGAAATACCTTTCTGAGCTAGAGAACAACGTTGGCACAAAACTAAATCATGTATAAACTGACGCTGGATAAATTTAGATTGGAATTTGAAGACCTACTGTTATACCATGGTTTAAGTTGAATGTTTGTTTAGGAGGCTTTTTGACAAAACTGAATTTTAGAGAAAGATGGCTGAGGTCAGTCCTGTTTGTCACAAGACAGCTCACGTGACACACCAAAGAACAGGCTGCTGTTCTTTCAAAGAAGTCCTTCAAAACTTGCAAGACTGTCTCAAAACTCATCAGAAGGTATTGTTAAAACCAAAATTTTAAAGAAAATCAGTTGAGAGTACTCATGACATCAACACTGATATGTCCTACTATATCCTATAATTTAATAAAAAGTTTGTGTTGAGACAAACATTACTTCCTCTATAATTCTGAGATCTTTAATATGATTTCATTTAAGTGTATTCTATTGGACAAAAATTATATCTCTAAACTTATAAATCAAAACCTGATATTTGCTGATCTTCCTTCCCACTCCAAAAAAAAGCACACTATTTTATTAATTTCAAGCACTTCAAAGTATCTCAGTTTTGCACTTTCATATTGTCAAAACTAATGTGAAATCATGTATTTCCAAATTTCCAGTGTATGTTAAAATGGGCTTCCTAATAATTACAAAACTCTAACTGGAGACTTTTATGGTAAAGCAAACCTTTTCTCTGAAAAATGTCCGTTTTCCACATTTTCCATTTGGGAGTGTGGAGACAGAAAACATCAAGAAATTGCCAGCCAGTTCTCCCTACTGTCACATGAATGAAAACCAATGGAGAAAATTAACCTGCTTTTATCAAGACTTATGTACAGTGTGCAAGTTTAGGGCAAGTATTTTCCAAAGGAAATTCTTCACTGAGATTTGTTTTTCTAACTTTCATCCATCACCCAAAGACAAGGAACAAATAAAGTCTGAGATATGAATGTCAAGAGGATGTTCATGCAAAGCAATCCAAGGGAGGCTTTAATACTTTCCATATAGATGATGTTGGATGTTGATTAATCCATATCACTTCACTCACAGATGTGCAGCGATTCCATCAGATGCTTTATTGCTTACAGAGGGAGTTGCAGTTAGAGTTCACCTGTCGTCTTTTCAAAATTTATTTAAAGAGGGTAAACAACAACACTTCCCCAATGAGCTGCAAACACTGAAGTCTGTTCTGTGTTCCCTTTCATTATAGGGAGTAGTCAGTCCCCTACCAGTCATTAGCATCCTTTAAGCACAATGACATTGTCTCATGTTTTCTTAAGAAACTTCATTTTTCAAGATACCAGATACTGAATGGGCTGTGGGAATGAGTGCCACTCGTGCTGGAAAAGAGTCTTCCTGCTGACCAGAAGCTGGGGTAAGGGGCAAGTGTAGATGTAGGTGGGGAGGGGAGTGAACACAGAGCAGGGAAGTTTGCAGTGGGAGGGAGAATGGAAATGTAGAAGCAGCAGGAAGGAGCTCTACAATTTTAGGTCTTCTGGATCATGAGCTGCACTTCAGTGATCAATAGAACAACACAAGTTGTGCACAATTATAAAACTGGAAGACAGACATTCAGGGTAGGAACGGAGTTTGTCAGAGCTATCTGGGTTCACTTAGTGAAGAACTGATTAAGTTTATTTTGAAAAGGGTTGAGGCTATCCCAGGATGATGCTCATTTTGTGTAGAACAAGGTCTAAAACAACTCTTATTGTTTTGCAAATAAAATCAAGGATTCAACTCTTTGTAACCTGTTCTACTTCTGTTGTAGAGAGTAGCCCAGATAAAATTTATAGGAAGTTTAGCTCCTTGAGCAGCCAAACATTGTTTTCCATTGTGCCTTCCTACACATGTACATCCAGATTTTGCCTAGTGGAAAGTCAGACTGGGCCCTGGTAGACCTTCCAAGGAACTGTGGGGTTATCTGAGAAGTTGCTATAAACTTGAGTCTGACTGAGAAGGAAATTAATATTGCTAGCCCAAGTGTCTATAGTATGGCTGCCACATTAAACTTGTGTGTTTATTACTTTCACCGTTTTCATTTCTGAAACAAGTGACTTTTATAAGAGTAATTGCCATGAAGGTGAATATGGTAGCTTCTTCTATAAGGTCTTTTTAGAAGATTTGGTTCCTGTAAGGATGAGGAATCAATAAAGGTATTTTATGTGGGATGAGCACTTCTGGCTGATGGTTTCCACTAGAACAAATTGACTAGCTCATTAGTGGATGATCCCATTCCAGAAAGAAATAACCACAGATGATTACACTAAAGCGAGGGAGAAACAATGCATGGTTCCTTGACGTCTGCAGGCGGATAGCCCAGAGAACTTGATATTTCAGAAGTAAAAAACACAAATCTTTTCTGTTTCTCGGCTGAATCTTTCTCCATGCTCCTATAGCTGTTTTGTTTTATCTTATCAGCGACACAGCCATTCCTTGTAGGTAGAGAAAATGAAGTTTTCTTGTTCACAATAACTTTCTTGCCATGGAGTCTCTAATGACCTCAAGTAGTCAACGGCTTGATTTATATTCTGTAAGATTGCCTACCCCAAAGCTAACTTCAGAACTAAAATAATTATCATAAACGAAGAACTATAGAACAAAGGCAAAATATCAGGTGAGAGAGGAAAAAAGGGCAGTGTGAAAAAACTGTGTAAATAAATGGCTTGTCATAGATATAAATAAGAAGAAATTATTCTTTTCTTGCCAGCAGCGTGAGGAATCACTGAAGCTGCAGATATTCACGTTCCTTGTTCTCATACAAGGATTTATGTGAATGTTGATATACATATGTATGCATGCAGCTAGATTTAAAGACTGCATTCCTGTGGAAATTGGAGGATTAAATGATAGTTGCTTTGGTTGATGTGGTATTTGGCTGTGAATCAGTCATGCATCCAGTCTGTTTGCTTTGCTTGGGGTTGTTTCCCTTCCTCTTCCACTCTCCATCTCCGAGCTCACTTGTATCCACCCTTTATTTGAATTGTAACCTCTTGAGAAAATACAAGTTGGCCAGGTTGTTTGCTATAGGACATGATGTGTCCAGACCGCCTTGTTCTCGGTGCGGTCACTCAAGTGGTCTTGCTGGCACAACTGATAGTGAGTGCTGCCTCCAGCAGCAGGAGGGGAAGGCAGGAATCCTGAGGCAGGAGCTGCTGCCACAGGCTTAATTCCTCCTGTGGTACCCCTTTCCTGTAGTACAGCATGTTTATTCCTGGTCATGAGAGGTACATGGCATCAAAGGATTAGAAGTTGCTCTTACTTTTCATGTCTCTGCCTTATTGCAACAGCATCAGCCCTTGTGCCATGGATGCAGGAAAGCCATACGTATGACACGGTGTAGTGCAGTTGCTGTAAGTTCCTCTGTATTCCCTGTGGTAATGAGAGGAAGGGAGCCAATATTTCAGTCTTTGCTTTGGAGTAAATCCTGAGCCCCACCACTATTTTTACTTTGTATTTTACTGAACTGATATCTTCTTTCCCTTTGAGACTGTGGCACAGTTGTCTCCCCAAGTGCATCCTCTTCCCATCATTTTCTGATGTAGCTGTGATTATGGCAGGGAAACAGGCCACAGAGCTGCACAAGGCTGCCTGGAGTCATGCCCTTAGTAACAGTTCAAGGCATGCACAGAAGTGCATTGCTGTCATCTAGTGATGAACAATGACAGGTTTCCCAGTTGCAAATTAATTGTAGGGATCACAAGCATAGCTCATGCAGCTGTTACCAGGTTTACCAGCCAAATCTCTTATGAAAAGAGCAATAGTGAGCTCTCTAACAGATGCTTGGGTCTGGATTGTGGCCAGTCCTGCAGGAATCCTACCAACCTTTCCTCTTCTGTGATCTTTCCAGTTGGAAAGGAGTCGACAAGAATGCCTGGGGAAAAGGAGGGAAGAGACCTCACCACAATTCACAGCTTCACTTTAGCACAAGCCGTCAGAATTTGCGCTCCCTGAGCAGGGTTGTGGAAGGCTGCAAAAGACTTTGGGGGCTTTTGTACTTGCATGTGGTAAGGCAGCACCTGTACTTATATACCTGCCTACCACACAAGGGAATGCAGAATATGGGCTGTTTCTTTGCCTATTTCAGCAGCAGCTAGTACCTACCAGGAAAAATGTCATAGTGCATTAACAAGAATCTGTGGGAATTCTTTGTGGACATGGCAATTGCCAGTTTGTGTCTCCATCTAGTTAGTACATCCTGCTAGTATCCTGACCTGTAACAAAGTACTCCAGAAGAAAATTCCTTGACATACTAGGAGGAGGAATAACCTGTGCTGCCTCTTCCCTGCCTTTTAAAGCTTTTGTCCTAATGTCTAGTCACAAAAAAAATTGGCTGAAGACCAGAAAGTTGAGATTTAGTGGTCCTTTGAAGCATTAGGGTCATCTGCACTATTACATAACTGTCTGATGTCCACTCCCTCTTCAACTTTGATTGATGGTTTCAGCCTTAATGAGCATCCAGTGGCCAATGAATGTCTCAGCCTAATTACGTGCTGACAAAGTGCCTGCATGTAGGTGTTTTAAATTTTTTTGGATCTGCCATCTTGCAGCTCTGATTAATGTTGGCTAGCACCACTAGCTATAGGATTGATGTACACCCACTGAAGTCTCAAATACAGAGGAGTCTCTTTCGTTCTCCCCCCGTGTATCCAATTTTTGGAAATATGGCTATGATGATACTATCCATGGGCTATCAGGCAGAAGCCAACCTGTCTTGGATCCTAACTGCAGGAAAACACAGAGCACCATCAGATTTATGGCAGTAAAACCTTTGTTCCCTAGACATCAATGGTGTAATACAAATCACATCCAGGAGCACTAGAAAAGCTTTTCCTTGATTAATATTCTGATGTCTGCTGGCATTCTGTTCGACAGGGGGATTATCCTTTTGTGATTGTAGACTTATCATAGCTCTTCCTTGTCTATTAGCACAGTGTCTCAAGGTGGTGGAAAGAGAATTATATCAGTTCTTTCATCTTTCCTTCTAGTGTCATTGATTATAATTTTCACAGGTGCTCTCTGTATTTGCCTTGTGTGGAAGGTGACCCTTGCAAAGAAATGTGAAGAAAAACCTGGTGAGATTCTAATGCTGAGCAAGGTCCTGGTTGATCACCAGCTGCTTTTTCCTTTTTTGTTTTTACTTATTGATAAATCAAAGGAGAGGTTTGCACTTTTCATGGTCCCTCCCATTCTCCGTGATCATGCACAATTTTTGTGTTAACTGAGAAAACATGGGTGTGTTTCTCATCAATTAGTAGATGTTGAGATCACGCACTGCATTATTAGATCTATCCGCTTAATCCATGCACTAAAATCTTAAAAATGAGCCCTTACAACAAGTGCTCAATGTTACTAGGATTTAAAAAGTAAAGTATTTTCTACTTTTTGACCCATGGCTTGAATGGTTGGTTGGAAGTCTAGATTGCAATAAATTGTTTCTTAAGAATACTTTTTTCCTTTTGCAACCCAGTTATTTATATTAACAGTCTAGAGACTGGCTCTGTGAAGCAGCTTTTGGTGCATTCTGCTCTGTTGTCCATTGTTCATTTTTAAAGATACGTTGCAGTTACCAGGTTTCTTTCTTTTTTTTTCTTTTTTAATTTCATAGCTGACAGTATCTCCTAACTGAGTAACTTCAACTGCACACTAGCTTCTGGGGCTTGAGATCTATAGGTTGGGAGTGGAGACTGAAGGAGGGAATTGATTGTAGAACAGCTATATAAAAATAAATTATAAAAAGCTACAAACATAAATCTGTCAGAGGAGAAAATAATGATCTTCTTCCCTCTTCTTATGTGGGATCTCATGTTCTTTATTGAAATGAACAAAATATGCTTTGCTTCAAGGTCTTCTGTTTGATAACTTATCCTCTGTATGCTCTTATCCCCTTTATCTTGTCTAAGCTTTCTTTTTATTCCCTGTTTTCTGAATTGTACATCAAGTTCTCTTGTTTGTTTAACATGAAGACCTCAGTGTGTCCCCTTGATCATTTTTAAAATTTCCTCTGCTGCATTTTAATGGAGACAAGTACCTATCTGCTGAAAATATCTTCCCTGTGACAAAATGATTTGGGGCAGTGTAAAAGGAAGGGATAGAATGTCTTGTCTAATCAATTTCCCTCTTCTATATTTAATTATTGAGTTTGAGCAAGAAAAGGTTGGTATTACTTAAAATAACTGTTGCAATGACAGCCTTCTGGGGTATGTGATGAAGCCAAATACCCACAGTGTACAATAAATTCTGAAAAAACAGGACAGCAGCAGTGAAGCTAGGCATGTGCCTTACAGAATTGTTACAGCAAATCACCAAATACAACTTCGGTTCTGCAGAAACCTCTGATGTTCTGAAACTTTTTGTCTATCACAGATCAAGCTGTCAAGATGGAAACTTGGGCTGATTTTGAAAACTTTGTAACCAGGTCTTTGAAAATGTGTTGTTTGTCAGGGCTCTCTAGGGAAGCAAAAGTTTTCTGTGTTTCAAAGCTACCATATTTTGTTTGACAAGACACATTTTTGTGAATTGTCACATTTGAAAAATTCTATCCAAATTTTTTGTTCCTTAAAAAAAATACTACAGGCTAGATAGGAAAACTTATTTGTGGTCAAATTAGTATTTTAACAGATTGGTAATACTAGTCCATAGAAACATGATAGTGTTTTTATTTCAGGATTCCTCTCAGTGAGAGATAATACACAAATATAAGACAAAACTTATGGTTTGTGTTTACAGAATCTCAACTCTGTAGGAAGGAGAACAGCATGCTTCTATATGTTGTTGATTTGGACTCTGTATCTAACAGGGACTCAAGTCAATATCTATTTATATGGAGATATGTGCTTGAAGTTTCAGATATAGCTGCTTGTGAGCTTGTCAAATGATAATCACATGACATTTGAGTCTTTTTATTTCTACAGTGCCACAGGATTTAATGTTTCCTAAGAACTTCCCTGAAATTGAACTCTTTTGGATCACCAAATGAAATGAGATCTTTGCAATTGTTCATACTCTGGAATCTTTTAAAAGAGGAGCTATGTCTATTGAAACATTTTTTCATTAAAAAAGCAAATGCTTCAATCTCACTTCAATGATTGTAAGTGGGCTTTAAAAAAATTATAAGAGTTCAAATGAAAAGTAATTTTATAAAAAGATAAAAAGGTTCTGTGCTGGAAACTTCAAAATTGACATTCAAGGCTGACATCTGTGTTTGTACCTAGCTTCAAGAAGAAGAGGTGAGGACAAAAGCTATGAGAAGTCTTGAGAAAATTGGACCATCCAAGTAAATAATAGGATCAGAGGACAGAAAATTTAATACTTTGAGGTGTAGAAGGGGAGAGAACTTTTCCACTGAGACTTGAAAAGAAAGGTAAAAATAAAGCATGCAGCAGAAGATAAGAGTCTTGCCCTGAAAGTTTGCTACTAAATGAAGGATGATAATGTGGAAAATGGAGGGGTGACACAGCATGACACTTGGTGGAGAAACCCCTCCAAAGCTTTTGTGAGGAAAGCAATTTCAAGCTTTGGCTCTCAGTGGAATAGGAAGCCAATATGTGTGATGGCTGTGATGTGTATGAACAAGAAGACAAGGCTTAAATATTTGAGGAAATTATCTCTGGAGCACTCATTGCAGGTGAAGTTGTCTCAGCTAGCTGCTTTAATATCTCCTATAAACTATACTTCTTGCTAATCAGCCTTTTCTGTCCCAGGGGACTGCGTGTTTAGAGACCGTTTAACCTTTTCAAGGTGAAAGGCAGGAAGCAGGGTGGGAGGTGTGAGCTAGCAGTGAAGATGTGCTGCTTCAGCACATGAGAGAAAGCATCTAAAAAACCTGAAACCTTTATTGTTTTCAGAAGTTCCCAATATTGATCCCTTCTGTTTAGCAGCAGGTAGCTATGCAGCATATCAACTCTGTGGGAAGCCCCAGTCGATATCTCAGTGCAATGGCCTGACAGTTATTTACTCATCAGCTCATTAGGGTGGGGAGAGTAGATTACACTTCTCATAATTTCACTATTGACTGGCACACTGCACTATGGTTTTGTTGTTGTGGGTTTTTTTTAAACTGCCCAGTAATGAAGATGCCTGAAGGAGAGGAGAAAAACCACAGCCTTTTTTTAATGAGAGATTCTTGTAAAAGCAGAAGAGACTCATTCATGGCAAGACAAAAAAACTTCAGCTCTGATAAAGTACAAACAGGAGAATGGGGGAGCAGGGACTGCAGCTCAGCCCTGGGTAAAATGAAGTTCCTAATTTGCGTTAATGAGAGCCAGAATCCCTTGCTGTGATGAGTGCTCATCCAGTGCTATCGACTGATGTGGAAAGAAGCAAGTTTAGTTTGAAGTCAGTGGTGGTGTGGCACTGACAAGCAGACTTGTACTGACACTGGCCCTGGAAGGGCTCCAGCATGGCAAAGGTACTTTAGGAGCCTTACTAAGCAACTGTGTCATTTGTGGTCACGGAGTTTTACAAACTGCTAGTGACTATAAAAAAGTGAACAAGACCACTTTCACTTCCCAGGAGTGTCCCACTATTATGATCTCCCAAGAGTGGATACTAAAAACTTAAAACTTATCCTAGCTTTTGGATGAGTTTCCCTCAGTTCAAGTGAACTTGAAAGGTCCAAGAGCTGAAGAAGAAATCCAAATAAATTAAAAATAAGGTATATATACTTTTATTTTAAAAGATGAGCATAATTACCAATTAGAAGAAGTTGCTGAGTAACAGATGACTTCTTTCTCTCTCTTCAAACCTTTGAGACACTGCAGCCTGTCTGGACGGTTCTGGTTTAGTTTTAAGTGAACACAAGTCATTTGGCCACTAAAAGGGGTAACAATAAAATTCTGTGCCTGTGTTCTACTAGCTATTGGACAAAATAACACTTTCTGGAATTAAATTCTATTTCCATCATGTCATTTTTCAGGGAAGCTGACAAATTTTTATTGGAATTTTGTCACTCTGCCCATGTAGAATTGCGGGAGGACTAGTAGATGTGCCTTCTGTGGGTGTACTTGTCCTCATAAATTGTCAAGTATAAGTGGTGGTGCAGCAGCATCGCTTTCCCAGAAACAGTACGATTCCCTCGTTAATTCATGATCTGAGAAGGGAAGTTCCTACATCAGCTTTGACATATCTAGTTCTGTGACCTAGGAGTTGTTAACAGAGGAACAGAACTTGGTACAAGTAAAACTGATAATGTGACATTTCCAAGGCTACCAACTAATGAATTTGGTATAAACATTGAGCTTTTGGTCTAATCCAGGTTACTGATCTGTGAAGTTGGAACCCCTAGCCAAAGACTCTTATTCACCTTCCTGGCACTCTTGTGACATGAAACATGTAAGGAAGGGCTGCATCCAGTTAGAATCCATGGGATTTATGCATGCGTTTATGTACTCCATGGCATGAATAGGAGCCTCATTCCTCTGCTGAGCCAGCTCAAGGAGACCTATAAACCAGGGCTGCAGTTTTCTTGATTGCTTGCCAAGTTGCTGCTTTTTCTGTTGCCAGTAGGGAGTGTTTATTTCATTTTGTACCTTTATGACATGATGCATTAATATTTGAGACTGACTCTCCTTGATTTGATATGATCTTGCATTTGTTTAATTTGCTTTCTTCATAACTGTTCTTGGGATGAGCAAGCACATTATCTTCTGGGGAGTGACTGGAATGTTGGATCCTGACACTTCTCAATCTTTTGTGAAGCAAAAAAGAAGCTAAAAAACTAATTTACGAGCACCATTCAGAAAAGGAAAAGTGTCAAAAGAAGTGTTCAACCCTTGCATTGATTTTTCTGTAGCTGCTTGTGTTCTGAACTGGTGCTTATATTCATTGCCTGAAAAACTGTCTCCTTTGCAACTCTCCTCCAAGGATGTATTTTGTATTTTTGATTATAGGCTTATATAAGATCTTTTTCTCTTCTGTTTTTCATTGCCAGGGAAGAACCAATTTTCCCACTGTAAGAACTAAATGGCACAAAGGGCTTTTTGTAAAGGCATTTAACTACAAGGTTTACTCACTGGATATTGTGAAATATTGAGGTTGGCTGATTATCGCTTGTCTCAAATGAAGTCTTCCACAGTTAGACAGTAGGCTATATAAATGGGCAGGTTTATTGCTAAAACACTTGAAACTGACCCAGCAAAAAGAAGCTGTCAGTGGAAACTTTTCCATTAGTTTCAGTAAGCCCTAATCAGGCCCCTATAATAAAGCAGCACTTCTGAAACACAGTACTTCAGGAGCAGGTGTTAACTCACTTGTGGAGAACTAGCTAGCAAAGATTAAGAAAGAGTTAATCTGTGAAATATTTATACAACCATGTCTGTAAAGCAGCATTGTTTCCATTCAGAGCCATTGCGTGCAGGAATTCTGTTCTGTTGATGCACTATGTTTTTCTGATAGTTTAAAAAAAAATCCAAAGCTCTGTAGCTTCCCAAAGTGAGAATGTGATGGCACATTGTCTTGGTGGACAGTTTTATTTTTCAGTAAAATAAGTCCTGTGTCAGAGTATGTGAGCTGGTGCTGAAACCAGTAACATGGCTATTGCAAGGTTGCTGCATTACAGTAATATTGCAAGCAGCTGTGGAACTCAGCAAGGTCTGTGTTGATCAGTTAGCACTGACCAATAAAACATTATTTCCCAGACTTGCAGAACTCCCTGCAGTGGTTAGAGCAGGGCTGACTCTGCCTCAACAGAACACTTTCTGCGTAGCCTACCCCATTTCGATTAACTGAGAGGTAGAAGACTGACAGTTTTATACAAAGAGGCAGTGAGAACCTGAAAAGTGCAGGCAACTTCAGGTTAAGCACTTACAGTCATGTTTTAGGACCTAAAATGGGGCTGAGTTTACTGGCTAGGACTGAATTTACATGGAGGGAAGTTTGATTTTGCAGCTGGGATGTGTGGCTATGGCTTCTGCTTGCTGGATTTTCTAGTTTCACTGCGGCCTGGGGGAAGACCACAGCATTGTAAGCATTTCCATGGGATAAAACACACTGAGAAGCCTCCTGCCAGAACATTGATCTAATGAATGACAAAGAAAGACTGTGTCTAATAGCTGTGTCCGTCATTTCTACTTGTTCTTCTTTAACGCTTTGAAATGCAAAACATCATTCTTCTTCACAGAGCCCTTCAGGAGTGTCCTGATTGACACCACAGAACAAAAGCCAAATTCTTGGACTAGTGACATGTTGTCAGTGAAGCTGAGGAGGCACAATCAGTGGTTAATAAATCATAAACCTATTTTACAAGTCCTATCCTAATTATTCTTTGAGCCCAAGATCATCTTGCCAGGACTTGTTTAAGGCAAATAGAACTTGAAAAGTAAACATAAATGGTAAGCAGAGGTACGTCTTTTGGAGAACACGTGATGGAATGATTGAGAGCATGAGGTACCAAAAGGAGCAACTGTGGGGCTGACAGCAGCATGACTGTGTTTGTGTGGTTTGATCATGCTGTTGTACCTCGTAGATTTTTGAAAAACAATCTCTCTTCCTACTTCTATTTTCTGGGGTTTTTTCTGGTCTCTTCTTCCTTCTTCCAACAATTAAATGGAAATCGATGCTTGGAGCTTGCCACTAAACTGCTCTGCTTAGGAATGGTAACATTCACTGGAGAGAAAAGCAGTACATAAATACAGCAGTCAAGCAGAAGAGTCCTGTGTATGGTGGACAGAAAACTGGTGTCTGTGCCACTTTCCCACTGATCATCTTTACTCGTTTTTCTTACTTAGTTCAGCATGACCTTTAGTTTAAATGAATATGGTGTAATACTTTCTAGGGGAAATGTCTTGTGAGCTTCAGTGCTGTAGCAAATATAGTAGTTTCTCTGGGAAAGTTTCACAATTTAACATCATCTTTGGGAGCATCAGACACTTAAATTTTTCATGAGTTCTTTATCTCTTCTCTGGACACAAACACGAGACAGAATGACTGTAAATGCTCTGGGGTAAAATCATAGAAAATGTCTGGAAAAAATTAAATTAGCCAGATAATCACAGTCAGCTTGTCTGGAATGCCACTGGATGCACACAATCATCTTAACATAGTCCTTTGGAGAAATAAGTGATAGAATTGACTAAGTGGTTGTGAACAAAAAGCAGCAGTGGGCCAGAGAAAAAGAGTATTAGCCAAGAAGGGCAGACATCTTGCCAACAGCCAAGAGTGAGCTGCTTTTGCTGGGTGCATTCACCGATGTATGTAGGAGCTGTAAAATCTGTTTGGAGGTGGGGTGAATTAAATTAAGAGTCTAACCTAAATGTTGCTGCACTGCATGTCTCGGAGTAGCTAGGGTAGCGCTAGCTCATGGGAGCCTACAGCCATACACTCAACTCCGGTGGTGGCAATACCTGCCAAGTTCAGTTTATGAGATAGTTCTGCCCACCTGTTTTATCCTGGGATAAGGCATTTCTGTAGCAAATGTGATCCTATTCTTAGGAACCTTTGATAAATTCCTCTTCATAGGTTATTTCTGTCATTTTCCCTTAAATATCATTACTTGAAATAGAAAGTGCTAATTTAGCACCAGTCAGGTGGAGAAATGAGTTTGCTCAAGGAGTTGAATTTTCAATATTTTTTTCAGAAACCCTCTCTGTGAGATGCTGCAAAGCAGATAAAAAACAAGTTGCAGTTGTTGTAGTTGTTGTTGAGACTTTATGAAAGGAAATATAAATACATGTTGCTGTAACTTTTCCTTTTGCCATGGATGTACAAATCTAATGCTTGCAGGGTCAAAGTGTTTGAACTGTTCCCAAACTACTGATGAAGTCAGGAGTTAGTTCACTTCCATGCCCCTTGGAAGTGGCTGATAAGCACGTTCACTAGAGGTCTACAACTCTGTTGCACTTATCATTGTGTGCAGTCTCTAAAGAAATTATTTCCATTAGCCTTTTAAAGGAGGAGAGGTGGACAAAGTAGACAGCATGCTGATTAAATGGGTGACACTTGCTCCAACACTTCTTCCCTGAAGCAAGTATTGTCTCTTTATTATAATCTCTCAGCTTTGAAAAAAGAGCTCAACTTTCCCAGTCAGACCTCAATTTGTAACTTTTGTTATGGACTCTCAACAATTTAGATAAAAAGTCTAGTGAGACACTGAGAATGAAATAGAGGCTTTGGCTTTGTGAACACGCAGTATTTAACCATTTTCATACAAGTTATTTACCACTTCAGGGAAAAATGTTTTGGTTTAAATCAGTATCCTGAGTCTTTTAGAGAAATATGGTCCCAAATGAAGTTGTTTTTAACTAAAATTGGTTTGTCCTAACATAACCTGGCATCAGTTTGTCTACATAGATTTGAAGAAGCCAGCACAAATGTGGAGGTCTTGGTACCTCTTTAAAGATTTTTCCTTTGAAAACTGCTGAAACCAAATGAAGGCAAGGGGATCATTTGCCCAAGGGAGGACGAAGGAGAAGAGGGTTATAAACAAAGCAAGCTTTTAGTGGCTGATAAACAACTCTTAAAAAAGGAAAAGCTTGTGCTTTGGAGAGCAGGGTACTCTCATTTAGAATGGGGAGAGGGGTTGCAAAGAATCTGCCACTTCTGTATCTTTTGCTCTCTACACAATAGAGATGAGAGAGGTGCTGGGTTATGTCAAACGAAGTGCTGTCTTTCCCTGAGCATCTGTTCCATAGGCAGAGCTTGCATTCCGCATCTTTGCAGTGACTTGATGCTTCTGAAGTGTTGGTGACAGTGAGCACCACGAGAGGGCTTGTGAATGGTTTCAAGCTATGGTTTAATGTGAAGTTTCTTTTCTGTTTCAGTTGTAAGTTCTGCAGGACAAAGAATAGTTTAGTTTAGGCAAAAGTTAAAATGTAGGCCTCAAAGCATGACCCCTCTTGTGTTTGGTACAAAGGGAACAAAACCTAATTAATGTTGAAGCAGTTCTTACTGGAGGCCACTGCACCTTCAGCACTTTTGACTGATAAGCATGAAGAGAATTAGGTAAGCAGATAGTAAGGCTACAGGTTAACAGGTAGGATGCGTATGTACTACAATAAAGGCAGCTATAGAAAAACTGTTGAAAACCACGTCCACCCGAATTCCCTTAGCTCTTGAACAGTTCCAGAGCTCCAGGGAGCCACTGTCCAGGGGACCATCTTCCACTGTACTATAAACACACTCAGATGCTGCTGGAGGATGCATGTGTGTGTCTCCAGCACCAGGCCCCTTTCACCCTCCACACCTCCCTTCATTCCTAGCACGGATTTGTAATGTTCCTCAGATGTGTGATCTTCCTTTGCCTTGCTCCTCTCTACAGCCAAGTATGGTCGGTGACTGGTTAGCTTGGAAACTGCTGGCTTTTTTACTTATGCAGCCCAGTTTCTCTAGGTCTCAAACAGAATGGCACTAGAAAAAAAACCTGCTAGCTCTAATTCCAAAAAACACGATACTTTGATACATGTGAACAGACTGGGGCTGAAAGGCAGATTGAAGTGCTGGCATTCAAGACTTTCTTTATCTTGTCTGTTTGTGCGATGGATGTAGGTCAGCACCTTACCACTTACTATTATCACTGATGCCTGCCAAGGGCAAAAGCTTGCTTACTTCTTATAGCCCTCCTGGGAACAATTTTGAATTGAATCTTGCTGGTGCCAGCGATGCTGCTGGATAACTGAAGGATAAGGCTGAGCAGGAGTAGGATTTATTATTGGACAATTACTAGGATGGAAAAAGTAGGGCAATCTGTTCTGATATAGTAAAATGAAGTGTTAGGTTTGAGAATTGCAAGTGTTTAAGAGATTTTTTTTTTTTTTTTAATGCAGTTGGGAAGCAGTGGTGTAAGTAAAGCTCATGCTGAGCTCACTAGGGAATGCAAGAGCTACCTGTGTTCCTGAGTTCCAACTTCCAAGTTTGTATCTCTGGGAAGAGAGGAATGGGACTGAAAGAGGAACATGGGCGAAGTATGAAAGGGTTGGCCCAGACTGAGACAGGTTATAAATAGGAAAAGATGTCTCAAGGCCCTATGCAATACAATATTTAAGAGGAAAGCCTATTAAACTTGCCTGATAGGTCAGTGACAAGGCACGTGGAGCTTGTTTCACTGTTGTTATTAAAGCAGTTGAGAAGGGAATAGAATCTTCACTGGCAAAGTATCCTAAACCATTTCAGTCTTACTCTGAAACATTTGCAGCCCTTCATGCTTCCCAGAAATCCAAGAACTGGCCTACAAAGAAACAGTAAGTATTCCAGTAGAGTCCAAAAGTGGGGATTTTTTTCAACATTGAAGAGCCAATAGATTGTCTCGGTAGTCTTCCAGATGAGTCTTTTCTTATACTGAGAGCAGGGGGAACTGGATTAGCTATCAACCTAATCCATTCCAGATCTTGGAGAGATGCAACCTGTGCAAATGCACAACCCTTTTATCTGTGGTGTTGATGACACAACTTGTTTTATGTTTTCACTGTCATTTAAATGCCAAATCCTTCTTCAGTTACATAGAAATCTAGTTTGGTGCAATACAGATTGCTCCTAGGCAAAAAAATGAAGCATTAATTGTGTTAGAAAGTACTTCTGTCTACACTAGACTATTGTATAATTGTCTTCTGTGGAGTTTTTCTGTCTTTGAATCTTCTGTTTGTGGTTGTTGATTGAGACCCCATACAGGATTAGCTTGAATGTTTGTGTAATAAGAGATGGCAATTGCTTTTCTTTTTTTTTTCCTTGTATCAGAACAGTGGGTGCCTTTGTGATTAAATGGTTTATGCACTTTAATGGTACATAGTAAAATCCAAATTCAGGCTGCTTTGCAAAGCCTCAGAACTTCATTCTGTTTTATAGGTGTTACTGCAAGAACTCTGGTAGTGTAATTGCCATAAAAGTGAGTTCAGACCCAATATTCATTTTTTTCTCTCTTTGCTCCTACCTCTGCCCACATATTTTTGTATAGCTTGGCCACCTTCTTGTCTAATATGAACAAGATCTGTGTCTGTTTCTGTGTAATGTGAGGTGTGTTTGCTTTTGTTGCTTCATAACCTTTCACCTTTCTGGAAATTCAGAGTTAGAGTCAGGTATAACACATCACAAAAAGTGCAATTATCTGCTGGACTTTGTCCTTTTTCTCTTGCCCCATGGCTATTATTTTACTTGATTCTTTCTGTTCTTGAACACTTGGCTTCACAAATTGCCACAGCCAGTGGCCACAAAGGAACAAAATTCTTGCTGCTTTTTCTCTATGTGTTGTAAATAACTATGACACCAGTGAAGAGTGCTGCAAAGTTTTAACATAGTGGTTATGCAAAGCATGCATGAGTATAGCAAATGCAGGCAGGTCAGGACATTAAAGAACCTGGATAACACAGGCCCAGATCTTTAAAGATACTTATCTAGGAACTTAACTTCTATCAGGGTGTGCAACTTCATACTTCATCATTGTTTTTAAGCTTTCTTGAGAGAGAAATTTCTCTTGTTTAATGTGGGAGGTGGTTCACATTCAAAAATAAAGTATGCCATGTAACAATGCGTATTACTCACATTTTGTGGCAGCATAAACCGATACAAAACTTGTTAAATGGATTTTCCCAATTAAACATCACTCTTTGCATCTGAACCAGTAGAAAATCAATTGCTCTAGCTGCCAGGGAAGATTTGATTTACAAATACAGACTGCAGAGTGAGAGTGAAAGAAAACATGGCTTTGAACCATGCAAAGACGTATTTTGCTAGTGCAGCCTGCTTTGTCGTGGAAGATGTATCCAAAAATCAGCCAAAACTTCATGTGGGAGGTGAAGTTGTTATGAGAAAAGTTATGGAAATAGACCTCAATATGGGAGGTCAGAACCAAGCCACCCTCCAAAGTGCTTTGTTTTCTGGACTATCTCATGGCCTGAAGTCATGCAGAAAAGTGCTTTTAAACGTGCTGAATTATCTGTTATAAGTAATTAGATCCAGCGACTTCCTTGCCATTGGATAGGACAGCACATGTTTGGCTTAGGTAAGGATCTGGCTCCTACTAAGGTCGTCCTTCCTTCCTAACACTCTGCTGTCTGCAAACCATTTTTACAGTTCTGAAATTGTTTCAATTACGGGCTTCTGTCAGGCTTGTTGCCTCATTAGGCTTCAGGACCTGTTGCCTGGGAGCAGTGCCCTGGATTGCATCCCTTGGAAAGCTAAACCTTCCCCAAGTTCTACACATTCTTTTACAGGTTCTCTTTTGTAATACCATTGCTGTTTCATTTTCTAAATGAAAGCACAAACTGCAGACTTATTCCAAATTATGGAGTTGAGCATGTCAGAAAACTTTGTTTTACAGGAGATCACCAGTAGTCAACCCACTGTACAAAGTATACAGCAAAGAGAACTAGCAGATAGCTAGCACATCAAACTTCCAGCTCTGTTACCTTTTACTGTACACAATTACAGTCCTCGGAGTTACTTAAAATGAAAAGCTCCTTTGAATGCAGCATGCTATGTGCTTTCCCCTATTCTTTGATATTGAACTGAAATTTTACAAATCATTAGTCCTTAAGGGGACTTTTATTGTCTTGAAAGCAAAAATCAGAAAGGCATTGTGCATTATATCTCAGAAAATAATGGATGTTTATGTACAGAAAGCCTCTCGTGTAAGGATTTTAGAACACTGAAATGCTTCAACCTGATAGACTGAAAAGCTTATTAAAGATAAATAACCCATGCACTAGGTGGTGCGTATTGTGTTAATCAGACAGAAGTTAAGGGCTTCTGCAGTAGTTTATTTGCAACTGCAAAAGTTCATGGCATGAGTTTCTCCTTAGGGAAATGAGAAGCACTTTGAGATTTCATATGGCAATATTTTGTGTGTGTTCTAGAACTACAGTTTTAGAAGAAAGTGCCCACCAAAGTAATAACGGATGGGTGCTTATAGGCTCACTGACAGTAAGCACATAAAAAGCCAATGCTTAAAGGACAGACCTAATTTAAAGCAATCAGTATTAAGAGTTCTTTGGCAAAGGGCCAGATTTTCTAGCCCACTAAGTTCACTTATGTCATTCAAAAATTAAATAGTCCATAAATGATAGCACTGTAACTGGCTCTTACAGTAGCTGCTCACCAGGCATGTTTCACAATTACCTACTTTCTCTCTTATGTCAGGGCCAGGGTTGTGTGGAGTATGACTCTGACTCTTCATTACCTTCCATTTTCTTGCTACATACAGATGGTAACTAACCTTGTGCCGAGTTCAAGAGGCAGAGGTCTGTTGAAGAGCACTACCTCTCTTCTATGCCTAAGCAAAATACAAAATGAAGCGGCTAATCATGCCCTGCTCTGTTTGGCCGTTGGCTAGAGGTGCACAGCCTCGTGCCTCTTGGGGACGGCTCTTTGCAAGAAAGGATGGGGAGAAAGCTCAGGATAGGATAGGAATTGTAATTGGGATTTTTTTTTTATCATACTCATTATATGCTTCATGTATTTTGATGTCTGGCTGTTGTTTTGATGTCTAACATTTTATTGTGAATGATTCAAATAGTCCAGTGTCTCACAACTGGAAAATATCACCATGTAGTACAACAGAAGTGAGAAACCATTACACCAGTTGTTACCTGGATGTAATGTAAGGCTGCTTGAATATTATCTTTCTGCTGTTCCCTGACTAAGTAGATGCCTTTTTAACCAGACTCGTGTGCACAATCAAAATGTTCTTGACACACTCCATCGCTGTCTTATGGATGTGATAGCTGGGACTTTGCAAAGTCTCTGAACACATGGAGGGATTTGAGCTGTGTGGTACATCATCTTCTCCTTCCACCTGTTCATGCAACTGCATTCCATTTTATTTTAATTAAAGCTGAGCAGGTGTTTCATTAGGGTTGATCCAAACAACAAGAATGCCAGTTTCTCAGCAAAACAAAACCGAAGTAAACCGTAACATCTTGTGCTCCTGTCACCTAGTCCAGAAGGTAGTATTTTTGTCCATAGCACGGGCTACTTTGCTACATGTCTAGAAATTGGTAGGCTGCAGAGATTTTATTCATGACAGCTGGTTAATGCCTGATGACTACCTACCCATAACTGTTAACAGAGCAGCAGAGTGTTCACCACTCAGCTGAATAGCTCCAGCAAACTTGTAGGGATACTGTTAGCTCTGTTAAATCACTCTTCATCACAAAACCAAATTCTTCCCCACATCATTATTAAGCCTGATCTGAGAAATAAATAATTTAGGAAATGGTGCTGGGCTTGCGAGGTCTGAGGTTGGAGCTGCAGGCTTGGTGCCGATGCACAGCATCGCATGTGACGCGAGTGTATTGAAGCACATCGGGCCATCTGCTACACACGGCTGCCTTTTCTTTTCAACCAGCAACACTTGCGACAGAAGAGCCAAGCAAAGATGGTGCTATCAGACAGGGCCCTGGGTTGCTCTAATACCTGCCTGGCTCTTAAGTAAAACGGCTCAATGCCAATGCGTTGCATGTTGACAAAAACGCAAACAGTCACTTTCAGCATCAGTTAGTCAGACAAGAAGAAAGATGAATAAGCTAAGAACTTTGCATTTTGTTTCCACGTGCATGTGCACACTTTCTCGTTTTAGGGCAGCAAAATTACATAGCACAAGTTTTGCAGACAGAAAAAGCATTTTCCACCTGCTGTAGTCACTAACAGCTGCTAAAAGATAATGGGAGTGTGATGGCTTAAATCGTCCACTAAATGCATGAAAAGGCTATATAGTGGCTGCCTTTAATATTTTGCAGGTTGGCTGTTTGTGGGTTTGGTTTTTTTTTTTGAAGCATCCAGCAAAATCAGGAAAGCTTCAAGCAAGTTTTATTCTTTGTGTTTGCCACATTTTTAAAGCCCCTTTATAAATTGTTTCAGAAGGAGGCATGAATTAAAAAAACATGGCTACAAATTTTCTTTGGTGTCTGATGCACAATAAAAGGCATCTGCCTGTACTCATCAGTAACAGCAGAAGTCAAACTGATAGCCACACATAGCTGGAGAAGAGTATTAATTGGGTCTTTGGAGCCAGGCACTGCTAGCTAGTTGTTATTCATCAGAGAAGGTCCTAGGGTGGGACTTAAGCATCCAGGTATTTTTAATTTTGAATAAGTTTGGTTTCAAACCCGACTTTGTTTTTTTGGGGGGCTTATGGATCTGTTTTCTCTGTCATGATAGGATACACTTTCAGAGATTTCTTCATTCCTAACCCTGCCTTCATTCAACCAGTTCACATCCTCCTCTTAATTCTGAGTAATTACAGGTAACTTCTGGATGTGCTACACATTCCTGGTTTGGAGAAAATATTTTCCAGAAACCTGATCCCCTCCTCATTTTTCTATTACAGAGCTATGTAAATCTTTCTTTTCAGCCAACTGAGTTTTGCAAACTAGATGCTTAGATACATGGTACATTTAGTATGTACATTCAAAAGCAGTTCTGCATGGGAAAGTATCTTGTTTTCTATCCTCCTTGTTCTGCCATATGTGAAAGAGAACTGTGTTTAGGGTCACTGTATTCTTCCTGATATAATGTGCAAAAGTGGCAAATGCAGAAGCCTGTCCTTCAAACTCGGCTTTAGTTGGGGTTCCTGGAAATTGCACTGTCCAGGGCAGTTTGTAGGTCATATAGCTACCAAAACAGATGATGCTTTTGTAAAATTCCAGGCAACCAAGTTAGGCATCTCACAAAGCAGGTTTTGCTCACAGGAACTTAGTTGCTTCTGTGTGGGATAAGCAAGTTCTGATGCGCAATATCACAGTGCACAATTTCACACAAAGCAAGATACTATCGTTTTGAGTAAAGAACAGAATTCTTTGGGGTTTTAAAACGGGATGGGACGACAAGGCTCTTGAGATTTGTGCAAACACAGTGTGTGACCTTCAGAAAGTCACAACAGGTCATATAATCTTCTCTTGCCCTTGAATTCCTCAGATTTTACATCATCTGTTACACACCTTTCCCAGTCACACTTGTTCATTCAGTGCAACAAAGGTTCTTGCACAGTGTGTGTGCATGGCATCTGGGCCCACGCTGCCCTCAAACCTGGAAATAGCAATAACGGAGTGAGTGTCAACCCTGTTTCCTGACACTGCAGAGAATTCGGCTCTTTTGAAGGCACACTTTTTTTTTTTTTTAAATTGTCTTCAGATTGTGCTGGAGGAGAAAAAAGCCTGAGCAGAGTTTATGAATGTTTGGAATGCAGTTGTTAATCAGATTACTTGATATTGTAATAAAAGCCAGCTGTCTGGGGTGTGGTTGCCCTGCTGTGCCCTCTACCAGTGTGGATCAGATGTGGTCAGTGCTGTCAAACCTCCCTATTGACGGCTTGAAGAAAAGCCCCTCTAACCCCAGTGCATTTGGAGGTACAAGGGGACGTGGATTACAAAGTAGCATTAGTGTGCAGAATAGGAATCAAATTCAGGATTGAGTTAGTCCCTCTTCTGCTCATTATCTCTCACTTCCTGAGAAGCAGGAGAATACATGCAAACCGTTTCCATGACTAAGCCGGTGGGCAAGAACTATGTCACATGCTGAAGCCAGTAGAGAGCTTCTGCAAGTCTTTTGAGACTAGGTAGTGAAATTTCTTCTGTCAAAGAAACACAAAAGACTTCCATAGTTTCAAGGATAATGCATTAGGGACAGCTCAGTCCATTGGGACCCACAGAGCTGCATTGTACTTAATAAAATAATGTAAATATTCCTAGAGGCAGAAGCGTTATGCCAAGGAGCCTAATGAAAGAGTTGGGAGTTTCACAGGCATAGTAGTACACTATTATGTAAATTACTACTTCATTTGACAACTGAATGGTATTAAAACTGTCTGGAAGTTTATTGCTTAGAGCAGAGAGATCCTAAGAGGTACACTTGACATCATTTAAATTACAATGATGCTGTGTGGTATGTAAAATAACTCTTTGTTCAGAATGGTGTGTGCTCCTCTGGTTGCTTCCTCTGTCCCTGCATTATTTCAAACCCAGGCAAGATCTTTTCCCATAAAATTCAGTGTTGAGCAGACGGGGGAAGTATTACAGAATTTTCAAAGGAACTTGGTAACAACACGAACAGCCTCCATGAAGAGCTACGTGGCAGCCGGCTTTACCTGCCTCGAGAGGAAAGTTAAAGCTGTGCTCAGTGAGAGGTATCATATGGAAGAAGCGTGTTAATGAAGTCTGTTAACTGAACCTCAGCAGGAGGAGAGCACTGCCAAAGCCAGGCAGCATTGTACTGGGGCGCTGGCAGGTGCTGGGTCCCTGTCCCTGTGTGCCTGCTGCGAGAAGGCAAAGAGCTCCTGGGAACTGGGCACGCTTGATTTTTTTTTCCTGTAGCAGGTCTCCATGGTGTAACTCTAGAACAGCATGTGGAGGACCAGACCTGAGGTATCCTGCTTATCAGCTCCCTTCATGGGAGCAGAGACAACTTGTAGACAGCTCTGGTATTTTCCTATCCAGCATCCTAGCACGAAAAATGAGTCACCCGATCACAGGACAGCACAGCACACACAAGGGCTAGCTCAGGAGGATGCTTTTTCTTCTGAACTCATGTTAAGGACGTTCAGGGTTGAGAACCAGTCATATCCTCACCCGGGCCTTAGAAATCCTGCAGTTCCTGGAGCCTCTAGAAACCACCTGGCTCTGCATTTTCCTCAGACCACATTAATCTTTCTCTTACACAGAACTGATGAGAAATCAGTGCAATTGTCAGGTCTAGGACCCTGGGGATGGCTTTCCAGGCTAGGCTGTAAGGTGCAAGCCATTCAGTACGTGGATAGGAAGAGAATAGGGCCTGTGGCTTAGCTTTTGCTGTTATGTTTCTATTGTGCAAGCTCTGTCCCTCTAAAAGACCTTGGAGTTGGGCCTTGGGAAGGTTGACCCAGGAAAATTTCAATCCCTGTTGGCACAGGGTTTGTGCCAGGTTACGGTTTCTGAGTTTTGCAGTGGGAGCATTGTATTTTGTTTTCAGAATACCAGTGCTGGTAGGTAAATACATAGTTAAGGTTACCTCCAGCTAGGAGAGTCTGACAGAGGCAACAGTAGTGACAAATGAGTGACCTGGAAGTGCTGCCCTTGATCATTAAATATGGAAATGTGAGCTCTGATCTTGAGTACCAGAAGCACGTTATCTCTGTACATACAGCATGGAGATGATGAGAGGTTTAGAGGGAAGCTTGGGGTGCACACAGTAACTGCTGAAGGAAAATATATGTCAGATGCATGGTTCAATGTAAGTACATGCTTATCAAAATCTTCAAAGGCACACACAAATGCATCATTTCCTGGTTCTCTTAGTGGCTGCCCAGACTCTGCCATGTTCCATGTGTTAGCAAACAGGAGGTTAAAAGCCAGCATTAAAAGCAGTCTTCCATCAAAACTCGGAGGCAAAGAGTTGGATCCTGTCTTATTCCCATGGATCCTTTTGCAGTCATCTTGTTGGCCCATAGCTTGCTTCTCCTCTCTCTATGGAAAGAGCAGCAAAGAAAGAATGTGTCGCATCTGCGAAGGCTGTGAAAGCCTCGAGTCTGGTGTGTGAATAAGACTTGATGTGAGGAAGCCAGGTTTTCTCAGAAGTCCAGTTTCAATGCTCCCGTGGGAAGAGCTGAGTTCAGGTTCTTGATTACTTCCCACTGGAGAAGTTATGTGACTAGCAGGTTCAAAAGGGGAAACTTAGAAGGCGTTTTGTTGGAAATAGCTTTATTTAAACCTCGTATCTTTTGCAGAGTGCCCCAGAAGCACGCAACCATGTAACCAGGGACTGTATGAAATATTCAGTCTTTCCATTCTCCTGCAGTTTTTCCTGCTTGCTTGGCATATGGAAGCACTAGATATGCTTGCCAATAAAAAACTCCCCTGAAAGAAATCATTTAACAAGGGATGAAAATGTGATAAATGTTCTATAATCAAGGTCCCATAAGCAAAAGTGAGTGTGAGACAGCTCTTATCCATCTGAGTGGGAACTGGCTGGAAGTTTTACTAGTCACTTGGCACTGGATTTCTCTGGATTTTGATGTGAACAGACTTCTAGTAGGCTCATTTTTACAGGCATTCATCTCTGCTGCAGCTGTTTCTGCTATAATTTTTATAGATGCTATTATTCATAAGCATACCTGTCCCCAGTACTTTTGATGTTAAAATCTTATTGTTGCATTCCAAAACACAGGATCTATTTCTGCAAAGTATATGTAATTCATGCAGTTTCACTTATCTGCATGCTGATGCTGAGGAGCCTCATCTAATTAAAAAGCTGTTATCCAAAGTCTCTTCACCCCACAGACAGCAGATAAAGTTGGTTTACCGGCTTCGTTTCTAAACTGAGGGCTAATGAATATAATTTTACTGATGAGGGGTTTCTGTATGATTCCCCATGTGAACTGCAAGTATAATCTAATGGAGGACTGGCTGAGCTTGCAGTGAGAGTCAAGTAATTTTTCATACTGGGGCAAGCTGTATCTTTTAAATCAAATTGTTACTCTCTATTAATTACTGCAACGTATTTATCTGAAACATAACTGGAGTGACAGTGCTTATTAACAGCTAAACACTTGTAAATATGGTGGAAAGATCATAAATGAGAATTGTGAGGAACACTAATGAGAGACAGGGGGATATTCAGTTATGTGCAGCAAGGACTTTCAGTGTCCGGGTACCTGGCTGCTGATACTAACATCTGGCAGCAGCCACAGCACTGTATCAGCTCCCGGTGCATCTATGGGCCTCATGCCTGTGATATATCAAGGAGGCTGCCACAGCACAAACTTTAAATTTGCCTTATCCAAGGATGCTCAGGGCAAGACTGATGAAGGCATTTTCCTACTTACAGAAAAGAAAAAGATCTAAGCAGACATGCAGCAGCTGATGAGGTTGTATGTGCCAGTATATGTGCAGAATTGTGCTCACATTCAGAGATGGGTTGCAGGGGCAAATGTATTGTCTACAGAGATGCAGTAGGCTTATTACTTTGACTTTAGGAGAATGATCCAGCTGCTTTTGTGCAACAATAAGTAGATGAAAACTTGGCTTGGGATATAAAGTGAACAGAAATTGGATGCTTTATTTTTTCACCAGAAGAAACTTTAGGCTACTAGAAATACATTTTCTTCCAAATACTTGGAAGAGCAGAACCCTCAGCCAGTCCTACTAGCCTCACTGTCGTTCTAGGAAAGGCTTCCCTTTTGGAAAAGGTGTTAAGTTTTGTGTGGGGGGGGGGAATCTCAATCTTCCCAGTCTTGCAATGCATCATAATTTTCCCAGTGCTTCATTATTCAAGCAAAGATCCACCTAAATCTAATAATCTAACCCACCTCCTCTACTTTCTAATCAGAAAATCAGCATGGTTGCAAGCTCTTAATCTGTTCCTTATTTACTTCCCCTGGCTAATGTCCACAGAAATTGTTACTGCTGTTGAAAAAATCAGCAGACTTATCTGAACCAGGGTTTGTTCCCTTACTACAGCTGTTAAATATCTTGGATGAAGGAAGAAGAAAATTACTCTCTCAGCAGTTAGATGCTGCAGTGCATGGCTATTCAGTCAGGTCACAGAGACCAGAATAAGTTTTCAAAAAACCAGATGGTTACAAACCTCTGTAAAGCTGCATGTGTTCAAATGTCAAAGGCAGCACCTTTTTGAAAAGTGAAGTTAATTAATACCTGTGAATTTGTAGGAAATTAAATGCAGGAAGCATTCCCTTATACCTTGCTCCTGACCGGATGGCTGGAACTACAGTAATTGCCTTGTATCAGGAATGTCATTTTTCATTTCTAGCAGGTCTTGTTTAACCAGATAGGTTCTTAAATTACTGTTCATTGTCTGCTCTGTAATGAAGCAAACCTTTCAGTACAGTTTTGCATATGTGGAAGCATGAATTCAGAAGGTGGCCAACACATACTATGCAAAGGCATGTGCTGTGCAAAGCTCTCGCAGGCTGTGTAGCTCTGTCAAAGGATTGTTGTCTGGTAATAGTGGGCTGCTGTTTGTCTTTCTGACTGATCTCAGTGGAAAGGAGAACATGAAAACCAGCCTACTGTTTAACAGACTTCAAAGATGTTTGAGGTTCTGTTTTGACCCATTGCTTGGGTCCATGGATGATTTTGTGATGGGGTAAGGAGGGAAGAAATCACTAAAATTCACCTTATGCTCTTGATTAAATCTGTAGATGTTTTGGTTTCATTTTTTTTCCCAGAACCAGGATCATTCTGCTGTTACTGACTAATGAGGGATATTTTTCAGGGACCTAAAATTATCAGGGAACAAATCCAGAGAGACTGGGGAAAGAATACAACAGGCAGGATTCTAAGGCCAGGATAATCCCTTGGCCACAAATGGAGTTGCTTTTTCCTGAAAAGTAATTCTTAAATTTCTATATGGGATTTTCATGTGACTTTGAATTATTTCTTCCCTTCTTTCCAATCTGAATAAATCTGGTGTATTTCCCTGTACAAGCTTTCTATTAATTCTCCTTCCTTGATCCTCATGTTCTTTGTATCCTGTGAATAGTTTGTAGACCATGTATGTTTTTTTCTGATGTAAACTCTGCTGTATAGTTCACACATTTAAAACTCCTTAATCTGTGTGGAAAAAAAAGTCCCCTTACTCTTGGCATATGTTCCATGCAGGCAAGGTTGGGTTTTTTATTATTATTAAAGTCTAACATAATTCTCATGAAAATTTAAAAATCAGCTAATGCAGGTGATTAGTGCGTGACGGATTTTCATCCAATATGCTTTATTCATTTACAGATGTGTAAAGGAACAGTGTGCTAAGAGCACTGAACTGAATCAATCCACTGCTAAGCCCTCTGACAACAATGTGAATGTGTAATTCTTGTGGCGAGAGCTCAGCAGAAAAGTGTTCACATTAATAGCTGGTCCCTGGCATCAGTGGGGCTTAAGAAATAGGAAACTGGCATATTTATTCACCACCTAAATTTTTAAACAGCAAACACTTTTTAAAGCACTTGCTAAAATATTTAAGCCAGGCAAATAACAAGTAGATGATGGGTGGCAGGGAGAATAAATGCCTTAATTTATTGAAGAAAACGGAATTTAAGAATTTGGTGTGAAGAACTTTCTAGTTAAACTGACTGGTGATAATTCTCTAATTGAATTGTCTGTGATAGGTTATTAAATTTGAGAATCTTTAAAGGAGTTCCAGTCCAAGGTTGTAATCTGAGCCATCTAACCCTCGCAAATGTCATTCACTAGCTGAGATTAATGTAGAAAGGTTTACAGAGCTGTTAGCGAGTTCACTCAAAATCAGCTTCTTGGCAAGAATGGATTAAGAGACTTTAATGTGCTAACGCTGCAACCTATCGTCTCCGTCATCTTCTGCTGGGAGTGGGAGAGGGAAGTCAGGTTTCAGGCTTGTCAACGGTCAGACTCCAAGTTCTCTATCAAAAAGGAGTTTAGAACCTGTATTTCTGATTTAAAGCTCTTCATTCACATCTCCCCGCCCCTTCCTTTTTTTACAATAAGGAACCGTCTGAAGGGCATCAGAAAGAACAGGAAGGAAAGAGAGAAGTAGCAGATGTACAGCTCTTATAAACAGTCACTATTTCTTGGCATTTATGGGCTTGCATCACTTTAACACCTGGATATATGTTCCTTTGATTTGCAGTTGATCTCTTAAAGTGGCACTTGTTCAGTGAGTTTTATGAACCTCAGACTTTAGACATCTATGTGTATTTTGAACAAAAGGTGGAAATTAATAAACTCTGTAAGTCCTCCTTGGAAGTTTCCAAGCTTCCTAACTCTAAGTTTGTTTGCACTTCAGAGTAATAGCTCCAAGGTTTTGTTGGTGGAGGATGCTGTGGCTCTTCTGAAGGCAGTGTGAAAGGAGCAGGTTACAATGATTTGCCTTCTGGTTTCTTATCCCATGCAGGCCAAACTAAGAGGTACACTGATGCTCTTCCTGCCAGCAGTAGAGCTACTAATGAGAGAGCTGCTAGCTTGTTCTCATTTCACCTTGCAACCCTAGTGCTCGCTGTGAGTGCAGGGCATAGTAATTGCATCTGTGGCAGGGACTGGAAACCAGTCAGACACAAATGTGGAGCATTTTACAAACTTAACTTTCCTTTGTATTTCTCTTTGTAGCTGGGACAAGCTAGCAGGTGCTAGCATAAGATAAACAAGTGCATTGAATTCTCCTGGGAGGGAAGGGTGTATCTCTTTGTCGGGAACCCCAAGGAGCAGTTTGCTGGCTGACTCTAAGCAACACTGAAAGTTAGATTTGGCCTACTCTTTACTGTTTAGCATCACATTGCAGCTGATGAGAAGGAGGTTTTAGTGAATTTGGGAGTAATCCAGCAAAATTCAGGTTGGTTTGTTATGCTGCAATGTCAACCTGTGCTTGGAGTAGGTCATAAGGCTGGTGGCAAGTTAATGATACTCCAGGATCTAATCACAGAACTAGCTCAGATGAACTATGGAGCAACTAGAAGATGATGGAAATCTTACTTCAATGATTTGGAAGTAATTAGGCAGATGACTCGATATTCTTGTGGAAAACTGTAACGTCATGTGCTTACATGAGCATTCACATAAAGGTGAGGGGGCTTTTTGCTTCATGACCTTCATTGTGGTCCAAAATACTATGTCAGTTCTGGAATGATGTTAGTCATGCATATTTGGTGGGAGGAGAGGGTAAATCAGATATAACGTCGTATTTCTTAGGTTGTGAACCCACAGTTCTGTTTCTAATTGGCAAATTATGTTACTATGTGTTCACTTTAGGTACTTAAAAAAAAAAAAAATCTCGCTATCAGAGTTATCAATAGTCCTCTTTTGCAATGAGACCTAGAAGTCGATGTGTTCATTGCCCATCTCCCCGTAAGACATGTCTCTAGTAAACCAGCAAATGGAGGAGCTCACAAAGCAAGAGCATAACACCTGAATGGTTTATTACTTATCAGTTGTCGACCCTGAATATCACTGGGTCGTCTTTTCAAGTGCGTGACTGCTCTAACCTTGCTGTGTCAGGAAACTCTGTGTCCAATCCTGTAATGCATAAAGATGTCCTGGCAGGAGAAAGACAATAAATTTTCTTTGCTGAGCTCCAAGTGCAGCCTGTCATTATTTATTAAAGAGCAAGTAGCTGAAAACTCAACCGTTCTTGACACTTCAACCTCTCCTAGCCATATTTGTGTATGTGGTAAACAGTCATTTGCAGAGAAAAACATCACCAGTCACTTCTGAGGGAGCTGAAATAATACTATTTTTCTTATTTAGGAAGGACACCTCTTTATTCTTGTTTAAAAGGTGGGAAGATGTGGTCAATTCCCCTAATGCTTGCGTGTCTCACTTTCAGCATGCCTGAAAAGGGAGAGTCCCAGCAGAAATCTCAGGAGCAAGCTGTAATTAATTGAAGCAAGCAGATGGTTCCAACTTCTTGTGCCTTAGCAATGTGACAGCATCTCATGGAGGAGCTGTGACAGCATAGGACACTTGTAGGGGAAGGGGTGGGATGAAAGCTCTCAGTGTGCATCTGCAGCAGGCTCAAGCAGTGTCTTTATTCAAGTGTTATCTCACCACTTAGTGAATTATCTGTCTCAAATGGCCGTGGATCAGGGAGAGCAATAAGGGAAGGAGAAAGAGATGAACAAAGATTTACATTTATACTTAAGAAAGTGTAGAATAAGATGCAAAGTTTGAATGTCAAGCCACTTAACTGGTCCTAATTGGCTCTGTGGGTGGTTGCTCTTATTTTAGAAGAGGAATGACTTTTCTGAGTGAATCTGCCTTCTAAATGGATTAGGCAAATTCAATTAAAAATTTGAAAATGTTTTTAAAGGGTGAGCACAATCATATATGGAATCAGTGTCCACAGTAACTTCTGGCATAAATACGACCTTACAAGAGTAAACAAGCAGTTTTGTTTCTCTTGTGTTTCACGTAGTCTAATTTAGTATACGTATTCCTGATGTTAGAAGTCAAATCCTTGTTTTGATTTTGATTACTCACAAATGAGCTTATGTAGGAAGTGTTTCTCATTCTCAGAATTTTCTGGATCTTAAAATTGTCATGAAAATTCAGAATTTTCTTATTTTTCAAACAAGCAAAATACAAAGAGGGTAAGAAAGAGGAAGTTTGGGTCTACTAAAACACTTCTGGTTTTTGTCTCTTGGTATAAATTTAATTCTTATCAACAGAAGTAATTTAGACTTTTTAAATATAGAAACAATATTTTTCACAACTTTGAACCAGTAAAATAGCAATACAAAGCCCTTTGTTACAAATTTGATCTCTAAACAGTTATTTTTTTAATAAAATAAGCCAAAAAGTTGCCACTAAGTTCCACTCCCATGCCTGAAGTGAAGTACATAAAGCAGTGATTTGCTAAGCATGTGTCTGTGCCTTAGGTTGACCATCTGAGCCTCTCAGCTTCCTTACTATGATACATTAATATTTATTTGTGAAACACTCTGTGATTTACCATATGAAACACCTTTCCCAAGCCTAAAGTCTTAGTCTCCTTTGAGACTAGAATGAGGCTAGAACTTGCACCAAAATCCCTAGGTGAAGTGCCTCTTCAAATAGTATCCTGTCTGAAGTGATATACAATACTGCACACAAAAAAAAACCCTGTTGGAAAATATAAAATTATACTTTTAAGCTACATGGTTTAATCAGTGGAAGTATGACATCGATTGGTGCCTTATCTGAAGGGTGTGTTTGGTATTTAAGTCATGGCTAGCACTGTGTTTTTGAGCATAGAAATTAAAGAGTGCCTTTTCTTTAGGAGACTCCTTAAGGATACATAAAGTGTGGCAGATGGAGAAACTTGCTGAATCTTGGATAAATTACTGAGACATTGCAGAGTTGCTGTAAGTATTGTAGGACCTCATGACAGCCAAAGGAGATGAAAAAAAGACCTTTACAGAGAAGGGATGCAAAGTGTTTGTAAGCCTCTAACTTTTAAGAAGGAATGAATATCTATGTGCTTGTAGTTTTGGGTCCTTTTACCATGACTCTCCTTAGAGGACTGTGGTCTTATAGGTCGACCCACACAGTACCAGTGTCTAGATAAGGACCCTACAGTGCTTCATTATGTACAACATTATTTGCTGATGGGTCAGACCCATCCAAGCCATTTCCCAGGTGTCATAAGTACCATGCCATAAGTATTTGCTTTTGAATGAAAATCAGATTCTGGCCTGAATTTTCTGATCACAGGTGGCAGGGATGGTTCAGTTTTCCCTTTAGTTATGTACTTTGTTTCTTTCTTTTGTTTGTACGTATCAAATTTGTAACATAAGCTTAATGCCAGTTTCTCACTAGTATTCTGAATCCACAGTTAGGACAGACTTTTATGCACTTCAGTCAGCAGAGTTTTCTTTAAATCCCTATATCTTATTTAACCTCATGAGTTTAAAAGATTTTATTCATTATCTTAAGTATTCTCTTATTTTATTATTATCTTTAGATACTCTAGGGTTTGATATGCCAGCTTTTTTTCCTGCAATTTCTGCTTGTGAGGACAAGTTGTCATACATAAAGACTCTCTGCAGAGCAGCACCTTATTCTGGATGGTTTTGTACAGCTTTCACTCAGGCAAACTCCCAGATGTGGCAGGATCAGGCCTCCTGTTCTGAAGATGCTGATAATTCCAGCTGAAGTCCTCCATCAGAACTACTTCTGAGTTCAGCATAAGCATAACTGATGCAATCAAAACCAGTTCCCTGCTAGTGCTAAATTAATACTCCTCTTCTGACTCCAAAAATATGGCTGGATGAACCTTATGTCCCTTGGTACAAGTATTTTCCAACTTTCTTCTATGTATTTTCTCACTTTTGTACGTGCATACACTTTTTAAGGAAAAACTTGCTTATGTGCCAAAAAAAAATCTATTGCTGCTTTTCCTTTGTTCCATGGTTTCTCCATTTAAATTGCCTCACAGCAGTTCCTTTTCATTCACAAGTATTTATCAACTTTTAACAACTTCCAATTATCATATTCATTTATAAAATTTGCAGAAGTAATGTTGCTGAGAGAAGCATTATATTTACTGCGTGGCTTCTAGCCTACCTGAAAACACAGTGAAAGCACGTGCGCCCTTTACAAAGGTGTATCACTGAGTCAACAGTGATCCAAACTAAATTGTTACTCACTGACATCTTTGTGAGTTGAAGGAATCTAACCTAGTTCTCACTTTGTAGCCTGCAACCTAAAGGCCTTTTCTGGGAAGGGTTAGTATCAAATACCTGAAGGGGCCTATTCTTAATTTTCGGTATGTTCTTAGCATCTCATCCACTTTCTGTGCTGTTATAAAACACAGTATCTTAAGCCATAAGAAATTATCTGAACTTGTGGAATACTTGACCTGCATATATTTTCCTTTCAAACTCCTTTAATTTTAAAAAGGTCAAACCAGTTGGAACAATAATTAGCAGAACCAACATTACTGTCCTCAGGGGAGACCTTGTCTGCCAAACTACTGAGTCAAGAGAATGGTTACAGGTGAGTTACAGCCCAGACCTCCTTCCTTCTCTGGAAAACAGACCTGACTCAGACTGGAAAATGCTGACAGACACTGGACTTTATCTGTGATGGTGGGTGTCCTGTTATAATAGACCGCACCTCAGTCAAGGTCATAAAAACAGGATTTAATTAAAAATCTGATGCTTAACTCTGCATCATCAGTCTTCCTTCTCTGTATTAATTGCACCAAAATACATACTGTTTGCATCTGTTAATACTCCAGAGCTTGTTTGACAACAGAATGCAGCTGAAAGCTCTTAATTCTTGATTTGTATTTTGTTTTTTTGGGGGGTTGGGCTTTTTGTTTTAACACATGGCAGTTAACACAGCAAAGCTAGATGCTAAGAGCTGGCCTGTCCTCCGCTAAAGTTTGCCCAAAACAGAAAACCAATTTGGAAGAGCAGGCTCTACTCAAGAGCTTGTTAAATAGAACTGGAGTGGATTGACAATTATTTGAGGCTAGTGTCTATTAAAAAAGTACCCTCAGTGAGTATTTAGGAAACACTAGTTTTCAATAAACAAGGAAATGAGAAATATTATACAGATGCTAATGAATGGGACTTCAACTCTGTCAGAATTAGTCAGATTCATCCCTGCTGTGTAATGCCTAATATTTTACAAAATAGTAAGATCTCTGGACCCTTCTAGATGAGAGATGGGTTGTGCAGAGCACTGCAGCCCTGCTGGTTTTACTGGAGATGTGCTGATTGACATCAGCTGTGAATCTTGTCCTATTGCAATCCAGAAAAGGAGGGGGCTGATAAGTGGAAAAGTATGCAGTGATGGTAGGGCTGAAGGTTCAAATCTGATCGCACAGGCAGCAAATGCATGCGTTGGCCCAGAGCCAACCTTCGATGGGCCTCCAGGTACCTTCCTCCTGACTGTTACGTACAAGGACACTGAGAAATTGCAAAGTTGTTAGCGCTGCGGATGCTGACAGCACAGTTCTGCTCCGTCCTCTTGTACCTTCTGCTGTCTTCTAGGCAATGCTTGTCGAACGCCCCAGATTTTGCTACGATTGCAGGGCTTTGAGTCTCAGCCTTCTGCACTTCTCCATTAGCTGGCTCAGTGTTGCTGCATCTGTGCTGGAGACGGGACTGCATCCTGAGACTTGGACTGGGAGCGATGCTGTAGGTCACCCCAGGGTGGCAAGCAGGGACTTCAGGAAGTGTCAGCTGGGGAAAGAGAGAAACAAGCTGAAGACACAACTGGAGAGAGGGTTTGTCTGGTACAGCCGCTGTTATAGCCAATATCCATGGTTCTTCTGGCAAATTCAGAAGCCCTTTGGACAATTAGGAAGCACAGGGGTGCTCTGTCACAGCATTTCCATAAAAAAGCAGGTTTCCATAAAAAAAGGTCTGGCAGTCCTGCATGTCAGGGAAGGTTTTCTCAGCTGTAAAATTCCATAGTTTCCCTTACGGTTAGTTCCCTTACAGCTCTATTCAATGGACAAACCAACCAGTCTCCCTGTCTTTGGGGGTTCTTGTGCTTCACCTGATGCTAAATCATCACATTGTTTTTTAGACTAAAACACTGCAGCCTTCAGAAGAGAAGTGCTCTCTGATGGCTGCTGGGGGAGGCAGGACACCCAGCTGGATGGACCCGTGGGGTAGCGCATGTCATCTTATCTTCAGCAGTGCCTACTCTGTAGCTGTAGCAGTCCTGTTTGAGAACATAACTAGAGCAGAAATCCCCTCTGTGCACTGCAGGACCATGCAATGGATGAGAAAATCTAGTTATGCTAAAATTTCTCTCGCTATCTGTCTTTTGACCTTTTGTGGTATCTGCTAGATCATTTGTCTTGCAGCACTAACAGAAATTTAAGTAAGGAAGCAAAAGAAAAGCTGAGCGCTCACAAAATTGGACGTGGATTCAGATGAGACTAGCAAATCTAATTTTTTTTTTTTGTGTGGAGATGTCCCTTGTCCCTCTTCTACTCACTGAGGTAGGTCAAAACTTTCCAAACTGGGAGAATATTTTTTTATTGTCTGTTGAACCCGATCAAGCCATGATTCAATTGACTGGATTGAGAGAGATGCTAGTGAGTTATTTGTGCACCTGGCAGTATGTGTGGAATACTAATAGTCTGGGTAATGTTCTCCAAATTCTTGATCAGCAGCAGCTGGAGCAAATTTTTTACTTTGATTAGGGAAAAAGAAGAAATCTATTTAGTTTATTTACATTACAAACATGGCAATTGCTAAGCATTACTGGAATTCAGCTGCCAGAATAAAAGCAGTGGCATTCATTTAGTTTCCTTTCCAATTATAAAAAATCCTGTTGTTTTTTTTCTTTTTTTCTCCAGTGTGCTCCGGTGTGCTCATCAACTACATGTACAGCTGTAGTAGGGTAAGGCCATGTTTGCAGGGACTTCTGCAGTAGATGTTTCAAGAGAGACAAATCAAAGTTTTGTTTTATAAGGTTCAAACCTTCTAATTTCTTACTAATAAAACTCTGTTTTTATCTATGAGGTGTGTGTGAAAGAAAACTTTAGAACAATGACTTTTATGGCATCTGCCAATATTTTCACTTTAGCTTAATGGGGATTTAAATTATTATTTAGTCCTGTTTTCTGAAGAGAGCAAATGCACAGAAATTTGATTATATTGAGCTTCTAACCACATAAACACAGTACTAACCCCAGTGGACTAATTCCATTAAGACTTGAACTATCTATCTTGAAGTTGCTCATGAATACAAACCGACAGGGCTTACTGGCATTGCTGGGTTTGCAAAACAACTTGTCTGGTTTTGTGTCAGATAATAAAAGCTAGCTTTACTTAGAGAGATATTAAAATAAACAGGTTTAATAATATATTTAAAAACTTCATTGTTGCTCATATGTTGTTTCTTTCCACTTGAATGGTATTCTTTATTACAGCTGTGTATTACCTTCAAAATGCCTCTTGCTCTGAACCTTGCAAGGTGCTGAATCTGTAAATATATGATCTGTAGCATAGGCAGGTGGAGAATTTCAATTGTCTCAGCAGAAAGGTCTGTTTCAGTATTTTGCCTATCCAAACTGTGCTCTGGCTTACCAGTTTTTTAATTGTACATATATTTTAGGTAACTTTTCTATCTAAATAACATATTACTGCTGAGGTTTGGGAGTCATTAGGGAAGATTTGCCCAATTAGCATGTTAATTGGGACCTACCCAATTCGGGGATAGGGAGGTGATTGTTTTATTAGCATTCTGTGAGATGAAAGAAAGATTAACGACTTTGCATGCACCCCTTGAGGGGTATAGAAGTAACACTTCTTTCTTGAGATATCTGTGTGTGAGAGGAGGTATTTGAAATGGCTGGGCTTACTGAGAGAGTTACCTGCTGATTAGTTGTACCTGCAGCAGAGAAAAGTCTAATTGAGTTTGTTTCTTGATGAGAAGAAAATGATAGTACAAAGCAAACATAACAGAGCAAGAATGTCTGCTGTTATAAATAAGTGAAGTCCATTGATAGATTGATATCAACTAAAGCTTTGGTCCCTTGAATTGGGTGAGCTGATCAGTGGGCTGGCAAGACAAGATTTGGGACTGTTATATGGTCTATGTGTGTATGTAGGTACTTAGATGCCTCTCTGCTATGAATGGAAAAGGTTGGTTTATAACCAGTAAGACTGTACCTCTCTTCCTGATGCTGTGCTTTCTCATGGCCTCATACTCCCATACAGCTATGGAGTCTGACCCATAGATATGTTGAACAGGTTATGCTCAACGTATTAAAATTCAAAGGGCCTAAAATAAAGTCATCTGGGGAAAAAAAAAAATGAAATGTAGGCAGGAATCATGTTGAAATGGAGAAAGAAATAATAATACTGCTAAGCAAAGAAGAGCTCTGGGCAACGTTATCAGAGACAAACATGGAATCTTGCTTATAGATTCATGATTGCTGTCCCTTCCCACAGTATTTCACATTAAATTAATGAATTCTGCTGCAAGAGAACATACTATGTGCTCATAATATGCTGAAGAAATAAGTAAAGTGGTGTCATCATTAATCTTTCTGTCAAACTATTTAATCCTTTCTGTTTTGTGCTTGATTTAATACTTGTCCTCTCCTGCTTTGGTCAATGAGCTGAGTTCTGGAAACAGCTGATAGCAGGAAACTCTCTCCAGTTGCGTTCTGCCGAGTCTTCTACTACTGCATCTTACGACAGCACCTACAAACTCCCACAGTTTAGCACTTTGCACACTGCTTGGTGCTGCATGCCAGAAGTAAAAGGGCTGAAAGCCCTGAAGAAAAAAGTGAGATCATGTAAACTGATGTGAAAAAGTGGTCTTTGTTCAGTCCTGATCTGAAGCACTCTGCTGCTTTTCCAACCTCACCATGGAAGTTTCTGGTATCAGGGTCCAGCCCATCAGTAAGGACTGTGAAAGACTTGAAAGCAGCGATGGGTATGAAGTATTCAAAGGCCTAACGAAGAAACAGCTCTGACTAAATCCTTGTAATGGCCTGAGTTCTGAGAACCTGATCTTGTGTATGATAAATGGTTGCCTAAAAAACATCATACTGCTTCTGGGACTGAAGCTGTAAAGACATTCTTTGTTCTGTAGTTCTAGCTTAAACTTGTAGTTTAAGCAACACTATATGTGGTAGTGTGTAATAATATCAATGAATCCATAGGGAGAATTACTTCCCAGAAGCTCATCTGGGATCTCTGGATCTGGACTGGTGGTCAGGATAAATTTGGATTATTTTGTCTAGACATGTACCACTAGTCTTTTTCAGTTATTCTTAAATCAGAAAAATCTGTTTTAAAAAAAAGTAGTCAGGTTTTCTCTCACTGGATCCTATAGATATTAAGCTTAATAACTGTCACGGTTTAAAGCTGGGCTGGCGATTAAACCTGCAGCAGACGCTCTCTGTTAACCCTCCCCCCCCACCCAAAGGGAAAGGGAAAGGGAAAAGGGAGAGAGACTTACGGGTTGGAAAGTTAAAACAGTTTTAATAAACCTATAATAATGAAAAAGAGTATAATAATAATATTGGAATAATCAAATATATACAAATATATATACAAAACCAAGATCGAGCTCCCCCGATGTCGGCAACGTCACCACCGGCACTGCAGGGCAGGCTCCGGGAAGGCCCAGGCTGGGCCTAGCGACGGTCGAGAGCTGGATTCAGGGATGCACAGATCAGGATCGGGGGCAGCAGGAAAACAGACAGAGTCCTCCTTGGACACCGGCCATAGCAGAAAGAGCAAGAGCGAGCAAGAGAGGAGAGACCCTCGTGATCCCCCCGCTTTATACCGAGAATGACGTGTATGGGATGGAATACCCTCGTTGGTCAATTTTGGGTCACCTGCCCTGTCTGCTTCCCCCTGCAGCTTTTCACTTGTAAGCAGTGAGGAATCAGCAGTGACCTTGGTTTCTCTAAGAAAAAGTACAGCAAGAGCCTTACTGCACAACATCCCTACCGGTGCCTCAGCGATAACTACAAACTTCGAGCGTTATCAGTCCTGGAAGCAGACACTGTCTGCAAAAACATGCAGTTAGTTTCAGAAAGTGCAGTTATTTAGAGGAGACTTAGCTGAAAGTAAAAATCACTGAAAGGAAAATCGGCCTGGTTTAGGCCAAACCAGGACAATAACCACTGAGGAAAGCAGATACCATGAAGCTGGACACCAGGAACCTTGATGGATATGTTCTGGTTTGAATGACAGTTGGTACCATACAGATTTGCTCCCCTTCTCCGCTTATGGCTGGGAAACTGATGCATTCCAAGATTCTCTGGCAAACACAACTCACGTCTGTCATTTTGTTGCAAAACTCCAGCACTAATTTATTCCAGGGCTCTCAAATATTCATGTACCCAAGGGAAACACCAGAATGTAGGTTTCTTTGCTTCTTCTGAGTTCTCTGTAGACAACAGCTATTTTGCTGCCATTCTTTCTTATATAAAATCCTTGTTCCTCATTTCTTTTGTTAAATTCTTGAGTAAACAGTATCAGCATCTCAGAATTTAGGGTGTTGTCAATGTGGTCTTGTCCACGAATGCACAGGACATTGTGATCCTGGCTTTGGGATTTGAGCAAATATTCCTTGTAAAGAAAAGGATACCTTCTTCCCAAGATTATCCTCAACAGCATGGAGGACACCAAAAAAGATCCCCGTGGACACTATTAGCTTACCGTAGCTTGATCTTGTTACAAACGCAGGCTATTCTTTAAACCTTTGTTCTACTGTTTTGTCTGGTGCTCACACACACATCTCCATTTGTACATTACTCACACCAATCTTAAAATTTCTGTTATAAATTGATGCAGTTCCAGGTAGATTTGCTAGAAATAATTCTATTATATTTCTCTGTGTTTCTGTTGGCCTGGATGTCTCCACCATTATATGACCATAAAGTACCATTTGATGTAGTAAACTCCTGATATGAGTTCCCATTGCGCAAGCACAGACCTTAGGCTTTCAACAGTTTGCTTTAATGATAGGATTTTTTTAATCAAGTAAAGCTGGGGTGAATTGCTTTATTCATAGATTAGTGTTTTTTTCTTTTGTGATGCTGTGTCATCCTTATCCATGTGAATATTTCTGGATCTGTATTGTAAATTAATCTCTTGCTGAATTTTAAATTGGAATATGAGCAGCTCATTCATCTCACTGAGAATGCAGAAGACGGAGCTGTGTGTCTCTGTGCTCAAGTGAGTTACAGCCAGACTGTTCAATAAAAAGCTACATACAGCAATAGTATGCAATAGCGATGTGTTTTTTAAAGTCACCCTGAGATGGAGTTTGCTATTTGTCAAACAATAGCTTTTTGATACTGGTAAAAACTGCATATATTATCTTTTGATACAGCCAACAGTACCTGTGGGAGACCACAGTTCTGTATAAAACAATTGATTCTACTGATATAAGCAAATTAGGGTTTTGTGACACAGGGAGGAGTTTTCCTTTTAGTCTAAAATGCTCCCCATTGAGCACTCCCACCAGGCGTACTGTGCTTTCTGAAGTCATTAATGTAGATCAAAGAATAATTAGGCTTTGGCAAGCATAAGGGGGTTTGATTAATCAGGCTGAACAGCATCCTTTTATTTCATAATACCAACTGCCTGTTGAATCAGCATGGTGGGGCCAGGTTTTAAGAAGGTACTTTCACAATTATATTACTCTTGCACAAAAGCATGGCATTAAGACCAAGCAGAATCCATCCTTTAGTTTCTTTCCTTTCCCAAAACTGAGAACTAGGAACAAGTGTTTATAGCAAATAGCAGATCCCATGTGGAAATAGCAAAAGGTTGTCATGAATTTGAAGCTGGTTTTTACTGGTGGTTGACATGTTGCTGTTCTTGAGGAGATAGCCATTTTTTTTTTTTCTTGATTTTTTTTTTTAAAGACTGGCAGTTGACTAGTGACAATTGCTGAACGATAGTGGAGTCAAGTGCATTAATCTAGCAGATGCCAGATCTTTGCACATATGGGATGGAATCACTGAGACTTTCACAATCCTTATGTTCCCATTCCACATTGGGGTTCAGGTAACCAGAAACTTTAAGCAGCCTTTTTTTTTTTTTTTTTATATGAACCAATACTTTGTGAAAAAGAAATCTAGTAAATCTTCTGAATTGTTCACTCCACCAGTATGATATTTCTTGGAATCTGCAGTTAGAGATCAGCTCCATGACCTACAGTAAAAAAAAAAAAGAGTAAGCTGTGGGAGTTACCCTTCCATCAGATATGTAGTATCAAATCTAAAAGTATCTGGATGCAAGGGATTTTTTTTGTTGATTTTCTGTGGTAAGATGTTAAAAAGTCTCGTGAAGCCCAGATTGAACAACGATTCAGACACAGCACTGAACAGACACTGGACCTGAACACCTAATTCTTTGCGAATGATAGAGACTATCGCTCCACGCAGATGTAGTAGATTCATTTCTTGAAGACAGTCCTGTGTAGCGAGAGACTGGTTCTTACCCTGTATGTGTCAGAGAACAGACCAGTACTTTCTTGCTCACTTACAGGAGGTTGATTTATTTCTTGAAAGCTCTGTTTGCTGTTCATAGTCCATTTTTCCAAAGATTCCCGTGCTCCTTGCCAACACCTATGCCATAGCTTTGTAAAAAGGGCATGCCCTGCTACCTCTGCTTGCAGATGGCCTATGAGTTCCTGGGATATAAATGCTTATTTCAGATAAATGAAGAGGGGCAGAAAGTCAATGGTGTTAACGGGATCTTACTAGAGCACTAGTAAGACTGTCTGGCATAAATATGATCAAGGTTTGGCATACAGAGACCTCCTCTGGCTTAATCACCTGGCAAAACCCTAGAAAATTACTATGAACACTTTAAAGTACATTGATTAGAGTGGACAAGAGAAGAAGAATCAAACGAGGATTTTTTTTTAATTGAGTTTGCATGCTCCTGTTAAACAGGGTTTGTTTTGTTGTGCAGCCCTGGAGAGAGAAGGGAAGAACATGTTGTTTTGTTAAAATTTGACTGTAATGGCCACTCTAACATTTCATTTTGAACAGATCCCACAGGGAGAGGATAATATAAATGAAGGAAATACAGGTTTTTTGTCTGACCAGGACTCTGTATTTTGGGAACAGCTGACTGCCCAAGGTGTTTCTCTCCTCTCTTTCTGCCATTGCAAGGTGGCAGCACCCATGGGCATTTCTGTTGTGCAGGTGCGCTGTGGTGTAGGTGACCTCAAAAGCAGCTGAAAAGGAGAGGGGGAGAAGGGGGAGCAGAGCAGGGTTTCACGAGCACCATTTCAGCAGGTGCAAATAATGACTGGGACTTGCTGTGGGTGCTGGGTATAGTGAAGTATAGCAACATTATCAATTTTCACCTTCTTCCCAGAAATTCTTCCCATCACCTTGTAATATAAGAGTATGAAACACCAGCAATGTCATTGCTGCAAAAAAGTACATGCCTGGTAGGTGCCTGCAGCAGTTGCTGCAGGTGTTTGAGATGTGCTAAGAAAAGTCCTAAGGAAATAATTGGATCAGGACATGCTGGGCTGCATCCCTCACCGGGAGTAAGGAATGCTGACATGGGGAATGGGACCTGATGGAAGACTGGTAATGAACTATAACTCTAGAGGTTAAACAGAAAATAGCACAGAAAGCTTCTCCATGTTACATTGCATTTCCATAGGAAATACATCTAGGCTTTCCCTATTTGTTGGGGTGGGAAAAATAGAGAACTATAAAACAAGCTTTGCTGTTCTATGATGATAATATGATTTTCAGCTTCACTGGAAATGTGCTTTTCCTACTTCTTTTTTTAACAATTGTAGATATCATCATCTTTCTAGTAAATGCACTGTTATAAGACCTACAAGGTCAGCTATTAGCAACTAGAAATGACAAGGTCCTAGGGACATGGGAGCTGTGAGGCAGAGCACCTGGAGCAACTGCAGGGTCAGGGCCTCCACCTTGTTTCAATTACAGATTAATGGAATTTACTCAGACTAAAAATTTTCAGAGAATTTTTAAGGTTTGCAGAAATTTCTAGTAGGTTTTGTGTCTTGTTTCCATGGAAAAGGAGAGGATTTCCTTGGAGCTGTGGAGTCCCTGAGCTCAGGGAAGGTGGGAATTTGTACCCAGGCAAAGACTGACCTTGCAGTACAGTCAGATGGAAAAAATACCAGAAATCTTTGTAAAGGGAATATTCTTGAATTGGTATCAGAAGCAAAACATCCACATTTGTTGCTGTCTCTAAAAGGAGCCTCAAAATTGTTTAATTCCTCACTGCTTTTCATCAGTCACAGCTGCCATGCAAGGCAAGTTAGAGTCACAGCACCCATCATTCCTCAGAGTACCACAAAGCACTGGCTTCCTTCCAGCTCTTGGGATTGTTTTGAGTTAAAATAAAATGATAGGAATGATTCTTGCAAGTGTGAAGATGCTTTACATGGGGAATGACTCCAAGTGATGTAGCTGGATGTGCACAGCTTTGCTTATTGGCCATGTTTGCAGGAATTCAGCTGCCTTCTGCAAAATAGAGGCTCTGGGCTTTGCTCGGGGAGATGCCTGGCCATGCACTCTGCAAGGAGCAGAGCCACGGGTGGGCAAGAGAGACACTACTTGAAATTTCTCTCTGTCCTGCATGGTAGGAGCAGAATTTGTCTTCAGAGACCAGGCAAAGAGAAAAGGGAAAGATTCTTCTCTTTCTGCACTTTCTTCTGACATAACTGCTACTGACAAAGCAAGAAGATGCAGGACTGGGGGAGCGTGGACCGGTGGTTCCTGCACAGCAGATCTCTGCCGGCGCCACTGTCAGAGCTCCTTCCTGAGATGCAAGGAAAGAAAATGTTACAGGGAATAGACAGCATTTTCCTAGCCATATTATATTGTTTGTCTTCTTAACTTACATCAATGTTTCAGCAAGGAAACAACAAAGTGTTTCCTTCCACCAAGCAGTAAAAGATACCTCAGATAAAATAGGGGAAGTAATGCTTTTATTACCAAAGTATCTGTAGAACAAAGTGCTTCCTTTTTCCTATTTATTTCTAAATCATATTCACAGTAACTGTTGCATCCATTCTGCATCTCTGTCTGTGTGAAGGAAACTTGGGGAGAAATTACCTCAATAATGTCTTTCTAATCTTCCTTGTTTACAGCACACTTTTTGTTCAAAGTCATTATGACAGTCATGGAAGATTCTGAGTATGATGTAGTTATTGAATTTTAAATGAAAACCAAATTGGCTGTGGTGGAGGGAAAAAATATTTCATAACGCAGTGATTTTTCCTCAGGATACAGTTGCGACATTTTATTAGAAATAAGCAATTTTCACTATGTCTCCAAAATGCATAGAGTAGATAAACATGAGATATTAATCTAAGGAAAAAAGGCTTTTACAAGTATTTAACACCAAATGGTGGTTTAAAGTTTGCATGTTTTCTACATTTTTCTGGTGTGCTGGAGAAGCTATTTATTCATTTTACTGAAGTAAAACATATCTTAGCTTTCTGTATTGGTCAAAAGCCTCCCGTGGTGTCAGTTGGATGGAGTTTAATTGAGCGGTTTGGAGGGGTTTTTTTCTGCTTGATTTGTGCATTTGGGAAGCGAGGAACATTATCTATATGTGAAAGGTATTAAGGTGCCCATGTGGCTGCTAAACAAAACCGTCTGCTGAACACCTGTTCTGGGGCTCCCGTAGGGCTCCCCAGGCAACTCCCACCTCTGTCCCCACCAGCCCCACACAGGGAGGAACACCCAGAGGTTCTGCTAGCAAGGCAAAGGGGAGGTGTTTGAGAAGATAAATACTGGGATAAGGTAAACACACCTTCATCCCAGTGTTGCAGCCAGTTGGCAGGTATTAATTTGACAGAATAGCTCTGTCAGCTGGCAGATCTCCACAGGGAATAGCGCAAACGAACAATATCCAAATCAGTGGTCAGTGACTTCTCACTGACCAATGTTAGTTCTTGTTCAGCTTCAGCTCCACTTAATAGTTTGTCAAACTGGAAGTAGATATGAATTAACTGTAGCAGAGGAAGAGGTGTATTTTATGTATTTGCAAAGTATACAAATTAGTATGGAAAATGCACCCACACATGGTTAGTGGAGTCCATAGGGTAATGGTTTCACTCGGCTCAGCTCAGAGCTGCAGCTGTCGCCAGCCCATAACATTGACATCGTTCCCATCCTTTGCATACATCTGCCTTTCGGCTACGGCTCTGCTGCAGAGGAGCCAAACGCTGTGCAGCCTCTGTCATGTTAACGAGCATACAGGTTTTCTCTGATAGCTCTTATCCACCAAAATATGGATGGGGAACACAGCTGCTATAAACACTTATGTTCCTGAGCAACCCTACATAGCTATGTCTTCCTGCTCCAAACCAGGGAGTGTTTGTACGTGCCCCTGTTGATGGCCTCCGTAGGCTTTGATGATGTTGGTCCCCTGCTTGCATCTCCTATTTTTTTCGTGGCTGTAGATCACATTGCAAATCTAAATGCCTGGAGCGCACAGAGTAGGGTAAACACGGCCAGCAGACAGGGAGAGGTTCAATTTGAGCAGAGCTGTAGGCTTGCAATGGGATGCAATTATGGGAAGTCATGGTTTGCTTGGCCTCGGGTTGCTTTGCGCTTTGGGAAGTAAAACCGGCATAGGCACCGAACGTAAAATGAGCGTTAGAGGTGCGTTCAGAGGAGCATGGGTATGGCATTTTGTCAGATCCTCACAGATTGGTGCCATTTTCAGAAAATCTGGTCTGGGGTTGGATTTTTCACACTTTTGCCAGGATGCTAAAATAGAAATTCAGGGGAGGTTCACAAGCCAGCTCGCAGCAAACCTCACACTAAGTAAGCTAATTCAATTTATCAGTACTTATTGGATGCTGGGATGAGAGATCATTTAGAACCGAATATGTTAATGTAAGTCTCTCTCCAGATTAATCACAAGCAGTTATATTTTTATGATTTAGCAATGTCATTTATGACTAACATTTATGGAAGATTACTAGTAGATTTTCAATAAAAGCTTTTCAGCAAAGTCTAAGATTACAACAATTTTAGAGATAATTGGGCAACCGTTGAATTCAAAAGCTGATAAATATAGGGAGTTTTTCAAAACTGTATATTGCCTGCTGACATAATGGCAGGTTAGACTTCCAGATGCATTGCTATATGATGAATGTATAGCTTGCTAAAAATAATGTTGTTGTTTATTGGTTGAAATATGTCACAGCATGTAAACAAATGAAAGGGATCCCCCCATTTCAAATTAAATCAGTTGTGAAAAGCATTTTCTAGTTAACAAGTCTCTTCATTTTAGAGCGAATAGCAAAATCCCTCATGGTATATTTTTTCCCCTCTTCTGTTTTTTCTCTTTGTAAATATGCCAGCATGTTGTCATCAGTTGCTTTGCTTCCCACGTAGTCTGTGTGGGCTTCACAAACTGAAATGGGACAGATATGTGTATTAAGAAAAATCAAGTAAACATGATTGCAAAAATTTGGAGGAAAACTTATGGCCACATGTAATTTCTGAAAATAACATCCTTTCATGCTAACATATGATACACTGATAGAGGTGTCCCGTGGAGGCTCTGGACCCACAATTGTAAGTGATCAGGTTATCTCAGCTAAATGAGTGGCTGGGTAGCAGCAAGGCTAAAGTAACCATGAGCTGGATTTACCCAGCAACACAGGGTAATTCTTTACCTCACAATGAATCTAGAGACATGATCTGTGAGCTATCTACAGAGGCAGAAAAGAAAGGTTAAGCAATCTGCATCAGCCTTGAAAAAACTTTATAGTAAACAAGTTGAAAAAAGTTGAAAATCTCTAGTCTAGGGGAAAACTTCATCCCCTCTCCTTCCCTAACTGGAATTTTATGGTCTTTACATTTTGCTATCAGATTTGCCATAAAAGCGCTTGAATTTTAGTACAACTGCTCTTTCCATTAACTTCACACTAAAACAAACTCTTCAGAATTTTTCTACGCCTGTATGGGTGCATCTTTACTCAGACAGTGTTGTGCAAGACTGTTCTCCATTTAATGATATTTTAATTAATTGTTTCCTGGTTTTCAGCTTTGTAGTGGCTACCACCAATTCAATCTTAGTTTTATATTTTGGACAAACCTTGCTGTAAATAGTGTTTCAATGTCTACACGAGGAATGTAAATGTTGTTCTAATTTCCAGCATCATTCAAATGCCCACATAGCAGTTATCCTTGTGAAAGCAAATTGAATCTGTCACGTCATCTTCTATTGAAGTTTAATTCTTGGTAACAAAAGATATTGCAGCTGACAGATGGAGCCACACACTACATAATTAAGTCTCCAGAGTGTGTCAACTGTAGCCTTTCAGACATAATTAGAGTCTGACCAGTTCACCCATTTAGGTACTTTAAAAAAATACATCCCTTAGGCAGATGAGGAGGTTTCTGTGAAAAATTAACTCCAAAATGCGTTAAACAGAATAAAATAGGATCAGGTTTATCACCAGACCTTCCAGTGATAAAATTTGATACGGGTCTTTAAATCCTCACTTTACCTCCTTTTCTTTCGCATTTGTTATGTCCTGAGTGTAGATAAGCATAAACTCTTCTCAGTAGGGAGGGTCATGGAGGCTGTGGATGGAAAATACATTTTCTTTAGAAAACTAGCTTTGGGAACCCCCAGCTGTGCAGGAGATACTATTGTGTTAGGTTTGTAACAGTAGATTGTAAAACTTGGGGAAAAACTACAAAACAACAGAAAACTTTAAGAAAATAAAAAAGGCACTTAGTGGTGTGTGATGCATCCAGAATCAAGGATAAGCCTGACGCACGACCTTGTGACCCAGGTCTCAGTATCTGCCATGCTTGGGGATCTCTGTGTTTAGGACTTTTCTTCATAAAGTCACAAATACAAACACAGAAGAGGTTTTAGGTAATCTGTTCCACTGCTCTCCTGATAAATGGTTAGATATCTTATAGTAATCACCGCTGAATACATGAGGTGTTCTGATCTATAAGAGTACCAGATCTCAGGTTTCTCCTGGTTTTCCTGTTATACCTGTATTTTTAACTTCCAGAGTTGATTCCATTATTTCTGATATACACTCCTTTGTTCAGGCTTTCTTCCCTCACTAGAACACACACAGCAGTTGCCTGATAGACATTAAAATGATGCACCAACAGCAGCAAAAGCAGCTCTCAGAGTACAACTGTTTTTTTCACGTTCCTTTTTGCTTTTTAGGTTTGCTTTGTTTCATTAAAGAGAAGTTCCATGCTGCTTTTATTGCTCTGGCTACTAATGAAGGATAGGCTTATTAATTCAGCAGTTTAATTAAAATCACTTTCAGAGGGAACCTCTTAGCATGAAAATATATTCTGTGTCTGACTGTAAGGAGTCCCTGGTGATACAGCCTTCCTTGCTGACCATCACCATTGGAAGCCTGTATTTCAAATTGACCAGGAGGTCACGAGGCAGGAGACACCAGGAGAGCGTGCACAGAGCAGCTGTCCCCAAATGCAGGGCTGCAACCACCAAGCCAGTCTTTTAGCTTTCTGTAACCATGTCAGCAGACATTTCAGATGTAAACACCCATCCAGAAATGGAACGGGACCACAGTGAACATTTGCATGAGTACTGCTAGTGCCCATCCCACAACAGCATGCAGGAGGTGAGGTAGCCATGTACACAGCAGCTTCCCTGGTCATGAGGGAGGATGGTCTAGAAGTTTTCTAAACTAAATGGAGAAAAACAGGTTGCCAAGAAGCAAGTCAGTCAACTTTTCCTATACAACTAGCTTAAAATGGGATGGACTGCCTCATGGTTGACCCTCTTGAATGACTAGTTCAGGCTGGGGAGTCACTTTTAGCAGTTAAAATTAGGACTGGAGGGGGATTTATCCACTTTTCTTGAGAAAGAAATCTCCAGAAGGCATATACACTGCTGTAGCAGATGTGCATTCAGAAGAAAGGAAGCTAGGTCCCAGAACTTGGTTTAGCTCTATGGCTTATATTGGATAGATTTGATTTTAAGAAATAAACTTTTCCTTGGAAAAAAAAAAAAAAAAAAGAATGCATCTGTCTAATTCTGGGAACTGTACTTGGTGGTGAATTTGCACTCTGACCTGCCTCTTTCATGCTGCCCACCCCAATCTGGCATAGATTTACAAAATTGATTTAAAGACTCAGCTTTCTCCTCCCATTTCCTTGCTCTCCCCCAAAGTAACCAAGTTATAATGCTTTCTTCAGGCAAAATGCATTATCAAGAATGCCATTACTCAATAAACCCCAGGTGGGGTCAGGCAGGAAATATTTTTCCTTGCAGTCATCTAAAGAAAAGGAAAAGATGGAGAAAGAGTCTTTTTTTTTAATCTGCCAGACTACACCCTGTGCACTCCCCTTCTGGCACATGCCTCAGATCTGTGGTTCAAGCTGTTAGGGTCCTTGCCCTGACGGGGCTGTAGTGCTCAGAAGGTCTGATTTGGACCTCGCACGCTGGTGTACGGCAGGAGAAGCCCCACGGACAGGACCTTACCACTGCAAATCCAACTGAAAGCCGTAATAGGCATGATACATCAGGTAGAAGACCTGGAGAGAGCAAATGCTCTTATCTCAAACACTGAATTTGTAGTAATTAACCATTGTAAATGCCGTTGCAATATCTTATAGGCTGTCCTTGCTATGATTGTGGGGAATGGAAGTTAATGGAAATACAATTGATAATACTTGTTGGCTGAAGGGCTTACATTAGCTGATCTAGTGCCTCCAAATGCACACTTAGGTAATAATGTAGTAAATGAATCAGGGAGGAATGAGATTTTTTTATTTCCTGAGAAATAATAAACATGTTTCTCACTAGGTGCACTGGGATATTACTGCTGTTCATATAGCTGAGTGTTTTGTTGGAGAGATGAAGTGCTGCGTATAAACTTGTTCATTACCAGAAACCTGACAAATACTGAGCTAATATCATGTCACCAATCAGCTGGGGATAATGCATTTCTTCTCTTTCTAATACATTTTTCCTCACATATAATCATAAGCAATACTAAAAAATTACAACGGGGAAAAAAAAGGCTGCTGGAAAATGTCTGTTTTCTGTGATACGCTGTTCTTTTGAAGTATCAGGGGCAGAGAGGATGAAAATAATTTGTTTGGGGGTTATCTACACCCAGAAAGAAACTTGATAATCGCTCGAGTGAGGAGCTGCTGCATTTGTTTGCTACCATCTTGCCTAGTGATCATTGTTCAGTTCAGTGAAATTATTGTTTCCAGGGGTGGGAATGAAGGAGAGTTCATTAAAGTGCCTCTGCTCCCCTGTTGCAAAAGTGTTGGCAGCTACTTAGCAGGGCTTGCGCTCTCAAGGAGGCATGATAGTCGGAGCTACAATATTCACTGATCAATTAATGGTGGGGGTTTTTTTTCCTTATGAGAACACAAAGATGTTAACACAAACAGGAAGGTTTAATATACAGACTAGCGTAGTCCTCAGAAAAGGCTTAGTGTATCTTCAACACAGCATAGCACTCAATGGCACATGTATAATTATGTTTTATAAAGATTTTATAAGAATGGCCTGAATAATATTAATGATGTGTGAACATAGGTGGCAAGACTAGATTTATGTTTTAGGCAATTACATTTTACAAGCTGAAGTAGAGAACAGAGGTAATTAACAAGAATAATGAAAGCACTACCTTGCCATAAATCACTGTTAAAAAAGAGTAAATAATAGAAGACAAAGGGATTATGAGTCAAGTTCAGTTTTTATTCATCAATTTTAGAGCAGGAGGGTGGGGTTTACTAGTGAAATGGCATAGCACTTGTTTGGTGCTTTTCAGATAATCTTGATGTTCTTCTGTCAGGGGGAACAAACATCTGATTGAATGCAAATGACAGTGATTGCCGCCTTCTCCACATTTCTAATCAGTGCAGGAAATTTTATTTCGCCCTCCTTTTAATGAAGCAAAGGGAGTGATTAGCAGGCATCTGGACTGGGGAATTTTGCAGTCCTGACTGCAGATGGGGATAATGGTCTCCCTAATCTCTGAAGGAAAACAGCACCCACCTCTCCAGAGCTGTCAGTTTTCCATGAATTGTTTAGTTTGGGTTTTTAATCTGTAGTGCTTTGTGGATCAGAAAGCAAATCAGCCGCCACTGGGAAGACCCTTATCTATTAATTACTTTTTTCTCTTCTTATCCTAGGAGAAGATATTTCTCATGCTGAGCCACAGGAAGTTGATGCTGAACGGCAGTAACAGACGTTACTAGGACGCTATCAGAAGTCTGAGGCGAATGAGCTGTTTGTAACCAGGCAGAACCACAGCATCTTCTCCCTGTGTTTTCTTTGCATGTCTTGAGGCTGCAGCTCGTCTTCAGTTGAGTTTACCCTTTCTCTTCATTCTGTTTAATCTTGCAAGAGGAGTAGCTGTACCTCTGCCCTGCAATGGACTTCTGCAGAGCAGAAATGTTTGACCTTTGCAATGCATGAGATGACAGAGATGACACATGCTTAAGATACACCTCTAGTCTGCTCTGCAAGGGCTTGAACTCACCACTGCCCTTTGTGTGAATCACCTAGTTCAGTCCTGATGGTGGTGAATTGTCTGGGATCCTCAAAGGTTGTCAAAACCCAGGACTGGTTCTGTGCCGTGTGTGCTCCTGGTTCCCAAATGATATCATGTTAGTTTTCCTTCTTTCTTTATGTATGGGATTCATCCTCAGTGCCTGCAGGAGGTAGGTATAAGATTCTTTCTTTGCCTGTTGTTTGTAGCTTATATTTGCACATGATGCCCTTTGGACAGGTCAGTGTTAACTTGCTATTAGAAGCCTCTCTTGTGTGAAAATCTTGCAACTCATCCACTGCCGTGAGCTGTTGGCCATGAGTACCTGGACACCACGCTGGTAAGCACGATGTGACTACTCAGAAGCAGAGCATAACAGCTGTCGCAGCCCGACACCATTTAACACAGACACAATCTATAAAGCGAGTGGCTCAGCCATCCCGATCGGGGATAGATCTTTCCCAAACTATGAACATGCCACTGACTTCTAATATTGTGCCTCCCCTGCTGAATAACAAAATTGTAAGAGGTGATGTCAATTATCCCTCAGCAAGTTCTCCTTCACTTCCAGTGTTACAGGAGAGACAAGGCACCATTTCCCTCTGAACTTTTACGGTATAGGTTGTGGTGAAAAAAGAAATAACGTGGCAGATGCTTGCTCAGCCCGGAGAGGATGGAGATGACTATGCCTGTCCCGTCATCACCTGAGTCAAAAATTATCAGTGCATATTTGGGGACTAAGCCCCCCACTCCCGGAAATGTGAAGCTTGGTAGAGAGATCCCAGGGGAAGCCACATGCCACAGCGTAAATATGGGTTTTCCCATGGATAAACAAATTATTTAGCAAAGTTTCTAAACATCTTGTCTTAATATTTCAGCTGATAGAAGGACTGTTACTTTGGAAGTTGTTTTGTATTCTAGTTATTCCTCTTGGGGCTGAGTGAATATGGACTGAAAACATGGCTGACTGGTGAGAGGGCTTTTTCATACTGAACAGCCTGGGCTGTGATTTTGAGTGACTTTACAGACTGAGGGATAAGATAGTTGCTACTTGTAGACGCATCTGATCTCTCATTGCCATGAGAACATGCTGCCATTCTGATAAGGAAAAGTAACGCTGATTTATTTCTCCGTTCACAGAACACAAATCTCTCTTTGCAAGCAGTTTGCGGGATTGTGATATAAATCAATATAGCCTCTTTACTAATCCCTAGTTGGGGGCCATTTCATTTGCACTTGGTATCTGTGTAGTCTAGTCCGAGGTGAGTGGGGGGTTTCTTTGCACTGCTGAAGATTTGCTACAAGGCATCAAAAGAGATGGCTCTTTCACTGCTGGGTAAAAAAATCCTAAACATAAGCAATATGTTTTGTAGAGAATTAAGGCATCCTTTGACTGAAAAGTAATGAGAAATGGACAATTAACTGTTATTCATTATTGCATATGCAAAGCTTGTGAGCCAAGTTTAATAAAATTCAATAAAGACATATGCAATAAAAATGAACAGTTAGCAGCAGTGAAGAATTCTGATCTGAATCTGTGAAGACTTTCTTCATCCCTATAGCACAGTGAGAAATAAAAAGACTCTGTAATCTCAGCTCTGACATATATAGAAAGGGAAAGCTCTATGTTGCCCATGTTGCAAGTGGGTAAATTCAGTTTACCTGCATTTGTCCTTGATTACACACTGCTTTCTCCTCTGCCTATAGACCTCAGCATAAAGTCTTGCCTCCTGGGTCACCTCCAGATACAGACAAAATGCTTTGTGTGTCACACAGGGCGAGTGATAAATAATGCTGCAGGGATGGAGAGCTGAGCTGAGGAAAAAGGTGCTCCTTCAATGCTGCAGGTTCTCTGTGTTGTGTCATCATCTCTGGTGATGCTAGGATGAGAGGAACAGTGTAGATCCATTGTGAAAAGGCTCAATATTTCCTTGCACATGCAGTCTGGGAAAAAATATCTGTGGTTCAGAAGCTGCATTGGCTGATCAGAATGTTGCAGCCCTTTGGGTTGGAGGCCTCAAGAAATTGGACTTGCCAAACCTTTCTAGATCTAACTGAATCAGAAACTTAGCCTGAAAAAAAAATTTATGATGGTTAAATAGGAAAAAACAAAGAAACAAACCAAACAAAAAAGAGAAATTATTCCCATTGTTACAGAAAGTTAAATCAAACTCTGCACATCCCATAACTCTTCATGACTCAAAACCCAGATGCAAGTTTTGATGTTGGGTTTCCTCCACATCCTAAACTGGCATGCAGTGCCATATTCAAAAAGGAAAATACAGAAGGTTAGCTGTGATTCTCAGATTCTTGTCTTGGACAAAGATTATTGTGAACTCAGTTATTCTGGCCAAGGGATGAGTGCAGCTCTGATAGCACTGCAGGCAGCATCTGTCCTGCATCTTGCATAAGCTGACATAGACTTGGTGCAAACCCTAACTGCTTCAGGTGTGTACCGCCAGTGTGATGATACAGAGTCGTAGCTCAATAAACCAAACCAGCTTCTTTTGGTGTCCTGCCTGCTCTAGCGCATCACTAGAGCTGATCAGAAACTGCCCAAGAGAAACAGTTTGTTCCTCTGGCAAAATTCTGACTCATTGAAAGCAAAGCACATTGTGAAAATGCCTCAGTTTTGAAGAAGCAGGGCAATAACTTTCAATTCTGAGCTTCTTGGAAAGTAACACTACAACTTTTTCTTTGAAAAAAACCATTTTCTTTGTTTTTAGTGCTTGTACTTATGCAGTATATATGGGTATACAGTGTACAATGTACAAAAGAGTTGTCCAGTTTCAATGATGGATTTCTTTCTTGATTGAAATACAATGTTTCAGTTTTCTGAAAATAAATCTCAAGCATTTTAACTTGTGGAAAATATACTTCTTTAAAAATCCTAGAGCAGAAGATGAAAAAATGGCAGTTTCATGTAAAACAGAAAATCTGATTTCAGTTCATCTTTACAGACAGCTCTGCCCGTGTACCTGTAGCTTCAGAAGATATATTCATGTGAAAAATACTCATGCAAAACTGATGTTGTTGCATTCCCGTCTTTAAAGATCTGAATCTCTGGATATAGGTGCATTGACTACTTTGAATTTCAGACCTAATGGATAAAGGCATAATAAGAGTTTTCCTGGAAATCTTTGGAGTTTATTCTTATTCCTCGTGTTCACCTCTCTGTCTTTGTCTGTATCTAGGCTGGGTGAGTAAAGCAGAGCTACCTTTTAAGGATGCCATTGAAAATCAGGGGAGGGGAAAAAAAATCTTCAGAGGCTAGTTGTGGGCGTGTGGAGGGAGGGGGGAGTTTAACAGTATTTAATGGAGCTGGGTTATTTAAGACTGGTGCAAAGATCCTTTGTATTGACAGTTCACTGTATGATCCATAAACTCTTCACTCTGTGCATACAAAAGATGAAAGGACCAATTACTTACTGAGGCATTAAACACTCAGGGGACAAAGATGCCTGTCTGGCAGTAGTAAACATATTGACTGAAACCTATTTGAATTACAAATTGCCAAATGTCCCAATTTTTGAAAAGCTTCCTATGATAACCAAGGTCTGGAAAGTCAATTGAAACTTAATTCTCCTGGATATCTCATGGGGAAAAAGTACATGAGTCCAGACAGATTCGATTATTTAATTTTAATGAATGAATAGATAGCTGCTTTATAATTTCCTTATAGAGCAGTAGATGGGAATTCAGCTCCTTTTTCTAAGATGTTTTCCTAGGATAAATGACAATAGAGGTCTGCCAAACACGGGTTGCAAAGAGGTCTGTGTCCAAGGGTTTTCTGCTTCCTCTTGTCCCTAGATCTTTTTTTCCTCCATCTGGGACCAGGTCTTTCTTGACATGCCAGCAAAGTCTGGACTAGAGTTTCCTCTCTGTCCACAGATGGTGCAGATGGTATTTATAAAGCGTTACACAGGGAATCTGTTACGGGATGCTGTACGTCCACACATTGCAGAAGGACATGTTTACTGTCTCGTCCGTGAGAAAAACTCTCATAAAGCAAATCAGCCACAGGTCAGTGCTGCTGCTATCAGCATTATGCTGGTAAGATATCCCGTGACTGCTGCAAGGACAAAGTGAGTCCTGAGAGCAACTGGGGAAAAAAAAGCCACTCCGGTCTGCCCAGTGTCCTCACTCTGACCATCTTCTTGGGGCATTTGAAATCCCCCCCACCATCAGATGCTCAGATGCTTTTGGGGTGAGCCAGGGACTTGCCATGGTCTCAAGACCAGTCAGCTGTTTGCCATGTGGTGGCTGGGCAGAGCTCCAGTTGAATGAAAAGTTACAACTAACTACCTGACTTGCACTACTCTAGCCACATTCGTTAGTAGAAGTGTTCATTGTGATTAATGCTGTTACTCTGAATACCAATGGAATTAATTATTTCCTCTGTATTGGACAGCATTGCCTGAAATGTTGACTCCACATAAACCCATGAAAACAATTAGTGCAGTGTAATCATGGGTGTTTATTGTCAAATTAATTTTCCTTTTGTTTTTACTGTAATGTCATACACAGAGCAAAGGTATGCAGCAGCAGCAGGGCTGTTATCAAAACCTCAGAGGAGTTTATCCTCCCCTTTGTTCTGCACACAGAGAGTGAGCATCCATAATCATAACAGTTGGCTGCGTGTGTACTGCTGGGTAGAAGAGACATCTACTACTGTACGGCTGTCCTTGACCTTGGCATAGTAAGACGTTTATCAGATACAGTCAACAAGAACACCACTCAGTGCTTCTGTCTGGGTAAAACTGGTATTTGTTGTTGCTTTTTTTCTAGTAGCTCCTTGTTAAATAAGAGAGGACGAGTTGCTGCATATCAGCTACATTCAGCTGATTGTGAAAGAGATTTCATACCTCCATCTTTGTCTCTGGTGGTTTCTGTTGGGTTCCCATCATGCAGTCATTTTTCTGTATTCTATTTTCTCTCTGTCTTGGTGTACAGTCACAAATGAAGGCAAGCATTTATCACCACAGCAGCTTTAAATATCAAATGCTTGATGAATTTACTCTCAGCTGGCCGGAAGCAATGCTGTGATTGCAGCATTTTATAATCATCAAGACTTGTTTCTCTAAGCTGAATTAATTTGCATGAGCAATGGGCTATTAGCAAAGTTGCTGGTAACTAGCATGTACAAGCAAATTGTGGGAGACGACTCTTGCTGTCTGTGCTTTCCTTGGGGAAGCTCGACTTTGTGAGATATTTTAAATTGATGGGTGAAGAGTTGTATCGGAGGGCAAATGTTTAAAATGGGTGTAAGGAATCTGACACCATGTCAGATAGATCCTGCAGAGCCAGGCTCTGTCTCTGGCTGTACAGGGCATTCCCATGTTTCTGTCAACACTTACCTCTAGCCATGGTCTTACAGTACGGTAAATCCAGCACTAGGGTTTGTAATGCCAAGTCAAAAATACAAAGAGAAACATTTTTCTTGTATAAGCTCAACCTATCATTCAAGTGTGCTCAAAAATTCTTGATGAGTTAATTGTGTATCGGCAGATCAGGTATCACCTGTCCTCCTTTATGCAGCCAGGATAAAGCCAATCGATGCTCTCATATCATGCATGCTGGCTAAATCAACAGGAGTAAACTCATATGTACCCTTCTCTAAACCTAGTATTTACATCTAGGTGGGCTGGTAGCATACAGATCTGCAAGGATGATTGGGCTAGCATTGGTTCTGACTCCTTTGAATGACTTCTTTTTAAGATGGTGGAAAGTTTCTCTATCATGACTGGGAATGGGCTTTTGTGCCTGTGTCAGGGGCTTTAGCTATTTCCATGAAGGTGCTTAAATGCTTCTGACAATTATTTTAAGTGGAAAGCAGTGTTTACACTTCCCAGCCTCAATGAGGTTTCTCCAGCTCATTGTGGTATTTATTGCTGTATTAATTGCTTATGTACAAAAGCTTGTGGTATTGTGCGAAATGCTAATAACAGATCCTAATGACTGTGCACCTCCCTCTCCTTCTCCGGTCTGTGCCTTATTAATGTTTTCATTAAACTGTCCAAATAGTGAGGCTGGATGCACATACCAAAATGTTTCCTTCTCATCAGAGAAGAAAAGCAGACCCTAAAAGAAAGTGGTGGTTGGAGGATGCCAGACAACTAGCTCTGAAGGATGAACAAAAGCACTCTGAATAATCATGTAAGAACTGACAGTCAGGAGGGATGGCAGAGGGAGAGGCTGTGCCTTCCTCCGCAGAGCTCAGATGGTGATAGGACATTAAAAGGCCATTTTCGCATTTTTGAGAAACTTGTCCGAAAATGGGTCCTGATCTTGTGGGGATGCTAGGAGACATTCATATGGTAATGGAACATACCATGTTTGGGGAAAACAAACCGCTTTAGATTTACTTCTAAAGTATTCAGAATAGAGGGACAACGTGGTGGATGTGCAAGTTTTTATTGGAATTCACTTGGAACAACCTGCCTGACTTGCAATGCCTCCATCCAAAACTTGTGTTACTCTCACAGCTTTATCTCATACCTCTCTTTCTCCTTCTGGGTATATATATACATTTGTCTATATATTTGTATACATATTAGTTTATCCTTGGTTAATGCTGCCTTTTAGAAAATAGCAGAGTTCCTTTGTCTCCTAAACCGAGGACTCCGCCATCCCAGTTTTTATTCCCTCTTGGAGCTCTGGGGATGGTATATGCAAAAGTGCAATAACTCTTTGTTCATCATGCTTTTCTTCTCACCTTATGAATTTTGTCAGATACCAGCTCAGATGTGTCTCCTTTATTGAATTCATAAATTACATTCAACCTTTATTTGTCTGTTCATCAGATCACCCTCTATTTTGTTACTCCTTTGAGAAGAATCCAGCTTGAATTTGAATTTATGAACAATTATGCAGCTAGTCTTAGATCCATGGTACAAAGGCCCCTTGCTGGCTGCACAGGACTCCACCAAACCTGATGGATGATCATGAGTAATAACTTGTCATTTTGTAGAGCTTTTCATCAGAGACATTTCAAAGCCCCATACAATGAAAGTATCATTATCTCCATATACCAAAGGAGAAATCGAGGCACAAAGCTATTCTGGAGTTCAGAAAAAGCATCCAGGTCTCCCAAGATTTCCCTTCAGTGCTTTGTCAACTGTCTTCACTGTTGACCTTAACCTGTGTCTTGCTGTTATTCCACCTTTCTCTCCAGCCTAGGGAGGTATTGAGGAGAGGGCAGTGATGTCATGTCTCCTTCATCAGTGTCATAAAACACACAGTGGACCTAATATTATAAAATAACAGTATTGTTTTTTTAATTCCTAATATGAATTTATGTTAAAGCTCTGTAGAAATAATTGATTAAGTTTCAATTTATACTCAGAATAATAACTGACGTGGTAGTAAATGTGTTCATTGATGTCTAATTTGGTATGGCTAATTTCCTCAATGCCAGCTAAATGCCTGGGTATTTCTTATCGCCTTAATGCATTATCTGAATCTTGTTGCACATTTGTTCGGTGCTTATGTAACTATGACTTAATTACATGGCAGCTGCATTTATACCCTGGTATGGAAGTATTGCTCCTCAGACAGTTCCCTTAGATAAACAATAGATAATTTCCATGTTCCTTCTTTAATTACTGTAAATTATAAGGTTATTTGAATTATCTTGGGTGAAGCCTTGGTGAGGCACAGATAACTTCTCAAGTCATGCTGAGCTCCCACAGCGCCCAGTGAAGTCAGTATTGTCCATCAGTACAGGCTTTCTTCCAGCTGTACAGAAATTAGGACTTTTGCATATGAAAATACTCTCCCTCAGTATGAGGGAATGATACATATATAAAAACATGTAAAGTTTTGGTCACTGTGGCAAGAATTGCCTATCCCCATGCCCCAGAAAAGGATGTGCAACATGTTCTTGGGCTGTGTGACCTACTTAAAGCAAGTGGGAGTCAATATCTATTAACTTCTCTCTGTTATATCAGTCAATACTTTTGTCCTTAAAGCAGTTGTTTTCCTCTCCCTGCTGCACAGTTGATGATCACAGGGAAAAAGGAATTTTTCTCACCTCCAACCCCCAACGCTTTTTCCCATTAATACGTGAGCGCTGATTTCCAACCACACCTGAGACAAGACAGACAAGTGCAGGAGGGACACACTGCAGCTTTCTCAGCGCTCTTGCCTGCTAGATAAACAACTCTTGACTTTCACACGATTGTTATCTCCTCCTCTCCGGTGGGGTGGGCAGGGGGTGCAGACAGCTTTTGTCAGGATTCAGCTTATGGGTGTGTTGTGCAGCCTGCAAGCACCAAGGGGGACGGCTCCTGAAACGACGGAGGGAACGCGCGTGGAATTGGAGATGCTGGGGAAAAAAACATAAGTGATCCTTCAAGATACTTAAATAACATTTCACAGCTCAAGTGAAATGCTCTTGTTAGGCCCTCTGGAGGAGAATTTGACATTTTCTGTGCCACCTGCAAGATTAAAAGAAAATGCTGTTGGCTTCTGCATTGTCTCCTGAAAGGCACAGGGGCTGACAGAAATGTAATTAAATTACCTGCAGCATTCATCTGTTGTCATAGCAGCGCTTGCAATGAATATAACAATAATTTCATCTACAGCTTAGCTTAATGCAGCTTTGCCTAGACCAGCCAGAAGGCAATTTTCTGTCCCATATCTGGCAGAGAGAGAGTTCAAGAGTTCCCATTTCAGTTTCTCCAGTAGTGGTCTACAACGGGGTAAAAATCACAGATTATGCCTTTGCTGCGTTCCTCCAACGTCAGACAGCATCCATTACCTGTGGGTGTTCTCGTGTGCTTCAGGAGGTCAGATTAGATGATTATATTTTCTTCTAGGATTAAAAATCCCAGAATCACTACATCAATTTGTATGCAAGTAATAAAAGCACAGTTCAGTGGTTGTCCCATCTTGATTAAGTCCATCAAGAAGATCTGGCTGTGCTGTAAACATATGCTCTTTGTTTTGATGGGGCTGTGTTTGAGTTTGGATGTGTGGAGCACAGTAAGGACAAGCAGAGTGGGTAGAATTTGTCTTTTTTTTTTTTTTCAACTTGCCAGGTAGTATGTTTCAAACTGAGATATTATTGATGGACCCAGGTGGCTCCAAGCATCTCATGACTGTCCTTTGGTAAATGTGGAATGAGCTCCCTGGCTCAGTTCAATATCCTGTAGGTAAGTGGTACCTATCACTGTGCTTGGCAGAGGGGCCAGCAGACTGTCTCTGCAGAAAAGCTAAAGGATTGAATGATCCCAAACTCTTGCATAATGTCTAATGCCTAAAGGTGGAGCATCCATCAAGCCCAAGAAAGGGCAACAGGTTACTACTAATTTTCATTACTTACTTACCCTTCTTTGGATATGGAGGACTTTGTCATTGATTTATCACTGTAAGAAATTTCAGCAAAACTCACTTCACTTGCTGGTATTCAATTTTCTTTTATTTTTTGTTGCTATTTAATTACTACTTCTGTCTAGAAATGACTAATTTACCACCTTTCTCAATTAAATAGCCACATAATTCAGATATGTAGGAGTAACATCTCAAGAGAACAATTAAAAACAAGTCAAGAATGGAAGAATATGATAAATGAGACACAGAGCATCTGCAAGAAATCTGTGGCTTCAACTAAAACACCTGGGAAATAGCCCCTTCTTTTTGCATCTGTCCATTCCGTTCCTGTTTAGCAGCTTTAGGGAGCTGAGGTTCATCCTACAATGACTTGTTTTTATCTTACATATTCAGGAATTCCCAAGTTGAAGAGTGTTTAAATACCATGTGAAAAAAAAAAAGCTAACTTGTGCATGGCCAAGATAAGCTGATTTGTAAGATGAGGCTTTCCTGAGCCTGGTGTACGGAGTATTCTTCCTTCGGGCATGCTCTGCTCAGAGCATTGAGGCTTTCTCTCTCTGGAGCAACTGTGAGTAATGACCTTCCCAGGCTAAACAGTGCTAAAATGAGTTGTTGCAAATTGCTTATGTGTTGTCATTTCACTTTTCTTCATATAAATAGACTTAATAATATATCCACATGCACAGTACCCTTCCTATGATGCTCTCAAATGCTTTATACAGGTGCATAAATAGTATTCCTATTTTACAGGTGAGGTAAGAGGGATAGCAGTAACAGAAGAGCAGAGCTGAGTCTCAAGCAGGGGTAGCAAGAGTTAGATGTGCCTTTGCCATGCTGGATCATACCCAGAAGTACTTTCTTAGTTTGGTAGATACCAAATAAATATCGAAGGCAGTTCTGCATCAGATTGTATGTCTGGACATGTACATCCGTCCCTTTGGACTGACCCAGAGGCAGGTAGAGAACAGCAGTATTCTTTGGGCAAGGAAGAAATGTTCCCTACCTCTGCTGCTCTCTCACCTCCTACTATAAAAGGTCTAAAGTATCTTTCAGAAAGGTATTGGAAGATGAAGAAACTATCATTTTCCTCAGTGTCGTGTTCCCCTGTTTTTCCCATCATTTCTTCCTGGCTTGAAATCTGGGGAGCACACAGTCACCCAGCATGGGAACTCATGCGCTCTCCTGCCAAGGGATTTGCTTAGAGAGCAAGCAGGAGGCATAAACATAAGCTTTCATCTGTGCCTCATGCCCAGAATGAATTGATGTTCATATACAAAATTTGCCTTTTTTGGGTTCAGATATGAGCAGGTCATTGGTCAACTCTAGTTCCTATTTGGGCCAAATATGCTAAATTTGGAGCTATAAATGATTGTGAGTTGCAGCCAAGTGAACTTGGACCTGTGAGGTTTACAAGGGCTTGCTGTGAGAGCAACCCTGCTAGGTGGCCATCTCTCAGTACCTGCAGTACAGAGCTGTGAAACTCAGTCTCTTTTACAAGACAACAAAGCTCCTGAATCAACAAAAGTTTTGCTCCAAGTTTCATTGCAGAGGCTTCAGGGTTGGAAATAACAACACAGTATTGAGTGGCTCAGCCACCATGGCTTGGCCAGCCTACAAATAACTGATTTTCCTGTGATTCACATGTTACATTTGAAAATACTCCGATTTCTGCTTTGGGGGTTATTACAGCTTTAAATAAATTAAATTTGACTTAAGTAACCTACCCCTGAGAGGCACCAGCAGCAGGTTTGTTCCACAGCTCGCAGAAGTTGCTCTTGGTGGCTTTGGTCTCCCCGGCTGCTAGGCTTGTATCCTCTGGGGCTGCAACCCGTGATGCCTTTGGGCATCATTTTCTGCTACATCAGGGATTGTGGGGAAGGAGCCAGCCTCCCACATTTCCTTCCCAGTCCCAGGTCTCCCTGGCTGTTTGGTTTGTAATCTGTTAGGGAGTGTTGGAAATGGAGAGCATGTTTCGGGGTTGAACGAGAGGAGCTTCCAATGAAAACTGAGACCTGAAAAAGGACTGAATGTCACCAGTATTTCTGGTCTGACACAAAATGAGGTAGGTTGTGAAGGAGTAAATTAAAGTTTAAAGATCCAACAGTAAATATGCTGAAGGTCATGGGACATAACAAGTTAATAAACTCAACTGGATAATTTCATTCAACACAAAGAATGCATCTATGTGCACTGAATAGTAGGTAAGAATTTGCCATGACGAGACAGGAAGGAGTTGTTATCCTCTTGTCTTGCCAGGATTTGCTTCAATTATGCCGAAGAATGTTACTTCATTGTTGCCCTAATAACACTATAGAGGAAATTAAATTACTCATATATAACAAAAGTGAACTGATTTTGACATCTCTTCTAGGCAAACCTCCTGCTGTATTAGCTCCTAAGTGCATTCTCCCTCACTTAAGGTCTCATGCATATGTATGATTATCACTCATAGTAAATATAAGCACTTTGTGAGAAGGCAAATTAACTGCAGAGTGTAATGGAGGTTGCCAAGGGTATTTTTTATTGTTGACTGTAACGTGAAATCTACAATACGGGTACAATAATGAATGGATCGTGAGGCATGGAGAAATAATCCCATCAAAGGATACTCTGACATCAGAAACCACGACAGCAAAACTGATGTCACTAGAACCTTGAGCTACGTTTATTGTGCTTTTATTTCGCTTCATTTTAAAAGGAGCTTTGGTTTAGCTTGAAGTTTTTCTTTGTATTTTTATAACTCATCGATTGCTGAAAGTACCAATTAAAGGCTGTAGAGCTAAAATAATATTAATTTTATTTTTTCAGGCTGACAGACCTTAGCCTTTGGTTTTAGCTAGATTAATAATGGTGCGTTGTCTCTGATGCAATGGCTCTTTCTTAACATTTGATTGCTTTTTCATTACATTAGCTAGGTTTTTGGAAAGTTTTTTTACAGTAAATTTAGCCTTCAGACATAAACCTCACAACCTTGAAACTAAGGTTGAACCCTGCAAGGCACAGAGTATAGCATCAATGGTCTGCTCTTGCAGGCTTTCGTTAGGGAGAAGCTAACACGTCCCAAACAATACAGCATTTAAAACAATGGAGCTTTATTTTTAAAACCCATTACTCTTCCCAGCCCATTCCAAATGCAGTGCTCAACCTTTGTTCTTTCAATACAACAGCCTCTTATTTGACCTTTTATTCGTCTCCGTCCCCCAGCCCAGCAGTACCTCCACGTTCAGAGCCTGCCCATGCCAAGGACTGTGCCAGGAGGGGGTTCTGCTGCAGCCGAGTTTTTGGGGTAGATGCACATGGATTTCATCGCCCATGTACATGGATGACGGGAGCTAGTTTTGAGGTGGACATTCCTGCAATATTTCCTGTAATTTCTGTCTTGAGACTCAGGTTCTTCCTGTGAAGTGGGGATGGAGTTTTAGAGGTGCTGCTGGGCTTTTTTTTTAAACTTGGTAAAAGAACCAAGACAGGCTATGAGGAAAGCGGGGGCAGGCAGGGAAGAGGCCAGTAATTACTCAGGTGTAGCAGAGGGAAGCAGGAACAGCTCTGCCTGCCTTTTCCTAAAGATCGCAGCACTACTACCCTAGGGAGCAAGAGACAAGTCCTCTTTAGGCCATGATGGATCCCCCTGTGCACAGGGACATACTGCCGTTCTCAGGCGTGTCAGCGTTATAAACGAGCAGATCAAAGAAAAGCAGGCAGCGAACATACTGCAGGCACGGGAGGAGCGGGGAGGAGGAAGGGAGTTGAACTTGCACTGAAAATGGCAACATCTTCTCCGTCCATGAATGAGTATATGAGCAAAATGGGAGAAAAATGGAGACAGATGTCCCTGGGTTAACCGTAATCTTGCTTTGCTGCAGTTCAGCATCACAGGCTTCTCTGCAAAGCAGGCCGCGCGGGTCAGCTCCCTCAGCCCCGAGCAATTGGATGCAGAGCGAGGTGCTGAGACGGCAGAGAGTGATCATCACGGCGCAGCAGAGCCTGCAGCGGGTCACACTGCCGCACCCGGAGCATCACACATCCAAGGGCTACGTCGTTCTGATGCAGCCTTCAAAGAATAATTCCAAATACCAAGCATTATATGAGGCATTTACAAAATAAATGAAATATAGAAACTAATAGAGAGTGAAAATTCTGCTTATTTTACACATCAACATTTTTGTTTCTAATGCAAAACGAGCCTGGCACGTAGACGATGGGAAACACAGTGTTTTAATGACACTTACAGCATCCCAGAGGACCACTCAAAGCAACAAAAGACTGGTTATGTCCTTAAAGACAGCAGATGGTTTCTTCAAGGTGAATAATTTTATTGTTTATTGCCTGCTCCGTATACTGCAAGGAATGACATTTAAGAAACTGCTCAAAGATGTTTTTTTCAAAGCACAAAGAAAACATTTAGGAGCCAAATTATCTATGTCAGTGACTGTGTCATCACCAGAGCTTGGAGTCTGGCTTAGAGGCACGTAACAGATTTGGGACAGTGAACTTTCAGAAAACGTAGAGTAGAGGTCAGGTCTGTGTTTCTACCAACTTCACCATCTTTGTGATGAACTCCAGAATGGGCTCAAAATCTGGAGAGAAGGGGAAAAAGAAACCACCGCCGCCGCGATCTGAAATTTGCAGTTACGCAGCAGCAGCACTGTCAGTCCCTCCAGTGTCACTCACCCAGCTGCAGCCACGGTGCTATTTTAACCTTGGTGGCAGCAGCTTAGCTGAAGCAGTGTGTTAAAAGGCTAAAAGCACATTAAATACCGAACGTAAGGTCTCTTGCAAGGAGTTAGTGGTTTCACTGTATTTCATGGCTCAGGGGTTTTTCTGACAATGTCTTTGTTAATGGAGGGGACGGTGGCTGAACTGACTGGTGTGGCCTCTGTTGGGACATGTGTAATGGGCTGGTTGGGGTGGGATGCTCCTTCCCTGCTGCTGGAACATGGCAGGGTCCTCTGAAATGTGGCCAGGTAAGTTCTTCATCTGGGTTTAGATGGAAACGGGCCCCAAGATTCAGGTAGTGATAAAAAAAAAGCCAAGGGCTCAGAGAAAATCTCAGAACTAGAATGCTTTTACATGGCATATGAAAATACAGCCTGTGAGAAAAAAGTGTTGTTATAAAAGCAGGTGATCTTATGAAGCTTTCATTATATAGCTTTTTCATTTTTTCAGGAGAATGAAATACCATTCAAAAGCTTTCCTTTTCCAAGATATTTCAAAGTTTCCAGACCTGGCCAAAAAAACAGTATGTAGTGCAATAACGCCTGGAAAGTGTTCTTAAATCTCCTGTAAGCTTGTGTTCAAAATTTCATCAGTACTGAAGATTTTAATGCATTCATATTTGGCCAAACCTTCCACTTCATTTTCAGGGTTGGAGTTTTTTTTTTTTCATTTTTCCTCTTCATATTCATATTCTCCCTTCAATTCATGTCCCAACAGATACCTGTCACTTCTCCAAGGAAGTATTAACTCTGAATAGAAATTCAAATGTGACCTTTTCCACAGGTAAAAAACTTATTGCTCACTAGTGCAAACTGTTTTGAGACTGTATCTCCCTGGTGCTCTGTCCAAAGCTGTCTGCTGCCAATGGCTTTGACCATTTTGTTCTGATTCTGCAGTCAGATTTGAAACCTGTAAAAAGCAGGCATGTGCTTTTGCAGGAGAAAAAAAAAACACTCTCTGCAGGTAGAAGAAAGAAAATATATGTTTATAACTTTTTGGTTTGGCTTTGGGGTTTTTTTTTCTTTTTTTTTTTCAGAGTTACTTCTGGAAGGATGGTGAAAAGGTCACAGCAGAATTACAGGAGAAAGGTGTCCATAGATCAGCCATACAAGCTGCTTTCAAAGGAACTTTTCGGGACAAAAAGATAAAACATAATCAAAGACAACAACTTTTTTTTCCTTTTACCTGAAAGGCCATGAGAAGGATGCCTTGAGAAGGCCTTGAGAAGGAGGGAGAGAAAGAGACAGGCTCTTAGAGCAGGCAGAGCATTGCTCATCAGCTGCCTGCAACAGCTCAGGTGCCATGTGGCTCCTGACTCCTCGCCTATGCAGTTGGAGTGATGCACCTCGGGAGAGTGAGTGTATTATTTGCTACATTGGGAGATGGCTTTTTTAATGAAATCCCTCAGGGAGCCCATCCTGCATAGGTGTCAGGGGCCACCAGAAAAATTTAGACCTGTTTTTTTTTTTGTTTTGTTTTTCTGTCCTACAATACACAACAAGATATGGTCTCTCTTGGAGCAGAAAGTCCAGGGCAAATTAATGGGCATGTGCTGTGAGAAACCTGTGAGTTGTTAAATGGAAAAGAAGCAGCAGGAAGACAGAGAAAACGCGGGCTTTGGGGTTATTGCTTTCATTTTTACTATTTATGCAGGAGGCCTGGAGTGGGGGGTTAGCAGCTGGAAATGAGTGAAGCAGAAGGCAGCCCTGTACAGCTTGCTAGTGAAAATTAGTTGGGGAAGCATACACACGAAATCTAAACTAGAAGTATCTCACCGTAAGAGTTATGTGCGAATTAAATGATAGCAAAGAGGGGGAACTTCGTACTCAAAGTCAAGAGGCATCGTCGGGAATGGTCCCTTGGCACAGCCAGAGCCAGGATCGCTGTGCTGCTGCTGCAAGGGTGGGTTTGGCTCTCGGCTCAGTGAATGCTGTCCTGCCTTTGCATGATCGAACCTGCCAAGACATGTTTGATTATGTGGGCGGCTTTTTTTTTTTCAAAATTGTAAATTTCGTGGCTTTAGCAGTGAGAAAGAAAGTAGCTGGAAACACTGTCTAGAAATATTAAAATGCCAAAGAGAAAGAAAACTCCTTTCGCATAGTAAGAAGCTGTTATAACTAGGACTTCTGAGATTAAGAATAAGAAGATTTTGGGTTGAGTATCTGACTGGTGTGATTTAACAGGCTGGAGAAAACATAGCCACGGAAGATGGTGACGGTGCTCTCAGCTCCCATCAGTCTGCCAGATTTGGGGTGATGTATCACAGGGGAGGGAAGGCAGCAGCTTTCCTTTGTGGGTCATCTTTGAGATTTGGACGTTGGTGCTTAATAGACCTGCTAAGACAGAGCTCCGGTCACCTGAGCACGTATAGTCTGGAAAAGCACACATTGCCTTTACCTTCTTTAAACTGTTAAAGTCATTTTTCCTAATTGACTTACAACTGTTGTAATGTAAGAGTTTTAACACTGTGAACAAGGATTACATATGATTAGATAAGCAGTTTAAAAATTCAGAGGGCTGAATCGTTGCATTTATTAATTGTGCTCACTCATTTATCTTTGTACTTTATTTGTTATGATACCTTAATAAAATTGATGCACAAAGACAAGCTCATTACTTGGGGAAAAAAAAAAAGTACATCACTTTTAATTAGCTCAATTTCTGTGACCCTGCACAGAGGGCTCTTGCTGTAACCCAGGTGTGGTGCAGAGGCTCAGAGCTGTCTGCACCGAAGGCTGCAGGGCTGAGCCCCTCGGTATGAAGCAGACCTGTCTTTTCCACTCTGAAGGATCCTCTCAGAGAGGATCCCAGGTATAACTGGATAATTTAAACTGGTAATTTAAACCATTAAGTCTGATTAATTTATTTTTTTAGACCAGTTTCTAATTTAAAAACACTTGTGTTGCAGGAGCATGACAGTCTGCCTTTGAATGCAAGGCTAAATCTTAATGTCCTTCCTCTGTTTGAAGGGAAGGGTGAGGATTTATGCTTTGTTTCATTCCCCTGGCTGAGAAAAGATCACACTGAACTGTAAAGAAGGACTCAGGTTTTAGCCTTGTGTATACATTTTTTTAAAGAAGTGGCAAATTAAAAGTAATGGCTTGGGCATTGCGTGCTTGCACTTTCAGCTGGCCATAATAAATCTTTACACTAAACTGTCAGAAGTATTAAATCACTACGGCGAAGCTTGTCCTTGTTCTTCACTGCGGAGACAATAGGATTTTAATAAACAATATCTTTGATTAGGTTCAGCAGAAAAGCCAAGGATAACTAAGTATTTTTATCTGTCAGGGATTCAGCAAGAATCCTTGCAGTTCACCTTGACTGCAAATGCTCTTACAAATGCATGTGAGACTTGATAATGGGGTTTGGGTGTTGGGGAGAGGGGGTTTCCCTGAGTCTCCACATTTGTACCGCTGGAAACTTACATGTGTGGTGACAAAGCCTGGTTTTGATTTTCCCTAGTACATTGTAGAAAATACAGAAATATTAATATCCCACCCAAAGTTTGTGATCTGTAAAATGAAAGTGTTTTTCTAAAAACAGTGGCAGCCCAACATCAGTGCGCTAAAGCAAAAGCAGAATAAGTGATGCCCATAATTCACAGGGACACCCAGAGCGCTGGTATCCACCAGGCAAAGGCTGTTGGAGGACTGTGATGCTCTCCCTGCCACACAGCTGACTGCTGAGCTCAAGGACTCGGTGTTTGCTCTCACGATACAAAGCCAGCAGGCCACCTCATGCTAACATCAAGTGATGACCAGAAAGTAAAAAAAGAGCTGGCTGGTAGACGGCAGATGGCACAGAAATCCTCACCCTGCTTTAAAATACAGTGGTGTGGTCCCATCCAGGGATGCAGAATGGTGCTAAGATTGGTGCCTGGGAGTTGCTGCTGCTGAAGCAGAAATGCCTCCTGACTTGCCCAGGGCAAGCACAAATATGACACTGCACCTTCTCAGTGCCATTCAAAATTGGGACCATGTAGACCACTTGCCACGGAGCTTGCTCACTGGGTACTAAGATGGCAAAAACCTCAAGCAGCTGATGCAAGTCCTGCAAAATATTTGGCTTATAGGAGTGCAGGCTGGATTCAGGGCTGTGAAGGCCTCGCCCAACCGTGCGGGAGACCACCGTGTACAACACGTGGTGCTCACAACACGCTGATTTTCCTTCTGCCAGGCCAGCCCTGCAATGTCTCTGCTTGTTCCCCTGTACTTTCATACAGCTGCAGAAGTTAGGGTGTGATTTAAGCCATAGATGTTATGCGTTGCTGTATTCAAAGCCTCTTGCTATCCGCTCCAGGGTCTGACTTCCAAGGCCCAGCGCAGATGCTGAATACTGGAATACACCGTGTACAGCAGTGCCATCTCCTTTTGGAAAAAAAAGAAATCTCATCTTAAATACAATGGCTTGAGCCTGGGTAGAGAATATGATGATAACCATAATGCTTATTATGATAAATGGAGTCACGTTCCTCAAAGAAGCAGCAGCAACTCACGAAAAAATAGCCAAGGAAAATGAGACTTGATGGGCTGAACTGGCTTGATGAACAGTAATGATATATAGCCACCAAAACAGATTTGCAAAGTGAACTTTGACTTAATTTTAAAGTTGCTTAATATTCTCATGATATCTGTAAAAGGTTCCAAGACAGACTTTACACTGCTTTAAACATATTATTATTTATGTTTCAGCCACAGAGAAAAGGGCTGGAATATGTGGTCAGTACCTAAAATGAAAGAAATGCTAAAAATGAAAGCGGGCAAAGAAAACTGAGAGCCTTTGTTTCAGAATAATGACTGTCCCAGTGGGATAATTAATTTCCCTTAGAGCAGCTTGTTATTTTTCAAAGATATTATACTTATGCAGATTTAACTGTAGAAATATTATATTGGTATAATTTCTCCAGTGAGATGCAGCACTAATTACTCACTGCTCAGAGCGTGAAAAGGAAATGAAAGATGAACAGTTAATTTTATTTTAAAAATGAAGAAGAAAGATAAGTTTTAAAAGAAGAAAAACAGACCATCGTATCAAACTGGGAGCACGGATGCAGTCGTTCCCATGTTCCCGGGGGGATGTTGCCAAAGGTGAGCTACAGCCTGGAAAGAGGCTCGAGGTTATTTACACCAGCTACAGAGGGATGAAAGCAGCACACCGTGCAGTACATGCCACCAAGGGCAAGAGCTAATGCACTGTGCTTCTGCCACCGGTTTCTTTGGATTTACCCTTAATCTGGCTATGTACATTAGATTCGACAAATCTTCTCCCAAGCTAAGGATGCTGTGGTGCCTCTGGGGCTGTTTGGCTTAGGGCTGCTGGATCAAACGTGGTCCCAGGACAGCGTCTCTCAGTCACTTCAGACAACGAACCCATGTTCACAGGCTGCTGTTTCTGTGTCTGTCGCACCTCTGCTATGTGTCTAGGGCTTATGCTGTACCCTTTAAGTAATGCAGTCATTTTTCCCAGGCTTTGCAAACCCTCTTCTGCCCCATTTTTCCTTGCCTTTCCAAGGGCTTATGCGATAAAGCGCTGAGCACTGTGAGTACCTGCGGCCATACGAAGCTCCTGATGCCTCTGCAGGTTGGAGCAATAGTGCACAGTGCAAACAAATTCTTGAGAGCTTCAATACATCTGGTGAGCAGCTTGGACGCTGCCAGCTGCCAAAAGCATAAGCCTTAAAGCAGCGGTGGGTGAGCGTGGAGCAGTGGGGAGGGTTCCGTGTCTCCCACATGATGCTGGAGCCGACTTTCCTTTTGGCTTGCCCTGCTGGGATTGCAGGCACGTTGATTGTGCCCCTACAGCAAAACCCTGGAGTGGAAGGAGCAAATCCAGCAGGTCCCAGGATTTCCAGATCTGCCACTTTGCTGTCACATAATGATCATCAAATGACTGTTTGTGGAAATAGGTTTTTTTCTCTCTCAGCCACGCAACCCTTAAAAATACTCTTGATGCCAGTGAAGCTTTGCCTAGGAACTGGCATGCTTTTTCCCTCCCTGTCTTCTGGTCTCGTCCTGCCCTGACATCTTGGGTGCAGGTATTGAGGCTGTTGGACTGAATGCTAACAGACCAGCAAGCTCTGCCACCTGCTAACTTCATTTCTGACCAGTCGTTTCTATACCCCTCCACCACCAAAAAGTTTCTTTGCTGTGTGTCTTGCAGCACTCGCCACCCACTGTCACAAGCCTGTGTCGCTTCCATCACCTGCCTGACCTTTAGATTCAAACTTCTCCGCCTCTGGGGAGCAGAAAAGGCTGCTTTGTCATGAACAAGCATTGCCTTTATCTGCAGGGAGCTGAAAGGGATTTCATTAGACATTTTATGCATGATTCCAAGATTTAGCACTTTGATTCAAAACTTTATTGTTTCTCATAACTAAGCCTCAGCTGCCACATGACAGGAAAAAGCCTTTGTCAGAAACCCTAAGGCTGGTACCATACAAGCCTCTCTTCCCTCCTCCTCCCTCTAGCAGATAGCTCATATTTAGGAAAAATAATTCATTTTAATTACGTTGAAGAATATCTTTAAACTGGCCACGAGAACTGAAACATTATTCCTGATGTACAGCACATCAAGGTTATGGTTCACACTGGAATTCAACTCATTGTTCATCCACATAACATAGCATGAAGCAGGAGGAGAGCCTATAATACACAGATTTGACATTTAAAGCCACCAACGAGCCCATGTGGAAGTTAATCACAGTGTAGAGTGTCCCAGCTGTGCCTGATACCAGCTGCAAGCCATACTGGACACCACAGCCCTCGCCAGCAGTCCTCAAATGATGCACCAAGTTGCCCAGCAGTGCTCAGTGGTCACCCCACTATCACCAGTTGTACAGTCCCACCGGGGCTATGCGTGGTTTGTGGTCAGAGCAGCTACTGCCTGGGTCAGGATTATGGGGCTGATGACTTTCCTCCAGTTCTGCTCACACAGAATTCAGAAATTCGGCAGCACGCAGCCAGAAGGAGGTGTGAGTTTTTGTGTGCCAGCTCTTCAGAATTAGCTGGTGCCTCTGGGGCTCCAAATGCACAGCCCGAGCCTGCTCCACAGCCCATGGTCATCTGGGTGCTCTCACCAGCTGGCAAACAAGTGAGTTATTGGCCAGAAATCTTTCCTAGCTCCAAACAGCCCTGCAACGGTGAACCTGCTAACACTGTGCGCCTGCAAAAGGCAGGTTCCCTGGGGAACTGCTGCACAGAGCTTGTTTATTGAGGTGCCGCAAACAGGTCAAGGATGTGGCCCTGTACAAAGGCAGCTAATTAAATGTACAAATCCAATAAAAATAAATATGCCACTTTAATATGCAGGTCCTGCTGTTGCCAAAGATAATAGGATGTGAGTCGGTTGCTGTAGCTACCATGATAATGGCAAAGAAACCCAGGCCAGCCCGGGGAAGAAATAACATCACCACCTCGTCCTGCTCCGGCCTGCGCTGCAGTCAGTTGCTGCCTCGGCTCTGGCTTTATGGGTTAAGTGAAGACAGGCAGCACTTCCCTGGCCATTAACTCTCTTCTGCTTTATTTCCATACTGTTTTGCCTTCAGTACTATTTTGTTCACATTGACTGATGGCTTTGTTCTGGAGCTGCCGAGGGGTTCACGGTGCGGTAGGATTGCTGCTCCCACTGCTGTATCGTGTTGGCCTCCACTGGTGTTACTCTCATTTACAAATGAGAAGCGAACGGGGCATTGCACACCCAGACAGGGATCTGCAGAACCCAGCTGCCCTCTGCTTCACACCAGCCCTGCCTGCCCCAACATCCAACCCTCACCTGCCCCAGCCATGGGCTGCCTGAGGAGGGGGGGCCAGCAGCCATGGATTTTTATCTGCTATATTAAGAGTCAATATAGAAAAAAAGAAATCTCATCAGCTGGGCTTCTGCCAGTGCATGGGGGGGGTCACTGTACATAGCAAGTAATAAAAGAAAAAAAAAAAAAAAAAAAGGGCAAATCAAAGTGGCAACTGCACCCAAAATGAAGTTTCTTGAACCAAAGGGATAAAATTCCACCTCATGATCATCTTTTGGCTTTCTAACCAACACCGTAGCCCATGCCATACTGGGCAGGATTGCTTAAGGAAATGAACAAAACCTTCATCCTGATGGCAAAGCTGGGGATGCAGCAGCAAGGAGCCGAGCTCTAAAGTGTCTCCCCAATGACCAAAGCAATGTGAGCTGCAAACACATGTCCTGCTGCTGGTTTCTCAGTTCCAAGTTTGGGTGGATTAACACAAACTACTGCCCCAACCTTATTTTTTTTTTTTTTTTTTTTAGAAACAAACACAATTTCTGTAAAGGACCCTTTGTTACTGTAGAGCAAAGCCCAGCCTTGCCAGGCAGCAGTCCAGGTGTCAGGCAGAGCTGGCAGTGCAGCCGGTGCTCCAGATGCTCTGGCATTTGTCATGGTCACTTCTTGGATGCTTGCGAGCCAAGAATAGCCCCAGCTCTCATCAGCAAACTCACAGGGAAGCAAAGGCTGCCTCTGCCCTGTCAGCTGTTCAGAATGAAGCCTCAGACACAATTTAAATAAATACGCAAACACTTTTAAAAAGGAGACAAGTACAGATGTTGCCTGTGGGCAAGGACGATGCTACAGAGCATTAGTGCTGATTCACAGGCGTGTTGGCACACATGGAAGGGCTTTGCCATTCCTTCCCACCTTACCAGTCAGCTCGGACAGCGTTCTTGCCTGCTGTGGGATTAGTTAGCATGGTCACAGCACCGTGACCCCCAGCAAGGCCCCACTGAGGCTCAGTGAATGCTAGAGGTGATAATTAACTCCCATGTGTATTTATTTGCCTTTCCATAGCCAAAGGCACCTGTGGGGCTGGTGCTGTGGGAGAGAGTGGATGGTGCTGAGCTGATACATCAGTCGGGTACATTTGGGGGCTACTGAGGCTACGGCCTCACTCCTCAAATCATGCCTCTTGCATGTACTAAACATAAAATAAAGCCGCTTTGGCATTTGTAAGCCCAATTAATACAAGCTGACAATAAACAAGCCAACGCCTGAGCAGTTTGTAAAAACTCTTCACAGGCTTTGTTCTCTGCCTGCAAGCTGGACGAGCCACAGGTCAGGTGTGTGCCAAGGCTGCGTGCAGCTGTAGGACCGCACACACACATTGTCTGGGCAAGTCACGCAGTGTGTACCCTGAGCCCTCCCGGTGCTCCCCGGCTCCGGCTGCACCCTTCTGCCCAGGACAGACAGACAGACAGCGTTGGCCCAGGGTGCTGTGAAACCCCATGTGAGTCAGGCGTGCTGCTGTTTTCCAGTTGGTGATGTAAGGTAGTGCCTTAAAAAAAAAAAAAAACAACTCATCTACAGTTCTCAAAATAGAGTAGCTGAATTCTCCAGTTGTTCACTTTGCCATCATGATAATGCCACTAAGTCCAGCGGGAGGGGAAAAAAACAAACACCAAAACCAAACAAACACGAAAAGGCAAAACAAAACAGACTCCCTCAAGTTTTCTGGAAAAAAAACCCTGAAAAGATACAGTAAGATGCCAAGAACTCATGTTTACAGCAATTGTGTCAAGTGTAGGGCATGAAATCGAGCACATCCATAGCACAGCAAAAATTAAACAGCAAATTGAATGCCATGATTCAATTCTCACCTCACAACAGCTGTAACAAGGGCAGGAAATGGAATTCCTTGACTCAGTTGTCATGACAATACTCGTGAAAAAATACCTGCTGTAGGATAAACCCTCACTGCCTCCGTGCGACCAGAGCGCGCACGTTCCTGCTGCCTTCCCCTCATTAACGCATCACTTTCTCTCAGATGAGTTCCAGGGCCTAACGAGTGCACTCAGCTGCTGGATGCGAAGGCAGCAGATACCAACGGTGCAGTTTGTAATGCAGTTGCTATAATTAGTTTTTGAAACTATCACTGCACTGGGAACCGCTCAAGCTATATCATTATACATATAATGGGCTAATTGCAACATGGTCACATTGTATTTCTTTTTTTTTTTTTTTAAACTCACATTTTTCATTGCTAATATGCTTGTTAAATAGTGACAAGCACAAATAGCAATACAGCAGAAAAATGAAATGCAAATGCTATTGCCATGCTAAAAAAAAAAAAAAAAAAACACCACACCAATAAAAAAACACCACCTCCCTACTGTATCATTTTTTTTTTTGTTAGCACTACCTTTCTGCTAGCCTTAGGAATTACACTTTTAGGATGAAAATGCAACATATTCATTGGAATATAAACTGTGATTAGAGTAGGACAATAGTTTTGGCCTTACACTTAAAACTTGTATTATATATATGTATATATATAATGTATAAATAATAAAGGGAAGGGAGGGAGAAGAAAGAAACTGAGTGTCTGCTGTGAGGGTGGTGAGACACTGGAACAGGTCGCCCAGAGAATCTGTGGCTGCCCCCTCCCTGGCAGTGTTCAAGGCCAGGTTGGATGGGGCTTGGAGCAATCTGGTCTGGTGGAAGGTGTCCCTGCCTGTGGCAGGGGGGTTGGAACTAGATGATCTTTAAGGTCCCTCCAACCCAAACCATTCTGTGATTCTATGATCCCCAAATCATGCTTGAAACAGTCCATTATCCTTCACAGCAAATGCCCCTCACCCCTTCCCCCTGCTTTTATGAGCTGCTGTACAACACTCAGCCCAGAGGTCACCTTTCCCTCAGTAACCTAATCCAGCAAACAAGCAAATTGCTTTAGAAAAGAGGGGGGAGGGGGCGGGTAGTGTTTGAATTCCCACTTGATCCGCGTGCTGGAGTGCCCCGTTGGGTGCCAGAGCATCCCGTGCACACAGGGATCGATGGGCTCACCCTCGCCTGCCTCTGCGAACCCGGGTGCTCTCTGCTCCGCTGCGGGGCTGTGCTACAGACTGTGCAAAGCCTTGGGCAGAGCCGTCGTACAATGAGCCAGAATAAAGCACGGGCTGTTTGTGGGGGAAAGCAGGCAGCTCGTTGGACGTGACGGGGTCTGCGCTGTACAAGAAGCCTCCAGTTTGGCTAAGCACAAATTACAAGCCCTGCAAGGTGACTGAGGGGAGATGCTGGAGCGGGGGTGGGGGGCTGCAGCCAGAAATTAAACTGTCAGCTCGACAAAACACAGCAGGCAATAAAGGCAGCATCTCCACGGCTGTGACCTGCATGTACAGTACTGCCCTGCTGCTCCTCGTGAAGGTCTACAGGCCACCCTCTCGCCTGCCCGGGACGGGAAGGAGCTGCTGCACAGGGAAAGCCCAAGCAGACGGAGGTTACTGAGCACTCATCTGGAGCACGAGCAGAAGGTGATGGCTCTCGGGAAAGCACCGTTGCATTAAATGGTGTGTTTCTGTTCCAGTGAGAAAGGCAGCCCCAGCACAGCCCCCACCGGGGAAGCTCTCAGCCGAAATCCCTGCCAGTGCATTAACACAGCAGTGTCTGGAAGAGGGAGCAGAAGAGCAGCCTGGCCAGGCACAACGTGAAGCTGCAGCTCCAGCATGACACAGCTCACAGTGGTACAGACTGCAAAACACACCCAAAGGGATCATAGAGTCATAGAATCATAGAATTGTTTGGGTTGGAAAGGACCTTTAAGATCATCGAGTCCAACCATTAACCCAGCACTGCCAAGTCCACCACTAACCCATGTCCCTACGCACAACATCTACTCATCTTTTAAATACCTCCAGGGATGGTGACTCCACCACTTCCCTGGGCAGCCTGTTCCAATGCTTGATAAAAACAGGATACATGGGACCAGCCGGGACAGCCGGCACGTGTGCAAACACATCACCTTTAGCGAGGCCCTTTTGAAGGTCACCAGCGTCGTGTTCAGACGCAGCATAAGCTGGCCCGGGTCAGCACTCTCGATATTAAAAGGAAGCAATCCATTAAATGTGCCTCTGGATGTCCTCTCATCTGCGCTGGTGAGCTGAGACCACCTCTGCCAGCTCAGGGAATTAGTCATCAGAGTGGCGTAATGTGACCTACCAGTCATCATTGGGGACAGCAGATAGATACCTGCAAGCCTGCAATTTGCCAGCCATCATATAGCTGTGGAGGGCTTGGCAGATCCCAAATTACAGTGCAAGTAGGAACTGAAGGTTTTACAGGAGAAATTATTATTGTCAGGGTTTTATGGAGAAAATAACCCTGTACAATGTATTTTAAGGTAGTAGTTTAGACAGGAGCATGATAACATCATAAACCATAAGAGGAAAACTTGAGGCATTTAAAAACATCAGAGGAAAAATGCGAGTGAATTACTACTGTCTCGCCTGTCCTAGTTATTTGTTGTCTTAAATGATATGTGTGTGCCTGTGTGTGCATTTGTAAATATATTTCTTTAATTCTTTTTAGATAGATTTTTACAAATGGAAGAGCTCACAGTGTTGCTGTATTAAACAATAAAAAAAAGAAATATCTGTGAGTGTTCACAAGCACCAGCCAGGGAGTACAGGTAAGTAACCACATCGCTACCAAAGATGAAGGATGCTGTCATGCAGCAGCAGCCCACCCATCTGACTGCAGCCACCAGGCCAGCAAAATTCCCTTTGAAAACCTCCCACCCCTCCTCCCTTGAGTTTCAGAAGCCACCAGAGCCCTACCAGAACAGGCACATGCCCCTATAAGTAGGGTTGATTTGTTTTGGGATCTTCTCAGTGGTCCTTTATGCATCAAAACATATAAAAGCTGTGTCCTTCCTCTAACCGGGAAACTCAGCCCTGCAAGGGACGGTCCCCGAGGCACCAAATCCCCAGCACAGTTAAACTGAGTTTTCCTCAGCCCCTACTCCAAGCCTTTCTCCTCTGCTTTCTGCACGCACAGGTCAGGTCACACTCCTCCTCCTCCTCCTTCTCCTCCAGCGGGTTGACCGCAGCGTGCTGCACTGTGCCCAGCCCTTGCAGCAGGCACTTGCTTTCCTAATAATAACACTAAACTATGCAAAATGATGCATGTGAAATGCACAGGGTTTCACTACAATTATTTTCACTAAGGTATTATATCGAAAGTATCACAGAGCTGCCCAGGCTCCGTTGGAGAGGTACCGAAATCAGAAATGGAAAAGGCCCATTCAATGACAGGTCCAATAAAAAGACTTAGCTCAGCTCCCTGCTCTGCTTACTGGCATAGCACCAACAGCGTGTGTCTGATAAAAGAAGACATGAATGAAAGTCTAAAACACATTTAAGCAACTTTCTGGGAAGGGTTTTCTCTCTTTTTCAAGAATATGGTTAGGATCCACTCCTGTTCTGAGACTCTGGTCCAACATTTTCACTGCAAATCACTAACCGAGGGGGAAGCTGATGAATGGAAGTGTCTGGCTGACACAGAGAGAGGCAAAGTGATTTCACCTTTCACTGAACTCTTGCAACTTTCCAGGGTTTCTTTCTCAAAGTCCCGCTTTATAACTTCTGCTGGAAGCTCTGAATTACAAAATCCTGCTTCTCAGTGCAGGATACAGGGACAAAGCAGAGCTGGGCATCTCCCAAGGATGTGAAGAGCTGTCCCTTACAAACTCACAAGCGAAGAAACCCAGCCAGCATGTGGTGGGCTGGCTGTGGCATGTTACATGTAAATAAACACAGCACAGCTGATGCAAACTCAGTGTGAGAGGAGGCATTTATAGGTGTAAGGACAAAGCAGTTTCTCCCCAGAGAACAGCTTTCTAGGTGGTGTAAACCAGCCTGGATGCAGATTTCAGTGGGGCGATGCTGATTTCTATCATTTAAAGATCTGTCTCGGACTATTTAAAAAGTGGGTCTCAGTTAGAGCAGCTCCGGGGGTATCTTCATGGTGTAACACACCCTTTCCTAGAGAACTGTCAGCCAGTAGCATGAGTTATTTCAACGGCTACATCACTTCAGACAAAGCCTTACCATCTGCTCTACCCTCTAATTACAAATGCAGAAAACATAATTCACAATCAAATCACATAAAAAAGGAAAGAAAATGAGCAATTAAAATGCACACTCTGCCAGGCAAATCAGCCTTCCCTTCCCAGCCACGCTGCACCCACTACTGCTCTTGCCTGTTACAGGCAGGGTCAGAATTAGTCCCAGACCACTGGAGACTTCAGTCCTGCTGGTTTCACTGACAGCAGCCTTCCAGGCTTGATCTTCTCGTCTACCAGGGACTCTCTTCAGCTCCAGCCTGCTGCTGTATTTACTGGTGCATTGCTAACCCTCAGGATCATTTTTTCTGAGGGAGCAATTTACCTTTCCAATGTACAGACGTATCTTTGTTATTTCCCACTCCCTGCCTCTGTTCTGGGGTCCTCCTGCCTCACAAGTCAGCAGAAACGTGAGTGTTTCAGGGGAATAAGTAGGGATTGATGGTGGTGCGTTTGCCAGCAAACACCCCAGGCTGAATTCATCTTTGGTGCAACGTCGCTGCACTTAATGAAGTTATCATCCACTCCGAAATGTTCATGTACTGAAATGCACATTAACAGTCAGGCATCATTTATACTCTATAAGCAATTCAAGCCTACAGAGGCAATTTCTTGCATGTTCAAAATTCAAAGTCTCCTTCTCTAACACCAGCCAGAAGGGCTGAAATCCAGCTCAGAGGCTGGAGTGAAGGGAGGGTCCTTGGAGAGGGAGCTGGGGAGAAGCATTTGACCATTGTGCCTTACCCTCACATACCTGACCCCCGAGATGGAGGACAGACAGCTGTCAGTCAGTTCATCCATCACTGATGCAGAGGCATTTAGGAGCAGCCTGAACGCCCCTCAGATCCATCCCAGAGGAATCAGGGTCAGCCCTCTGCAATAGTGCAGAGCGGGGGGCGGGGGGGAAAATTCCACTCTATTAATGTCACTCAAGTAATTCAAAGCTCTGCATCTGACATGTCTACAGAGCCCTTTCTCGTGGCACATTCTCCCACTCCTGCGTGGGTGGAGAAAAACCCCTTTGCAAGCCAGCACTGCAGCCTGACCTGCCTTGAACCCACAGCGGGTGGTCCCCGCTGTCCCCTCACTGTACGGCTGCTATAGAGCACAGCCACGGGAGGGGAAAGGGATGGGGCTTAGCACGATGGACACACTGCCAGCCCCACTCTCAGATGGCAGAGCCCCACAACGTGCTGTGGCATTCTGCCATTGCAGGGGCTTCATCTGGACTCATCTTGTAGAGCAAAACTCCAGCAACAATGTGCTGCCATGGGCCCAGGCTGAGGGGGGGTCCCTGGCTGAGGGCGGGCCCTGGCTGGCTCACATTGCTGCATAATTTCTAACTTCACTTTTAAAAGCCTGCTCCAATAATCTTCTTCCCCTGCCCACCTTCAAAGCTGCTCCACAAGATCCTCATTGGCAAGGGGAGCACGAGGCTCTGATAGCATTTCGGAAATGTTTCAGGGCTTTACAATAGTTTTACAATATCTTGCAGCAAAGTGGCAGATGGGATTCTGGACTAATCAATACCCTAAGCAGAGCCAAGTGCCGCATCACTGATCTGAACTGAAAGAATAAACAGTAAATCAAAAGAATACAAAAGTACCATCAGTTCTGTAAAGCAAGCAGATCTGTAACTTGTTCTGCGAGCAATTCAGTTCCCAGATTTGCAAGCCCATAGCATGAGCCCAGGATGGCAAAAGGAGGAGGCATTTCCCTCCCTACACCCACTCCACAGCCCTGATCCCCGCTGTGGGGATCCCACCACAGCTCCCTGTAAGCTGCTCAGCTGAGGCTCAACCCGGGCAGCCTGGGCTGAGCGCAGGGCTCGGGGCAGCTCGCCCCAGCCCAGTTCCCAGGGCTGTGGTCACCCTCCCTGGCCCAACTCTGCTCTTTATGGACCAAAATGCATGACGTTACATGAGAAACGCTGGATGCAAACAGCAGCCCCAGGTCCCTGCAGCTGACTGGTGCGTCACTTCAAAGGCAGCTCCATCGCCTCCTTGCCTGGACGCAGCGTTTGCCATCAGACACGCAGGAGGCTTCTCCGGCAATTAGCAACCGGGGCTGAGATGATTCACAGCTCTGAAGTGCCATCAGAGCCATGACAAGGCCTCAACAAAAAGCCAAGGGTCACATCCTCATTGGTGGGAGATGGGAACTTGTGGCCAGGAGGTTGATTAGGCCATTAGGCAGCTTGCCGCGAAGGGCCGAGTGACCAGCTGCCTCCTGTAAAACCTGTGTCACGCAGCTCCGTGTGTCAGAGATGAGGCAAAGGGGAGTCCCAGCCACTCACAAAGTGCAGGGGTACCCGTGACCCCCTTCCCTCTCCTTTACAGCTACAATCTGAAATCAGGACTTGCAGGGGAACCATGCTGAATCAGGAAAACCAAATTGCTCCTAGAAGGGCAGAAGGGATCTGTCCTTCCCGTTTTCGTAACAGCCCTTGTGCCCAGGGATGAGTCAATACCCGTCACCTATTATTGCACAAGAAAAGTATTTTTCTTTAATATTTGGAGATTTTATAGTCTCCAAATATTATAAAAGCCAAACAAAAGACATGCAACAAGTTATACATTCAAAGGAGATCTTTTTAAGTGCCAAACCACAGCTGAACTGTAGTTATGGTTATTGTACAGAAACTGACATAAAACTATAATGTGGATCAACACATTTTATCACAGTCATTCAGCAAAATACTGAGTCCATGCAGCTTAGCTATTACCTTTCTAGAGCTCTGGAAGATTTACCATAGTTTCAGCTTAATCTGGAATTTTATTATGTAGTTATTTTAATCTCACTTTATTTTATCACTGCTTGGAGTCCCATTATCAAAGTAAGATCATGTTTAGATAAAGCAATGATGAATAGTGTTAGAAACAGCTAAAACAGAAACAGCATCCAGCTCTGTTTTGCTATATGCAGTAGAAAAGCATCAAGAGAGCCTTTATGATGCATTATAGAGTGATGAACGGGTAGTTCCACCTGGCTGGCTGGGATGAGTGTTTAACTGGATGTTCCCCTCTCCTTGTTATTTATCTGTGTGAGCATCTCTCACCCATCATCAGATTGAAAGCCAGAAGAGACCATGAGACCATCTTCTCTGAGCCCATGGCTGAATATCAGGCACTAGCCTGATTTTTACGTATCCTTACACACGTGTTGCTGAGGTAAAGTGCTTGTTCAGCAGAAGGACAAACGCGCAGCAGAAGATCCTTCTCCCCTCATTTTCTCCGTAACACCGAAGCAGGGCTGGGGCTCTTCGACTGCAGCCAGTGACTCCTGCCAATCGTCACGAGAACGTGACTTTCACGAAGATACAAGATTAACAGCGTGGGAGACTAAAAGTACCCTGGGCTCAGAGCTGACCGCGTAGTCAGGGTCGCAGCATGCCAAAACCAGCCCTGTCCCCACGGGCAGCCCTGGGGACAGAAGAGTTGGTCAAGCACACCCTCCCTGCCCACGAGCCAAGCCTCTCCTGCACGTTTCCTGCACTGGGACCTGGTTGCACCCGGTGCTTGGTCTTGCCGTATGCTTTTTGGAGTTGGAGTTGTTACTCCAAAATTAAATACAGCCACCTGTGACTGATTGATGCTTCTCCTCACATAAGCACTCCAGCCACAATCTGGATAATGCGTAGCATTATTAAAGCATCAATTATCTTTAGTGCAAGCAGAGCTACATTAGCAGCCCTACAGTCTGCTCGTTTTGATAAGGTTTGCTCCACTCGTTTATCAACAAAATGGGGATAGCAGCAGGCCACAGAGGCTGCAGGTTTTAACTCTGTGAGGATGACACTCCTCTGTGCGTGCACCATCAACCAGAGCATCCTGGTTGTTGGGGTTTGTGTCTCAGGAAGAGGAAGGTTGGCACTACAGCCCACGAGGAACTAGTGGTCACCGCTGGCAGATATCCTCCAGCTGTAAAACACTGTGCGAGCTCCCTGGGTCCCAGTAGGGTGCTTATGCCCGACCGACAGTGCTCCAGGTACCCAAGCAAGATGTGTTCAGGCTTGCTGCTGAGCGAGTGATGTCCCCAAACAGCTCAAGTTTTGCTCCATTCATGTGCACTCAGGATGGAGGCTTAGAAAATTACAGGAAAGCAAGATGGTTCTCTCTGAAGCTGGTCATGCACTAACCCAACTGCAGGTGCCTGCACCAGCTCTGGAGGGAAGTTCCCTCTGTTCTTCTCTCTTTTGGCTCTGCCCATGTGCTCCAGTTCTCTCTTTTTAGTGATGCAAGCATGGCCCAGGGGCAGGGCTGAGAAACTGCAGAAAAGCAATTATTTTTATTAACAGACCTAAAATTTCCTTCATAAACTACACTTAAGATAGACTCTTGGCTTATTAATAGCATTAAATCTCCAAGTCCAATAGATTTCAGTTAATGAATATTGCTTATGATAGTGCTGGTGAAGGCTGGTGTCAGTGGAACTGAAATCCTGTCCCCCTCTTTGTCTGAGCAGGGCTGTAAATTACCTGAGAGCTCATTTGTTTTTCAGAACGAGGTAGTGGAAAACACCATGGTTATGGCTGCACTGCAGCCTTCACTACCCCAGAGCTGGGAAACCATCTTAATGCTAACACCAGCTGGTCAGAGCAGCTAGGTGTTTCTTACTGTGGTTTTTTTAAGCACTTGGGAGCCTGGAGACCTGGCCCTTTTGGAGCTAAGGCAGGATTTATGAACTCACTCAGTGTCCAGCTCCTGCGTGCTGAGAGGAGCTTACATGCAATTCAGAGGAGTGGAGGTGGACTCCCAGGTGGTTAAGCAGACAAGCAGGGGATGCTGGTTAGGCAGTTCCTGATACCCCCTTGAAATACCTGAATGTTCGGTGTGAAAAGTGAGTTAATTTACAAGCAGAAGCCTAATTTCTTGGAGGACCGCTGCCAGCCTGCAACCAAGCGTACTTATGTCCCACTGTGCTGGAAGAGCACAGGCACTGACTCTGCGCCAGAGCAGAGATCCCTCTACGTGGGGGAAGCCTGCCCCAAGCCTTTGGCTGGCATTTGCGCTTTTCCATCTATTTACACATGTAAATCTACACTTCCCTCTATCCCCCAATGAGTATCTTAAAAGTAAGAATCCAAACTGATTAACACAAACACCGTGGTCACATGGACCTTTGACTCACAAGACAAATCTCATCGTGCTCTTGATGAGCGGCTCTTTTACCTTCAGGCTGGGATGAGTGTGAATGGTCTTTAAATGCATGAAAGCTCAGGAAAATAAACCAAGGGCAGTCCACTGCAACACACAGAGATCTTATCACTATCCTCTGTGGGGGAACGAGGCACTGACAAGTGGGGAGAGTGGGAAACTATGTTAATGTTTTCATACAACTATCTTTTAAGCTCACTGAAATAACCCAACAACAAAAACCCCCAGAACTACCCTCTGCCCCCTCCCCACATCTGATAAAAATCAAATAATAATAGGAGTGACTTAGGCGCTCTCTGCCTGGTACTTCAATCTGGCCTTCCAGTTAATACACACAATGACTAAAGCATCTATAATCTGCAGTCTGTGGAGACCTGCAGAGCAGGAGCAGCAGCGGCTGTAAAGCCTGATAAGGGTTGTTCACTCAGTGCAGATGAAACTTTTAATATTTATAACTGCTTTTTTTTCCTGGTGCCTCCTATTGAGGGGAGGAGGGGTGAAAGTTTAAAGATAAAAGCTTGAGGAAAGACCAGGTGGAATCTTTTTACACGGACAGGCAGGGGCTTAATGCTATCTCCACCTAAGAGCTAGTTTAAGAACACTGGTTAGGCAAGTGCAGCATCGGCAATGGGGCATGAAGTCTCTGGAAGACCTTCTAGGCTTGTCTAAAGTGCACCCAGGCTTTAAGCTGTAGATTCCTCTGAGCTGTCTGTGGTTTGCCTTGTCTGCACCAAGCACAGTGGGGCTGTGCCTGGGACTGCTAGGCATCACCATGAAAGAATTAAGTCACATCAGGTCAGCTGCACATACTTTAAGTAAAGTGCTAACAGCATTTCCAGCTCTGCACTGAAGTACGCTGAGAGATCTGAAAGATGATAAACATGTACTTCTTTCAAAGGTAGTTATGTGGTCCTCATTAGCATCAGAGCACTTCAAAATGTTTAATAAACACATACATAGAACGTACATATGATATAGGGAGATATACTTTAGAGCTGAAATACAAGGCTTGGGTGAACCTGAACTGAGGTCTCTCAAATTTTAAGTTATCTCAGCCATTCTGCCTTCCTGTCACAGATACCAGAAGTCAAAGAAAAAAGAAAAGCAGGCTGGCCAGGGAGGAGACAGGATTGCTTTTTCACAAAAGAACAAGAAAGAGTAAGACTTCTTTAAAAAAAAAAAAACAAAACCTGAATACTGAAAAAACACCCCACCTGAATTCAAAAGTATCAGAGAAAAGAGGCAGAGCTTTATACTTTGAGGACATTCATTTACAGTTGGACTCAATGATTTTAAAGGTCTTTTCAAACCTGAATGATTCTATGACATACCCATTGTTCGGAAAGCATTAAGAAAACTGGATGAAGAAAACATGACACTTAGTGTCTCCAAGACAGTGCAGTTTTCCTTGACTTATCTGCCAGAAGATAAGTCAAGGAAAATTAAAAAAATTAAATTAGATTTCTTGGCCTCTACTTTCTTGACCTTATTTTCCTCCTACACAAAATACAATTTCAGAATATGCAAGAAGCACTAAAGTCTAACGAGACAACAAGTCATTGAAAAGTATTAGGAAAAAAAGTCCTGAGTGAGTTTATCTGTGTTCTTAATGAGGAGCTTATCTCAAACTTAAAACCTTGGGGAAAAAAAAAAAAAACAAACCTATCAGAAGGAATTTCTGCATGACTTCTGGAACTATATGAAAGATCCAAATTAACAAAGCCACCTAGTATCAGTGGACTAGGTAAAACCTGATTAGCACCTGGATACACACTGGCCACAGCTCCTACAATGCTTGCAGGCTGCAAGCAAAACTACATTAAGCTGCTTATCATTCTGAAGCAAAAATCAAGGATTAGACATAACTCCCACCGCACATCAGTTGGCCTCCCTGGCTACAGCAGTCAGCAGGATTATGCTCATTTCCAAAGCTCATCAGCATTTTGAATTAAGCAACACTTCATATAGAATTACTGAGCATCATCTATGATTTTCACAAACCTGAGCTTTCAGTGCCTCAAATGTGGGAGCATTAAGACAATTACACAGAAGCTAAACGTCCCTCTGAAGACGTGAGTTTACAAGTGTATATAAAAAAATATAATTAGAATATCATCAGGTGCTTACAGCTATGTATTGGAGTCACTTGCTACAAACAGGTTGTCAGCTCTAGTACAAAAGTAACACATCTGAAAAATAAGAGCAGTGGTCAGAGACTGCACTTCCCTCAGTCCCATTGAATGGCAGCAAGATGGTCTGTCGATGCAGTCATCTATCACAGCAGCACCAGCAGCTTTGGAGAAAAGGCCTGGAATCCCAGCAATGAACAAGTCCAGAGAAACTTGCTCTGAGGGAAAATCCCTCCCAAATATCAGGCAGCAGTATGCAAGCATGAGAAACAAAGGAAAGTCCATCCACAGGTAGTGGCAAATGTCGCTGAAGAAGGCTGCACCTCTCTCAAGCAGTCCAGCTCTCATCACATGGAGATACTTCAAAGGCAGAATTACCCAGCACAACATGTGAGCTTTGTGCGTGTCCCTAAGATCAGTCAGCTGGGCAGTTGTGTTTATAAGAGATCATATCAATCTAAAGTGAAGTGCTCTGAAAAAATATCATTTTTCTTCCCAAACAAACCTCGTATTTGCTCAAACTCCAGGGGCACATCAGCAACGTTTTTCTTTACTTCTCTATCAAAAAGCTACAAAGAAAAAAATAGAAGATATTGGCAAAACTCAGTACAAGCTCTTCACCCTGGCTGATACCACTGCTCACTCTAACCTCTTAAAAGATCCAGCAATAAACCTTTTATATAAAAGCCAGCCCTGTCACCACTGCTGCCTCATGCTCCATTATTTAACAGGCATTTTCCCATTTTCCATGGCTCTGGGTAACCAAAAGTCAGCCTAGCTCCCTCCCCATGAGCTGCAAGGCTGACACAGCTACAGTGCCCAAGAACCAGTCTCCTTTCCTCTGGTTCCAAGCATTCACCAAGGCACATCAACACTACCTCATAAGCTGAGAGCTCCAGGAGCCCTGATATGTCATCCTCTATTTCAGACAGCGACTGGTTCAGGACAGCAGCCGCCTTGGCCACGTCTGGGTGATAATGGTTTTGTAGAGACTGCAAAAGCAAGACAAACAGGAGATGGTCTAGTAAGTGCAGGGTAACAACCCCATATGGCTTCCCACACAGGTATCTGCCCCTTTGTTGGTGAGATCTTCAGTGAACATCAAGTTCTGGCAGAGAAGGCAAGTTTGTACTGTGCTACCACAGAGCTTCAAGAAATCCTGATTTCAGCCATCCTTCAAACAGTCAAAGGCCCCTTCCACCTGGTTCACACCCAGCTCCAGGCAGACTCACTCCTCCACAGGCCATGCCTACAATGCATAACCCAGTTCTGCCACCTCCCACAGCCCTGATGCTGCATCTGAGCTCTCTGGGCTTCCTGTTCCTGCGCAACATTCTTGTTGCTGCTTCAGCCCCTTATGCAAAACCTTTGTAGTATTTAAATGGAAAGGGATAATCCTGCCATTAAGGTTTTAGAGCCATCAGGAGTAATTTTACCAATTTCAGCCTTCCTACACCATCCTACAAACGATCCAGGTGAAAGGTGAACGTTACAATCTTCCCTAGCATTTTTAAACTCATTTCTACAGGGTGACCTAGCTGTACCCAATTAATTTCCAACAGTGCTCAGCAAGTTCCTCTCTCCCCTCCAAAGCAAATAAAAAGCCTCATACATTTGCAGCTATTTAGTCTGTTTCAGCTGTTAACTGCACACTTCTCAGCTGCACGGTCAGATGTGTGCTCACAAGTCACCTACTAATTAGCATGTATGATTTCTCTAGTGTGTGGAATCCTTTGCCTCTTATGCTAGGATAGAAAAGGATGCAGAATAGAAGATCAGCCAGAAATTAATCTCATTTGCAAGACATATGTCAGCAGGTTCTTGTAAGAGGGACTGCCCACTGCCAACGTGTGTCAAGGAAGCGGCAAGGGTGGAAGAAGCCCATACCAGACACAGATGTTCCTTTTTAGCTGACATACCTGGATCTCCCAGAGACAGCTCTCCAAAGCTCTGCTTGCGGATGGCTCCTCCTCCTCCATAATATACGGATCTTCTGACATATCTAAGGAAATAGAGATACAGAGCTAACATGTCCCGTGTCATGTACACAACTCCAAAGTGAACACAGAGACCCAAAGCAGTGCTGCAGCCAGAGTTGCTCCTTCCTAAAAGGGGTCCAGGAACAACCTGACACATCCCAGCACGACTCCAGAGGCACTGTTTGCAGCACTACAGAATCATATTACTTTTAAAGAGCACAGGAAGTAGGGCACAAAGAACTGGAATAGTTTGATGCAAAGGGCATCTCAGGCAACTTTGAATGGTCACTACTGATGTTCAACACGGGTCAGTTAAATCACAGAGAGATGAAGTAAAAACTCAGGAGAGTGCTGAGGTCCCAGTAGGGCTACCTACACAGAAACACTACAGACTGAAATCAAAGAGGTCTCTGGTTTCTGCATTCATTTTCTTCTCGCTTCCTGAGGTGAACATGACAAGCTGTGTCTGGTACAGTGTCCCCAGCCCTTTAGCATTCGTAAGGAGCCTGGGTCAGCATGCCAGGCTCAAAGCAGCCTTCTCCCAGAAAATCACAGAGGCAGCGGAGCCAACCGTGAGGCCCAAGGTCAGAGATGAGCAATGCAGGCAGGTCTTCACAGTCAGAGAACTTGCAGGAGCAGCCTGCTCACTTTCCACAAACTCAGGGGACAGAGGGATCCTTCTAAACCTCAGAACTGGGGCTGGGATCTCCCCTCCTCCTCCACATGAATCCTGCTCTTTGTGTTGTCTAAAGGCATGACACGCAACTCCCCCGCCCACCTTCCCTCTTACCTTCTGGCCCATTAGGTCTGTGTACCAGCACTTTGCATGCGGGGTGCCTCCGAAAGAGATTACAGATGAAGGGGATGACCATGAGGAGAGCCTCAGGAGGAGCAGTCAGGGCCAGACGGGAGAGCCGCTTTATAAACGCTGCCACCAGGTATGCCGGCAAGTGACTGTTGGAAAGGAGACAGAAGAAATCAGCACATAAAAGTCCTAGCAAGTGAGCCAGCAGCCTCACTGATCCAAACAGCATGTCAGGTTAAAGATCAGTGGGGCTCTTTAGGTTTTTTGGGCTACGGAGTAAAGAGAAGCTATAAGAATCCTGGTTTCAAGCAGCAAAATAGGGTCTTGTGCGCTCTCTGGAACAAGTCTGGGGGCATTTCCATTCAACGCATGAATAATCTCAAATCACTCTGTGATTCGATCCAGATGCATGGCACCACTCCAGGCACTTGCCGTAGCCAAGCACAGCTCTTGCACATCGTCATTCACATGGCAGTCTTTATTCAGTCATTTTATAAACTTCTGAGTGCTTGGCCAGGCAACTTTAATCATATACTTCTAATGTCGTTTTGTGGGTTTAATTAATACACAGACCATGGTGTTAAATTTACATAATACTTCCAGGACTAAAGGAAGCAGCGCAGCTGTTAATGGGAACATAAAGCTGCTGTAATGTAAGTGTGCAGGATAGGGTTTTTTTAATGGCAAAAATGTAAATTTCTAACAGCAATCAGCTCATCTAGGCACTATCTTCAGGTCAGAAGAGCCAGGATGAAAGATGACAATTTTCAGCCACTCAGCCTTCAGCCCCAGGGCTCGCTACACCTGCAAGGCTCAGCAAAGCCACCCCACAGGACACCATCTGCCAGATCACGCCGCCCTCTCTGAAGTACACTACGAATACGAGAGGTTTGATATTAAGTGCCTAGTGCTGAACTGTAAGGACTTACTCTTGGTTTATTTTATAACATGTGATGGCAACTATATGACCAGCTGCTTATCTAGTTTCTTCCCTGTGTACAATGAATTGACAGCATCAAGACAGACTGTCAAACACTTTACATTTTAATGTTATACGTCTGCAAAAGGTCATCAACTTATCAACAGCTTTATGATGTATAAAAAGCCTGCAAATGCTACTTTTCCATATTCATAAAGACAGACAGAAAAATCATTACTTTCAGCCAAAGTGAAACACAGATCAAAATACATTCATAATCATTTGCAGATCAAAATCACTAACTAACTGCATTTCTGCTTTCTGAAACTAGATGGCTGCGTGGCAAATCTTCAAAAATAGCATATGAAAAATTACACAAGGCTACAGTAACACTCTTAGATTCAGTTTTCTCGGTAAAAATGAATCTAATCCAGTAGGCACACTGAATACATTATACCCAGACATGTGGGGGACTGTTCAAGAACAGTCTCTGGCCCACAGAAAAGCAGGAGGAAGATATGTGAACATATACAATAAAGATGCTACTTACGATGAAGACAAAAACAGATCAGCCAAATGGAAAAAGCGGGCTCGGTACTTCACGTGATATATAGAAGGGTCTAAAAGACTGTACAGCTTTTTGTAAAAGTCAGGATATTCCCTGTTAAAAAAAGGAAAAAGGCAACATCCACTGCTGGTTAGTGATGTACAGTGGGACTACACTGTGTCTAAACATTTCTGTGCTTTCATTATAGACTGCCCCAGACCACTGCTGTGCTGTTTGGCTTTCTTAGGTTTCTCTCCACAGCCACAACTTGAAAACATGCTGTAAGGTGAATTTATGGCCCTTGTAGTGCTCAGCCATTTTCAGGATGTGAAGCTATGTCCATTGTCTGCAAATGGTACAAGATCCAGTGAAAGGCACACCAAAGACTATGGCTTCACTATGTAATCAGATCAATAGAAATTGATTTTCAAGTGCTGAGCAACCACAGTCTGCAGAAGAGGATATTGAGGCTCAGTTGGAAAAAAGGCGAGACTATCAAAAGAACTCAGCATCCAAACAGCTGAGCCTCTTGTGCAGAGTTTGGCTTTCTCATGGGGGAATTTTAAAGCCTGGAAGTGTGGAGAATCATTTCAGTTCCATTTACGTAAAGATATAAGTGCAAAACCCCATGTTTCTTTAAACAAGATGCTCTTTTCACTTACAGATTATGCTGATGAATCAGAATAAATAATCCATTTAAAGCTAGAAGACTAATTGCTCCACCTGTAAGAAAGCAGGCAGGTATCAGCACAATAAGAAAATAAATGTCAGCTTCAACTTGTTTTTATTATAAAACCTTCCCACAAACTAAGAGTACCCAAAATTAGAGCTAGCACGATGGCCGTAAGGTAACACAATTTCATCTACAACCACCCAGAGGCTCATAAATCACAAAGATTAAGCTGTAGTTTAGAAGAACAGGCTGTGAAGGACTGAGAGACACAAACATTGCTGCTCTAATCCCACAAGAAAGCCACACTGGGGAGGCAAAGATCTCCTCAGAAAGGACATTTCTGTAGGAATCTGCACATCCTGTGTCTGGATGCAGCCCAGGTATCACCATTGCTGGCTGAACTCTATATTTAAAAGAAATCACTCCACTATTCTACTCTTCCCAAATCCTTAAATATGATCTTTCTTACATACAAGGAGCAACAAAACTGACAAACACAGGTAAAAACATTTCACTTTCAGGGACGATGGAGTTCACCCTAGTTCCTTAGCTTCGTCCTAGCCAAAAGTACATCTACTTCATCATCTAGGCTGTGGTGTTGAGCCCAGCAGCACTTCCAAGCCCATACTGCTGAGCCTCACAAAGGCTGTGCTGCAGAGCCTCACAAGGGACAAAAAGCCTGTTTGCACTCACCTATGCCATAGGCCACTGTCAAGAAGTCTATCATGAGAGTGGGTTCATTCATGTAAGGCAGGATGGAGTCATGCAGAATGACAAGAACTTTTTTGTAAAGGCCAGTGGGCAGCTGTGAAGGACAAAACAATACAGTGAAACAATTGCTGCAGAGAGAACTCAGAGAGCAACAGCAGCCCACAGCTCAAACAGGTAACCCATGAGCAAAGGACAATACAGAACGGCTTGCAGCAACAGTTCCCAAATGGGAGAGTTTACAAGTGACACCTGACACTTACGGTCCTTCAAAGAAGCAGGTGCTCAAAACTAACAGTGTCATTACAGCTCGGAGGGGAAAGGGGAGGAGTGGGAAGTCACCAGCAAAAAGGTTTGGGAACCTTCAACTTGTGAACTGAGGTTGTCATGCTGCAGATCACTCCTTACTTGTTTAAGGTGGGGGAAAAAAAAAAGGCTGAGAGTAACGAGAAGAAACAGACCGTACATGAGGTCATGTTTCTTGTCAGGAGAATGATACAACAAAATGGTGACCGGGCTGTTCTCATCTGACACTGAAAGCATAGTGGGGTCCCACCAGGAGCTCCATGCAAGGACAGTCATAGCCTCTAACAATTACCAATTGGAAAACAATGCAGATCAGTAGCAGAAGTAACACCCACCTTGTGCTTCAAAAAACCGAGCCACATTTTTTGAAACGCCTGCTTGTGTGCCTTAAAACAGAATAGCAAGCAGTGAGTTAAACACACCGGAGTAGATAAAGGTGTATTTTACGTAGATAAAATTTCAACTCTGAAGCACTAAATGAACATTTACCTGCAGCTTCGACACTTTCAATTCCTCCCAGTTATCTAAGAAGAAAGGGAAAACAGATGTTGAACTTGGAATGGAGTTTAAAAAATTAAGATGACCCTTTTTTACTTAGTCCTTTGATACCCTAAAAATTTGGGCTGAAGTCCTTGTCTTGACGTAGGGCCATGACACACCCCACTGTAGATTGAGGAACGTCGATTTTGTAACACTGTTTAGAGTCACCGTGATCACAGAAGCAGACATTTTTCATTAGCAAACAATAACAGAGTCTTTACACAATAAAAATCATAAACCTGATTTTTCTTTTCATACATAGTTCATTATGTGGAGCTTACTAACCTTGCTTTGCCATAAATTTGACCATGTCACTCTCTTTGTTCGGCATGTTAATGGGTGAAATGAGGGAAAATACGTTCTGCTGGTAAAATGGCAGCGGCCTCTGAGAAAAAATCATATAATCAAACATGAAGCAAGTTCCACAACAGATGGTAAGATGCTGGACTTCAATATTGCCCTATTTCCCAAGCACTGAATCTATTTAGGAAAGAAAAAATGCTGATGGCTGAACTACATACTGGTATATTCTCTATTGCTGCCTCATCCTGTAGTATTACTTGTTTGCCTAACACAAAACGTGAACTAATTCTGGTTTAACAAAACTGGTGGATCCAATTAAAGAAAACATACTCTTCTTCTGCACCAGAAAGACAACAGAATTAAAAGTTCTGTGCATGCCACCTGAGCTGCAGAGATTTGTGTAAAACAGAAGCTAAAACCAAGCTTTGCAGGAACAACAGTATGTGTGTCTTGAACTACTTCCAATTTCAGACTGAAGACAGTCTTAGCATAACTGGCATACATTGTGAGCAAGAAAGGAAAAATAAAATCAATGCCTTCAAATGAGCACACTGATTTATCTTGCTTCTAAAGTCTTTCCATATACCCTTAGTCCCTCCCTGCTTCACGCACAAGATACACTTTCCAGAGCAGTTTATCCAGACCCACCTCAACAGTTAACAATTTGTTACCTCTTTTGTCTTCTGCATGACTTGTCCGATACTCTCGGTGACCGCCTTCATGACAAAGTACCGAATGTCATCATACTCCATATATTCTTGAAAGCGAGAGATCAGGAGTGAAGCGTCCTCATTTAAAGGCAGTAAGCCATCAACAACCACCTACCAAAAGGTTTGTAAGGAAAGCAACAAGTCAGTCTCTTACAGTACTGGAGCAGGCAGCGAGCTGTGATGGCTGAGGGCATCCCTGTCTTTCTGAAAGGCAGCTAGCATGGCTGTGTGCTGCTTGCCCCGGAGCAACGTTCACAAGCCATCAGGACAAGCCCTCCTGACCTGCAGGTGCCACCTCACCATGGACAGAAGTTCTAGCTCTTGGTGCTCTCTCTGTAGAACACCACCCTCCCTTCCCACTGAAAACCTCCGAGCTTGAAATTTTAGTCCTGGAGAAGGTGAGCACAAGGGGTGGTGTGTGCCATCGGGTAATGAGAGGAGGAACTTTTCAGTTTTGCAGCTTACCTTAAGCAGTTCACGAGGAAAAGTTAAACTTCCTTTCCACTCTACTTTGATCAAAGGATATTGTGCTTCCAACTCAACGAACTTCATGAGGGTGCAGAGTGACAACTCCTTTTAAAAAAAAAAAAAACCAACAGAAAAACCCCACCTCAACAAGAACACCAGGGGTCAGACCCAAAGGAGGCAAGTTCTAAAGGAGGAAGAACAAACTAAGATGTTCTTCACTGAGAAAGCTGCATGCCTGCTGCTGGCAGGCTGGTGAACAGAGGTGAGCCAGAGCACCAGCAATGTCTTACAGCACTGCCTGCCCTCCCTCACTGAAGTATGACAGTGATAATTGCTGCTGCATCCCACAGGACCCCCACGTGAACCCGTACCTCAACGGCAGGCTCAGGACCTACCTTGACCTGGAAGGCATCGTGGCCCATCAGCTCTCCCAAGCAATCCACGCAGTCCTTGTAGCGGTGCCTCATCCATATCTTGTATTTGTCCTCAGCGCTGTAGTTATCTGAAGGGTGAAACACAGACAAGTCTTGAAAGCTCGGACCGGCCGGGCCGGGCCCCAGGCCCAGGGCCCTGCCTCTCCCGGGACACCGCCGCAGGAGCCCCCCCCAGCTCCGGGCTCACCGGCCAGAGAGGCCTCCTCGGCGGGCAGCTGGCCCACGAACAGCTCCCCCCGCTCCAGCAGCGCCCCGAAGAGCCGGCTGCAGGTCCTGGCGGCGCAGAGCACGGCCTCCTCCTCCTCCTGGCCCTGGGGAAGAGCGCGTCTCTGAGGAGAGGGCAGGCAGGGCGGCCCTCGGCCCCCAGCACCGCCCCACAGCCCGCCCGGCCTCGGCCCCCGCTCCCGCCCCGCACCGCCAGCAGCTCCAGGATCTCGAAGACGCGGTTGGCATTGCTGCGGCTCCCCAGCACGGCTTCCAGGCAGGAGGCGAGCGCGGCGGCCCGCGCCATGCTGCCGGCGGAAGGGCGGAGGAGGGGCCGGCGGCCGCTCCGCCCGCAGGCGGGGCCGGGGCGGGGAGCCCGCAGCCCGGGGACCGCTCCCAGTGATACCAGTTTAGTAAAAGCAGGCCTCAGAGTAGGCCCTAAAAGGCCTAACTTTGTGTAACCTTTAAACAGAATCAATTTTCCTTTCAGTGATTTTCACTTTCAACTAAATAACTGCGCTGTCTGTAGCTAACTGCATGTTTTGCAGACGGTGTCTGCCTCTGGGACTGATAACGCTTGAAGTTGGTGGGGATGGTACGCAGGAAGGCTCTTGCTTGTGCTTATTCCTAGAGAATCCAGGGTTCTGTTAAATTCCTCACTAACTACGAAGAAGGGCCAAAGATAAACAAGACTGCGAACAACATCTTTGTAGTGTCTTAAATGACTTGATTCACAGCTCTGACGCCAGGAGAAGAGATAAATCCTGTAAGAACCAGAACAGCATCTTTGCCTTGGAGCCACCTGCATGTGTCAACAAAAAGGACTAGACCACACTTGCACAGAATCGGGGTTATACAGCGGATAGCATCACTACGGGGGGATTACGACCACCAGAGACCATCCAAGACCCCCTCCCCAATTTAGTACGCATGCGCAAAGACAGTTATGCAATATATTAGCATATGCATAAGGTTTCTTAGAATAGGTGGGCTTTTCTCGGGAATTGTATGAATATTCATTTTTCTGTGATGTATATAATGAGTGTGCTTTTGTCCCTCAGCGTGCATGCTACGAGGAGAGATCCCTCATGCACCCAGCGATGCACTAAACCCCTGTTGGCTTTCTAAACTATCATTTGGTTTAGAGAGTTTTCTTGGTTAGTATTTTCTGGTAACACCAGGAGCCCACAGCCCACTCTGCACCAGTGCAAACACCCCATCTTTGAGGAAAAACTGTCCGAGTCCCCCCTTCCGTGCAGTGGTGACCCCCCGGCGCAGGCTGCTGCGGCAGCGCCCACCCCCACGCATTACAGACAGCAGGGCCAGGCAGTGCTATAAAAATGTACACTTTATTACACCTTCAGGTAGGATACATCACTATTCCTTACAATCCTACTGGATCAAGTACAAATGCTTATGCTTGTAAGTTATTTACAGGTTTGACTTCCTAACACACTCCTGGGAGAAACACACATCAAAAGGAAAAAAAGAAGAAAAAAAAAAAAAAAGGTGACTTTTATCTTCATTAACTGACCTAAACAAGAAACAATTGCGTCTTTAGACACCAAATCAGACCAGCACAATGACGCAGTCAACAGCTTTCCCACTGCTGGAAGTGTTCCCCCACACACAACTTTCATGCACATAATAAGAGCTAAACGTTTAAAAGTAAAACTGGGGCTAACTAAGCAATATTTCTGGATGAGCAACACTACACTGTACACAGTCAGTTATCCGTTACCATTGCATTTGCTTTGCACTTTAAACTATTCCGCTGCCAACACCACCACCTTCATGGCTAGTAACGAAGTGTAGGTAACGGCACAAACCAGTGGTTCAGCAGGGTCAAGGGAATACAACTGCATGCACAGACAGCTTAAAAAAAAAAAAAAACAACAATGCCCCTGTATTTGCAGACCTGAGGGTCCAAGAAAAAGAGGATGCAGGAAAAAAGAGGCATAAAATCAAAAAACAATATCAGGAACGCTGCCTGACCCAGTGTTTACATTCGTGATCCTAACAGAATGGGCTGTACCTATCCTACCTAAACCAGAGGAGGAGCTGGCTGGGTATTCCTTCTTGTTTAAGCCATTTGGATTGCTGGGTACCAACAGGTGTGTACATACAGAGGTCAGAACAAAAGATATGCTTTCCTTGCCTTTAAATAGGCTCCCCTCCTAAAAGAGTAAAAAGATCACAGAATGGAAAAATATTTTTAAAACCACCTCAGAAAAGGAATGTTATAATTCTGTCTGAATTTTACACGTCGTGCAGTTTTATGGCCAAAGTAAAATAAATCCATTCAAGCCATCAAGAGCTTTTTGATTCCTCACTCAGTGCTGTTAGCAAACAGAATGTTTTTCATTTTATGCAAGAAAAGTAAAGAAAACCCCCACAGTTCTATGCAGCTTTTTGCTTGGTTTTTTTTTTTCATAACAATAAGGCAAACTGTTTTGGAGGAAGAGGCCACGCTCTATTCACATCCAAAATACCCACCTGAAGATACATTCATCATTAGCTTTAGTAAAAGAATAGTACAAAAGTTAGATCTTATTCTTTACACAGTTGAAGAATTAGTCTTAGATTTAATTTCACTATTCTCCCCTTCCCCCAGCCCCCCACCCCCTGAGCTGAAAGCTGAGTAGAAAGTACTGAACATTTAAACATGTTGCAAGAGCAGAATGAGACTGAGAGATTAAATTTTATCAGTTGGAGAGTTTCCTTAACTGAAGTCCCATGAGAAACAGCCATGGATCATTTGTTTAGCTGTATCCACCGAACAATTCTTCTACAAAAAAAATGGGCTACACTTTAATACACGTCTACTATCAACACAGTATTTACTCAGTTCATGCCTAAAATATCCATTATCTTAAAGTGAAATATGAGAATGAGCGCACAGGTTGGGTAATTCAGTAAACTGTACACAAAACTACTAACAAACATTTTAAAAGACTTACAAAAATGGAGAATGAAACTTTTTTTCCTTTTTAATTACATATACTTACAGGTTTTCACATTAATTGGCTAAACTTTGCAGGCAGCACTTCAAATACGTTAGATCTTCCAGAGGTATTTACCTCAAGTGAGAACAACACGCAGCTTTTACACAGATGGAAAATACTTTGCTACATTAGCCACGCTTGGTTCTCTGAATGGCTTCACCGTGGATATTGAGCGCACATCCAAACCATAGCAAAGAACTGCACGTTCCCACAGGCCGTTTATGGTATGCTAACATAGATGAATTTTACTGACATTTATGGCATACTACCATTTTACTTTTGTGAAGCTGGGCAGATTTTCAACATAAGCAGTGTTTGCTTTATCTGGTTTGAATAAGCACAGAGAACACTGGCAGAATGCATCTTGTACAGATTTTGAGTGCTAAACAGTTGCTAATATGCTGAAGTAATGTGAGAGTTTCCATGTTCAAATGTTCACCAGCAAAAAACCCTTCTGCTAAAAAAAAAAAATAGACGTGGTTTGTCTTCATTTGGATGCTTGGAGGAGCTTCTCACTTGACTTAGCAAACAAGAAATGCTGTGTTTCCCTGTTATTGCATTTTAATCATTAGTTCAACTTGGTTTAGTAGGTGCCTTTAATCTGACAGTAGGCGTCCTCATTTGTACTTTTGCTTGTTGATTCTGGGCTTCAGATGTTGCTGGTGTCTGGGCTGGGTTCTGTACACCTGGAGACTGAATCTGGGGAGATGCTGTTGTCACGACTTGCTGTTGTATCAGTTTCTGCTGGACGACCTGAGCAGTAGCAGTTGTTGCAGGAATCACCTGAACCTGCTGTTGACCTGCTGTCGTCTGAGAAAGTGTCACAGTTTGGGGTTGAGCTTGTACCTAGACATTAGGATGACAAGGCAATTACAAGAGAGTAGTTTGGCATTAAACTCAGCATTCACTACATTTCCGCTCTACAGAAGACATCTTACTCGTACAGGTGTTTGCTCTCTTAACTGACAAGCATCTTGGACCAAGTAGGAAGGCTTGGAGGGATTCTGGGAACATGGGCTCTGTGGTTTCAGTGAGAAACAATGTTCTATCACATTTTCTAGAGCCTTATAAATCAGAACTAGGAGCCAAGATGCCTGTAACTCAGATCTCCGCATTGCAAATCAAAGGACGTTCCCCAGAAAAAAATGAACGCCTCCTTGTTCAGAGGACAAGGTAATGAAAACCGAGCAGCTTCAGCTGTCTTTCCCAGATGCAGAAGCCAAATGAAGCTGCAAAGGATTCTCCAAGGGAAAGCTAACTCTTGACCGATCCAAGAGGAATTCACTGGGAAGCACTAAAAATGCAGGTAAAAAGAATGCCATACACACGTCAAGACCACAGTTCTTAAAAATACATAGCACAGCCCGATCTTGACAATATATCACAAGAAACCAATTTTTAAAAATAATTTCAGCTCTAGAAAATATTTTTTTAAATCTGTTTTTTAGCTTATCTACAGTGACGAACAAACATTGCTCCATCTACCAAAGTTTTAGACTAGAGAATACACAGCAGCTGACTCCGTATTCACATAATTCATTTTTACAGAAGGGAACTTGCTACGTCCTTCAAAAATATGGCCTACGCCACACATAAGGTGAAAAATACACATTTTCCAAATAAATGAGCTTTCAGTAGGATCATGTTTCTGGTGCTGTATTTGACAAGCGCAAAACCTACCTGTTGGGAAACTGAAACCATCTGTTGAATGTTGGCAACAGTAGCCTGTTGCTGAACCACTTGCGGAAGTTTTGCAACCTGTAGTGACATGAAATAAAGAAAGATTTGGTCAAAATAAAAAATTGCTAATAGCAGCAAAACACCATACCTATCAAAACTGCTACCAAGTGAAAACCTTTCCAAAGTTCTGTTCATGGTAAGTTGCAGCTCGGCATTCTCAGTGATACTGAACTTTTGTAAACCTTTTTAGATCAGTGAAGAACTTAGCTAGGGGAGGAAGAGGAAAAGTCATTATTTTCAATTTTAACTATTTAACAATTTAAATATTTAACAATACTCATTTCCTCCTAACTATATATAAAATTGAAGGAAGCTCAGAAAATTCTAACGGGCTCCATTATCTTAGATATACTTTTGAAAGAGTAAGGCTTCCAATTCCTAACCCCTTTGTTTTTCCTTGGTTAGACTGATCCAGTGATGCAAAAAAGAGGATAACTGAACTGTCACCTACTCCTGGCTGCCAGAGCTTAGGCTGGGAGGCAGCACCAGAAAACAGGAAGAACTCTGGCCGAATTTTCCTTAGTAAACACAGTACAGAATCCCTTGCTTAATAAAAAGGAGTGACACAATTTATTTATTTCAAAGAGGGAAGGCGAACTTATAGCTTAGATAGTTCCTCTGACCTGCTATAATGCCACATATTCAGCACCAATGAATTTTATTATAAAGTCAATTTAAACAAATGTGTGCCTAGAATTAATATGAGTGGGTGCTAAAATGCTACATCACCTCTCATCTTTACAATTCTCCAGTCATCATAGAATTTTAAGGTGTAAACCTGTGTTACCTGTACCTGAATCTGGGCCTGCACTTGCTGGGTTCCACCTGGTTTCTGGGTTTGGGAAATTGGAGTTGTTAAGAACTGTGTTTTAATGGCAGGCTGTGTAGTATAAGTTACTTTTTGTTGCTGTGAAGTCTGCTGTTGCGTTTGGACTGTAACCTGTTGAGCATTTATCTGCACAAAAGAAAAAAAAAAATCAATGACTACAAAATGTATGTGTATTTTAAAGAATAGGTATGTAGCTAACAATATTAGTTATATTTAATTATTGAAATAAAATCCTCCCAGGATTAGTAACAGCAAAATGAGCACTAGGCAAAAGTTTTCATGCAATTTACACAAATATTCTGAATCACTTCAAGTATTTACTGAACTGGTTCTCTCTTACACACATGCACACACACTTCATACGATAATGCACTTCCAAAAAACCACGTTGGTGGCTGATTGACAGCAAAGCCCATGAGACACGACTCATGAAAAAGCATATTTTGCACAAATTATATTGTAAACAGTGAAAATCTTTGGAATTTTCCACATTTGGTTATATTAGAAGTGACTAAAGAGAATCATAATCTCTGTTACTTAAAAAAGAAAACACAGTTTGGGGCATAAGAAATCAAACCAAACAACAGTCTTACTGAAAAAATTATGAAGCACCTGACAAGGCACGTGAGAAACCGTTCTCTTTAGATACACTTAAGATTCACCCCTAGAAATACGGACTGACTCTCTAGGAGTGTCCTCATAATTCAGAGCTGAAGCTTTACAACCACAGAAGCATTACACAACTCAATGGGAGAGCAAACAAGTACCTTTTGCTGCACAGTAGCTTGACCCTGTGCAACCTGAGGCTGGATAGCTTTCTGTTGCTGCGCTGCTTGATGATGCTTGAGTTTTAGAAGCTGCTGGACATGCAGTGGCTGTGCAACTACTGTCTGGCCTCCTGAAAATCACAAAAATAATTAGAACTGTAGAAGTCTTCATTTTATTGCTTTGTCCCAGTAATCACAGCTTGCAAACACAGATTGTGCTTTTTATAGACTAACACATCTGCATAGCTTTGAACACTAATAACCCACAGATTTTAATGGGAATAAGACATATGATTTTGAGAGTGGAGAAAAAAGACATTCTGTTATCTAAGGGCATGAGTAAGCTAACTTTGTGTTCTAACAATAATCTTCCTATGGGAAAAATTGTGTCCACAGTACAGGAGACAATTATGAAATACAAATTTTCCTATTTCCATTTTGCATTTAAAAAAACACGATGAAATTACTATGTTTTTATTTTTAAAACTGTATCTGTTCGCCTACTCTCATGCACAGATTTAAAAAAAAAAAAAAAAAACAGAAAAAACCACATCTGGCTAAAGAATCATGCTAACCTCTAGATTAAATAGAATAAGCTCAACTCTTACCTCATTTTAGAAACAAACTGGGATGAAACGTCTAACACCTTATTTTTTAAAAAGTGTGAGCGTCCCACCAAAGACATTATTTGAAACATCCTACCTTTAAAAAAGTGGGATTTAAAATTTTATTATGTTTTAGCAAGTCTGCTGACATACCTGCTGCTTTCTGTGGCTGCCCAATGGCAACACTAATGCCTGCAACAGTAACGGGGAGGGTAGTGACTCCTGCAGATGAGACAACAGCAGCTGGAACAGACACCACCGGAGGCTTTGCCAAAGCAACCTGTGCTGCTTGTGGAGTTTGGGCCTGGATCTGCCCTTGTGCTTGAAGCTGGGAAGCAGGAACACGAGTCTAAGCAATAAGGAATGAAGATTATTGTACTGGCACAAAAAATATTTGCTGCATATAACAGGTCATTATAAAGTGATAGTTTTAAATGTTTCTAAATATAATTGCTCCTTTAGAGTAACACACTTCAGAGATGGTATCGCTGGGTAAGTGTAATTTAAAGCTATTTATGTTACAGCTATATCTTTTGTACTGCTTATGTAACGCAAAGTGCACTTGTATGCTTGAACGACCGGTATCTAGTTCATCTAAACCAGTAAAGAGAATAAGGTGTGTAAGACTGTTTTTGCAAAGTCAAAGACAACTTACAAGACGAGCAACTTGCAGGTTTGTCACAGTAGTGCCTGTGAGAACCGCGCCAGGACGAGGTGCTGTAACAGCAGTGAGTTGTTGAGTTTGCTGTTGCTGTTGCACTTGTACTTGCGCTGTTTGCTGTTGTGCCCCTTGCTGCGTCTGCTGTGCGGCCTGCTGCTGGGGAAGCTGCAGTTTCTGCTTCTGCAACTTGATCAGCTGTTCCTGCAAAAATCAAACACTTTCAGCATTTTCAATCTTTTACATGACTACAGGAAAAAAATAGAGATGAATCTGGAGCTTTAAACGAGAAACATTCTACCCCAGACTTTAGTTAAGATCAAAGAGCTAAGAATGCAACTCCTTTACACAAGGGGTTGCCAGTGAATAAGTAATAGTAAGTGCTTTACATCCTGACCTACTGTGGTAGTGGTACTACTTGAAATGGCTGTCAGACTCACTGCCTTCATGAAATTTTAGTAGGATCAAATGTAAGAAAGAGCTGCATTTCACTCTAGCCCAAGAAAACAGGATACAATACGCACTGCTAATGATGCTTAGAGTAGCAATGAGAGTAACATGTCACGTTACTTCAGAAGCATTTCCTCACCTGTGACAATTTCCCTACAGTTTTTATTTGAGCTGGAGACTGGGCTTGTGCCTGAGCCTGAATCTGCGGGACCTGCACCTGAGCAGCCTGCTGCTGCTGTTGCCTCAGAAGCTGGAAGTGAGCAGGGGTGATTGTTTTGCCGGACAGCTGGACTGTTGGTGTAGCTGTGAATAAAGAAAAACCACAATGCTCTGAAGAAAGATTTTCAACATTCATTTTAATTCACTGATTTCACCCGAAAAGCAAAGCTATTAAATGTATATTTTTCTGCTCCAGCGCAGTTTGTGGACTAACTACAAATAACAGCACATTAGCACAAGCATGATGTAACAGCAGAGTAAATAATAAAACATATGCTCCTTTCTTCACAACGGTTTTTAGTCAAGACAGTCAACTCTAATATTTTACTGCTAGATTATTAATAATATTTTTTCATTGTAATGCCTAGGGGCCAAGCAGCTCTCTACTGCAACACTTTATCCAGAAATACTGGAGAAAAATGTAAACTGAGTACCAACAATAAAGCAAGTTAAAAATAATATCATTGCTTAATTGTGCTGCCAACAAATCCAGACTTTCAATATTGTGGGGCTATGGTGGTCAAGCAACCTAAAGAAATTCTGGGGCTCTTTATGTACCCTTGGAAAAAATCCCAAAACACATGACTATTACCTGGTGTAACTTGAGTCACCAGAGATCTTGTCTGGGTCTGCACAGGTGTTAGGTTTGTAGTTACTACTGCTGATGCTGTCACTGATGTTACTGTACGAACTCCCTGGGTTGATGCTATGGTCACCAGTTCTGTGGAAGCAGCAGGTGCTGCTGCAGTTCGCTGTTGGGTGTGTACCACTTGTGCAGTCGCAGTGCCTCCCGAAGTCTGAAAAGGAACAAAGTCATCATTTCTCACAGCTTCCATACCTCATATAAAGCTATGGAACCTTCTGGATATGGACTATACAATTTTAGAAACAAATATCAAAAATGCAAAAGCACTGCAAAAGCAAAGAAGGTCCAGATCTTTCTAACACATCTATCTGTGCGGATATGTCTCATAATCGGCATCTGGTTCAATCTTTTTCAAACAGCTGATCACCAAACCCTTAACTACAGAAATTTGATTTTACTATCTTACAATTTTTTGCTTTATCTTCCATAGTCTTAAACCATTAAAATAATAATAAAGAACATAATTAAAAAAGCACAAAACAGTTACAGGCTGGAAATGATAATGACATAATACATTGCCTACGACAGCACTCGTCTGTGAATCATTTTTAACAGCAGTATCTATTAAGGACTTTGTTCTGATAAATGTTCTGATATTTTGGTAAGGGAGAGGGGTTTGAACAGAATCACATGATGCACATGAACTTTGCAAGCGGAGTTTCTGATAACATGGAAAGCTAAAGGAGAAAACAGATATGCTGATAAAACACGCAACGAAGATCAGTCCAGGGACACGACTAGTGGTGTGATCTACTCACAGTCAGCGTTCCAGGTATAACAGGTGAAGCCAGACGTTTATTGATGGGCTGAAAGGTAGCAGCAGGGACTCCAGCAACGGTATTCACTATGACATTTCCACTCACTGTAGCTGAAAGTAAGCCAGGATTAAATGTGAGATTCAAAAAATGAAAATCCGCATGCCCTATCATCTCCAATGCCTAATTATAAAGTCTTCTTACCAGTCTGTATACTTGTCCCCGTAACTGCTGTTTTGATTGTGCCCGCCTATTTAGAAGACAATTGAGGTTAACAGTTCAGAAAAACAATAAAAGAAAACCGAATGTAGCTCTTACTCTACTATGCTGTTTAACACAATGCTGCCTTCCAGAAGTGACTAAATAAGAAAAACGCAATAAAATGCAGATACTTTTGCAGTTGTTCATTCATTTTATATATCAACAACTGATGCATATATTAGGATTCTGCCACACTAACGAGCAATCAGAGACCAGCCAAATGCTTGGTAAATACTGGTCATTTGACATCCTTGTTAGCAGAAGAAGGGAGCAATATATTACTCTGGCACACCACAGACAACCACTCGCACGCGAACATCACTGAGTAGTAGACACACAGAAATACTTATGGGTAAGAACCCATTCTCTGTCTCTTTTCTGTAAAAGCTGTAGTATTCTTGCCCTTCAAAAAGCAAAATAAAATCACCACTGCCTGCACATATTAGTATGCAAACTGGACTGGCTCTAAAAACAAAAGCCTCAGACCTGTCACCAGACTCATTAAAACAGACTTTAGATTTAAGGAAGCCATGAAAACCTCGCACGGATTTGCAATAAAACAACCATAGCAGGTCCTGTAGGATGCAACAGTCCCCTTGCCTTGCAAAGGTTAATAAAGCTTTGGTTTTTAAGCTACTTTAACAGAGTAGCTCTTCCAGCTACATTATCTTTATTGTCCAAGTTCTCTGTAGAAACACTGTTCACTGACTATGTAAATGTATTTGCTCAGACTTTGATTAAATTAAATTAAACTGAAAAAGGCAAAAAATCTTTGCAAAGGATATGGTGTTTGTCCACCTGAGAATGCCAAGACCTATTGCTATAATGGTACAAACAGAGTCTTAATAAAGAGGGCAAAAAAGAAGATACCCAGCATACTCAGGAAGAAAAAAAAAGGGAGAAAGAAATAGCTTTTATCTCACTATGTTGACCTAAAATTCTCACTTTCCAGAGAAAATAAAACACGCAAATATGGTTCACACAGAAAAACTGAAGTTACTACATCAGAGGCACCAAGCCCTCCCTTTCTTACCAATACTGCCGTGTTGGCCACAGTAGTTACTGCAGTCTGCACTACTGCCTGGGGCTGCTGAACTACCTGTGCCTGAGCCTGTGGCTGAGGCTGGGCTTGTGCTTGCTGTACAGCTGGTTGCTGAGCTTGCTGCTGGCCAGCTTGCTGCTGCTGAGGCTGTGGACCTGTCTGTTGCTGTGCCCTCTGCTGTTCAGCCAAAGCCTAGGAAATCAAAGTGTGAGCTTCACAATCTTCAAAACAGTGTATGTAACAATCAGGAGGTATTTTTTTAAAAACAAAACAAAACAACAAACAAAACCCCTTCAATTCTAAGCATGTACTATATATGTGTGTGCAGAGACAGCATACAAATCTGTCTTCACTGTAACTCTAACTCCACAGTACATGACCTAACTAGTTTCAAACTACAAGCTACATTCATGGTTATATGGCTTAGAGCATAGCACATCAAGCGATTCACCATCAACAAGCAAGGACAAGTATCTCTTTCTGAGCAATGTAAGAAAGGAAGCTACAGAATGGTCAAGAATAAAACAAGATTTTTAAGTGTTTTTAATATATTTTCCAAAAAGATGCTTCTAAACAACGAGTACAAGTGTTATACACAAGCCCAAAGAAAGGTCCCACTTTGAACCTTGGATGTCTAAACCTTAGTACATGAACAATTTGCAGCTGCTCATAACATCTACTGTACTGCCAAACTTCTCCCAGAAGGCAGCTTTTATCATACTTCCTCTACTGTCTAATTTTTTAATTACTGCAGTCATATGTATAGCTGGGATGGAGACCGTACCTTTTTCTCTTTTGCAATACGTTCTGCTCGGAGGGATGCGACTTGAATTGGAGGAAGTGGCTTATCATAGTTGATTCCACTAGAAACAATGATAAGACAAAGCACACAATCATTAAAAATAAATAACTGAAAGTTAAAAAAAAAAGGAAAAAAACCCCACTTTTATGCAATTCATAACTCGTTTAAGACAGAGTGTGCCCACCTTTCTGCAAGCACTGATGCATGCTTTGGATTCTTCTGGAAAGGATTCATGCCAAGTCTGAAATTGAGCAAAACTGTATTACTGGAGACAGAAAAAACTTAAAAACAATATTTAATTTCACATGTTTTAGCAGATGACAGTGCAGTTTTGGTGAAGTTTTCATGATATTCCCACCAGTACTGGAGTCTGCATACAGACAGACAGTTTAAGAAAGACTCAAGAGTAAATATTAAATGAATACAGAAGTTGTCACTGCAGGAATATACATAGAAAACAATGTACTACTAAACAGCATAGACATCAAAGTGTTTACAATTCAGGCAAACAGAAAGTGTAGTTTATAAAGTAGATTAATAAAAAAACACAACTGAGTGCTCTTCTGTTCTTAATTACACAAAACAAATTCATGCCACGAGTAAAAGCTAACCCAAACACATGAAATATGAAGGTGTTCCGATAACACAAGGCCAGGACACAAGTAAAGACATCAAGAACAGAGAAACAAAACAGCTGTTTCAAACAGAGCGTAAAATAACTCTCAGTTGTGAGAGCAATTCAGAACACAGTTTCCAGTAGATCTGTAGTGACAGGGAGATTGAATGATCCCAGTTAAACTTACAGAGGTTTGATAGGTGGACTTCTTTTCCCTGCAATCATTTTCATCACCTCAAAATGATTAGTGTAAAGTTGCGTGTGGGTGGCACCCTCATCTTGAGCATAGATCTGATTGGTTCGAAGTGGGCGACTGTTTTTAGTCTAAAAAATGAAAACAAACCAACTTTCAATTGCGAACACACCCACATGGCATTTTGTCTATGTATAAACACATGGTGCGCTTGTAGATTATTTAAAAACGTACTCCAACATATCTATCACAGACTGGTTTCTGCCTCGTGTCACTGATAACTTACTGTTACACAAAACTCTATGGGAAATATATAAAGAAAGAGCAAAATAAGGAGCAGTTCTCACGGTCACACTGGCATCAGCACTTGGGGACATACAAAATGACACACACTAATTTGAAAAAGAATCTTTGCTTTAGCTTAGATTTTGCAAGTTTAATTCAGTACCCAAACCACGAGCCCATTAGTTTACAGTTATGCATAGCGCACACATAATATAATAAAACCACCACTGCACTGCTCTCCCAACAAAGCTATGTTAACATCCAACACACCATGCCAGTCTAACATTCGGCTTCTCCTAAGTAGAAACTGCCAGTCAGGGACAAACCTGCTTATTAGTCAGAGAATGGGACTACAGTCAGAAGTTCTAGATTCTCTACCCAGTTCTGTCACTAAATTGCTGTATGGTTTAGAAGAAGTTGTTTATAATCATGGAGTTTATTTTTGTTTCTGTGGCACACTATCCTCCTCATTTACTAAAAGGTGCTTCAAGCATTAAATTCCCTATATATTTGTAATCCACTTAGACCCTAGTGTGAAGTACATTCTTACAGATCTTAAGTACCATCATAATAATCAGGATAAGTTACATGGTGGTTCTTACGTGGAAAAATACCCACTACAGTTTAAGTGAAATCACAAACTTCTTGCATGACTTAAAATTTATCTATCAAATCCAAAAGCTGAAGTCTGGTGTCAATCCACTGTATCAACAAAGAAAGGAAAAATAAATTTGGAATTTTAATTGATGTTTCAGAACTCAAGTAACACTCAACATGGATCTCATACGAATTATCTGCCCACCTCCATTCCTGCTAAATACCACAGTGTCTAGATTTGATTTTGAAAGAATACCAATGCACACCTTATAAATACTTTTTGTCTTCTTTTTAGGATTAGCTTCGTACATTAGCTGTAAAATAAGAAGGAAAGTTAGATGATCTTTTGTGGAAGATTTTGTTCAGGTGCTTTTTCTTTTCAAAGAAATCACATAAAATAAGTGGAAATCCTGATGAGGATAATTTTATAATCTTTTAAAAGTTATTTATTTACACTGTTGAAACATTTAACAAAAAACAAATGTTTATGGAGATAAGGGAAAAAAAACTCTACAAACTTAAGGTAAAAAAAGACGCATCATTCTACGTAAACTCACCTTTCCTTCTTCCCTCGGAATAATGACATTTTCATATCTGTTTCGGCATTGTTTTGGTGAGCGATAGACTCTGCTGCATGAGTTAACAACATCACTAACAAGGTCCCAATTGGCAGTGTGTGCTGGTGATACAACAGCAAGATTTAAAGGAAGCTCCAGCAGCTGCTTCACTGCCTACAACAGATAAAGGTACAAAGCTTCAGATGACAAATCATTCCAATATTCCAAACCTACTCTTATCTGCATGTGCCCACACACCATTACTACAATGATACAGAGAGCTTAGGGCTCAGGCTACAGGTTCACCTACATTCACAGAGAATAAATAAGCATTTTATTATGCAGACTGACGTGCAAGAAAACACTTGGAGATTGGTACAAGAGGAACAGAGAGCTGCCATTCAAGTACCGCTCTTCTCAAAGGTGGGGAGAACCTTAAGCTGCATTATCCAACGTTCAGCCAGCACAACTAATCTGGAACATAATAATAAGTGGTCTCTACAACAAAAATAAGGTTTAATCACACAACCTGTAGTTTAACCTTTAATTTATCCTTAGAGGAACACAAATGATAGGCAATCTGTTCTGAGTTACGTCAGCAAAATGCCAAACTAACCATTAAGAATTAGAAATAACCTTGAGGAAATAAAGTACAGAAAGAGCCACTTCTGAAATTAGAAGCAAAAATACAATAAATAGTAACAGCAGAAAACGCAGGTATCATCTGACCTGCAGAAGTGCCCAGTCTTCACTGATCAACCACTCTGGATTATCCTGTCCAGCCTCAGCAGCTGGTTTGACAAGAGTCGGCAAAGGCTTTGCAAACTGTGTTTGTTGTTTCAACAAGATGTTTTTCTTTTGCTCTTTGCCCTCTCGGCGCATTTTCAACATTCCTGGAGTTGCTCGATCAAAAAGTGAACGAGGTGGAATAACTGTCTCTCCATGACGTTGCTTTTTCTTCCTACCTGCAGCTAAGACAAAAAACCACCCCGTTCTTGGTAAGTAGTTACTACCATTCTTTGATTCCTCTGCTACTTACAGCTGCAAAATGCTCCTACGTGCTTAACAGAGTATTCCTCACTGCCTCTTAAAAGTGTACTGTCAGTTACTAAACAGAGCCTGGTATAAAGTAAGATCAGTCTTGTCCTAACTCACACAGTAGAATGGCTGTTTTCTAAAATTGTCCTTTTGAAAACACCTCTATGTCTAAACAGAAAGATACACTGTAAGAACTGTGGCTTCCAGTGATTCTATTACTTCAAGACCATGGTGAGACAAGAATTTTCAACTCTTCAAACTTGCACACTTGATGTTTACTGGACCAGACATGTAGGAGGTATGAAAAATCCCCTGATTTTTTTAACTTTCAGCAATAAATCACAGAACAGTTTTGAACGAATGCTTACCAGATGGATCTGTTTTGTGTCGTTTACGTTCCTTCCTGACATACACTGGAGGCAACTTTGATTCTGGAATAGGGGTGGTATCATACATCAGGCACATAACAGAATCAATGTAGATATCATTGTCATCCTGAGGTGGAGTGGGAGGAGTCCAAAGCTGCACAGAACAGAATTAGTAGTTACTGCAATATTAACTCTCCACTGATCTTTATGTTTCCAAAAATAAAATGCCTGTCTATGCTGCCTGGTGTTACTTTCACTTACCGGCATTATTTCGGTTTGTCCATCTGGACCTTCATAGACATATTCCTAAGCAGCAAAAAGAGAATACAATTCAAATGATCCAACTGAACCCTGAAGGAAAAGGCATTCTCAGAATAACTATTAAGAAATACACTATTAAGAAAAACAAGACTAATCAGGAATTACTTTGTTGTACGCATCCTCTCGAGTGTAGGTTAGAAGTTCCTCTTCATCCTCCCAAAGCATTTTTTGCTCTTTTTCCTTTAACTCCTTCATGTGCTGGACTTCCCACACTTTCTTTGCAGTTTTCAATTCCATCTAGATGAAAGTCAGACTCCTTATAAACTTTATGCAGTAACAGACTCTGGATTAAAAGCTGTCAATTTGTATTTTTATGGACAAACTCCTCGAATTTTCACATTTTCCAGCACAGAAATTTTATAGAAATTTCTTAACAGGTAGTTTCACAATCATTTACAAGAGATTTTTTGGTCTCTGTTGAGGATCCTCAAAATAAATCAAACTCAGAATTTCCGTTAAACAACCAGGACAACCAGAACACAGCTCCTTTAGCCAAATAAGCAGGCTCACTGAAATTAATGACATTTTTTCCCCCCACTATCGATGGAGTACAACAAGTATTTGCTGAAGAACGCCATTCCCATTTTATAAAAAAGGAATTAAGAACTGACACCTCCTTAAACCAAGAGAATCCCAAAATAATAAGCTCTCTGTAAGGCATTCTGGTGTTCATAAAGTACAGCAAGCAAAGATCACGGAAGTGCCTACGATGTACACCACATCACTGGAGAAACTTCCACTTCACCTTGAAAATATAACCCTGCTTGTACATACTGTGACAGAACAACACGGAAAAGAAAGATTTGTTGTTTTACCTCATTCAACCGTGGCTCATTCTCATCAACTGAAACATGGAAGAGCTCTAAATAATTCAAAGCATACTTCTCAATTGGAGTCAGCTGAAAGAATGTATCAAGGAAAAAAAACATTAGCATTGAGGGTAATAAAAGAAATGTTAACTGAAGGAGAGTGTATCAAAGCTCGCCTTAAAACTAATCTCCCTCTCCAATGGCTTAACATCTTAAGTCAGTAGGAGATTTCCCATCCATTTAATGGAATTAACAATCCCATAGACAACAAAGTTGCTTTAAGGCCAGACTGCAAAGAAATTGAAGTATTTGAGCTAAACATTACTTTTTAATCAAGTATTCATGGGAAGTCATGGTACCTGATCCACAACAGCAACTAACTCCTGCAGCTGTGAGGGCTCTTCATTGTATGCTGTCTCGCAGAGCTCCGAGATTAAAGGTTCAATGCTTGACTCGGGTCCTATTTCTTGTAGGTAATCATTTGACTCCTCATCCTCTTGTTCAATACTGTTGAGGGCCTTTCAGAAAGACATATTTTAAAAATAATGAAGACTTCAAAAATATGGAAAGAACCCCCTTAAGAAGTTCACTGAAATCCAACACAAATTTCTGGAATAAGGCTGAGGCAAGAGAAACAGTCCTCAGAAAGTATACAAGTCAACTGTCAGCTTTTGGAAGTTTTGTTACAAGGAAAATCACAAAACAACATAAATTTACCAGAAATAGAGATTGATAGAATTTACCCAAATAAAAAAAGATAAGGTAGCTGTTTAATACTAATGTTGCACAGCTATATTTTTAATCTATGTGTTAATAATTACCTCTATGAATGGTCTTGCGACTTTAGGTGAAATATTTTCTGCTGGAGATGGCTCTTGAGAAAGTACTACAAATTCTTCTGCTTTCACTCTAAATCCAGAATCCTCCATAGGAGAATGAACCTCAAACAATTCCTGAATCGTTTGCTTGTTGAGTAGAAGAAAAAAATAGAGAAGTACATTCAGCTTGCAGGACCATTTTATTTTTTTCTATAACTTTGAATTATCTCAGGTTTAAGTGACCTTATAAACTATGGACTGACTAAAGAAAAAGTAAACCTCTATCTATTATTTCTGGAAAATTGTTTGTTTTCTCTTCTGTATCTTTCTCCTGTAGGACTACAGAGTAGAACAAAGTGTTAACAGTTCCTTTATAGGAAAGTCGGAAATACACACTGTCTCATCCTGCACCACCATATTGGGAGTGCCAGAAGGGGATGGACTAGCTTCACCAGTGCAGTCATTGTCTTTGTCGTTTCCAAAGCAGCAATTGAGAGCCTATCTCACTAAATACCCAAACTTTATATTTCACGTTTTTAAAGTTGTCAAAACCTTCATCCTTACAAGCTCTGCAGAATTTTGCAGCAGGGCGCAAGAAACCAGAACATATTAAGTCACACAGGTGGTGCCTGTGCATCACTATGCAAGCAATGGAACAAAAGCAGATACACAGTATTTGAGAGAATGTGGCCCTAACATCTAAGTTCAAGCAATCATGAAACCTGATATGCTTACCTATCAATTCTAGCCCAAACAAATTTCTACTAAACTGTTATTAAACACTCCAACACAGATGCCTGAATTTATTAAACACTGCAACACAGGTGTTTGAATGTATTTTGGATATTAACTTACCTGTGTTAAAAAGGCCATTGAATAGTCATTTCCCTGAGCAGCCACTTCTCTGATCAAGTCCTTTGTGCCATTTTTCAAAAGCTTCTCTTCTACAGAATTACCACTGACAAGCCTAAAGAAAAAGAAAAGAACAGAAATCTAGTAAGTCATTTCCAAAACAGCTTTCAGAAACAAAAAGAGAAATTGCCCTTAGAGAATAATACTGAACTTTTAAAATGTGGTTTCTGGGGTTTTGTAGGGGTTTTTTTAGTTCTGGTACAGGCCTAGAACAAAACACATACTATCACCTCTACTTTAAAGCTTTCTTTTAACAATTAGTGTAATTTAAAAAAAAAAATAAAAAAAACTCACTTAAAAAATTCCATGTAAACTATAGACAAAACTATGCAGGTACGATTCATTAATTACATTTGGTGTTAAGAAAGACCACATTTTCATATGATAACCTGGTATCTTTTTTACTGAAGTGGGATGAAGTTTTCAGCACTGTTTCTACGTTATTTCAGATCATACAGAGCAGCACTATCTGAATTAACCTTACATTAAAGCATGTTAGAGCAGTCATCGATCTGTAACCATCACCTGTATATATGGATGTCTTTACATCTCCCGATTCTGTCACACCATTCCTGAGCTTTTGCATCCATCACTGGGTTTAGATCATTGTCATAGAACACAACAGTGTCTGCTTCAACAAGATTGACTCCAGTGGAACGGCTGTGAGAGGAAAGGATGGCACAGAAAATGCGCTTGTCTCTGTTGAAAATTTTCATCAGCTCCTACATAAATGGAATAAAAACAAGAAGTAAATAAACCATATACCAAAATAAAATACCAAACCAAATTCACTATAGGCCAACAAAACACAGACAAAAACAAGTCAAGTGTTTCAAAATGAGTAAGAAACAAGGCAAATTTCTTTCCCCTGCTGTAGCATATAAAAGCCTGAGCAGCACATATTGCTGTACCAGTGGACAACCATTAGGGCAAATTTACCTGCCGTTGTTCATGGTTAGCATATTCATCAATCCTCACAAACGTGAGGAAATGGAAATTCAGGAACAATTCCAGTATGTCCAACATCAGAATCATCTGTGACAAAATCAGCACACGGCGCCCTTCAGATTTCAACTTTTGAAGCAAGACAGCAAGAGCTTCTAATTTTCCTGTATTTCAAACAAGAAAACCAATAACGGTTTCATATAGACATTTCACTCCTGTGAAATAGGAAATTACTGAAATATTATCACCAAATGTCCTCCTTTACCTGAGTCATACTGCACCAGCCGGAGGTCAGGGAACTGTAGCAAGTGAGGAGTTGTAATCTGTTGCAACTGATGCAAGTGTGGAGCTGCCTTCTGCTTAAGACTGTGCTTCAGGAGTTTCAATCTGTGACTATATGAAGGGGGGGGATTTGCTACATACAAACATGGGGGAGCAGCAACTGCAGCTGGCAATACGGAGAGAGCCCTGTGAAAAGCATCAAAACAAGGGAATACCAGTTTAAAAGTGCTGCATACGTTCCAAAGAGTTAATATTCTCTATCTCCCTTTATCTTTTTGTTTTGTCTGCTTTGATGATAGCTTCTGCTAAGGTGTTTGCACTGTGACCACTGTATTCAGTCACTGGAGCTCGAACACAAGAAACACCCATCACACCACACTTACTAAAAGCAACTCAAAAAGGTTCGAGGAGTTCTAAATGCATTTTGTGTTTCTAGAAAACTGCAGCTATTGCTCTGCACACAATGCACTAAATGTCAGCTTTAGCTAACCTAACTTCTGCCTACATCTCTGCGTCCTAACTCGTTTTGGTTGGCTCCAAGAGGTACCTACTCAGAAGTAAATCCAAAGCATAAGAATGTAAGCTGAAGTATGGCCAGCTGAATTTGGGCTTGAAATTAGGAATGAGGCACTGAAAACTCTTATTATAAAGACCCTAAAAGAAATAGAAGTGACTGTTATTTTTATGTTCATACTGCACATCATTTACTGCTAAATAAATCAGTCTAAACCAAACAAGCTCATGAACAGAAACAAGGTTTTAAAGCTTTTTTGAAAAGGAGTGCTTAAGAAATAACTAAATGTGGTAAAGGCTTACAAGGCAGAGTCACACATTACCTGTTAACAACATCCTTTAGAGATTCTTGTTGCTGAACCAAAGTCAGAATCATTTCTTGCAATGGGTTACTTGGGCCTCCGGAGGCACTTGAAGAAAGGCAACAGTTCACAAAGCCAGCCCACCTCCAACTGTTGTCTTCAGTGGAAGACAGCTGAGAGGGTTTTCTTTCACCAGCCAAAGAACAAACACTCAGCAAGTCTCTGCCATACACTGGGGCGCGTGAACAACGGCGCTCATTGCCAGAAAATATTCTGTCCAGGCGCTCCTTCAAAAGACGGTTCTTTTCTTCATATGTTTCCTTTGCCAAGAAAAGTTGAAAAAAATGTTTGCTGCTCATCACAATCACTTCATAATTTGAGTTTCTTTAGAATGATGCTATCAGGATCAGTGTACTGTGTGTTTTATACCACCAATATCATAGCTATAACAACTACTTAGACCAATCACAAAAGGTGTAAATTTCAGATAAAATTTTAAGACTACAGCTAAATTCAATTCATATTAAAGAGCCAATTCTATCTTAGTTTAGCATCTTCTTGCTTTTTTTAAAGTACATTTTCATAGTTTTGGAAATAAAACAAAATTAATCATTGATATTTGGGACATTTCATTTAACACATTAATATTGATAAGGTGCAGGTTTTTGCACAGTTTAACATATACTTGATGTTCCCCTATGCTTTATAGGTTGCTTGAGTACCTTTTCTAAAAATTTGTTAAGATTAGAAATCTATAATAATTTGCCCAATTGTCTTTGTGTTCAAAACACACAGAAAATCTTATGATTCCTTTATTCATGCATTACTACATAATTACAATATATTACACCTATAAGAACCTGTCTGCTATCACAGCACAAGAAAGCTGTTAGCTGCTTTTATACACCCGCGTTTATTTTGAACTATGGATTAGAGATGAAAAATGCATCAGATCTGTCAACGTGAAACACTGACAAAAGTTGGGGATTTTTTTACCTACTCTGTAATCATCAAAGTTCCTAATTAATTCCAGCTTTGTAAATTACAGCTTCCATCTATTACATGGACTTAGTATCAAACCTGAAAAGTTGTGTTTCCATAAGAAAATAAAAGTTAAGTACCTGCGATTGTCCATGTGTAGGTGCTGGTTTTAACGCTGCTCCCATGTCACCAGCTGATAAATTAGTAACCGCAGTTCTACCTGGAATACAAACTGAGGATAAACCTAGTGTTTATATATTTATTCTTCTGAAGATTGGTTTCATTTATTATTTTCAATAAATAGACATTTCATAGCTGTAATACATCATAATTGCAGACAAATTTTTAGTCCAAATGTCCATTGGGTATTGCAGATTTGTACTTTGTTACACATCAGATATCTGACAGATATTTACATCAACTGTTTTCACAAAAATGCAAGATAGATGAATGGAATTTTACTTGGCTTTGCACAAAGACCTGCTGCATTCATAGTTTATTCGAAATGTCATGTATAGTGCAATATTAACATTAACAGGTATTAACATTTAGAAGTTATACTCTAAATCAGGAAAAGATTGTTCTAATTTATATATCTGAAACAAATCTAAGATTTTTCAGAAAACGTATGAATTGAGTATATCTAAAATTAATGAAACTGTATATGATGCAATCTCACAGTAGCATTCTTGTGAATTCAACTGCTAGTAGAGGTTTCTCAGCTAACTAAACTGTAAGAACATTACGCACAAGTAAACAATAGAAACTACAGTTATACCCTTCATGTACAAGCAGACTACTGACACTGTGTAGCAGTTATTTTCTTGATAGGATATATAGGTTTCTATCTCAGCTGGAATGCATTGCTCTTCACCACTGATTATTTGTACTAGAAAAGCAGCACAATCATCCACTAGTCAGTGTGAAACTGCATTTAGTGGTGAGTCAATACACCCATGAAGAACTGCATTCAAGTTAACAAGCAGGCACTAGCCCTTACATTAAGAATAATAGACTCCAAGGAGCATGCAGAGGTTTAAGCTTTGCCTTCCCACGTTTTTGTTACAGAGAGCTAGTCAGTATAAATCCAATTTTACTACACAACAATTTTGCTAAATGAGCCCAGCAATTATAGTTTCTAATCACCTCAAGCAATGGAATTTATCTGGCATTTTATCCAAAAATCAGAAAGTCAAAATAAGTATTTTCAATATGCTTTACATCTTCCTCCAAAGATGAATAGCAAAAATAATGTTTTCTTTTATCAATTGGAAACAATACTTCAGTTATCATTGCTTTTAACAGAGCTCTCCTTTTACCATCATAAGAGTAGTAAGACACATGAGTTTTTGTAGAAATCTTACATCCTGAGTTATCAATTTCCATTGTGAACTGTGGCCATATTAGGAGTACCCGTAATGTAATCAGAGCTGGAGCGTGAAACATTTGAGCCACAGATCTTCCAAACTATGACAGAAATCCTTTACCTCCCAGCAACTGGGAAGCTGTTGAAGCTTTCTCTCCCTTTTTATGGTGAGATGTTTACTCTTCAGAAAGTCAAAATATGAACTTTAAGGGCACATTAATACATCAAAAACGAGCAGTAAACAGTCTGTTTTGAGGGAATGGTTTATATCCAGAGAAAATTACAGCAGATGGCTGTTTCCAAGGAATGAACTCCTACCATTGCATTCATCATCATTTAACAATCTGATGTTTTGTCTTAAATGCATCCTAGACCGCAATTTGTCTATTGTTTTTTGATCAATATCTTGGTTGTGTTTTTAATCAAGGAATTGATCACATGTGCTGCAAGGCACTAAACACCTAAACAGTATTTGCAGAGGGAAAGGGAAAACAGTAGCTTGATTAGATAGAGAAGCAAAGAAAAATAGATAAAAGCAATATTAACGTGGAAAAATGGGAGAGAGTTGCTGGACATTCTCTGTCAGTAAAAAAATAATCACCCCGATCTTTCTTTGAAAAAAGTAACAAAGTATTTCAAACTCACTTCTTCCCACAAAAATCTGACCTAAGACACAACTGGTAAAAAGAATCCTATATGTTTAATACATTTTCAAGCTCTCCCAAGTTTGTACTAAAATATTATCTAAAACTCCAGTACACATCACGCACAAATCAGAAGGATTTGCCTCATGGTTTACCTGCTTCTGAACTCAACTTACACAATTACGATCTGTAACAATTTGGAGTTATATATCAACGTGATTTAGTAATTGAATGTTTAGATAGAGGTATTTCTTCAGGCTAGAAAACTTACCTTGCTGTGTCACCGCTGTGGAAGTTGGGACACCTGCTTGATGCTGGTTTCCTAAAGCGTTCAGAGCGTTCTGAACAGTTCCCGCTTGGGAAACCGTCTGCATGACAACCGGACCCTGAGGTCTCAAATACTGCTGACCGGGTGCTGAAACAATCTGAAGAACACTTCCTGCAACAGAAGATTTAAATAAAATTAGGCTGGATAGAGAGGAAAAGAATAAACAGTGTTCTCTAGCAAAAGATACTACTGTTACAAACTGATTGTTACTGTTTCAAATTATGTTAAATTTTCCCAGGCAAGTGCATTACGCCAAGATGATCTAAAGTTCCATAATATCCAATGTGAGGAAAACACTTAAGTCTTCATAGTTAAAGAGGAGATCCACGTTGTTGGGGCATCATTTTAAATCTAGGTATTTTATATGGAAATAGGATGAAATCCAATCAACAAAAAAATCCTCACTTAGCATTCCCTCTATTTATTCTGTTGGCCACAGAAAATCAAGATCTCTAGGTTCTCCTGAATTTGGCAACACACATACCACCAGCAAGGGCAATTTGAGGGCAAAATATATTATAACATTAAGGTCAGGGTAATAGCTAGGTCAAAATTCAGAGACACACCAATCTTGAAGCATTATTTACACCATTTCAGAAGAAACCAAAAACATCCTGAGTTTTGTCTGTTTCTGCTCATCAGGGAGTTTATCTGAAATAATGCCTAACCTTACTTTAGCTGTATTCCACAGATGTGAAAACAAATTCTATAGTAAAATCTTGAAATACAACACAGAAAAAGAGAGTAAGCATGTCTTTCATTCAATAGCCATTTATTTTTCAGAACAGAGTGACCTTGTTATCCCTGTCTCACACAGAAAACAGGTAGAGCAGAACAGTAGAAGCAATAGGGATGGAAAAACCTCCTTAACACATAGCAACAAGGAACATGCTGCCCATAGCAAAAAATGAGCATTCTAAACAATGGAAAACTCCCTGTTTTGAAATAAGTACCTTGTAACTGCAAGGGTTGCCCTGCAGTGAGCTGGCGAAGTTGACTATGTGATAAAGTGAACTTGTTCCCTTGGAACTGCAGGGTTACAGGAGTCTCTGGCTGAGCGATTCTGCCTTGTGCTCCTGCTATAGAAGCCAGCTGGGCTATTTTTACTACTTCACCACCTGTTAAGGAGGGAAACAGGCATTAAAAAACAACAAAGTGGGAGGCGGGTTGTTCAAGAGTCACAATTCTAAGTTTTGGTTAGTAAACTGGTGCTGAAGCGCCTTCCATGCATAATTATACTTAGTGCATCAAAAGTGTCATATAGAAGTTAAGCAGGTATTGCTTTCTATATTTGTTGGACAAACTGGAAAAAAGCAGATTGTTTAAAGGATAAGAACATCAACATTTTAGAAGTTATCACTTTCATTAGCAAAAAAGTTACAAGCTACCTGAAAACTCATGTGACACTTTGTAACAGAACGAGTATAGACATTAAAGTGATTTTCACTGCCTTTTCAAGAGCATGAAGGAAGGTTTAAGGAAGAGACAAAAATATTCACACATGTGGCACTGTAAATACATGTTTGAAATGGCCTGAAATTTGCTGATGAAACATGATTTATATTAAGCGATCTGCACCTAGACAAACCAAAAAGCTTTAAAGTGACAAGGACCAAGCTTTTTGTGATTTAAACGCAGAAACGTTAGAGGCATTTAAGCATTAAGTTTTATGATATTGAGAAAATACTGGCGTGAAAATTTAGCTTTTGTAAAGGCAGTGCATTACCCCAGAGATAAAATTAATACATCAGTGCTCAGTACTCTATACACATGCTAATAGGCAGTGCACATACAACCTTAAAGCAAAGCCTCATCGCTTTTCTCTGCCTAACAGCTGCAACGTTCCTCTCTGCGAGAGAGGCCTTTAGCAGATGGATTAGTGTTTAATATGAAAGGAGTAATTAGGATAGAGCTAAAACATTTGGTCTGAAGGAAGTCTTGCCAGCAGAAGAAACATGCAGAAATAGGAGATTAAGTTGACACCACTAATGTATGTCCACAGCAATTCTATTGTTTCTTATCCAATTTTCGATTTTCCTTGGTCATAAGCAACGTACTGAGCAAGGCTAATCAGAAGAGTGAAAAAAAACAACGATTCTGTACACATTTTAGGGTGCCTAGTAACTTAACCTCGTTGTAGTACAAAGGTGGGAGAAACCTTGAAAGGGGAGGCCACTTACTAGGCAACCGTGCCTGGGCCTGAGAGGTCAGTACCAGCCTCTGAGGCAGCACACTCTGTTGGATGGTGTGCGAGGGGGCTTGTGGCTGGGCCTGGCCTAGCTGAGAGGTCTGGCCCCGCGGTTTCACAGGGTTGGCTGTGCTAGTTGCTGTGGTGAAGGTCGCTGCGGGCTGGTGTCTTGGAGCACTGGTGGAAGCCTGAGTTGTCTGAAACTGTGCTGCTGCGGCTGCAATCAATAAGGGTTGTTTGGGCAAGCTGTTAGAGGTTTTAACTCCACTCTTTTAAACAACCTGCATTAAAAAGAAACCTTCCAACAGGATATTAAAATGGCTACAGGAATGGCTTGTCCTTACAGACTGGGATTTCTAGCCACACCTAGTACTCCATCCTATTTTTACAACATTATATATTTGGAAAGCATTGTTTAAAGGTTAAATAAATACACAAAAGCACTGTAAATTCCCATCTTTGACAGAACATTACACGTGATCAGGGTTTAAATATCAACTGTGCCATATTTACTCCATATGCTAACAGTTAGGTTATACAAAGCTTAGTTTTGCATTATACTGGCAGATCATACCGTAGAAACTAGTGGGGAAATTTACTGGCAATTAGTCTGTTCGTATTTTTAAGCCATTAGTATTCTAGACCATTAAGCTAGAGGGAAAAGGACTTCTATTAACAGACTAACTTGTATCCATCTATGCAGAGGTTCGGGTAACCAACCTAGTGCTACCCCTCTTACCTTGATTTGAAGACACCGTAGCTATGGGTGATCTTCCTCGTACTTGTCCCTGTTGAGTTACTGTCGCTGTGGTCACTGTGCGCTGTACTTGAGTGCTTGGGAAAACTACAGTCCTGCCCTCAGGTTTCTGACCATACTGAACGGGTTGAAACAACCTGAAAAGAATATGAAAAGTCAAAGCCTATAGGCAGATCACAGTTTGGCCTTTAAAAATAAACTCTATCATCCGACAAAAGTATAAAGCGATCACATCAGACATTAATCTCTTTCTTGCAGACGGCTGAAGCTGGCAAGACTCATCACTTCAGCAAATTTCACATGTGGACATTCTATAAAGTCATTTTGCTAAGTCTGCAAAAGAAGAAAACTTCCATTGCCATGCATCCAATTTAATGCAGGATGCATCAGAATTACAGCAACCAGTTTAAAGAGTCTAGCCCAATATCTGGAAAAAGAATGGGGCTCCTGTATCATTTCCAGAGAGACAACAACAGGCCGGCAGGTCATCAGCCAGCTCCTTTGCATCAGCAAAACAGTTCCACATTACTTTGAGATTACTACTTTACTAGGAGGGAAATACTCTTAAAAAATTTACTGCTATAAAACTCCATATGTCTCTTTTAACACTGCAAGCACAGCTAACACTGTAGGCCCAGCTTAGTCTTGAAGAATTATTTCCATGCTAATTTTGCAAAACAACACTCCCTTGCCATAAGCAAGGACCCCAAGAATAAAATTCATCTGCTGGTGAAGTAAAAACTGCGAGAAATCCATAAAAAACTTCAAATGGAATTGTATGCCTCAAAAAAACTATTAAATAGAATCCCTGCTTTCGAGGGCAAACAAGAATGCAACAGAATAATAAAAAGCAAGGTTAAGTTCTAAGTTAGGTTTTGTGTGAACCACACTACTGGAGATGCAGACTGAACTCTGCAAACATAGCAACAGAACTACATTTCTTCCTGTAATTCTAGCTTAAAAGGAGGGCAGTTGTACATACCTGCTTGGTTTAAGCTTCACTGGGTTGGGCCTAGCTGGTGGTGGAGGGGAGCTGTAGATTTCTTCAATCAACTTTCTAGTAACTTTTTGTTTTGGCAACATTTGTGCTTCATAATGAGTCATTTTGTTTTCCATTCCAATGAGATCAAAAAGAGACAGGTCTGATTCCTACGGACATGGTAAAATAAAGTTTATTTTACGTGATGACCCGAACAGTTCAGTCCTCTCTATGTTCTATGCTTAATTCACTTTCTATATTTCACTTTTTACCCTGAAATAAATGTTGCAAGTTTAAAATGTAAACTATTAATTATTAGCCAAAACTGTCTAGAAACCTTGGAAATATATCTTAAGCTGACAGTCCCATTTTAAGCATCAGCATTGGTAGAAAAAGAATTTAAAGCTTTAGCCAGTTTTGGAAATCAAAGCAAGTCACATTTAACAACATACCATATTCATATACCATAATTTCCAAAGAATTAAGTAGAATTCTTAGAAGGTGTTTGTTAACTATCGAGCTCAAACGCCAAACTATAAAGGCACGCATATAATTTAGGAGTAGAAAAATATGAAGGACAAAAATGACAAAAATAAGATCAACCAAAAAGATCATCTCATCTGCTCCATTACTCACACAAATAATGTAATTATTTCCTTTGATTATCTCAAAGCAGGGGATCACTTCTTTAATGATAACACAAATAGTGGTACTTCAAATGGATTGACAGAAGTTTGCTAATTTAGTCACTGAATCAGATTGTTTACTTGTATGTGAAAAAGAGTAAGTCTTGCTCTCCTTTAGCAATTACAGAATGCCATAAATAAACACTGTGCTACCCAGAGTGTTTTCAGTGCCGGAAAATTCCTGCAAACACGAGTATGATGAAAGCAAAGCTAATTTCTCTTTGACTAAGTAGTTCATCAAAAATTACTGATTACAAACCACTTGAAAAGCTCAAAGTACTATTAAAAAAATGAGATGTAGCATGTATGCACTTGGTAGGCACAGCTATGGAATAGTGAATTCCTTCTATTTATAAACTTCAGGTACACTTATGATGTATAAGAAAACAATATTAACTACTGAAATTCTACAAGGGCACTACAAGAGAAAAAAACAGTTTGCTTTTCTACTCACCTTCCAAATATCCCTTTCTAGGGCACTCAGTACCAGAGATGCAGTTCTGTATTCCAGTGTTTCTGATACATAAGAGGTACTTGAAAGCCGGGGGTTTATCAGATCAGGGTGATTACATATCCGTTGCAGCTGCATCAGGACATGCAGGACACTGATGAAGTGTCCACTTTTGAGGGCTTCTTGGGTTCTACCAAATAATTTATACAGAAATACATTAATTTAAGTATAGCTTTTATGGAGATGTCCATAAATCAGTAAGGTGAGAATGTGCAATGCAGTATGTTACACAAAAGTCTTAAAACAACAAGCTTAGATTTTACCCAGGTTGTTCAAGAGCATTTTAAGTAGCACTGTAACAAATGTAAATTTGGAAGCATGAAACTTAAGGACCAGTACTACCTTACAGTCAAACACTACCTAATCAGCTCCCTATCCTCTAACTGCTTCGTTTCTGTTTCATCCCTGCACCTATCAATAACCACCTGATATTACAGCACAGGTAAATGAGTGGGTGGGAGAAGAAACACTTTGGGCTTTAAGAAATAAAGAACCACTCATTAGAGACAAATCTTACAACAAAATAGCGGCAAACCTGACCATTACAACTTGATTTTTAGGTTCCAGAGGTAAACATATGTTTTTCATTACACCCACACCATCACTTGCCTGTAATTTTAGTTTACAATGTAATCACATTCTATTCACTGGTCATAATGGAAAATTTCAGAAAAAAACTAACACACTTCCAACCATGACAATCATTTATCATCTTGCTTAAGTACCAAAAATGACAGCTTTTTTTGTTTACTGTTTTAACTCCTTACCCTGGTTGTAATATGACATCTTCATACATAGCTTTTTGTCGATTAGAAAGACGACACTTTAGCACATGTTCGTATTTCTTTGTTAGCTGCTTTTCAACGTCTCTCTTTGATCTTCGCAAAATAAATGGCTGAATCATCTGAAACATTTCATATTTGAGGGATAAAAAATTTTCTCACTTCAAAAATGCAATTTTACAACAGGAAGCTAAACCTATTCACACCTAACACATCTGATGTGATAAACCTCATATGCCATATATAAACATATCACTACGCACACAGTTGTATAGGCATTACTTTGTTCTTTAATTTCTGCATGTTATGCTTCAAAATCTGAGCCCTGTATTATTTTTTAAAAGAAGTCTCTACAGTATTCTGGTAGCAGAAACCGCTGCTTTCAGCAGGACCTTGTGTGTGAACTGAGCAAAGTGTTAAGAAAGGCCAGAATTTTTGAGTTGAACCACATCTTTTCATTTCTTCTCTTTTTTCTTTTTTTTTCCCCAACAGCTTAACTTCTGTAGTAGGACAGATGAGAAAAAATGACAACATACTCTGTGTAACCTGATGACCAGTTTGTGGCAATAATCCTGGTTCTCCTCATTAGCTGCTTTTACTGGAAAATCTAGATAAGGTCTGGAAATTCCCGGAATCAGAAAATGTACCATGGTCCACAACTCCATCAATGTGTTATGCAAGGGAGTGTCTATCAGAAGCAAACGATGCTGGCTGTGAACAATAAAAGAAGATTTTTAAGAGATACATCATTTAACTAGCATCATTATGAAAAGGACACCAATATTCAAACACTGTTTACTGTAGCTTTAGGTTTGTCAAATACATAGAAGTAAATAGTGCTAATAAAATTAATTCTAGAATAAATTATCTTTTTAATCTTGAATATACTACTAAACTAGCTTCCTCATTGCAGACTATCAGAACATACAAGGGGATCTGTTTGGGAGCACAGAGTATCAGCAAAGAAGAATTATAATGTTATGACAGTGGCTACAAAAAGATCCTGAGCATGTCTCTGAATCCTGATTGTTTCAACTAAAGGCGCCTGTGCATGTTGCACAGGAATTCGGGCAGACCAAATCAAGAGTTTTTTTTCTCATTTTTCTGTTAAGGAGAGAACTCTGTGACACGAGGAGAGAAAAACCCACTGCCAGCAGGAAAACAATTCTCTGCTCCATACCTGCGGAGACTGAAAAGTGCCTCCCAGTGCTTCTCAGTCATGTTCTTTATTTGTTGCATCTCATCTACTATTAAGTATTTCCATCGCATTTTCATAAACGCTGGGTGGCCTTTGAAAAGCTGTTTGTAGGAAGTGATACACACATTAAAGCTGTTGGGTTCTGTCCATTCCTACAGAAAAGGAAAGAGAGGATGAGACAGACAAGTTAAGGCAGAACTCTCAAATAGCTGTTTCTTCACTAAGAACAGAAAGATGCTATGACTCAAAGCATTCTAACAGACAGTCATGGTCTTTGAATCATAGTCAGTTCAGAAAGCAGGTTAAGTATTGCACGTATTGCTCAGTACCCAAGGAGTTCCAAAAATGCCTTTGAAAATCTAGAACCGTTAGGTGTGAATCTCTTTGTAAACCAACTTGTAGTGTTAAAAACTTCTCACATCCCATCACGATGTAAGGAACATATAGAAAAATGCAAGTGAGAGGTCCTGCTATCTGAAATGCTACATACAACAGTGTAAGACTTGCACAATACAGTACCTGTCTTTTTGCCCTAAGTTCCCTTTGGCTGCCAAAGTAGAGAAGTATTTTCAACCCCGGGCACCAACGTTTCAATTCCAGCTCCCATTTCAATATGTTACAGCTCCGTACAACAACAAGGTGAGGGCCCCAATTACCTACAGAAGGGGAAACATAGCAGTTAACAGCAGAAAGAACGTCCTGACGATTCATGTGGCTTATATTATCACAGTGCACTAAGTTCATCATTGAAAGTGAGATCCAATAACGACAAGCAAAGATATTTTAATGACTAATCTACTTTTTATTATTTTTCAGACCTCAAGTACCCCTTGTGCACCTAATATCTATTTTTCCCTCAACTCCATCAACTGCTTGAATAAAAGATACTACCTCCACAACAAGCTGTGCCTTACTTATATTCTTAAACCATCCTCAGTACAACAACACTATTAGTAGTAACTGAGATGATATACAAGATACACTTGTCCAACTGTTCATATTTACTTCTTGAATTTAACCATCTTGGCCATCTGGTCATTAAATGATTTGTAAGGCTTTTTTATACTAATAAACTAGGCTTCAGAAGAATTTTATCACCTAGGAGGTAGCAGCAGATTGATCAAACAGTATACTTGATAATACGGCAGCCCTATGTCACACAATCTAAGGAAGTTTTTCTGACATAATCTTACTATATGCATTAACTAAAGTCTGATATGGTTCAGCAGAACCAGATGCTAGGCTACAATTCACAAAAGATAATGCTGGCCCGGTACCTGTCTAAAATTGTTAGGTAAATGAACTTACCTTCATTACAAGCCAAGTGGGCAAAAAAGGCGATAATTTGTACTGTTTTTCCAAGCCCAGCCTCATCTGCCAGAATGCCGTTGAGATTCTTCCTGTACAGCTTTGCTAGCCAATCCAGCCCAATCTTTTGATATTCTCTGAGAGGCCCATACAGTAGTGAAGGAGTATTGTATTTTACCTGTAATGTGAATGATTTGATACTTTTCCTGACTTAAATTCACAGAGCATGTCATAAAGCGTAACCACTCTATAGTTCAATAACTAGAAAATACTTATTGTAATCTGTTGCTAAAATCTGTGCAATCATGAAAAAAACATTCTTTATGTAAAAGTAAGCATATATAGTAGCAGAAAATAGGAAGTCTTACTGCTGTTGTTATCCTAGAGCTGCCTTTAGGTAACAGCACTTCTGCTGCAGCAGCAACTTCTGCTATATCTCGCATATGCTTCTTCGGAGGACTTGATCTGTCTATACCCTTGTACTGGTCAATGCTGAGAAGGGAGTCTATGAGGACAACTTCTTTCTGAGGACTTTCCCTGTCAGAGATATGGTCTTCCATTTCTATGAGAGAGAAAAATGACATTCGCATTTAAAATCAACTGAAGTTTTGGTTACACAAAGGAACTGAGATGGTTAGAATTCAGACAGGGGTCGTCGAAAAGGAGGCAGCGAACTTTAAAAATGATTCTATGATTTTCAGGCTAGTCAAGCTAAAATGAAAACAGCCTTAGCTCAGGAACACTTACACGTTCTAAATGTTCACACTAGCTAGGCTGACATGACCATTAGCTTTTCACAACTTCTAGGGAGGTCCTCTCATACTACCTAAAACCTATCCTCAGATATGTAATTCTATCATCACTTCAGTGCAGAACAGATGGTAACTGTGTAATAATAGCTAGCTATGAACTGTGCTGTTTAATTCAGTGTAGAGAGGCTCTTCTATGGCTTACTATTGTTCCTGAGAATCTCACACATCTTGACTTTAAGACAGGCAAGGACTACCCTCTTTTCATAAACTGAGAAATAAAAAAAAAGGAAGAAATTCTTCACAGACCATTATCCAAAAACTTTTAGTAATAACAGGAATAAATCTCATTTTTCTAATGATCATTCTAAATGCTTAGCAAGAAAGCCACTGTACTTTCCATTCATTCCTGTACGTAACATTCTTCTTCACTTAAAAAATAAAAAACATTTCAGATGTGATTCACTCAATATTTGTTTTCCCCTAGTATAAAATGTCTTTTAACAGAGACCTGAAGAGCCATTCAACTTATTTCACCTTGTATGTCAGCACAACTTCTTCTAAACAGGAAGTAATTTACCTTCCTCGCTGCTATCCTCTTCACTGTCAGGCTTTGGCTGGGGCCAATGAAAATTTTCTGCAAAGGCACCTTCATACATCTTCAGTAAATCTTCCAGAGGCAATTCAGCTGAAGGTTATTGAAGGATGTAAGTTAAAAAATATCAAAACTTGTAACAATCAATACCATTGTTTTTAATCTCATTACATTCTTCACAACTGTATAAAGCCAGTTCTCTAATCAGAAGTTAATTGAAGAGGTAATCATTAGATGGATGATGGCAATATTTATTTAATGACCTCGATTACAGAGAACCCTTGGCATTACACCAAACAGTTTGCTCACCCTGCTTGCTTTTTACTATAATACAAAGCCACCATGCAAACTCACAGTAAACCACTGGTTGGGGAGGTAGGGGCATCAAATCCAGACGAGTGGTTGAAAGACAATTCAAGACTTCAAAGTTTCAAAACTGACCTGTACCTCAACCCCACTAAACAGTATCTCCATGATCCCTCATCTGATCTCTTGAAGCAGGAATTTGCATGCTAGCGGTGGCCAATCAATCAGGAAACATCCTCATTAGGAACTCGGCTGACTGGCCAAGAGTTATAATCCCTCCAACTGGCCAGCTGGCTGCAGCCACTAAGCTGCCAAACAGACCAAACAAATGGATTTGGAAATTGCATATTAATTGCCAGGCGAGCTTAGCTTAATGGGAAGCTTGCCTCTAAAAATCAGCAAGGTTTTTACCATGATAAGTGAAGTGATCCCTATGGGATACTTTGCATACATCAAGCTCACCAGAGCAGTTATTGTTATGTTCCTAATGAAAGAGAGCTGCTAGCCAGAGCATTGTCCCTAAAAGCCCCTTATCTTCAAGTATTTAGACCCCCCCAAGATCAGCACTTCAGGGCCCTTTCAGACTTATCAGGTGGGTGACAAAACCCTTCTGAGATACTCAAGACTGTTGATGATAAAATGTTCATGTTCAATCTGATACATTTCTGTTTTTAAGTATTTCTCACCCATTCCTAGAACTTAGGTTGAGAGTGTTTTGGTGTGAGGTTTTAAAGAAATACAGTGCTTCAGTAGAGAAATACTTTTTCTCAAGTCACCTTGTGTGATAACTAGTTAAGCATACAGACTGCTTTATAAAGTACAGATGTCTATCAGCATCCCATAAACTAACCACTACAACTTTCTGAACAGAAAAAAATAAATACAGATTACATATGACTGAACATCTGAACGCATTCAACTTCTCATCTATAACCCTATTTACAAATACAGTAACTGCTGCACGTTTTCACCTGTTGTTTCAGAGCCCACCACAGAGAGGAATCAAGCTACAAGCCTACCTTCTTTGGCTAGATTAGACAATTCAGTTTGATGATTTATGTTTCCTTCTTTAGCTTCTTGTTCTTCAATTGTTTCTTCTTCATCTTCAACTAAAATAAAACCAAATGCAAATCTTGTCATTCAAATTACATAATAATTCAGGAAGCTTGTAATTATATACCCCTAAAGTGTACTAGCATAGAATATTGTAAGTTAGCAGGATTCAAAAAGAATGAGATGTGTATGGAAACCAAGAAAATCTGAAAGCAACTACACGTAAAACTTAAAAAATAAGTGAAAAGGAGAGAAGCACTTCTGCCTCAGGACAGAAGGCAGTCTTGAACTGTTGTTGGTTGACAATGGTCACCAAAGGCAGGTTATTCTGTAGGTTTAAACTGAGGATTTTCTTTGTCAGAAACATGACACGTCATCACAAGAAAGGAACTAAAGTAGATGGGTTATTCAGTCTGAAATCCTCAAAAGAAGTTTAAGACCACTAGTAAGGTTTGAGAAACAAAGGAATGAGGACAGAAAGAATTACAATCCACCAACAATGAAGGCAGTGTGTTTTCAGGGAAAATTTTACTTTCAAATTTTCACTGAAGCTCTTTTCAGGAAAATTTACCATCTAATTGACTATCTAATCTCCCTAAGAAATGGATGAAAGTTGGTATTTGGTTTGTGAAAAATTGCATCCATGCAGTAACAGACTGCAAACCTGTTGTTTTAGGGTTTTAATATACAACTTACATACTACACTATAGATGCACAATTTTGAAAAGTGACTTACCTTCCTCATCAGTCAAAGATGTGCTTGCCTTTCTTTTCCTTCCAGATGATGAACAACCCTAGCATTAAATAATTAAAATATGTAAAATCATAGAAAACAAAGTTAGGGAGGTTTTTTAAAGAAAGCAAAAGGTGCCTTGCAATCACAACAGCATTTGCTAACACTTAACACCTATTAGCACGTTCCTGGTCACGCAAAAACAGATACTCTGCTCCTCTTTTGAAGGCAGTTTGCAATCAGCCACTTCAAGCGTTTGTGGTTCAAATTGCTCAGGTCCAGCTGTGCCATAGAGCCATAATACACGCTTTCCCTTAAAAAACATTACTGAGGCACAAAATTTTTTACTCAGGTTGGAATCAAGGACTAAATTTTCACTAGTCAATAAAAAAAGGGATATGGCACAGGCCTACAATTGTTCACTCTCAGCTGTCCAGCACACTCTGTAGCATGGTTTAGCCTGTGCAAATTAACACTCGCAGCCAGCGCTAGGCCACAGTTTGGCTGATAACACATGCTAAAGCTTGCTCCTAACAGGAAATTCAGATGCAGGCATTCTGCTTGGTGAAAGGGGAGCATTTCAGCAAGTGGGCATCAGCTGTGCCATGCCAGATGGCTCAGGGCCTCTGAACAATCCCTCGCCCATTTTTTTCCAATTACACAGATGTAGCCAAGGAGTCCTAGCACACATTTCGTCTAGGGCAAAAGATATTTAAGTTTCATTCAGTTTGAACCATTCTGTAACATATACCTACATCTCTCAGCAGATAAATCACAGCTGAAAACAAGCTTTCAAGCCCCACAAAGTCTACCCCTGGTTACAGTAGATGAAACTCCTGCTCAAAACAAAGTCTGGCAATTAATCTGTGCATTTTTTTGGTTTTGCAATCTTAGAATGACTGATTCAAAGCCACTGAGTAAGTATGAATTATTCCTTTAAAAGACATGTATCAACTGCAATCCACTTCCCCATTAGAAGCTGTGGTTCGTAACCAGAAAAAAAGTATTTGTGCTTATGGCAATATGTTCAATTGTCAGTAGCTACACAGAAATCTGCTTATCATCCCCGTGTATTTCACGAAAACATTTCACATTTATAAAAATTTCTTCACACAGGTAGTCATATTTAAACTAATTTTATGGGTTTTTCAAGAAACAGAGAGACTTACCATTTCAATTCCTTTTTCCAATAAAAGGTCTTCTGCAAGTTTTGCATCCTTACCTGGAAAATTATATACTTGACGTATGTATTAGTCACTTCGCAGTTTTATGTTTCTTATGTGAACTTTTAAATACATTCAACATAAAACACACGAAATACTAACAAAATCTAGCACAAAAACATAAAACCCGTAACTCATAGTTCAGATTTGTTCAAAACCTACTACTAGCATCTCACAATTCTATCACCAACAGGATTAAACCCCACTGAGTGAAATTATGCAAAACAATAGCATCAGAATTTATACTGGATTTCTCATGAAACAGAATACAATTACCTTTCCTTGAAATTCTCTTTAAATTCAAAGCTTTTTTCCTTTTCTCTTGAAATTCAATCTGCAGTTTTATTTCAACAACCTGAAATGTAAATCAAGTCTAATAAAGCACTTAAATTTTATAAATAAATTACTGAAGATTAAAAGAACAGTATGACTTGCACAAGTATTAGTAAATCAGTATTGTACCTGTTCAATGTTAGACCAGAAGTATTCTATTTCTCTAGCAATTGATGCAGCAATTCGCCTTAGTTTGTTTTGTTCTTCCCTTTTAGCTCGCTCTTCATTAAGTTTCTTTTCTTCATGATAACGAGCCACGGTTCTTACCATCTAAAATACCACAAGAGACACTGGATTAGGTTACCTCAAAATACACATCATTGCATTTCTTAAGATTATAGTGGTTATGAGCAGACAGAGGTTGACCATAGCCTTACATATGTAGCACCTCCAATATTTCTAACTCTCTCCATGCCAGTAAAACAACAGACAGGAAACTCAAAGGAAAAAAGGAAATATAAGAATTATAACTAAGCAATGAAGCAGGAAACTCTTAATTCACTATTCTCAATACAAAAATGAGAAAAAAATCTACTGAAATTAGCAGCAAAAACACAAAATAAAACTTTTTTCAGACAGCACATATGAAGTCATAGAAATCACACCACAAAACGTCAGAGACCAAAGGTAAAGTTCAAAAAGAGTGTACATACATGAGTAAAGGATCAGTCAATGGCTGTTAAAGACTGACTTGATTGCAACCTTTAGCTCAGGAGGTCCCTACAACATTGATTTCCAGGAGTTTGAAGCATACTACCAGATGAAGATCACTTCATATTTGCCCTTCCTGTTTCTCCTGTTCTTAAAAACCTATCATTGGCCACAAATGGAACAAGGGCTTCAAATCCAGATTTAAATTATATTCAAAATGCAGACCTTCGTTTTACAAAATGATACACCTATTTCAATGCTTTGCTTATAAGGAAGAGAGTTCTGAGTTTCCATCACTTCAGAATATACAATAGAAAACAACATGGCAATTGAAACTAATGACCTTCAGTTGCTCTCTTCATTACCCCAAACTGGTCATAAATGTATCAAAAGAAGACACAACATTGCTAGAATCCATAGAAAACTCCTGCTTATTGTAAATAAACAGATTTTACATGTCTCATCTCACACTACCCCAATTTTCATTCCGTCACTGACTTAATTATTCCCACTGTGCTGCTTTCTTCCCCTACAGAAACAGTTCTCTACCATGGTTCCACTGCTGTCCTTAGAACTCCATGGTTTCTCCTTCATCTTTTCTCAGATTAACAAAGAAGAATTAGACAGACAACCACATCCAATGGAAGTTGTTTACAAAATTCTATATTTACTCTTCATTGAGAGGGAACAACTGATTTGTGAGACAGGCATGACAGCTGTACTTCTTAAATATGACACAGTCAACATATTGACTGGGTCCCCTAAACAAGCTATTTGATTTCCAGAGGAATAAAATCCACAAAATCCCAAATTACTATTTGCATCCACAATCAAGACAATTATCTAGTCTGTTTCAAATGCTAGAATATCCAAAGCTGACAGCATGGCTTCTCATTTAAGTTAAAAATCGGTGCCGTATATTCCCATCACTTCTATCTGCAGAAAAAGATTGTTTAAATAGCTTTGCTATCAAGCTGAGTGATACCAAGATCGATTGTTCTGAGTCAAAAAACATTTTTCAAGTACCTTCTTAGCAGTTGCCATCTTCCACTTTCTCTCTTGGGCAAAATCAGTTGCCATCCACTGCATTTCTTCCAGCAAATAATCCCAGTGAGATTTTGGTCTTGGAGCCTCTTGGAGTTTAGGCAGTCGCCTCAGAGACCACAAACCTTCCTTTCTCAGTTCTGCTATTCGCTGATGGATTTGATTTTCCTTAAAAAGAAGTACATATAGTTACAATGAAGCTGCAGAATGCACCTAAAATAGTAGCCAAATAGAAAGATAATTATTGCTCCCACTTCATCAAAACAACTGACAGTAAAAAAGGTGTAACAGCACGACACATGCATTACAAAAATCAAGTCTGAACACTGCATCAATGGAAAAATTACGGGACTAAATTCAACTTACAAAGACAATCACAATACTTCAACCTGTATTACAAGAGATACTTTGTTAAATAACAGGATACTTTTTTTTCCCATAATTTGAAATTGCAGATGTATTTATCCACAGAAGATAAATATATCTTCATTATTAATACTACTTGATTTTGTGAAAACAAGTTCTCTATGATGTTCCTGTTAAATAAGCAAAACAACACCTCCAGTTAGCTATAAAAATAAATAAGGCTGCAGTCATCTCAAATGAGTAGATAGAATCAAGATAATAGAACGAACCCAACAACAGTATGAAGACCAGTAAGTCGTCTTCAACTTCTCTGAATGCCCATAAAAGCAAAACTCAGTATGTAAAGCAGACTTAAAAAAAAAACACAGAAAAAAACCAAGCACCCCATCCCCCTGAAAAATAGCCTTTTCATAACCCAAACACATTGCTCTTGTTAATTGTTATCTATGTGTTAACTGTTCATAAGTTTCGGGTAAAACCAAAAAATCTTACCAGCTTTACTTGCTCAGCAAGCTTCTCTTGAGAGTTGTCCTGTGGTAATACTGCTGCATTCTGAGCTGGACTTTGTGTTTTAGGTGCTGCTGCTGCTACTGCTAAGCCTGGGGGTTTTGATGCAATAGGAGACAGGGACTTGTTAGTTGCTGGAGAGGTCCTGTTTGTTTGTACTGGATACGTAGAAGGCGGTGTTGTGCCTGAGATAGTTGCTGGCGCAACGGATGAGGTAGGTGGTAGTGTATTTGCCGTAAGACGCTGAGAAGTCTGAGCAGGATCTGCAGATGGTCGTGTCAGAGTCACAGTCTGCCCAAGAAACACATTTGTTACTGATGAGTTTAGGATTCAATACCGTCTTAGTCTACACTACAGCAGAACACAATGAATAACTGAATAAAAAATGAACACCTGCATTTTTATAAGGAAAGGATTTAAGAGTCCAGTGGAATTAAAACACATTAACATTTTTTCATATATTTTCAGGAAGATAATGTTCTTAGATTTTACCAGGCTGAAACAAACATATTTTCATCCCAATGAAGTTCACATACCTGTTGCTGTATTGTAGCTTGTGGCTGTGACACTTGGTTTGGTGTCTGCCCTTGCACATGGATTGCTGGTGGCACCTGCTGTTGAAGTGGTGCTGGAAGTGGAGTGGAAGTCAGTGGTACACTTTGAGGCTGGATCTTCACCTGAATCTGAGGCTGAGCTGGAGATTCCACTATCTGAGGTTGCTGCTGTGAAAGCTGCAGCGCAGCTGGGAGAGACGTCATGGGGACATTTGCAGGTTGCAGTCTCCCTGGCAGCTGTGGCGGAGGAGTATGCAGACTTGCTGCGTTCTGCACAGGAGGGCCTTTAGATGGGTCATACTGTTGTTGACTCTGTTTCTGTCCAGTCAGCTGTACAGTCTGAGGAGTGGGAGGCATTCCACCTACAACGCAAGAGGAAACACAACACAGATGGAATTAAAATGCCCAATGCTCTTTATTGCTATAAAGAGGAAATCAACTGCAAATAGACTGATTTGTTACTTACTTTGCCACAAGACACCATCATTTGAAAATACCACATCACAATCACGAAATAAATCACCATTACAATAAACAACAAAGTATTTCATGCACAGGACTGCAACTAAAATTTGGAGCACAGCAACTATAAAAAAAGATGTCACTGAATGTCTTCTCAATGTCATACTAAAAAAAAAAAAAAAGGACTGGTGAGCTAATGGAATTTAACCTAAAATAAAAAATAAGAGCATCAAGTCTAAATAATATTTAGTTCTTAACATGTATTCTAAAGCTTGGCATGACTAATGAATAAAAATTTGGCATCATGTTGCAAATTAGGAGGTTTCCTTTTCATAAATCACTGGCTCAGTTCCAGTATTCCCAGATTAACCATTTTGCATCAGCACCTGTGACGTATTTCCATGCCCACATGCACCTTTGGAGCCCGTCACTCAGCTCCTTAAACAAACTAGGCATTGCATACCAAGTATTAATTTACATGGAGAAGTGCGTGGTGGGACTAGGATCTTGGAAGGCGGGAAGCCCAAGTTTCTAGTCCCATCACTAACATCTCCTTGTTAAATTAATGTGCAATTGGCATGTGGTGACACAGTACCTTGTGCCGTTGGCATTAGCTGTTGAAGAGGAACTCCTGAAGCCACACCCGGGTGCTGAAAAACCATCCCATGACGGCCCACTTCAATTCGTGGTCTCTTAGACGAATCTGTGATATTCAAATTCCATTTATGGCATGGTATAATGGAATGGGTTCAATTTTACAAAGCAAACTACTACACATGATTCCAACATCAGCTCAGAAAGCTATGACTACTACACATGTGTAGCATTTATGAAGAACATGCTCCAAGGGCAGAGTCCCTCTAACTTCAAGTTGGCCATCTCCAATCTTCTTAGCCAGAACAATCAACCCTAATAATTTCTCCATGCCTGCCAAATCCAGTCCTATATATTGTGAGTGGAGTGCACTCTTCACACAGCACCATTCACAGCAGATAGTCCTAAGGATCTGGCAATTCCCAAGGTGAGGCAAAACTGTATTTCAAGAGTTACGGAACAGTGGGCTCCATTAACTGTTTGGAAAAAAAAAAGAACCAAAGTGAAATTCTGTCTGTGGAACATACCTGCTGGTGCAAGTGCCTGCTGCCTCTTAAAAGCTTCTATTTCGATGGTGGTCACAGTCCCTGTTACCGGAGTCCCTGTATGCGTTTGCTATTGGAAAAAGAAAACAAATCACAGAAGTTCAATGTGTAGGTAGTCTAACACAAAGATGTAACTTACAAACAGATCTAAAGAGGCCAGCACACAAAGAGAACAAGACTCATTCCATATCTGCTGGAAAGTTTTAGATGTTCATAATGCACAGATACTCTTTGTCCAGTTTAAATTTCAAAACTAACTAAACTGATTAAGTTAGTTAAATATAACACTTGTCTACATTTTTTTAAAAAGTGGTAACAAACCCAGGAAAATGGGATATGTAAAAAAAAAACCTTGCCCAATATTTTTTAATAAATGGAAATTTTCACTAATACATTACCCTTCATCATCTGCATAATGCTGCAATGAAGTCATAATAATGTACTCATATAGTATACAGCTGCAATAAAGAGCTGACGTGATAAATATTAAACATTGTGACTTCATTACAGGATTAATTAGAAGGGAAATTAGATGAGAAAAGAGAATTTATGCATAAACTGTACCATAACTAACAAGATACGAAAATAAGATATGAGAGTCAATACATTTGTGAAATCTAATCCTTTTCACTCTGTGTGAAATACCAGTAAAACACAAATTAACTCCCATCCTGAAGGCAGTTTAAGCTTACTTGAGTTTCCACCACTGTCACTCTCAGGATAGAGCTCCATGACAGTTAACCTTGAAATATTCCAAGAAAAACTGCTGAGACTCAGAAGATGGAATAAAGAATCTCAGCCAAGTTACACGTTCCGATTCCAGTTTTCCAGGTGCTAGACATGTACTTGTTTGCACAGCTGGCAAAATGAGCACCATGAAGAAACTCAGTGAGAAACATAATATTGCCATAAGGCTAATGTGACATCAGAGCTCATCAGAACTTACTAGACATTTTGTCTGAGGATAAACATCATACAGCTACGAATTAACAAGCTTGGAAGAGCACTATTGATATTGAGATGGAAAAGAAATCACCGGGGTTTGATTCAGCAAGTTGGAGTTTAGCTTCAGTAGGATTACACAGTGCATGAAAATTTTATTTTAAAATTACTACAATTAATATTGTCAATGATGACAGAGAATATATCCTAGATAATCCTTTCAGCATCAAACTCAGATAGCAGACTCACATACAGGATTATTAAAGCAAACAAGTTTGGATATATGACTGTTTCCATGCTCTTTGGGCACTCAGCACTACTGGCAAGTACTTATTAATGTCTATCAGTGTTTGTGCAAGCCCAGTTCTTTTCAGTGAGTTTCTAAGTCATATTTTTAAGTTCTCCTCAATATTTAGCCATGCTATACCCAATATTCTACTATGAAACTTAATATGAGAAAAATAAGGGCTATCCCAAGAAAGGTCTTAAGAGATTCTATCACAAAACACAAACACGGACTTTATGTATGGCAGCCTCTACCTCCTAGAAAATGAGATAATTTAGGACTCAAGTTCTCTAAGTGTAATTTTCTGATGGTGAGAGCCTTTGCCATATCAACGTACAGTAAGGGTTTGAAAATGTTGTGAAAATTTATTATGACAACATAGCAAAGACAGCAATTTCCCCAAAGAATCTTCCAGTTTCTCCACAGGTCTCTTCTTCTCTGATTTTTAACAGAAATTATACCAATGTAAATTAAGCCTAAGGAAGTAAACACCAGTTTATATTGAAATAAACCGTAGCAGTCACAACCCTGCATCTTCAATGCTTCATCGAACAGTATTAATAAACATAGCTGTCGTCACCTAAAATGACTGGGTTTCAAACACTCCTTTTTGAGCTGAATACATCTCATGCCACTCAGATTCTATCAATAGCTATGAATCAATAACATTTAATCTCTTCACTGCTGTGAGGGCATTTGTGGCCACTCTAGCTATAGCCTTCAGATGTGAATTTTAAGAATCTCTGACTCATATAATGGTCATGGCTCACTGTCATATCACACTCGATATGGATTAAGTTTTCAAATGTTTGTCTTCTCATAAGGCAGACACGCAGCATATTTCAAGTCCAATGGCCAGTGTCTGGCAGAGCATCACACACTCAGGCATTTATAGACTTTTCAAAACAAGTCACAAAAACTTATTTTCTACAATGCTACTGGATTAATTAACAAATTCAGCTTATGTCCTGTTTGCATCAAACACTTTCTGAGACATCAGTTTAAGAAAGTATGTTCTCCAAACTCTGCTTCAAATGCCATTTATTTCACCTGCACTCTTACTCCGGATGATTGCATACTCACAGTTTCAGGCTGCATCTCTACTCTAGGATTTTTGACTGACATTTTCTTAAGAGTATGCCTCCCAGCTGTCTGCATTATCACCATGTAATTTAGGCTAGACGCTTCAAAGAGCAAAGATGTTATGTCTTTATAAATTGCAGTCATATACCACTAATATTAGGCTAAAACAGACCTAACCTTAATTAAAATAATGTAGTTCTCCGGAGGTCATGCTTATGCAGCACACCCATAATAATAATTCTGAGTGCTGCACCTACACACTCAAATTTGAATGATGATGCTGATCGGGACACATTATTTCTCTATAAACACTAACAAAGACTGATGGAAAGAGACGATACTTTCTGTTAACAGTTTGTGCTAAAAGGTATTATCATCATTGCACAGAGAGTTTTGTACATTTTTAGCATGGACATGGCTAGTCTCTCTGCAACAGCTCTGAAATGGTATAATAATTCCAAAGTACTTCATGACCGGTGTAGCTAGAAGTTGATGATAATCCTAATCACTATAATAAATAACCTGATACAATATTACATATTTTAAACAGCCTAGATGAAGCCTGACTACCTAAGGAGGCTTCCAAGACCTGTCAGCGTTGGCCATAAGAAAGAGCTCTCAGTGCAAGCCCCTTTACTGTGCAACTCGTTTGTAAAAGATCCCAGTGAACATGCCCTTTGTTACACACAGGAATACAACCCATTTTACATTTCATTTAACTCTCCATTTTGCAAAACCTAGATGAAGGCAGTGCAGACTCTCCAGCTTCCATGGTACAGCAGAGTGATTCACCCACTAACACCTGCTATTCAAGTGTATATAATTGAGCTACAAGGTAAATATTTTAGTTGCAGAGGAATTACGGTATATTACTTCTCAGGGTATATAAACAATGGTGTCTGGGTAACACAGAGTTGAAGGCAGCTGCATAAACCCATGCAAGCCTGAATTTAAAAGTTGCATCATCACTGATTCACAAAAATTCTGATTAATTTCTTTACTTTGTTCAGTATTCACTCATGGAAAAAAAAAAAAAAAAAAAAAAAAGAAAAAATTGTAAAAGAGGACTTATGTAATAAAAATAATCACTTCAGTTTCTTCTTCCCAGCATTTCTGGTAGAGCTAATTTAAAGCTGTTAGTTATTTTAAAAAATTGTGTCAGAGGGTTATTATTGTCGTTTAAAACATTTCAGGGAGGGCAAATCCAAAACGTTCTGTAGCCATACTCAAAACCTTTAATAGATAAGGAAAAAAAAGAAAAGAAATTTAGCAGAAATCCACAATTACAATGCCACAGACAAAAGAATCCATATTATCACTATGCAGAATGCACAAATGAACCAAATGCATTACGGAAACAAAAGACAAACAAACCAAAGCGAAAACATTCAAGCTGAAAGTTAATGAAATAAGCCAGCAACCTGGAGACAAAGATTTAACTTCCTCATGGCTTCATTTAATACTGATGCATTTGAAGATTGCAAAGTTTCTTTTTTGTTTTGTTTAGATGATAAGGGATGGGCTCTTGGGAAAATTCTAATTCATCTAAGAAATATCAAATCTGAATGAAGAAAAAAAATCTGGGATGAAACTACATTTTAGAACCATTGAAAAGTACCTGAAATGGTTGCTGCTGGGATGAAAAAGCAGCAGAAACATTTGGAGGAAGCTGGGTTGCTATAGCGACAGGAGTACCAGTCTGCCCATCCTTTCCTGTCACAACCTTTACCTGAGAGAAATATTTTGGGGAAAAAAAAAAGAAGGGAGAATCATTTTCTTTTTAAAAGTTTTTCTTCTTTTTTTTTTTTTCTTTTTTGTACTGTTCAACACACTCATTTTGTACTGAGGGTACCTCACTGAAGAGGGGATTATAACTAAACGACCATCAGTACGGCTCGGTTTGAACGCAGGCTGTTTTTGAAGAGTTCTGTCTCACTTTTAATAGCAGAACAGAGTACAGCCTTGACTATTTATAGTGACTTCTCATCACTGGAAACCTTTTCTTAAATCCAGTTAACATAAAAGTGTGTTTTAAATTTAATGATTGCTGCTCCTAACGGACAACAAATTAGCATGACAGACAGTTTGAACTTAAGAGAGCTCCAACATTTACTTAAGCAATGAGCACAGCCACCATTCGCTCTCCCCTTGAGTTCCCAAAGTGATCAACATTTCCAGGCAAGGGATGAAGCGCGTTGCTTTAGCAGAAAGTGATAAAGAGGAGGGAGGGGGAAATAAAAGAGAAGACAAAAAAAATACAAAGAAAGAACATACTCAAAAGATGTCTTAATCTTTCAAAAGGATTCATCATTTGAAAACACGTAAAGACTTTCGCTGTTGCGCTTTGTAAAATCCTCCAGCAGTTAAACAGATGAGCGGCTTTCACAAACAAAAGACAACCCATCCCAAGAAGGCAGTGAAGTACAGCAAACTCCAAACCCGAAAGGCCGAGGGGTAGAGCCTCAACTGATGTAAATTGTAGTAGCACCACCGACCCCAATGAACCTACACAACTTACACCCGCTAAAGGTCTCTCAAAATGTGCACATTATAGTTACAAATACCTGGGATTTCAGCTGACAAACACGCAACCCAACAAGAACACCTAAACAATTTGACAAAATACAAACCAGGTGAAAAAAAATATTGACTATCAATAAATTACAGTAACAGGCTAGCTTTTATGTTACTATACATAGAAAGAAACAATTCCTTCAAAATTATCAATAACTATCACAAGCAAAAATATGTTTTTCCTAGTCAAGACGTTTAGATCACAAAGCAATGAACAAATTAAACTTCAGCTGTCATGCTGCTAAACTTTCCCACAAATTCCAACTGAAGATATGATTGCTAATGATTCACACCTAAGAGGGTCATCAACTTCCACTGAAGACACTCATTTCTAACATATACTTCAAAGCAATATGAGTTTCTTTATATAACAGGTTTGGTTTGCTTCTTCACAAACTGGCACCTGTATAACCATACATATTTTTACAATTTTTTAAAGGTATTTCTGAGTGCTAAGTGATGCAGTGGCATCAGTTATATCTACTCTGGTGCAACCACTTGCCATGTAGGCTTGCAGGTAGGCTCTGCACAAGACAGGCACTGCTCCAGCACCCACCAGGGTGCTGCACGTCAAGAGCTACACGAACGGGTACAAACGTGTATGAAAAGTTGCATGGCATCTGTCTGTGGCAAGCTTATTTCAAGTCCTTTGCCAATAATAAACAGTGACTTCAAGTTAAGTTAGGAATTTTGAACCTTTGTATAAATAACACAGTTAACATGCTAACGTCCAGTCTGTCAGTGCTATTTCTTTAATCATTTAGACAGCAATACAGGCACAGAGCTCTCAGGCAGCCCAAGTAACCCGATTCATTACTATGGACCCATATACATTATGATTCACATGTTCTCTCTGAGTAACTAGATTAATTCAGGCTTTTGTTGGCCACAGCAACACTGAACTTCAGTAACATCTATGGTTAGAAGTCACATGAGTCAAATAAAGGTTAACCTCTTATAAGACTTTTTGCTCATTTTTTTTTGGTTTGTGTAAGTCTAGTAAGTGAAACTCCATCTACGATTCCTACTCATATGCATTCTGATAGCTTAAAACAGCTTCCACACCAATGCCATCTTTATTTGTGTGCTGGCTTAAACACTAACTAGGACAGTGAAAGCTCCTTTCACCTCTCTATTCTTTTCTTTTAAATACATACACCTAATAGCATGCTCAAACCGACCTGCCGAATCGCACTCCCTAGCAGAACTGCAGTTGCTCAGACCAACTATTTAAAGAAAAACTGCTGTACTTCACCAAGTAAAAATGATTTTTCAGGTACTGTCACATTCTCTAATGCTTCACAATCCAGGTGCCACAACTTCATCTACGATTTATTGTAAAACATTAAACAAGAGATTTCTTACCTCATCGTTGATGACCTCAGATTGTTCCTCCTCTTCTTCCTCCTCCAGATCCAAGTCATTTTGCCTCAGGTATGCTTGGAGTGGAACACAATGTTTCTTCTTAAAAGCCAAAAAGTCCATCATATTCCCTTGAAGATGTTGCAGGAAAAATAGTTCAATCAAACATTCCTTAAAAGTTTCCTTAAGAATTTCCATCTGCTTGTGATGATGATCCAAACATTGTTTTCTCATTTGAGCAGTCTCTTGGTTGGCAGGAGGAATCTCCTCCAGTTTTTTGGGTTGTTTTTTCACTGCCGTATTGACTGTAGGAGTAAGAGGAAGACTCGACAGCCCCTGTGGTACAGTGACCCGTGAAGGACTCGTGGGAGGAGGTGGTGATGTCATTCCAAATGCACTAGGTCCTCCAACTCCTGCTATCAATCCACCAGAAGTCCTGTCATATCCAATGGGTCTACCCAGCTGCTGTCCCTGAAGCACTTGCTGCTGCTGTTGCATAAGTTGCCCTTGGATAATATTGCTGATTTGGGGTGGCAAGCTGGTAGTCGTAATATGGCCTGGGCTAGTCAAAGATTGCATATTTGCTCCGCTAGCTACAGGACTTTGTGGACCGAGATGATGAATGGTGCCACCAGACTGCGAATGAGGCTGTGAAAGCCTGCGTTCCCTTACCGTAGCAGGTGTCCCAGAAGATGGAAGCTGTACTTGTGCAGCAGCTCCTTGAGCAATTTGTGCAATTCCTGGCCCTTCCTGATACACAAAGTGTCCTCCATTTGAAGGACTCAAGCTGATTTGTCTCACAAGCACACTAGCATCTACAAATCCTCTAGTAGGGCTCTGGCTGCACATACCCAAGCCAGGGCCTGGAGTGCCTGCCCGAACGTTTGGTAACGTTTGCACTGGCACAGGGTTAGGCTGTGTGGGGCTCTGAGACTGAACTTGTTGAGGCAGCGGTGACGTAACTTGAATATACGATGGGGATCCATGCTCAAACCGCCTCTGCTGAGGACTGAACTGAAAACTCGGTGATGTTGGGTTTGGTATTGGCAACGGGGTAAGCGTTATCTGCTGGTTTCCTGAAGCCACCGGTCCAACGTTTTGCAGTGTGATGTTCACATTCTGCCCAGCTACTGGACTTCGACTCATTATAAACTGCTGTATTTGGTAACTGGGGGACTGGGGTGCAGATGGACTTGCAGAAGGTGCAAACGAAGCTGCAGGGGACTGGGGTAAATTTGCCTGTTGCTCTTCGCCCTCACTGCCCGTGAAGGACCTGGACCTCTGGAGCTGGCGCTGGGCATTCTGAGGACCATTACCATGGTGCATTCTCACTGTTCTAGGTTTTTTACAGTGTAGTCTAAAGAAACACACAAAAACAGAAATTCAGGGAAGGTAAAAATATTTCTGTAACCAAAACTATTTAGTTACTATTCGAAAGACTACCTTACAGTAAGAACTCGGTTATCCTGTCTTTACAGTTACTTAAAATGTTTTACATCAGTAGTCAAATTATCTAAAATCCTGATCACCACAAAAGCTCACTCAAGTCCCTCATACCTTTTTCTAGCTAACATAGTGCTATTGAAGAGTTTTACAAATGATATGTTCCTCTTAGCTAGTTGGAATGACTTCAAACAATTAAAAAAAAACCCCAACTTTTTCCCTTTCTGTGGAACCTCAAGAATCAAGTCTCCAATATCAAAAATACCTACTCTTTTTTGGGTTCATTATTCCCAGTGTTTCAGTGCTTCTAACACTTGATACAATGTTCTTGAAAATACAACAGTTGCTTAAAATGTACAGTAGGTTTCTTCAACAATAACTAAAAATATGATAAAAATGGACACAAACTATTCAATTTTATTGTTCTAGATACTAAAGAAAAAATGCACCATGAAAAATCTCTCTACCAAATCACCTAGATGTTTGAAAAAGTATAGAACCTGATACTTAACTCTGCCTTCTCTTTCCTTGAGAACACTAACCCCTTAAAGAGATGAAAATTAATCCAAATCTTCATTTCATTTAAAATGCTGTTTATTGAGCGAAGCTATGCAGAAATCCAAAAACGTTCTGGTTTTGTATTTCAACCACTGACAAAAAAAAAAAAATACCACTGACATGCACTGACAGGTAGACCCAGTGCTGGCTGTCACACAGCAGTAGCAGCAAACAAAAAATGAAACCTGATTTTTTTTTTTTTCAAAATCTCGCTCGTATTTTGAAAACAACAGTTTCAGTTGTGGTATTTCAGGCCAAATACACATACAAGTATGCGTCCTTGCTCCTAACTCTGCAGCTGGGTGGTTACAAGTGGCAGCAGCACCGGAACGGGACGCGATGCAGCGGCTGACTGACCGCCCCGCTCGGCCTCGGTTGCCAGGCCGGCAAACACAACACAACCCATCCGCTCCCCTGTCCCGGGCTGCCTGCAGCAATCTGCTAGAGCCCGGGGATGGGGATGCTCCCTTCCTCGCCCCCGGGAAAGAGTCGGCTTCCCGGGCAGGTGCGGGAGCCGAGCAGCGCTGTCACACACGTGCTAGCGACAGGCGGCTGCAGGAGAGGAAAGGGGCTGCCCGGGAGTACACGATCCCCCGTGCCAGGAGGCACCGCGGAGCGCAGCCTGCACGGGGACTACAGCTCCGTCCTGGGCAGGTCTCGGCTCTCCCGCTCCTCGGAGCTCAAGCCTGAGGGACAGCCCTCGGTAGAGCGGGAAGGGAAAAATATTCCACTCCTTACAGGCACCTTTTCCGAGATTTAATAATACTGCAACACTTCGTGGTGTTGTGACTCTTTCATAGCACTGATACCAAATAATTAAGATTCAAATGATATCACCTATCGCCAGTAACAAGGTCTTATTACTTTAATTACTTATACCTCGCTAACATTTACGGCCCAAGTGAAAACACTTAATTAATTACACGCTGATAAGGAAGCGCCACCAGCGCGCTGCCGCCGCCGGCCTCTGCCTGCCCGGGGAGACGGGATCGCCTTTTGTGTGCGAAAACGGAGGTCCGCAAGCAGCCCGCACGGCGGGCCGGGCCCACAGCGAGCGCCCAGCCCCGCCGCGGGCCGGCGCCCGAACTTCGCGCGGGGCTCCCCCCGCAGGGGCAGCGCCCCGGGAACCGCCGCCGCCGCCGCTTCCCCCCCTGCGGCGGGACGCGGCCGGCCCTGCCCGCCCGCCCCAGCGTCGTGCGGCGGCACGGGGAAGGCCCGTTCCTCCGCGGCCGCCCCCCCGCCGCCAGGACCGGTGCTGGCGGGCCGCGGGCCCGAGGCCTGCGGGCTGTCGAGGAGGGGAAGGCGGGGAGGCGCGGGGCCCGGGCGCCCCCCGCAGCCCCCCGAGCCCGGCGGGCCCCACTTACCGCGGGCGCCAGGGCCAGACTTTCCATTCGCTCCTCACAGGAAGCGGGGGCGGGGGGCGGCCGGAGCGGCAGCCGCTACCAGCGCCGGCAGGAGACAAACCGCGCCTCCTGCGCCCCGCTCCGCTCTCGGCGCCTGCGCCACCGCCCCGCCCGCCGGAGCTCGCTCCGCGCCTGCGCCGCCGCCACCGCATGCGCGCCGGAGCCCCGCCGCCGGAGCTGCCTGCCGGGGCCTGGGCTCCGCTCAGCCCCGGGCAGCCAGGGAGGGAGGCGGCCGCGGGCGGCGGTGGGCCGGGCTGGGTGTCGGGACAGGGAGCGCCGGTCCAAGGGGGAACCTGGGCACAGCGCAGAAACGAAGACTGGGGACAGGACCGAAAATCAACTTTTATTGTAGCGGAGATAGGGGAGGGTAGAGCAGTTCAAAGAGCAATCGCTGTCAAAATGCAGCAGGCAAAATGCTGACAGTTTTCTTCAAGATTTAGTGTAAAAACCCACAAGGAAAACTTCCCTACTCACAGGACGAACGAGACACAGCTTACCTGGCACGTGCAATAAAAGCCTCATACGATGCAAAGGGAGAAATGCCAGAAGGGAGGAAAAAAATTAACCTTCTGGTACTCTTGTCTAAATAAAATACTGCCCAAAAAAACTGGGGATAGGTTAGCAATAAAGAAAATACAGCTTCCACCTGCTCAATAATGACATTCGGTTTCCACTCACAAAGCAGACATTTCACTACTTTAAACAACAGCTACTGAACATGTCACATATGCTGAATCCGGGCCGTACGCAAGCTTTGCCTTCCAAAGGCTGACTGCCACCAGGGTAACTGCTACAATTGGTTTCATCCATGCCAAAGAAGTCACTGTGGGCTGACGATCAGGATTTGGTTCCCAGAACTTTTTGCAACTAAATCTAAAATTAAATTTTAGATGAACATTGGTTACTAGAGGAAAGTATAGAGATAAAACTGTCAGAGATAAAACTGTCTAAGATAAAACTGAAAATAAGTGATGGAGTATACAGAGATGACAGCATTTAAAATTCTATGTAATTAAAATTAATTGCACTTAAATAATACAGCTTCTGGGGATATACTATTTTCTAAAGAGCAAAGGACTTAATGAAAGGCTATTCTCCCTTCATTTTCACTTATTGTCAATACATTTTAAAGTGAGCAATGCTATTTAATAAAGATTTAAGGATTTATTTTCAATAGCAAAGAGTCAACAAAAGCATCTGCACAGTTGTCATCAGAGTGATGGTGATAACTTACACTGTCAAATGCTTCTGCTTGAAAAAACTGGCCGGGGGTTGTGGGCTCCAGCTGTGCTGGAATGGTGGGTACCACGGCCACCTCCTGTCATACAGCTCTGGCTGGAGAGAGTGTACATCCTGAAGCCTGAAAGTATCATAAAATAAACCAGTATTTTTAACATTTACAAGTGTTCTAAAGTGATCACAAAACATCCTCTATATAGGGAATTCCTTGTCAGCATCACAGAATCCACTCAGGGATGAAGCCCAAAATTCTGTATCTTTAAGAAGCAGCTTGTCTATAATTATTCTTTGAATACTATTCTTATATTCCTGAACACCAAGACTGTATTTTTTGGTAACTTTTAAGTCCATTCACCTCAGCTCAGATAAAATGAAATGCTCCTGTTACTCAAGGTCCCAGCTCTCCGGATTTGCTGAGAGTCTTACACACAGCCTCAGCAAAGTCAAAACAGATGCCGTAAGTGCATGTGAACCTGGGCTTACCGATTCATTTAGCAGGGAGGAACACATTTCTCTGCCTGCAACTGCAGGAGTGAACTGAATTCACATACCACATGGCAATTACGTTTTTGTTTCTCACCTGTGTTTCTCCCCGTGGTTGACACTGAGTTTGCATTTGCTCTGCTCTTCGTTTCTCCTCTTGCTTCTGACTAGGCTGTTGCTCCTGCAGTCGTGGAGCTATTTGTTCTTCAGTCAGTGCCCCTGACAACTATTCTTTAGCCTTTGTATCCATCAGCGGATCTAAATCAGTGTCGTAGAAAACAACAGTATTTGCATCTACATAACTGACACCTGTGGAAGGAGTGTGAGAGGAAAGAACAGCACAGAAGAATCGTTTGTCTTGGTTGAAGTTTTTGATGGATTCCTAAAATGGGAGACAAGCAACTTAATTACAAATTCACATTAATAAAGCATAAATCTCTAAACAAACTTTTTACAGAATGAGAAGATCAGAAAAATTGCTTTATTATTACTTCCCCAACCGACATTAAGCTTGCAAACATTTTAAGCTGACTGCCCACATCACAGATCTACACAATTCAAAATTATTTGTGTACCATTAAAACTATTAATTTATGATGCAGTCAACCAGATAAAAATCCAAAGATCTATTACAGTAGTCACATTATGTCCTATGACTAAGCACACCTGACTGGGTTATTACATTCTGTGCGTGCTTCATCTTTTTTCTTGTCTGTTGACTAAATTGAATCCCTTCTATTGTGCTGCCTTGTGTTGTTTTAAGGCAAAGTATTCCCTTATGTTTTATACTGCACCTGACAGAAAGCATAACAATGCAATTTGAAATAAAAAGTAACAAAATAATAACTATATTGTTAATATTTGCTCAAATTGTAGGCCCCAGAGGATACTGAGAATCTTACTGGGGAGGGAAATGAGCATATTTTCAATTTATCCTCAGGCAATGCCAGGGCACTCTACAAAAAAAAAAAAAAAAAGCCCCTGGAGTAAGGCTGAGGAAATGCCAACAGAAAAATAGCAACTACACTTAAAGTACTAACAATGTGGATAGCTACAGATAATGAAAGCAAAAGCAATTAATCAAAACGCTATTGTGAAATAAAACACCTGTATTTCAAGCACAAATTACTCATAAATGTAGGCCAACTAGTGGCATACCTCTTGGAAACACCCTGGATGCCTCATCAACTAGTAATGACTGACATTTCATATATAATTACATATTTGTGCTACAGCTACATACATAATTTGCTTAAATAACTAATAAAATTATGCAAATTAATTTTGCAAATGTATTAGACTTTCCTTTAGTATTTTCCCTCCCACTACAAGCATCTATTCACTATTAGCTCGAGTAAGATGTCCTCTTACTACATAATGCCAGCTGTGAGCATCACTCTCATTATGTATGTGAGAAAATGGAAGTTCAAGAAAAGCTCCAGTATATCAAGCATTGGAATCATCTGTGTCAAAATCAACATACGATGGCCTCTTGCTTTCAGCTTCCGAAGCAAGACAGCCAGAGCTTCCATCTTGCCTGTTTATGAAATAAGAACTTGAAGGTTCTGCAGGCAGCATTCAACAATTAGAGAAAGCACATTCGCACAGTTCTAACAGGTGGTGGTTTTTTAAATACCTGAATCATGCTGCACTAGTCAGGGGTCTGGAAACTGTAGAAAATAAGGCCTTGCTATCTGCTGCATTGAATGGAAGCAGGGAAGTATCTGTTCCTTTAGAGTAAACTTCAAGACCTTCATTTCATGCGTGTATGTATAAGGAGGATTTGCTACATGCAAATATGGAGGAGCAACAGCTACAGCTGGCAATATGCACAGATCTCTATAAAACAAACCAAAACTTTAATATACTAATTTTTAACAGCTTGGGCTACTAACTACTCAAAACCAGTAATAAAGCAGATGTCTGCATGGAAGCATAAAGGACTTGGCTAAAGGTAGTTGAATGTAAAACAGTAGATGAAGTTTTACACTAACATCAAGTAAATGCAAAAACACTCAAGATCAGAACAAGACAAGAGGAAATTACCACTATCCGTAAAGTTACCCAGATAAGCTGACTTACAACTCCTACTTTTTTGTAAGTATTTACACAAAAAATACAAGATATGTCAAAATAAAGTAGAATTGCTATATAACCAATAACAATTGCCATGGAACTATTAGGAGTTTTAAAATCTTAGAATGATCTAAAATTATACATCAGGGACGCAAATAGATTCTGCATACAGGAATTTAGCGTGCAATAAGGATTAAATAAGGCCACTCATTTATCACTATTAGCATTTTACAGTACTTTACATAAATGCCCTCTTTTGGATGGTAGTATACACCCATCAAATTTGTGCAAATGGATTTGTCTCAATTACCTAGTAACAACATCCTTCAGGGCGATCTGTTGCTGCTTCAACGTCAGAATGAGTTCTTGCAATGGATCCTTTATAACCTCTGAAGTACTTAAATATGGAAGGCAATTTGCACAGCCAGCCCAGCGCCATTTGTTAATCCTGGCAGAACAATGCTGAGAGATTTTTCTTTCACTGATCCAAGAGCAAATTTCCAACAAGTCTCTGCCACACAGGGGAGTTCTGGAACAATGACGCTCATTCCCAAAATATATTCTGTCCAGGTGTTCCTTTAGTTGTCTTTTTTCTTCTGTGATACCCTTTAAATTCAAAATTCTTTTCTGAATGTATTTTGACCAGATAAAGCTTATGTGAAAAAGACATTTACACAAAAGAAAGTTGAAAATAAGGAGAACTCTCGCATTAACTAAATTATATTAATGACTATGAAAAAAGTGAGCAGGAGAAAAGCTGACAATTAGAATAGTATTTGTGATACAAGGACAGATGTTAGGTTTGGTATTTTAGTGAAAATAAATCTGCTTTCCTACTCTATACCTACTGATGAAAATACAACGGGACTTTCAAACTATTATTGGAGAGTCCACTAGTACAGATGGATAAGACTAGTCAATTACAATATTCTACATGCTTTAAATATTAAACCTTTGACTATTTCAGCAAATAGATATGCACACATGAATCTTGTAAACCATATATTGTTCACGATCAAGTATATACTCTATCTTAGAAAGAGTTAGCATAGTAACTGAGTTGGACATGAAAGTGTAGATACGGATTTAAATTTAGTACTCAAGTCATCCACTGTCACATTAATAAATTCATTTTTCCAGAAAAGCAGCAAGACAAGAAAAATATTTTAATGGAGAAAAATAATTTAATTTTACAGACACATGATATTACAATATGAGGATATTGTAGCTTCTAGAATTTTGATTTCTGAATAGTTAAAAAGTAAAAAGAAAAAAAGAGCGAAAAAAAAAAAAGAGAAAGATGTGAATTGAATCATGTAGCACCTTACCTTGATGCTTCAGAGACTGTCTACCAATAAGCCGACAGAACTGACTGTAAGACAAAGTAAATGTTTTCCCTCTAAAATGTAATGTTACAGGCTTCTCTGGCTGAGCAATTCTCTCTTGTGCTCCAGCTGTGGAAGCCATTGGGCTGAGTACTATCTTGCTGGCTGTTATGAGAAGATAAAAAAGGTACAAAGTTTAAAAATAAGAATTTCCTCACTGTACACTGCAAGATTTGAATGCTTATCCCACGCATATAGTGTGCCCTATTTCCAATGAAGGCCAATTTTACTCCAGACATAACACTTGGGTTGCACTTAACTGCAAACAGACTAGGTCTCCCTCTAATACTGTGTGTTCTTAAACTACACATGAACTGTTCTTCCTGTTAGTACCACTGGTAGACCTATAAAAAAAAAAAAGGATGATTTCCTAGATACAGTTTAACTGGTATTTCGCACGTGTACTCATTTGATTTGACCATGTACAAACTTTGCAAGGGCTTCAAGAGTCTTCACAGGTATATTTTAAGCAAAGTTTTGGGGAAAAACAAGCACAGAATAAGAGATATTACTGCACAATTCATTTTTAGCAATGACAGAAGTTCTTAGAACTGTTAACACCACAAAATAAGAATTATCAGATATAATTTTCAGTCTCCATTCATACTGAATGCTTCCCATTCAACCATGCAAAACCTTGTACTGTACCCAGCTGAAATCAATATGTAGAGAATTTAGAAAAGGCCTGAAAAAGAGTGTGCTTGAGATACTGCACTACATCCCCAATCATCTGAAAATGATCTGTTCCAAAGGGCTGTATCACATCAAAAAGACACAGTTAGTAATGACCTTTAGTATTACTCATTTTCACCTGTTACTTAAAAAAAAATAAATCACTGGAACACTGCATACCTATTTGGTTTGAGCTTCACTGGCTCAAATCTGGGTGTCAAAGGAGAACAGTAGATCTCTTCAATAGGCTTCCTAGTTACCTTCAGTTTTGGTAGTATTTGTGCTTCGTAGCAAGGCATTTGGTTTTCCATCTCAATCACATCAAAGAGAGACCAGTCTGTGTGCTTAAGTTACAAAAAACAAAACAAAACCCTAAAGAAATATTCTACTGCTATTCAGTTTCAGTATAAAAAAATAATAGTAATAATACCACATTATCTAAGAATGATTAAAAAGCTCACAGCTGATGCCAGAATGAACTCAAAACGTGGAGAAGCCAAGTGTCATGTGATTTTGCAGAGCAGCTGCTGTTACTTTAAAAGGTTTCAGCAACCTACACCATGAAAACACAGCATTGTGCTCATGTTACCAACAGTCAAAACCAGGGCAGTACCCTCAAATTACAAGCTCTGCAGTTAATTCAATGCTTGCAACTACAACATTACCTTGATACAGTAACCCTACTTCCTTCACAAGCCTTTGACACTCACCCTGTCCCCCCACCCAAAAAATGCTTTTTCCAACAGGCTTAAAGGAGTAACTATTTGCATTTCCCAGGACACATAAAGCTACTGTTTTAGCTTTGTCCAGTTTCTTAAGACTCTAGTATTACTGAAATCACCAGAAAAAAATAGATTAAATCCCCTGCAGTATCACTTTAAACAAACAGACTATAGTTTAAACTGTGGAATCTGAGACAGCTTCTCATCTCCAGAGCTGCACACAGCATAACTGTGCCCTTACTGCTCCTCAGGACAGGACAAGAACAGCACCTTTCCCTTGATTCCAAGACCCACCAGTTTCTGTTAACTGGGAACTTCAAGCAAAACCAAAAAATGTTTCAAAATAGCCTGACCTTCTTTGACACGGATAGCAAATTCCCAGTATACCTACTAAATTCAGTACTGCCATAAAGTTAATGGCTATTATTTATAATCCTAGCAGTTGCTTTGAAAAATAAATGAATTAGCAATTCAGATTTTGAAATTTATTTGGAACTTGAATTATGTGTCAGAAGTTTTATGTCCTAAGCCACCTGCTCTCACAGTCAAATCAAGTCAAGCACAAGAGAATTACTTCCCTACTCACCTTCCAACGATCCCATCCTAATGCATTCAGCGCTAGAGAAGCAGTTGTAAACTCCAGTGTGTCTAATACAAAGGACAAAGTTGGAAGCTGGGGATTTATCAGATCAGGATGGTTACACACCCTTAGCAGCTGTGACGGAATATGGAGGATACTGAAAAACTTCCCACTTCTAAGACGTTCTTGAGTTCTGTTATTTAAAATGAAAATATAATGTAAATTATCTTTAAAAAACAGTGCTTTTTAGGAGCTTAGGTCTTTCTGCACACTCAAATTGTTTTTATGAATAAATCCGATAACATCAAGTTATTAAACTTAGAAAAGTATGAATTAAAAAATGCAGTCTTCCATTCCTCCAGCTTCTCTCACATTCACACAAACTTTTAATAATTTATAGAATATATTCTGATTTTAAAACCCACATTATCATAAACCTGAATTTCTCAAATAGCCACTCTATTTCAAATAAAAATGACATTGGATAATATATGAAACATATTGTCAATATTAAGGCCTTGTAATAAAAAATTACAAACACAAGACACAAAATTAAAATTGCAAGAATGAAAGGAAAAGTCACAGAACTAAAGGAATAAAAATGTTCATCATGCCAGTAGGTACGTATACACAACTTAAAAAGGCTGGCCAAACATGGCTGGTCATCAAAGCAGATTTTATTGGTAAATATCAAACTCTGCTTATGAACCAGAATTCATGAAATGAGAAAATATCTTCATTCTTCCAGTATGCCACATCACAAAAGAGAAAAGAACCAGGCTGTGATATCACCATACTGAAGTTTTTAACCACAATGGTATAAATGTGACTCTGGCTGCTATTTTCTGTGTAATGCTTATGTTACCCAGTACATGTGTAGGTGAAACAGTGTTCCATAATACCTGTCTTTTTTTTTTTTAAAGTTCTTGTGGGTTCCCAAGATACAGAAGAATTTTCAAAGCAGGACACCAGCATTTCAGTTCAGTCTCCCACTTCAGCACGTTAAAGTTTTGTGAAACAAGAACAGACAAGAACAGGACCCCAGTTACCTATAGAGATAAAAGGTACAGCATGACTGGAAATGAGTGCATACCACTTCAGAACTTACAAGAAAAGGCAATTGTGTATATACAAACAACATACACATGCACTATCAATGAAAGGAATTGTGTCTCCTTTCTTATATTTGTTCCAGGTAAATCTTATATTATACATATTAAATTATACATATTAAAAATTATTTTTTTTCTCTTACTGAAAACACATACACTAATGAACTGTTAAAAATATAGATTTATAAAATAAAAGACCTACAACATCTCATACCTTCATTACATGCCAGGTGTGCAAAAAAAGCAACAACTTGCACAGTTTTTCCAAGTCCAGCTTCATGAGCCAGAATGCCATTTAGATTCATCTTATACAGCTTTGGCAGCCACTCCAGTCCAGTCTTCTGGTACTCTCTAAGAGTGTCGCATAATAAAGATGGAGTATCGCGTTTTACTACTGTTGTCCTTTGAGCACTGCCTTTGGGTAACAACATTTCTGCAGCAGCAGCAATGTCTGCTAAATCTCCCAGGTATTTCTTTACAGTAGATGTGAGAAGATCTGGAAGTACCACTTCCTTCTGAAGGCTCTCTTCCTTATTCAGAGAGTCTCTTATTTCTGCACAAAAAAATAAAAATCATGGTGCTGCCGTATCTGAGATGAATAATTAATTGACAGAATTGATGCCATTTACACCTAAGCCAGGGTCTAAAGAACACAGGAAATCTACACTACAAGAATACTGTAAAATGCAGTTTGTGAAACTTGACTACGTAACCAAAGGCAGACTGCAGTGGGACACAGGTGCACACATGATAATTTTAGTGAATTCAGTCTCATGCATGGCTCCCAGGGGACATAAAATTAAACCCTGATACAAACAAGAGCTCAGCAACAAAAAGCCTTTACAGTGCATTTATCAAAGCTTTAGTAAGGTACAGGAAGTTAGCAAGCTAGAGAAAGGAGATACTTATGACTCAAAACTAAGACCAAAATACTAGCTCCTAAACATTTATTTTGGTAAGCTTATACTACTACTACCAGTACACAAAAGGGGAAAAAAAAGGTCATGCAACAAAAAAAAAAAAGTCCTAGGTTCTTATTAATTACCTTTTTTTGAGATGTTCTGTGAGTTTAATGCTTTCTTCCTCCTCTCTTCTAACTCGCAGTTTTAAATCTACCACCTAAAATGGAGATAGTGGGGAAAAAAGAGCAGAAGGAAATGACAAACATGAACGCACTTAGCTTCAAATACAGCTATGAGTTACTTAACATTCCTTCAACAGTAAGACAGGCATCAGACACAGCTACAATGCAGAGCACTCAAAGAAAAAAACAGCGTGTACAAAACTGACCATGAATAGAAGTCATCCACATAATAAGCGAGAGCTACCCAAGAATGACTCACATCAAGACTTAATCGTCCTCAGCGAGCCAGCTGCACCGACTAGGATTAGTGAAGCGCTCGCCTTCATGACATATAAGGCCTGAAATTATTCATGCAACAACAACATGAAGCTATCTTTACCAACAGATAATATTCACCACGTGGGCTGAGCAAAGCTCAGTTGTAAGATACTCGCTGTTATGGTCCAATAGGTTTTTATTCTGTAAGTTTTTAGATTTTTTTTTTTTCTTTTTTTACATTTACCTGTTTAATGTTGGGCCAGAAATGTTCAATTTCTCTAGCAGTAAAAGCACCAACAGCCCTCAGTTGCTTCTCTTTTCTTGCATGTTTCCTTATGAAGTATCATATCCTCATGATGACGAGCCACACTTAAAATCAGCTGAATAAAACTGTAAAATTATTTTAAGTTTACTCCATTCTATCTAACAAGCATATTTCTAAACAAAGAAAAATAATACAATCCCTTTAGGAGCACTAGGCAACCAGTCTCTATCAGGGTATCAAATGACCAAAAAGGAAAAATTTCATGCAACAACATCAATTAAAGAAAACAACAAATTAGGCACAGGGGGTACAAATTTAAGAACAATCCATGGAAAATGAGACATGCAGCGCTCACTAAGATTTCTAAAATTTTCTCCAGAGGGTTTTTAAATCGTATAATAATTGGTATTAGATATACTGTTACAATTACAGAAAATCTCATTAAAGCAATTATCTTTAATTACAAAGCTTAAAACTTCCATTGGATCATAAATATCATAAAACATTAATATATGCACTAGATGTACTAGCGTTATTTTAAAGATTGCAACTTTTTTTTTTAAAACTGTTATCAAAACTAATTATGATACTCTATGCAAAGTACTATTTTGGAACTAAAATAAAGTTAACCTAATAAAGTATCTCATTATCAATTAAACAGTGTATGGGTCTACCACTTCCAAAGCTCTGTCCACATTTACCTTTGATTTCACTTTTACATTCTCTATATTTTGCTATGAAATGATTTTTATGGTCACAGAATTGCTTCCTGCCCAACTTTTATAGAGAGTTCACCTCAATGGTCATTGACCATTTAACTTGATTTAACCACTTCAATTCTTTATCATTCCAGTAGATTTATCCAGTTACTTTATTTCTAGCCATCAGACACAGAGGATTCCTGCAGCACATACTGAGTCTTGACCGGAGTACGTTTGTACCTTGAAGACTACCCAGGATAGTCAACAGGTGCCTTAGGCTTTCAGCGATGACCAAACCCGCAGCCAGCGCGGAGCCCGAGACAGGCCGGTGCTCCCATACACGGTCACCACTGGAGACCATGGAAGCTGTCACAGCAGGGCGATGCCTGGTGTCACTCATGCAATCCCACAGCTCTGGTTTCATAAAGAGCTGCCACTTGAGGGGCGGAATGATTTATCCTACGTTACAGCCGTGTGTGCCATGGATACAAACCCACGCGGGGTTCAATAGCCGCGGAGCAGCTTTAGTGCAAAGATGAAGTTATCTGAACGTACAAGGGCAACGCGGTATCAGCCCTCCTCTGCTGCGAGACACACAGGAGACCCGCCGGTGCCGGGCGGAGCGGGCAGCCTTACCTGCGGCTGTCCCAGCAGGAGCTGCCCAACCGGCTGCGCGGCTGCGCACTGACCCCAGCCGCGGCACCCCCGGCAGCGAGGACGCAGTGCGCTTAACGCCCTTCATCTTCCAGGGGACAGAAAAATAGACTCTAACGCCCAGCTCAGCAGCCCTGGCACGGCACCGGGGTGCGCACACCGAGGCGGGGAGAGCCCTCCCTCCGCCGCCTCAGAGCGCCCGCACCGCCCCCAGCCCTCGCCCGCCTCTGACACCTCTCGCTGTCCCGTTCCCCCGCCGCGGCACACAGCCGGGCCGCCGGGCCCCGCCTCTGACACCTCTCGCTGTCCCGTTCCCCCGCACCGCCCCCGCACACACCCGGGCCGCCGAGCCCCGCCTCTGACACCTCCCGGTGTTCCGTTCCCCCGCACCGCCCCCGCACACACCCGGGCCGCCGGCCCCGCCCCACAGCGCTCCGAGGGCTACAGCGACCGCAGCGCCCCCTGACGGCCGCGGCCACGGCGGCAACCGCCCCTGGCCCCGCCCCCCCAGCCGGCCCCGCCCGCCGGGCGCTAAGCGATACCATTCCTCTCTCACGCGGGGAGGGGGGGCACCTGCCGGTCCCACCCGCAAAGGGAGGGGGCGAGCAGCGACGCTCGGCGCATGCGCGCAGCGTGGGCGGTGCTGGGGCTGGACGGGCACCTCCCGCATGGCAATGTCCCGTCAGAGCCGGGCGGCGCGAAGAACGCGCTTCCCTCGCAGCGCTTCGCCGCGGGGCCGCGCCTCAGGGCGCCACAAAGGGCCACCAGCGGGGACATCCCAGTGCAGGCTCCGGGCAAGGGGCTGTCCGCGCTCAGGCGCCAAAGGAGCCCGCTGTAGGCCTCGGGCGGCCTGTGCTGCCCTGCGGCAGCCTGCTGGGGCGAGCCCAGCGCTCAGCCCTTGGGTTCTGCCCCCCGGGTGCGCCCTTTAGAGAGCCCATCTTCGAACTCAAACCACCTCTGTACTTTTTATTTCTCTATTCAGCTCCTGCACTGAAAGAGGAGCTGAAATACCAAATTAATAATCCCTATAAAATAAAACAGCACACATAAAAAAAGGGTATTTCTTACCTCTTGGTATTATTATTATTATTTTGTTTTCTCCGAAAGCTATAAATAGAAATTCTCATTGATTTCTACTGAGACACGTGTCAGTTTTGGGGCCTTTATTAGGGGCAAATAAAGGTATTTTTCTCACATTGAAAGGGACAAAGAGCTTTGGATAAAAGACTAACGCAGGTTAGGTCAATAGTATGAACCAGCAAGGGATATAAATGAAAATCTACGCAGAGTCCCTCTCCAGAACACTTTTACACACTTGCTCTGATAAAACAGAGCAAGGCCTTCACAATAAAATAAAAAGCACTGAATAAAACCCAGATAAAATAAACAAGCAAATCCCTTCTTAAGGGACAGCTGTGCATTGGCAAAAAAATCCTAATTCCAGAAGGAGCCATAAAATTAGAGGCTGTGGCCAGAAACCACTGAATGAAGGCGCAAAGAGTTGACTCCTCATTTTCAGTAACTACCATTTTACAAAACAAGTCTCCATACAGACCGAGCTAGGAAAGCCTATCAAGCACTCGTACTAGTATCTGAATGCTTGGAGAGTCTTGTTCCACCCCTTCTACAAGTGTTCTACAGGCAGGGAGGGCAGGAAGAGTGCTGCTTTTACTTGTTTTTGCGTCCACCACCACCATGGAGAGTTGGAAACAAGAACCAAAAGTCAAACCATAGTTGGGGAAAGGAGAGCAAGCACTCCCAAGTATGCAGATCCCCAAAACACAGAATATTAAAGTTGATTCCCAAAACAAGACAGTCCTCAGACATCTGCTTCCTGTATCATTGCACACATTCCTCTGTTCTGAGCAGCTTGATGGGAATTAAGAGTTCACACACACAAAGTGAAGGCAGACTTGGTTAAAGCCCCGAGGAAGTCAGCACCATTCCCTTCACACATGCTAAGTTGATTCAACCCCGAATCTAGTAGATGGCTAGGTAACTTCCACTAAAACTAGACATATTAAACCAGCAGCAATACACAGTGATCCACTACAGGCAACGCTAGAACGTTCATGGCTGCACACTCTGAATTGCGGTCCTAACAATTAATTTACATTTTGTCCTCATGTCTCAACTACAGGTCTGTGAAATGACACCTCAGGCAGCAAAGGCCCAATTACACACGTAGCTGCAGATCCATGTTCTTGAGTCTGCCCAAGCATGCGGGCAATACTGGGAGGATGACATCTCCCAAAGAAAAGGTCTCATCTTGAAATACATGGTTCAGTCCACATTCCAAAATTAAGACCTCTCACTGAGTAAGGAAACATTTCTTTTAGACTTGCAAAGCTTCAGAAAACACAGAAAATTTGTTTCAATACCGAAAGAATTCACAGCAGTCAGCATGATAATGAGCTCCTAACCCAGGCATGTTATTCCACAGGAAAGTCATGGATGACATGGAAAATAAAAAGCTTAATAGTGTCTGGAGATCAGGTTAAGTAGAAGTGAAGAAAATAATAACAAAAAAATCAAAAGTTCATGTAGTCACAACTTCATAATAATAAAAAAACAGTATATTAAAATGCTCTGCCCCATCTTTATGTAGAGATTATACATATTTAAAATACTATTTTCCAGGTAAACGTATAATAAAAACATTATTCAAATAGCAATCAAGATATCCTGCATTACAAGATTCTTTTAGAAAGCTGCTTTCTCATTATGCTGTTTTCAAGTATACCAGTCAGGTGAATCAGTCAGTGGTATAAAAAGCCTATTTTACTTTTTCTACTGCACCGTTTTCCCCACCCAGTTTCTCCTGGGCATCCGGTTCCTGTTCTGCAAGCACACAAACCCCTGCTTTACTGGATTCTTGGATTTAGAAAGGCCACTTTTTTGTAGACAAAGGGAGTTGCAAGCAGTAAGGATCCCACGTCCAGCCACTTACTGGCTCAGTCAGAATCATCATCACAACCATCACTGCCTTCAAGATCACTGCTGTTCTATAAAGTAAAACAGAAAATGGTTTGTCAGTATTTCATTTACATCGAGAGACTGACCTAATGTCAGTCTTCTCGTATGTATGACACTTCTTGTAGCAAAAAAATTGAACACTGGATTACACACACCAGCAGAAGAAATTTCTTCTCATTTATATTTACAACTGCAAGATTACAACCTGCACTATGTGGGAAACTTAAAAGTGGGATAATAGCATGAAATGCTGATGTTTAAAATAAATGCAGGTGAGATGAATTAACAAGTGCCTTTTCCATGCAAATGCCTCAAAAGCTAAGTTTGTTACATTGTCTAAAGCCAGATTTGAGAATTTTGTTTGTCTGCTGCACAGAATTTATGTCCAAACCGTATTAAGAGATATGCAAGGGCTCACTAATACTTGTTTAAAAATGAAGTCAGTTGTACAGAGTTGTATTAGGGAAATACTACAAATGTTAGCAACTTATAAGGAAACTGACGTCCGAGTTCCTAACTGGGAGCCACTCCTTCAGGAGTAAGTCAATACTTACTTGTGTGATAAATTTGGGGAGTTTACGTAATTTTTTGAAGCAAGTATTTTGACTGCTATGATTGGCGTCAAAGGATTTTATAAAAAAAGGTTAACATGACAATATGCCTGTAGTTACTCCTTTTTTCTTCCTCACCACCACTTGCTGAAAACATATAAACCCCCAAATCCCATGAGTTTAACATTGACAATATCCTACTACAAAACAAATTCTGAGACTTAGACAGTTGCCTTCATCACAGCAAGCACAGCTCACTGAAGTGCAAACAGCCTGCAAAATCTCAAGGGAGTCTGTCACATCATCCCTTATTTATCCTTCTCCAGACAGCTTGTGCTAACTGTGATGCCAAAACTGTATTTGGTTGAGTTTATCTAAAGCAAGCAGACCTGCCTCCTGCTAGCAATACATCAGCGATTTTGAACCTGTCAGCACTAAGTCCTGTCAACATTATCATCAAGACCCCTGCGTCAGGTAAGGACTCTCTGCACCACATGGTCTCTTTGGGAACCATTTAACCAAACTAATGTGGCATTTGTCATAACTTCCCATCACAAATGTCCTCATACAGCACTACACTTCAGAAAAACAATTACCACAAGTACAAAAATAACCCTGAGAAATTTCTGGTACCTTGCTTGTACTATTCAACGAGGCTGTAAATTTTATTTTGTATGTTGAAACTCTTTCTCATACTCCAACAAAAAATGGCAGAGAGAGGATTAAACCTAACATTCTTCAGAGCAGGATCATTATCTACACAAAATAACGCTAATTTTAAGGGCTCCACTAAGTGAAAAAAGGTCATTAATTTCTTGAGTTGCATTACACATAAGTTTTAGCCCTGCCCATCACTTGTCCTTCAAGGTTTAGCCAGCCCTCTGACCAAAAACATTTGAATTACATACAGAACTGTAAGGTATCTTTAGGTCATCAAGTCCAATGCCCCACTCAAGCAGGGCTTACTTCAAAGTTAGATCGTGTTGATCAGGGACTTGTCCGATCAAGCACCGTTGTATTTTAAGTCACTCCAGTGGTTGTCAATTTAAAGAAATACTTTGTGAGTTTGACTCAAGCTTCCTCATCTGGTTTCCAACCTACTTCTAGCATGCCCCAAACATCTTTCCACTCTTTTCTCGTGAGGCTATTCTACATCTCAACCAGAAAAAAAAATAATTTAAATTTTCTTTTTATGAAAAATGCATTCTACACCTTTGTTTTATTGCAACTTACAGCTAAAAGCAGTTCCTGTTGTCAGAAACCAGATTCCACAATATCCCATTTTACTCAGGAGTTGTTCTGATGACCCATTTTGAGCTCATAGCAGATTTACTTAAAAAAGCTGGTCTTAGATTTCCCATGGATTCCAAACCTTATCTAGTGAACAGGGCATTACACAAAATGAGAATTAGCCCAAAATCAGAAAATACAAAAAGCCAGCAAGTATTTAAAGGGAAACTGTCAACTTGAAAACTCGTCTCTCAAACAGCTTCACAACACCAAAGGCTGGTAATATGCCCGCAATTTCTGTTGCCAGTTTATGATTCTGCAGATTGGCCTGTGCTTTAAAGCATTCCTTCCTCCCTCCCTCCCTCAACTGCCCCACGCAAAACCTAACACTTTGTATGGTTCATTCCACTATCAAGTACACAAAGACAGAAAAGATAATACACATTTCATACTCCAGATGACTGTCATCTTCCATGGCATATTCATGGAAAACAAAAATGTTACTAAGGGAAGAGCCACTTCAATGTGATGGCTTCCAGTTGATAAAATAATGGCTTCAATCATTACCTTTGAATTTTTGTTGTTAGCTTGAATCCCAACAGCAGAAGAGTTGAAGTCGTGAATGGAGAGGGTGTTGAGCCAGTTCACCATGGATTTCTCCTCCCTTTCTGTGTTGACAATGGTAGGATAGATGTACTGCTCTTTGAAAACAGCAATCTTCTCCTCCTCCTCTGTCCACTCCAGTGGCTCATGCAGCCCATCATTTCCAAAACGTCTGTTGTATTTTTCAAAGTGTACTCTTTCCAAAACCAGCCCGAGTCCTGGAGCTTTGGGGACATCTACTTTCTCCTCTCCCCAGCTGCGCTCTATGATAGACTCAGTAGTGTAACCTTTCACAATAGCTATCACCAGCCCAATCATCTTCCTTATTTGGTGCATCATGAAACTCTGACCTTTCACTTTGATCACTGCAAATTCTATGTTTCCCCTCACAAATGGCTCTCCACAGTACATCTCCATGATGTACCGCTTGGCACTGGGGTCCCTGGGTCCCTTCTGAGATGTGAAGTTGTGGAAGTTGTGTGTTCCTTTATAGCATGCCAGCAGTTTATTGACTTTTTCCAGGGTCTCTTTGTCCAGTCGATAAACCTCCTCTTGCACATCATGGTCTTTATGGGCAAAGGCAAATGTTGGCAGCATGTAAGAGTAGGTTCTGGCATCACATTTGTTCTTGGAGTTGAATCCCCCAGTGACTCTCTTCAGACCTTGTTTTAAAAGTGACATTAGGTTTTTGAATCAGTAGGTTACAACCCGATTGTGATCTTGCTCCTACCAGCAAGCCTATTTTTTGAAATAAAATACAATCAAAAGATAGAAAGATTTATTCTATAGGACCCTAATTTCAAACTAACAGAAACATATGGATTCATGTTAAAACTAAACCGCTTATGAGTAAAGTTATAATGGGAAGGGAGAGACCTTCTACATGAGAAAGCTCCTCTTTGAAAACATTTTCTCTGCCCATTCCAGTATCCTTACCCAGAATTCTGATGTGAGAAGGAAGATGGTTATTGATCTTTTCTAAGATGTCATCTATTAGCCTGACCTTTAGCGACACAATCTGTCCAGCTGCAGACACCCCCTATAAAAACCACAAACACACACACATAATTATGTACCTTGGAAGCTCTGGGATAGCACCTGCAGAATTGAAATAGCTGAAGAACAATTTATTCCTTTTTTCCTCACTGGTCAGGTCAGGCTGAAGGGAAGCAAAGGCAAGGCCACAGGCAGATATCCAAGTCAAGAGTACTCCTGGAAGACCTGCTGGTGCTGTATAGCCATACAGCACCTTAGCAATCTTAGAGCGCAGAACATTGCACTCGCTTCCAGGACACTTCACTGCATTTGACTGCTATTAAGTAAAGCACCAACTGAAATTACTTATATAAGACCAGTCATGAACTCCAGTTCAGTCTTAGAACCCCACTGTGGCAGGCTTGAATCCAACTGAGATGCAGCTAAACTCTCAAGCTCCACATCAACAAGGCAGTAGCAACAATGAGGAGCAGCAGCAGGCTGGGAGGCAGAAGCAGATGAATGTGACAGAAATGCAAACAGACAAGGTTCAGGTATGAAGCACCAGCTTTACAAACACCATCTAATCAATATCCTGCGCTTTCTAAATATTTGCTTGTGCTTAAGTTTAGTGTGGATGAAGGGAGAAGTTTCAAACAACATTCACTGCCAACTGTATTTGCTATTGTATCTCACTCTAGACAACGCTTTACCACTAGTCAATCCCAGCAGCACTGGTGGGGGCACACCACAGTTACAAGAGCACAGGCCCTAACCAACGTACCTTATCTGTTCGAGCACACCGCTGAAAAGACATTTTCTTCATATCTTCCCCATGGTTTTCTGGGATGCAGCCTGACTGAACAAGAGCAGATACTAAGTCATCTTCAATTGTCTTGAACTGTGAAGATCCCACATTTCTCTAAAAGACAATATATAAAATAGAACAAATAGTAATAATTGGATAACTGGAGATGATAACTGAAAATATTTCTTAATCGAACATTGTTGTGAAATTCTTTAAAAGTCTTCCCTTCACAGCCCTAAAAGTACTGCCACGCTCTAACAAAATTTACTTTACTAGAGTGTTAATAAAACATCTACATTCTGATTTACCTTCTACTGTTATTACAAGTAAAGGATCGTTTCTAATGTCACTGTCCAGTACTTCTGCAATGGAGTTTTTTGATGGTTCCTTCAACTGTATGAAACAGCACCAATGAAATACTGTTCCGGTCCCTGCAAATTAACAGCTGCTGCTCCAAACCGAGCCTCTGCAAATTCTGCTTCTAGAAATTAGATTGGGTTCTTTTGCTCAGGTCGCCTGAGCTGTTGTGTAACACAGACTGTGGTTTTCTCCCGTGACTTCTGCACTCAACTCACAGATAAGCTGTAACAGAAATGCATAACTCCACTTGTGGGTAAGGCTGCAAAGCACACACCCTGGACACACACCATTCAGTTAGGAGAGCTGTAAAGCTGACAGGCACTTACACGGATGTGCCCATAAGGATAAGGTTTACTGCTGTTGAACAAACCTACTTTGTTGCATAAGCATGAAAGACTCCCTTCCCTGTCTGCGTGCAATCTTATCAATTATCCCGTGGAGCTTTTAGAGTACACCTCAGGAGCATGTATGGAGCTTGCAGTACACTGAGAGGAGCAGCAGATGGAGCAAAATCATCCTCTCACTGACAATACTGTGTGCCACAAGACCGTCGCAGCACGGGCAGGTCTGATGCTGGGGCACTGCTCCTATGCTGGTGCTGTAACAAAGCAACATCTCTTTTCTTCCACGTGCAAACACAGAAGTCTTGGAACAGTTTTCCTGCTCCTAAACTGCTGTAAGCCACCCTATTAGAGTGCATAAGGAAAAGGGCAATTTACAGCATCTTCACGTACAGATAATCTTTTTAAAAGTACAGGAGACTGCAACACAGATGCAAATTTGTTCCATTCAAATAGGCAGCTCAGATCTCCAGAATCTGTGTGTTTTCCAAAACACAGTGAGACACCTGAGGTCTAATCTAAAGAAAACTTAGCCCATCTGCTTTGAAGTGTAAAGCTTCAACTAGAAGCTGGAGCACTGGTCAGAAGGGGACCACGAGATAGCATTTCGAGCTTCGACAGAACTGCAGTGCCTGTGCTTTCAGTCTCCACAAGAGCCTTGTCTGCAGCAGTCTTTGAAAGATCTGCTGATGCTCTATACTAAAGGCACTCACTAGAACCACCAAATATCAGAGAGGTACCACTGACTTTTTTGATTCAAGTTACTACCAAGCCATTTGAATCCAGGCATGCGCTGTTCCTGCCCCAGCTTTTCAAGCTGCAACTGCTTCCCTACTCAATTGCTGTGACTACAGTTATAAGCCTAATAGACTTTAAAAAAAACCAAAACCGCAGGCCACGTTGCTTTGCCAAACCACATACTTGCATCCCATGGTAGCCTTTCCCTGAATATGCCATCAATAACACAATCTTCCTTTTGGGTGACTTTTTATTCTGATCCTCCGCATCTTCCTCATCTGCATCTCTCTTCAACCTTTTAATTTGGTGTCCATTTTCTTCTAGCCTTTCAACCACCTCACTGCTGCTGTTGAGTCTCTTTGTCTGGCTGGCAACCGTTGCTCTCAAATCCTCAGCCATTGTGAGAACCTGCGAGGGACAGAACACCAGACAGGACTCAGAAAGAAACTGAGGCAAGAAATGACAGCTCCATCCCCCGGAGGAGGAAGGGGGGGCACCCTGGGCTGTTTAACAAGCCGGGGGCTGGAAGGGCACCCACCCGCTGCTCTCTCCTAGGCCACACCACCTCCCCTCAGGCTGCCGCCATTCGCTCAGGGAAGGGGGAAGCAGGACCCGCACAGCCCCGCCCACACGGCAGCCCTGAGCCCGCAGCCCGGCGGGCCTGCTGGGAAGACCGGCAAGGTGAGGAGGGGCGAACCGATGCCATTCCCCCCGCGCCCACCCGGCCTCTCCCACCTCCCCAAGGCGAGCGGCAGAGTGCGCCGGCCCGGCGGGTACGTACGCTGGGCAGCCGGCGCCAGGGCCCGCCGCACGCCGCGCTCCCGGGGGCGGAGAGGCCGCAGCTCAAAGCCCTCAGCCCCCACCGCAGCCGCAGCATGGTCCCCGAGCGCAGGGCCGCGACGGGCGGCTCCGCCAGGCGGGAGAAGCCCCGGCCACCACCCCCTCAGCCCCGGTCCCGGCCTCCCGCCGCCGCCGCCACTTACGCGGGCGCTGCCGAGCGACGCCACCGCGCAGACGCGGCGCGCGAGAGCCACGTGCAGCCCTACGGCGGCCGCGCGGGGACACGGCGGGGCGAGGGGCGGGGCCGGGCGGTGCTGAGGGGCGGGGCCGGGCGGTGCTCGGGGCCCCCGGCGGCGGGTCGGTGCCGGTGGGTCGGTGCCGGCGGCTCCGGCGGGCCTCGCTGCGCGGGGGCGAAGATCCCCCCTTGGGGCGTCCGCAGGGCCACGGGCGGGGCATCGCCTTCGTGTGATGGCGGGGTCAAACCCGGCCCCGTCAGCATCGCAGCCCGGCCCCGTTGGCTCCGTCCCTGCCGCGGGCCCGGGCCTTCCCCGGGCACCCGGCTGGGCAGCAGCGCTTTCTCTGAGTTTCAGAAGGATGGCAAGGTGATCCTTGCGGCCCAGCCTGCCTCCTCCGTGCCGCATCCCCCTGCTCGGTCCTGCCTGCCCCACACGGGCTCTGGGGGGCCAACACGCGCAAAAGGCCTGTCAAAGTATTGAATCAAGCCAGAGCAGGGGAAAAGGCAAACTGACGAGTACATTCCTGTGGTAAATATCAGCTGTGTGAGTAAACCAGTCCATTTTTCCGTTACAAAACCACCTGGGGAAATGCGCTACCAGCAGCATTGCCCTGACAGTGAGACGAGGACAAGTGGGAGGAAATACTTCACATGACACACAGGTCTGTCGTTAACAGCCCACGGTTCCCTTCCCAGGGGGATGTAGCATTGGTCCCTGTCCCCCCCCTTTCCACGCAGCTTCTGCTTGTGCCAGTATCGAGCACAAGCACCTACTTCCATTTCGTTTTCCCGTCAGGTTTTCCTCCAGCCAGCTTTCTCAAGCAATCGTTGTGCTCGTCTTCTGCAACAAGTTTTATCTGCAGTGATGCACTTAATGGGAAAGCTGGGTACAATAGGCACCCTTATCAGGCAACAGCATGTACCTCTCAAAAAGCCAAATGCACCTGGAAATTGTTTTGTTATGCTATAAGCTTCAGTGCTCTCTGTAGGACAGAGCTACCCAGAGAGGACGCGGGTTCCCTGGCACGCTGAGAGATTAGTGTAAGAGAGCTCCGTTTATTCATTCAGATGGAAAATGAGAGGGTTGACGTTTCCAAGCAGGCCAGATTATCAAGCGCAGGCTTGTTATTTCTGCTAATAAGGGGAAGAAATGCAGCACGTCCTTTTTTGAACTGACGCTTCTGAGTTATTTCAGTAGCGGGATGGGGCAAGGGGAAGATTTATCACACGGTCACAGCTGCACTTTGTTTAGAGAAGTGATAAAAGATCTCCCGTCACAGTGCAGCACTGCTGCCAAGGGAAAAGGGAATACAAATTTCTCTATCACTTCAGCCAGGGCGTCTGAATATTTTTTTGCCTCATTTCCTTAGGAAGTGAAGCTTATGCAATCACACTGCCTGACTGTCCACCGCCATCGCTTCCTCCTCCCTCCCTGCTGTGATTCCTGAATTTGGCTCATTTCAACTAAATTTGAGAGAGGGAAGAAGGCCCCAGGTGATATGGAAAAACAGTGGTGGGACAGAAGAAAGACTTACATGGATATCCCATGAGGGAAAAAGCTTTGGTGTCCCAGCCCCTTACCCGTTCCAAGAGCAGCAAAGGAGATTCAAAACAGGCAGCACAAGCTCTGCTCTCAACCTGCCAGACACCTGCTCCTTCTTTCTTTTTAATTTATCTATTTTATCTTATCTTAAAACAGGTAGCTACCAAAGGCAAGGAGACATTAAAGTGACTTGCCAGAGTTGCCACTGTTGGTCAGCTCTGTGGGAGTTGGCACCAGGAGGGCAGACCCTCGGGGATGTGCATATCTCAAGTGAAAAGGCAGCGGAGACACGGCTGTGGCTTCTGGTGTGGAGCAGAAGGTCCAATTGCAGATCGCTGCGTGGGGGTCTGCGCAGCCGGCGCGCTTGCTTGGATTCGATGTGCAATGCACAGCGAGCACCCAGCATCTTCAGGAATTAAATTAACGAGGGATTTCATTCCTCTCACACGCATACCCAGGATTAAATTGGAACTTGCGCAAACAATTCGCCAAGTTCCCTGCTGTTTATGCGAGGAGCAGAACATTTCATACATGTTTAATAGGACTGATAAAATTAAAGTACATTGAATGGTACATCTGCTTGGCCTGAAGTGAGAGTGCTGACGGGGAGTTTACTCAGCAGTGAAATCAGCCTCGTAAAAGCTTTCGAGGCACAAGTGCATCTCGGGGCTCACGGGCAATTACACGGCTGCCAATCAGCTAGCCAGCACGAGGGGCAAAGGAGCTGCAGGACAGGGGTTTGAGCATAGTCATGGTTTGGGACATATTGATTTCGTTTTCATAATGACATCACTCAAAATCGGTTTATAAGAGCACTCAGCGGGGCTGGGCAGCGGGTCCTGGCCCAGCAGCCTGCAAGTGGGGCTCTGGCAGCATGAACTGCCTCCTCCTCCCCAAAACTCCCTCTGCTCGTCTGCCTCCTCCTCTCTGCGCCTTCCTGGGGAACACAGCAGGGCTGGGCCGGTATCCAAAGCCCTGGCTCCCCAGCATCTCCCTGCCACCCTGCCAGGGCACCTCTGACCCGCAGCTACAGTCCCCGGCTGGGGACCCACTCCTTCCACCCCAAGGACACCTTGGTCTGTCCCCCTCCGGCTGGCAGAGGGGTCCCACGGCCCCACGCCATGCCCAGCCCCGCTGCGGCTGGCCTTCCCCTCCCTGCGCAGCCCATTCCCGCCTTGCTGGGGCAATGGGACCCCAGCAACTTTCTCATCTTCCTCCCCAAGGCCTGCTTTGAAGAGGACATATTATTTCAAGAGGTTTTCCTTTAAATTTTCAGAGAACTATAATTTCTTTTAAATAAATTTTAAAAAGCTTTGAAGGACATTTTTCTTCAAATTGTTTTCTGTTAAAAGGAAGAAAAAAACTGCCCAATTGATCTTTAATGAGTTTAAGGGCTGGGGTGGGGAGTGCAGCGTACCCAGCAATCAGCTGTAGCAACAGACCCCAGCAGTGGCTGAAAACCCCCAGCCCTTCTGTTCCCTCAGAAAAGGTCGGGGCTGAGGGTTAGTGCGTGTCCCGAGACCCGCAGCAGAAAGATCTTCATTGCAGTGCTGGGAAAGCAAACCCTAAGCAAATCTGTGGGGACAAATTTTTATCATTTGGACAAATATGCTTTGCTGCATGGCACTGGGAGTTCAGGAGACACCAAACGTTGTAGTTAGAGGCTATTTACCTTTGTGTTGGACACTGGAGACACGCTGCACTGCAAGGGGCGAGGAGCGCCTTAGACTGCAGCTCCCCAGCAGCTGTGTATCAGGGCATTAGCTGGAAACAAGCACACAGAAGAATGCAAGGGAAAAGCACTGGAAACCTCTGGAGAATGTTCCTGTCCGAGACCAAGTCAAGTGTTCTTCCTCCACCAGGTGCTCCCAGTGTAACATGGGCCAGTTCCTTCTCACTTGGAAGCGACTCGAGTGCCTAAACCAAGATCTGAATTGTGAGAAGTTTAGCAACAATTCACTTGTGTTTCAAGATTACCCGCGGCAGGAATCCTAGCAGACGTGTAATTCCCCTCCACAGCGTATTAATGATCCCTCTGCCAACGTAAGCAAATTCTCACGCACAGCAGACTGAGAAGAAGCCGAAGCCACAAACCCCACGTGCCGCAGGTCTGCAGTGCGTTTCCTCGTGCACGACAGACTCGGGAATGACTTTTCTGGGAGGTAACTCTTCTTGCACCAGGGCTTTGGATTGGAGCCTTGCTGTGGACACAGCCAGGTGTGTTTAACAACCTGAGAGGTGGCTCCAGTTCCAGGGGATCTCTAAGAGCAGCATCTGGGTGTCAGTGAGGGCTCGTGAAGGACAGCTGTGAACATTTGGAAACTCGGTTACCCTCTGTCCACAGTAAGGGCAGAAACCTGTGTTTGACATTATTTGCTTAAGCTTATTCTTAGAAATACATTATTTAACATGTTTTCTGAAAGCATTCAAATCCCCTGCCAGATTTCAGCTCCCAGGAGGGGAGTGGTTCTGACTCTATTGTCCCTAAAAGTGCTGGGTTTAGAACAGAAATGTCCCAGGGAAGTCTGTATCCCCACACTACGTGCCATTCCTCAGCCAGGGAATGGCATCCATCATCAGCACTACATTTATGGTAATAAATTTAAATAAAACCAACCACTAGGATTTGTCTGGAGAGCTCCTGCCCTGCAGAGCTTTGGTAGCACATTGCCTCCCTGCCATGCAGCCCTTCCCCTCCTTCAGCAAAAACCCTCCAGCCATTACAACTTCCACCCCTGCTCAGGTGAGCAGGACCATCAGCCGGCACACAGGAGTGCACCGTAAGACCAACCACAACGTGCCACTGCAGGAGGATAAGACAATAAGTTAAACACCACAGAGCTAAAATACGCTGTGAAGGAGTTAACTCCTGGTGAAATAAAGCTTAGAAGAGCTGGTAACTGGAAGCGGAATGCTTGATCTTTGTTTTGCCTTGGTTCAACACACACCCACCCATCTCTACTTCCTTGATGTCACTAAGCCACCTCTGATCTTTCAGAGTTGAATGAGCATGGTTTTGCTGACGTACTTACCAACGACTAAATATAACATGCAGGAATGAAGCCAAATGCCCTGGAAGAATTGCTTGGATTTGTTTTCTCCTAGAATCAACAGCAGCGTAACGTCACAGTAAACATCTAGAAAGTTGTGCAATTTTCACTGGTGCTTTTAAACTGTTGGGACCCCATGGCTTAGCACTTTTAGAAGAGCCTGTTTATTTCTGTTGTTTAAGTCTTCCCAGCTAGCACTTTCTCCCTTTGCTCTGCTGCCTGTGAAAGAGTCCCATGGATTCAGCAGTGTTCCCTGTCCACACGAGCATATGACACACAGTAGTCCATCTTTCATTTGGCTACAGGTTTTCCACCTGAACCTTTACAAACTTCTTCACGGGCAGCTTCCAAAGAAACCCCTCTCTTACCCTCAACATCAGAAACTTGTATACATATTCTCTACCACAATCACACACACACACACGTTTTTTTCACAAAAGGGTTAAAAAAACTGAACAAAAAATCCCACCAAAACCGCCAAAAACAAAGATCCAAGCGTGCTGAGCTACCAGACTTTAAGCAACACCAGCATTTATCTTTATTTAGCTCTGCCCAGCTTTCCAAGGGCTGCCATAGGGTCTTGCCCAGGTTGTACCACCACGATGTTTTCACCGCATTGAAGTGCAGCTTCTCAGAGCTGTCCCCAACACAGATGCCGCTGCAGCATGGGGCAACTCTGCAGGGAAAAGGACTCGACTCTCCCTGCACGTGAGTCAGCGTGAACGACTGGCCGGAGCCCGGCGTTTCCAAGCAGGACCGTTCTCATGGAGAGAACACATGGTGGGAAAGGCAGGGGCAGGAAACAGAAGTTATAAATAGGGCTGAGCAAGAAAAAACAGTTCCAGCTCATGGTAAATTAAGATTTTTGAAATAGAGTCCTTTCTTTCCAAAAAACAATAGAGTCCAGTAACTGCACGGGGTGACGCCGAGTCACGCAGGGGCTGGCAGGCAGGACTCTCCTCAGGGATGCTCATGGCCAACACTAACGTGCAAGGTTCAGCAAGCGGAGTTTTGGGAAATGTTTGGTGGAATTATGGTATTTGGCTCCTGAAAGCTTACACCTCTGTTGCTTACATTTCTGTAAGAGTGGAAGGACCGGACTAATTAATTCAGGACCTCTCTCACGTCCCAGAGGCAGAGCTTAGCCTTTCGTCATAGAACATTCTGATTCAGACAGAGCAGGGACACAACTGTCTTGCACCCGAAGTCAGGACCAGCACTCGCAGCATCCTTGTTGTACTTTCTGCCACGTTCAGTGGCTTTCTGCACAGCTAGGCGGGCAAGGCAAAACTAAGCCGTGTGCCATTCTGTTCAAATAACAAATTACATTGAATACAAATACAGCAGGAAAATATTTGATCTTCACTAAAAATACCCAAATATTATCACTATACTCACACTTCAAGTACCTCTCTTTACAGCAACAAGCTTCCTGACCCTATTGATTAAAAAAAACCCCCTAGAGTTTAAAATAATGTGTAACTATTAAGTCTCATAAAAACACCACCACGACTCTGCAGGCTGTCCTCACCCTGCCAATATGGCCGTCAGATACCCTTCCCCAGGGTACTTCACGGTGAGTGCCAAGTGTCGACAGCTCCAACGGGCTGATCTTGCAAATACTGAAACATGGGGGAAATTTAAGCACCTCACTGGATGGGAAGGGGTCTGTGACCAGCTCACGACAGTTTCTACCCGTAGCAGGAGGAGAGCATAGCCAGGTCATAAGGAGAGATGAACCAGTGATTGCAGCTCCCACCAGAAACGGGCTTCAACTTTGCCAAATTCAAAGGCTTCGGGTGTGGCTTTAGGCATCACAGCGTATTTTGTCCCAGGCTCCACCCTCTGTTAAAAGGGGGTGACAGCACTTTGTCAGCTGAAAGTCGAGGCCAGTAGAACCAAACACATTAAATACCTTGCTCGGATCTGGCACCAACTGGAATTGTAAAGTACTGAAAACAGGCCACTAACAATTTCAAATCAATTTTATTTTCTTAAATTGGTGTTGTACAATTTAAAGCCAAAAAAAAGTCACACAAAACACAAATAAAAAAATGTTGACAAAGTATCAAGCATTACCTTATAAAGAACATCATCATACACTCTCACAAACCTGAAGATACGTGTTTATTAGATTGAGGTTTCTTGAAATCTATTAAAGACGCTAGACACAAACGCTGCCACAGTAACAAAGCCATGACAATAGCGGGGACTACACTAGCAACTTCAACAATGGTTGGGGGGTTGGTTTTTGGGGTGTTTCTTTTTTTTTTTTTTTTTTTTTTTTTTTTTTGCATACCTTATTTGTCTACAAAGCAATAAATATTTTTCACCAAAAAAATTGGTTTCACGCTACATGCAGTTAGATAAAAAAGTCACCAAAGTGATGGCAAAATAAATCACCTGTCTGATTTGTTTTTCTTTTTTTCCCCCCCCATTTTTGGGGGGTTTTTTATGTGTTTTTTTGTGTTTTTTTTTTAATTCAAGCACAGTGGCTAAGTTTCAAGTATTGAGAGAAAACATATATATACACGTTTGTGTTTGTGTTTGTATCTATATACATATACACACACACACACATCCTTGTATGTATCTACACAAACACATACATATATATATTGGTTGTAGGTCTGTAAACCACAATTTTTTGGAGCAATATATACTTGTATACATCGAATGTGGACAATTTTGATACATTCAAGTAATGAAGTACAGCTGGAAGGTTAGTGCTGAGCTTGCCACACGCGCGGATCACTAAACCTGCGGCAGAGACGTGGACCCCGGGCCGTGCTTCCCCGTGGCAGGAGGCTGTGGGAGCACGCGGGGGGCTCCAGGGGTGCCGGGTGCGCAGCAAGTGTCTGTATTGCAGAGTCCGTCCTGGCTTAGTGCTTTCGCGCTGCCTCCCGTGCACCGCTCCCGCCCGCAGCATAGCCCTTTGCAGAACTGGGAAAAGCCTTTCGGAAGCAGTCTGGGTCTCCTCGGCATTTCTGGCCACAGGCTGGGGGAGTTGGTTCGTTGGTTTTGTCTTTTTTTTAAATTTTTTTGTCTTTTTTTCCCAGGCACAAGCACAAACGGCCACAGAAGCAGCAGACTGGGAACATACGATGTAACAGAAGCCCAATACTGAAGCATTTGTGAAAGCTACACTTAAACTTCCCTAGTTGGGGCAATCTGAAATACTTTTAAATTTCTTTCTTGGCATTTCTGCTCTCTGATCAGAAATGCCCACGTTGCCAAACATGATGCCAGCTCCAAAGTCAATTAAGTTGCTCCTGAAACCCTTGTAAAGTATCACACTGAACGTGCCAATGTCGAGAGAAAAAAAGCAATGAGGACTTAACCACCATGTGCAAAATAGTTTTAGATCCCCAAAAACAAAGCCTGAGGTTTCGAGTTGCTTTCAGAGATACTTTTCTGCCCAGCGCTAACAAAATACTGCCATGACTGATAAATTAAGACACACACATGCTCACGCAGACAGACGGAAAGGCAGCCAGCTATCCTCTCACGCACATGCTCACAGCATCCGAACCCTCAACAAGAACTCCAGCCACTCGCACCCGCAGTCTCATTTGGCTACAGAGTCTCCTTAAAAGAAATGCTGAACATAAAACTGAACACTACAAGATTTCTTTATAAAAAAATGAAGCAGCAAATAAAACTTCTTAAAAAATGCATTTCCAATTCTAAGTGTGTAGGATCTTAACGCCTGTTCTTGAGCTCTTAAAAAGCATGGAGCTTTATACTGACTGTCCTTAAAAGAACATTTAAATAAAAAAAACAAATCAAAACAAATCTTGGTACTGCCAGACTGCAAGTCAGCTTTGCCTGGTGTGGAGGAGGAACAGCACAGACTCTGCAGTGCTTTTCGCCTCCCACTCACAAGATACAGTACAGTTAAATACGTACAGTTACACACAAACCATATATATATACCAATATATATTCGCCCTTAGGAATACATATTAATATACCCACACACGTAGTGCAATAAAACAACCAGGAAGCAAGGACAGGAATAAAAAGAACAGCATTCCTAACAGTCGTGATGTTCCTGGGTTGTTGTGTGATGCAAAGTCAACTTCTCCAAGTTCCCATAGTGTGTAAAGTGCTCCTTTGATTCACAAAGCTAGTGTTTTCAGTCTGGGGTGGGGTGAGGGCTCCAGGAAGGGGGTTACCGAGCCAAGAGCTGAAAGCAGGACAGCGCTAGTGCTTCCTCCTGGTAGATATGTACTGACAGGCCAAGCTGAACAGCCATGAAGTCTTTCACGTTGATCCCGCTGAGCTTGGGGACCGAGGGAGGAACAGATTCATTTTGGCTTCTTACAAACACAGGAGTGTTACACTGTCTGTCGTCCTCCTGTTTCCTGCGCAGAGTCTCTTTCCCTGTGTCGCCTGCCCATCCAGGCAGAGGCAGTCCACACAACAGCCACGGGAGGTGCAAACTCCCCCAGCAGCAGCATGTCCTCTACCTTGCTTGGTAAGTCTGTAAAGGTGGGAGCTACTTCAGCAGCGCTCAGGCAAAAGGCAGCCGACTCCCTCCTCTCTGCCCTTCAGTAAGCACTCCAAGGCATAAACACGTACGAGAAGGGCCAAAGGAGAGAAAGAAGGGGAGCCTCAGGTTGCCAGGAAGCTTGAAGATGCCTGGCTCTCAGCTGGGTAGGGAAAAGTACACAAACTGGCCTTGATTTCTGAACGACACCCTCCAACGTTAACTGAAGCCAGCAGTTTCACTGCATCCATTGCCTGCAATGGACGCAGCGCTGGAATACCCTGTTCTTAAGCAAGAGGGATAGGCAGCAGTCTTATCCTTCGAAGTGCTGGGAAGAAGCAGACTTCTCTCCTTCATCCCTTCTGCAACGAGGGAAACCTTTCCACATCGGCTACGCCTTCGCCCAGGCCTTTTGGCAGGGAAGCATTTGTGCTTGCCGCAGTCACACATCCCCACAAAGGAATCCGAGTCTGTGGAACAACTTCCCAAAATGTCAAAATACAAAACACCGAGCAGTTCATCCTCCAGGTCTCCTACTGCCAGAATCGTTTCCCACCACAGCAGCAGGCTGTTGGAAACAAAGTGATCAGCCGGGGTGAGGTGCGTGAAGAAGGACGACGCTGAAATCAGGCGCAGAACCCTGACAGCAGAGCTGACAGCCTGCGCTCGATGCACAGTTTACCTGGGAGAGAAAAAAAAAACAGAAGAAATCAACTTCTCATTTTCCTGGCAATATAAAGACTACCAAAACATGCTGGAGATGGCGGGGCAGGGTGGGAGGGGAAGGCAGAACTTCAGCAAATCTAAGCAGCCCTTTGAGATTGTTACCACGTATGGATTTAGACCTGACCGCAGACACCATGGTGGGAAGGGACCGGTTGAAGGGTTGAATAATCGGAAATCCAACAACACAAGCCAGGAGGCAGCAGTTCTGGTAGAGGTATCAAGATGTTACAAAGAACCACCATCTGCCAGGAACAATTTATTCACTTTTAGTTACTGGAGTGGCTTTTGCCAGGAGGCAAGAGACGACTCGAGGTCTCCAGTGCCATTTGTCATGGCTTACAGCTGAGAGACTGAGCGCAGCCCAGCATGGTCTGTGCCAGATTCTCGTTGCCTGAGCCCAAGACTCTCTCAAAAGCTACACATTTGGTGGAATTCATTCCTCCCACAGGAAGACTTGATGTATTTCTAGGTTAATCATTTTACTTTTCAGAAATAAGCAGTCATATACCTGAGATCTAAAATGAAACGCATACCCACAACAGCCTACCACAGAACAGCTCAATCAGAAGCTGGAACATAGGGTAAACCAGGGAATACCAGGATATCAACTGGGAAAAGAAATCTATTAGATGCATTAACTGTATCTCTGGATAAAAGATGTGATTTAGGTTCGGTAAGAAACAGTACAATAGAAACTGCTTAGTATTCCCTGTTCACTTTGCCCTCCAGTACCACACACCACCTGCCAATCTCCCTTTGCTCTCCTTCAGTGAGCCTCATGTCGACTGTGAAAGTTGGTGATAATTAACTGACTGATTGCCTGTGAGCCAGAAATCTCTCCTCTCATTACCTATCCGAGAGCTCTGCCTACATGGATGACTAGAGCAGCCTGGCAGCACTCTGGATGCTGGCCCAAGGAAGGCATTCGGTAGCCAGCAGAGAGGAGACGCATGGTTTGCCAGCTGTGCCCTTTCCCTTCAGCCGTACTGGTGCTGTCAGAGACTGCTGGGGATGGCCTGGTTCAGCTGCAGTGGAGCAGAGCTGAGGCCACGTCAAGCTGCTCTAACAGGCAATGGCCATCCCCCATCCCCTCTGCCCACCTCCCGCAGAGAGAGACGACAGAGGTGATTAAACCCCAGCCATAAGTGCAGGGAACGCATGCTCAGAGCAAGTGAGGTCAGTCCTTTCCACTCCACACGTGTTAGCTGTGGAGCAGCAGAGAATAACACCCCTTACAACAAAGGGAGAGTGCGGGAGAGGTGACAGCTCAGAGCAGCAGACAGAGGGGTCCATCTGTCTCTGGGAGAGGAAAGCAAATGATAGCAAGTAGGTAAGAGTTCAGCTTTCACTGCTACAGCAAGCGCTTGCTGATGAGAAAAACATTTGTCTGCTGCCTTCTCAGCCAGGCCTGGGGCTGGGGAACCAGACAGGTGAGCAAGGCCTGTTCCAGAAGCCGTGTCGGAAGGAGCCCTCGCTGTGCTCATCAGCCATCTCTGCCCGACAGCCGCTGCAGTTTCACGTTCCCAAGTGCTCTGTGCAATCAGACAGATGGTTCCAGCTGGAAACCAAACCCAGGCCTCCTGTTGCCAAACCACTTCCTTCGGCAAGTTCTTCCACACATCAAAAGCTCCAACAAAGCCCTGGCAATTGCTCGGCATGGGAAGCTCTCAAAATACGGCTCAGAACAGGGACCGGCATTTCTAATAGCTGGGAAAGCAGGAGGCCAGGCTGCTAGGAGCTGTAACAAGCCAAGAGATCTCTGCTATGTCCACCAAGATGTAACCAAAGGAAAAAAAGGATGCTAGGTACTGGAATTTCTGATCCATGCAGCTAGAAAACCGTAACATGGTTTAGTGAGGGGAAAAAAAAGTCACCGAACACTCACATTTATTGATGTTTTCTATGTCCCCCTGCTCAGTGATGATGTTCAGGAGCCCCTCCATGAGCAGCAGAGCCTTGTGGTACCTCTGTGCACAGTCCTCTCTGTGATGGAACATCTCATCCAGGGCTGCAGATTGCACCTGCAGGCAACAACCCCATGCCAAGAGGTTACTCCCAGACCAGACCCAGCTCTCTTAGCATGGCAGGCACCATTAATGCCTGACACTCGCTCTGCGCTAAACCCGTTCTCAGGAATTACCATTTGCACAGCATAGCTGAAGATGAGCTTCTCTGCGGTGATGCTGTTGATCCGATCCATGAGTTTCTGTTTGTCCAAGAAGAACCTCTGGAGTCTCATGTTGAGGCAGTGGCAGGATGATACACTGGATTTATAAAGCTCATTCAGCTTCTTCACAACTGGAGTAAAGGAAAGAAATGCTTTAGGTGCTACTTCCAGTTCTCCCTGTGCCTCCCAATCTCCATGCACAGGACCTCAGATGAGTAACTGCAAGACAATGGGGTTATACTAAAGCCAAAAGAAAGACTGGCAGGGAGTACTTGCTGAACTAACAGGCTCTTTTTCCTTTCCTCCGTCACCTTAACCAGTTATAAGCCTGGACATGGCAATGCCTACACATATGCCTAGTTCACCTGAGGCCAGGTCTACTTTTGTTTCCTTCGGCTGCCAGAAGGCAGAGAGCAGTTTGCACCACACACGACGTCTCATGCAGCACCAGAAGCAACAGACATGCCAGATACAAAGCTTCTGCTACTTGATGGGTGATGACGTGCCGTGAAGTACGTGACTTGCATGTGGTAGCTGTTGGAGCTAAGTGTGGATGAGCAGCACTGACTAAGCAAGGGAATCTCTCTTGGGACTCTGCTGTCCCAGAAAGAAAAGACACTGATGCCTGTGAAAGGCCACCTCCTTTCCTGAACCACCACAGCTTGTACGGGAAGGCTATGGGACAGAAAATCAGGAATCAAATATAATTCTGAGGGATTAAATAACTATCCAAAACAGTGATGCCACAGGCTTCAGTCTCCCTAGCTGCATGGCATGATCTACACAAAGTATGAGTACAAACTCCCACCAACATCTGATGAGTATTACTGCTACGTGCACGTTTGAAAATACCCACGCTGCGTGATTTGCTCCTGAGGAGGCAAATTAACCCATAGCATGAACCAGCCTCTCTCAGCTATGATGTAAAGGGGCAACCTCACATGACAGCCAGGCCTTGCGACTAAAACTAGCCTTTCCAGGCAGAGATAAGAGAGCAGAGAGCCAGAGGAGAGAATGCCTCCAGGAAGAAAGGCTGCTCTTAACTCTTCATCAGAGAAAAGGACCGAGGCACAAAAACATAACCCTGTCAGGGTCAGACTGTCAGATCACCCTTGCTCAGAAGGAATTTGAGAGGGAGTGGGAACCCCAAAGCTCATGGGTGACATAAGGAGGGCGAAGTGAAAAAATCCATGAGAAGAGAGTCAAGAAAGACTATTTAAAAACCAAAACCAAACCAACACGCAAATATAGCAATATCCTTCTCCATGGAATTCAATCAGAGCTCTGAGCTGTGCCCAAATTATCAGGAAAACGAGGATGGCTCTGGGACCCTGCCTGGCACACACTGCCCAAGGACACTCCAGGGCAGCGTCTTGTCATGCTTCCCTGCCTTTTCCATGTCCATGGAGACAAGTACCTTGAAAACCCTTGTGCCCTCACTGTACCCTGAAAAATCTCAAGGGAGCAGTATTTTGGGGCAAGAGAAACAAGAAAAGGCAGCCTTGCCCACTTCCCACACACTAAAGATTACACCATGAATCTAGAAGTTGCAATTGCCCTGAAAAGGAATAATTTATTTGGGTTATGACAACTTCCCTGTTAGCCTGAACATGTGGAAGATGTGTAGCTAAACCCCTGCATCTTGCTCCATACTGCCTGCTACAACATTATGTGTGCTCATTGTATTTAACTTCTATTTTTTTACACCCCATCCCAAGGCAGCATGAGTACTTTCAAAGACTAAGCTCTTGGGAAAGGCAGCTGATCTGTCAAGTACTTCAAAAAGCTCCCTCAGTAATATTACAAGGGTAGCTTTAAAATTATTTTTTCGAATCACTGAATCACAGCCAGCTCACATTACAAGCCAGCCAGTCAGATGCAACTGTAAGGCCGTAACACTAGCAAAGAAGTGACTCTGGCATTACCAGTATTTTACTTCCTGTGTTTTTGTTTCACTTGAAAAGCCATCACTGCCAAGACAGGTCTCCATTTGCCAAGTAAGCACTTCCTAGGACATGCACCGTGTAATTAAGTTGGAGTTACGTCAAGTACATATAAGCACCTCAGATAGAGATGTACAAGGAATCAGATAAGATACATTCCCCTCTCGCTAATTAGTGCTGAAGGTTCTCACAGGGGCATGAGCAGGAGTTTTGAGACCTAAAGTCAATGTGAAGAGAGGAACATTCCCCTCAGTGTGAATAAAAAAGACCCGGCTATGCAAGCGGACAATAAGAAATAAGCCTGTGGGCATACTGGTGGGGGTTCACACTCACTCAACCCCTCATACCCTTTGTGATAATTTTAATACTTCCATTCCAGGCAAGTTCTTTGTGCGGTGTGTCCAGTGGCCTCTTACCTTGCTTGACAGTGGAGGAGAGGCACAGCTTGCCAGCTTTGATCTGCTCTATGGCCATCTGCAGCCCCGAGGACAGAAGCTCCGCTACTTTCAGATACAGCACGAGCTGCTCTGCATAGCTGCAAAGAAAGCGCATTGCAATGCAGACAGATCTATGGGACAGCGGTAAGAGTCCTGGAGGACTTCTGGTACGTAAGGATACGTGGGGTGGGAGGGAGTGACAGAAGACTTGGGAGCTGGGTGGCTCTCTGCCTGGTCCTTACCTCCACTCCCGGCTGAGGAGGCTGATCTGGTCGGCCACCACACTCTCCTGGAGCTGGTACTCAGATGTCACTGAACTGCTCATCTCGCTGGAGCTGCCTTTAAGGGCAGCGATTTCCATCACGTAGTGGACGAAGGCCAGCGTGAAGCGGAGGCTGCGCAGGATGTCGGTGTGCTCTTGCTGTTGAAGGGAAACCAAGGTGGGGGTTACAGAGGGAAAGATGGCATGCCAGGGAGGGCTGCTCACCTAGCGCTGTGCCAGCGACTCATCCCAGCTTACAGAAATAACACCCGGGCCCCAAACCCCCCTATGCCTCTGCTTTGGGCAGGGACAGCCACACTCAGCCCCCAGCTCGCACACCGCACCAGTTCCTCCTCCACAGTAACAGCAGCAAACGACAGCCCCAGGCCAGAGATTTCCAGGTGGCTCCCTGGAGAAGCTGCTGAGACTTGCTTCAGAAGTACATGCCCTCTTCCCAGGGAGCATCCCAGCTCTGTGGGACTCTTTCAGAAGTCAGCCAGAAAGGGGGAGAGACCACCTGCACCACAGGCCCAGCTCTGGTCCCCACCACAGCAATGCTGGTACAAAATTGAAAGCCGGTGTGGATTTCATGAGTGACAACTTCCTACACCCCAGAAAACTGCACACACAGTGTGTCCCACCCTACAGCCCAGCCCTCACTTAGCCCCTCGTCTTTATATCCTCCCAGTTCACTGCAGTGAGCCCTGGGTGAGGTCCTCTAAAGAGACAGCAAGGACAAGCTTTTATCTGCAACTCCTGTCCAGGTAGTGAGGGCAGAGAGCCTCTCACACTAAGTGCTGTGTTCATTTCAAAGTCGTTCTTCCTCTGCTATTACAGACCAAGGGGGATTATCCCATTTCTGGGAAGCTGCATTGCGTAAGTCACTGCGAGTATTTTTGGGAAGTCAGAATTTGCGGAAAAACTGAATGCTTGTGGGTCTACAAAATGAATTTCTGCCTGGACCAGATGCAACTCCATTGTTCGTATTCTCTCTGTAGAGAAGTGGCCAACCTGCTTGATCTTCAAATATTCAGTGGCTCAGTTCTCTCAAAGGGGGCTGGTAAGAATGTTTCCTACATGAATTTACAAAAAAAAAAACAACCCATGCTCAAGTTCTGCAAGCTTTTGTTTTTCATTCACTGGCTCAGGCACTTGGCTGCTAAGGTAGCTTTGACTATCTGAAATATGAATCTCTCCTCCACTATCTTGCTACCTGGACAGTCCAGTATGGTAAGGAAGTGTTATCTCCATCTTCCTCTATTTTCTTGAGAAGCAGAGGAGGAACTTGGAGATTAGGCAATTGCCAAGTCATACAAGAAGTTTGTGGTAGAGCAGGAAACTGCTGAGATCTTGCAGGCCTCAGCCTGGTATCTCTAACCAATGCACAGGCCTTCCTCTCTGCTTAGACAGTCGGCTGCTATTAATTATCCTGGCGTTCATGCCCTCATTTGGCATCACAAGAATCTTTCTTTCCATAGCCATCTCTGTATTGTGTTTTTAAAGCAATGCAAAACAAACTAAAAGCTAGCCTTCAGTTTGCCTTGTCTGCACCTAGAGAAACTTTTTCAAAAGATTGAAGAACCACCTCTCTGAATATAACAGCTCTGCTCAAGAGAAATAGGGGTGCTTAAATAGCAAGTTTTCAGTGCTCTGAAATATCTGCAGAAATTAGAGAATCTGCCAGGTTTGTGTTCTGGCCAACTCCACAGAGCACAAAGGGGTCTCAAAATATCCTGTAAAGGTTTGCTGCCAGGAAGGTTTTGTGACATGCCAACGGGTTACTGTGCTCAGCACAAATAATGACCGAACCCAAATGACTCATTACAGATATAAGAAGCTGAATTGAGTGGTATTAACAAGATCAAGCTGGTATTTCCTTAGGACATTGCTCTTCAGACCAGTGTCCGAAGTGGTGAGAGCTGGCAGTGCCCCATACATCTGGGACCTCACAGAGGTAAGGATGCTCAGTTAAATTCACTACTATAGCGATCACATCAATGCTGAAAGTCCTAGCCTTGTGGCTCTGCAGGTAATTAAGCAAATGAATGCAAGTCAATGTGTAATTGACAAAAAAATTGAGCTAAATAAAATCTGAACTAGAAGAGCAAACCCACATCCTTAAAACAATGTATGCACATCTCTGTGGGTATCGAGGGGTGTTTAGCAATACCAGCAAAATTCAGACACAAAGAGCCTTCCCCAGTCCCAGACAGCCCGAGGAGGTATCACGAACAGAGCTGAAACCGTGACTGAATCTGCCTCCCACCTCTACTGCAAATGGGCAGCCTGACCTACATTTCAAATATATCTCAGCTACAAAAGCATTTGCTCTGCTTCAGCGTGTCTTCAGGCTGCAGAGAAGGGGAGCCTGGCAGCCTTTCAGCTTGACAATCTGGTTCAGCTGTTCTGGTGCAGAACGTGGTGTCCCCTCGCCCCCATCAGCAGCACAAGTGTCAGGTTTACTTTTTTTCAGATGCCGTATCCCTGCCTGACTCCCCACGTGCAGGCAGCAGGCAGTCATTCAACGCACTAAGCTACTCACGCTCTCAAGTCAGCTATTACTAGTGCTGAGCCTTTTAAAAAGGAAAAGGCCCAAAGTACCCAGGTTCTCTTCAGAAACTTTTAAGACAGAATGCACCAGAAAACTGATGCTTCCAACCTGCAGTTTCAGCTTTGGAAATGGTGAATTTTAGCCTCAGTCACAGGCTGTCCCATGGACTAAACAGCTTGGTAGCAGGCTCAAAAGTCACTGTGCTAAATACGCCCTGGGCTTTCTGTGCACTGCACTGGGCTAGCTCTCTTGAAGCCAGTTTGCACCATTTTTGGAAGCCACCCCCTTGGCTGCAAACAGGGAGTCATCTGACCTCTGGATTTGCTTTCCTTTTGTTCCCCCCCTGTCCTTTGCCCCTAACAAATCCCTGGGATATACCCACCTCCATCAGTGTCTCTTCGGGCAACTCTGGTGCCTCAAACGTAACAGCACCTTCCAGGTTGGCGGTGATAGGATCAGCAAAAGCGTACCGGAGACTTGAGGGGCCTTCCACAGCATCCCCACCAGTTCCCACTGCCAAGTGCCTGCCGGTGAATGAGCCTCCAGAACTGAGAGAGCTCGAAGACCCCACTGAGAAGAAAAATAGGCAAAGGAATTACTGAAGATATTAATAGTAGGCCAGGTATTCCTCGCCCAGCAGAGGGGATGATCCTGTAGGATCTGGGATCCTGGCTCTGATAGGAGCCAGCAACAGGTACTTTAGAGGAAGATGCAAGGACTCTTGATGCAGAATAACCACTCCCCAACATAAAGCTCCTCAGCAACTCAGGCAGACCAGCTTACAAGCTCAAGCAGATTTAATGCACCTTCCAGAATGTCTTTTATGGAGACAATTCAGAAGCACTCTTTTTTTCTTTTTTGTCCAAACACTTTCTGAATCCTGCCACAGTATCTTGGGCTGATTTTTATCATACACCACCACAGCCAACTTCCCCATCACGGATTAGCATGGCTTGAACCCTGGTTCCCTAGCCTTTACACTATCGCTGGACGAGCACCTCTGGTAAGTGAGGTTTTTATCATGGTTTTAAAACATCAACCACTTACATGCAAACCAGGAGGGCTTTTCATTACGCGCCCTGCACTTCTGCTTCCCCCTCTTTACAAATAGGAGGCTGGACAGAGAGTAAGTGACTTCATCTGAGTCAAGACCCTAACCTCAGGATTCAGGAGACCCTGTAAGTACAGTGTCCATCAGACAATTCCCTCACCATTCTCTTTTGCCCTTCTTGACCACTGAATTCACCCTAAGAGCACATTACATATAAAAGATGGACACTTCAAAAGGAGTTTCTGTCTCAGAATATTCATAAAACATTCACCACTTCCAGAGGGTTTCATATCTGCTAACCCACCGCCGCAGAGGAATATATTCTGAGGGGGGATGCCAATACTAGCTAAAATACTCTGCTAATTCTGCCAAGGCGATATTCTCCACTGTCACCAATCCTTTGGAGGGAGATGTTTCTCTTCTACCCATTAATTTAATTTGCTGCCCTACCCTGCCTTCAAAAGGTTCAGTAATATAATGCACAACTGATCTGCAGAGAGGCACAGTCCCCTCTCCTCTCAAAGCACTCTCCCTGTTGGCAGCTATGCTTCAAAGCTAAGTGGATCATCAAAGACTGGCAGAGTATTTCCAGATCTTTCAGAGAGAGGAAAGAACTAACAATATCACATTCTGGCTACCCTGTAATTCCAAGAGGCTGTTTGCAGAAATTGTTATGATGACTCATGAAAAGGCTCTGCCTTTGTATCTGTCAAGTGATCTTACTCATGGCTTGTCCAAGCACTTGGGGTGCAGATTTTCAGCTTGCAAAGCTTCCCTTTTCACCACTAACTTTGTGCATTAACTACAACATAAGGAGTTACTGCACAGACTTAATAAACAAAGCTTGTCAAGCAGCATTGCTTTGACCGCCTTCATCCAGCGCTGTGTATGTGTTGTAGGTTCACTATTCAACAGCCTTCTCTCTTCCAGGTGTCCCATCTGAGATCTTGACTGTTCGGCAGACCCTTAAGGATCCAGATATCAACCCACTAAAAACTGGTGCTTGGATCTGTTTCCAAATTGCTGTTATCCCCACAAAAGCAATACAGGAAGTCTGAATTCTCTGTTCATAACATTTCAGTAGTAGCTACAGGCTGCAGCCAGGATAGTAACCCCATTGTGCTACAAGGCCCGTCAGACACTTTATAAGAGTCCCTGCCCTGCAGAGCTTACCCTCTAAATAGACAAGACAAAGAAAGTATTATGGTCCCAACTTTCCAGACAATCAAGGATGTGAGTGGTTTTAGTTATGATGGAAATGCAAGTCACATCCAGGAACTGAGCCCATGTGTCCCCCCATCCCAGTCAAGCAGCTTATTCATGGTTACATCCAACCCTTCCCTGCAGTAATTAAGAACAACAGAGTCGACTACATTCAGATGAGGAACAGCCAAGACGAGAACCCAAACAAGCCAAAAATGCAAATAAAAGTGTCCACATATTTTCTTAAACTGAACACAGACTCCAGCTCCCAGACACAATATCCCAAAAGGGCCAATTACCACAGCCTCAACCAGTGGCTGATGAGGCCAGAGCACTGGCATCTTAAAAGAAGTATCTGTCAAGCAGGAGTGCATTTCCCCATTTCCTACTTGAGCAGCTCAGAGTATAAGTAACACCACTAATAATTTTGCATACAGAGTCAACCTGGCCCTTTCCTAACGGTACTCGTGCACTGAAATTGTTGGGCACGGATGGTCATGCTCGCCTTTTATAGCTCATCCAAAACCCACAGGGAAAATGATCAGAACACAACACAATCTTTACGTTTGTTGACCTATCAGCAACAGTGGGTCTATGAACAGCTGCAGCGTTATGCCTGAAGCAGAAAGAAATGAAGTAAAAGAATAGTTTGCCTCTCTCTTCCAGTACTGGAAAACCACTGTACGGCATCACACATTGTGCCGGTGCAAACAGTTATCAGCAATCACTGGGGTTGGCAGGAGCCAGCATGAGAACCTCAAAGGCATTTAGATCAGCTGAGCTCTACGGACTGTGCTCTGAGCAGCCCTCTGCTACCACCAGTGTTCAGGAGCAAGGAATTCAACACATCGCTTTGCCCCCAGGCATTCCCACTGGGACAGGCAGGTAGGTATCAGCCCTTTACCTGAAAACATCCTGGTCCTCGTGGTCTGTGGGGGGGTTGTTCCACTGGGAGGGGATCCGACAGTAAAAATCACTGGGGATGGGCTGGCAGAGCCCCCAGCCCGGGCACCAGAGTGCAGGGTCCCTCCGTAAGCACCTGAGGGAGCTGGGGAGACAGTTGAAAGGTGCAGACTGGCATTACAGGAAAGTTACTCAGAGCATGGTGTGCCTCACCCAGCAGTTTTACATTCCTGCAGACTCTTGGGAGACAGTGGTTACCAGCACAGGCCAGCACTCCCTTTGGAGGCATCCCCTGAGAACACGACTGGGCCAGGCTGGCAGGGACTACAGGACACGAGCCTGGGCAGCGTTACGCATTGCTGCAGCTGTTCTCCGCTCCTCGCTTCCCAACCTGCAAGCCCAGGAAGACCCACCCTTGCAGAGCCATTCATATTCGAACCGCCTGGCAGAAAGTCCCCATTTCCACATTATCACATTCAGAAGGGGCCAAAAGAGGAAGCCCTGCCTACAAAAATCACACCACTAGCCAGCAATTACACAGCATGCGTAGCCCACAGACCTTCGAGCACTCCACAAAAGAAAGCAAACCTCATTACGCTCCTCACACACGGCAGTCACTTCCTCTGCCAAGAGCCATCAGGAAAGCAGCCTCCCATTTGTAGGAGGCATGCAGGCAAACTGCTCGCCCCAGCCCAAACCAGGACATCCTGCCAGATCTGCCTGACCTCCCCACTTACCTGCAATTTCCATTGGCTTCTCATTGTTCAGGCTGTCGTTGCTGCCAGCCTCCGAGATCTGTGCCCCAAAAGCTGCCTTCAGAAGCAGGTCAGTGAGTCTGCCTGTGCTCAGAGATCTAAAAAGAGGACAAACAACATGATGCAGAAAGTCACCAGGTGCAAGGTTTCAGTTCACTTCCACTCCAGTTTGTGCCGATCCTGGTCCACAACCACTTAACACTACACAGCAAACAGTCTGGAGCTGAAATAACCACTAGCTCTTTTCCTCTTTCAACAGAGCACCTGAAGCATCTCCTGCTACTTGGAGAAAGCATGCAACTACTGTGACTAACTGCAGTAATGCAACTACTGAATATAGCATTATCGTAACACAAGTTTTCTTTGATGGAAGATATGAAAATTAATATCAGAGGACTCCTCCAGATCACTGGAGAAAGCTGCAATCTGCAGAGAGGCAGGTAAGAAAACTTAACACTAACACCTGAGCAACTGTGTATCCTGCAATGCTCATGACAGCACGTGGCTTTCAAACAAATGTCTGGTCTGAAGACTGGTGCCCACTGTTTCATAGACAAGGAATACCCACAACACCCTCTCATCCACGACAGGCACAGGTTCCACAAAGAGCGAGGCACACATCTGCATAATTGCAGGGAGCCTGGTCTAATAATGAAATCCTTGATCCCCACTTCATGAAACCCTGGACACTAAATACTGCAAAGCTGCAGACAATCTTTCATTCTATAAAATCTAGGCCATGGCCTGCCCCTGTAGAGGAAAACTTTAAAAATCTGCATCATACCTGCTCGCAACCCAAGGGTGCTAGCAGTTTGCAGACACTACATTACAACTTAAATGTTAGCGAAGGTTTGAAATTTGCCTCAACCATCCCAGACTAGGGAACGCAGCAGCACTGTACAAAGCAGACTAGCTCACCTGCCCTTGATCTCTTCCACGGGCCTCAATCCCAAGCCAGTTTGCTGACAGTGGAAGTGACCCATCTCCTTCAGATCTGGCAAGGTCTTGTTCCGTGTCGGAGTCATCATGACCCCCTGATGGGCCAAGAGGGTGAGGAGATTCTGGGAACTTGGGGTTTTAGGGAACTCAAATGGGGACACAGCCTAAGAACAGAAAAAACAAAGATTTGTCTGTAAAATGAAGGGGGAAGGTTGCCCTCACCCCTCCATTTGTTTATGAAAATTAAATTGTATGCTCAACAACCTGCTTGAAATAAAGAGGTAGAAATCCCACCTCATGCAGTTACTTGCCTCCGATCCCAGAAAGACTAAAAGGAAAGGACAACAAACTCCGCTGAAATTTGTAGCAGCCTAACATAAGCAGAGAAAATGCTGTCACAGTGTCAGCTTCGCATGAGACACCAGGGCTGTCACCTGCTTAACCGACCGCCGTCTCTGCTGGGGATTCCTACCAGACACACACTTGGTCACAAGCCGAGTCGCTGTGTGCAAACCAGCCCAGGCACCCCAGTTCAGTAATGCGCTTCTGCCTAATCTGGGCAGCTCCTTTTCATTGCCCGTGTAAAACCCTGGACTCTGCTCAGACGGTGAACACTGCTGCCAAGTGAGATCTGTCCACTAAGAACTAGGACACTACCCCATTTCACACAGATCACTAAACAGCCCTTGAAGAAAAGCGAACAAGTGGTAATAAATCCAGGTCACAGTTATCTGATCATGCAGTGCTTCAACCCCAAATAACCCAACAGACCAAGCTGTGAGAAACCCAAAAGCAGACTCCTTGACATACCTTTGTAGGGGAGCCCACTATAGTTGGCAAAGGGCTTCTCTGCATGAACTCAGACAGCTTTGGTGAGGATCTGAGCTGCCGGCAGTGCTGCAAGCCATGAGTCTGCAGAGGCTGGCTGACTGGGGTATGACCGAAGTGAGCAACAAGAGGATCAGAGTGCTGCTTGGTTATCTTCTGTCTGCAGGAATGCAAATCTGACAGGTTGGGAGCACTGTGGAGCCGGGAGCCCATCCCTCGAGGAGAGTGCTCGGGCACCGAGGAACCTGGAGGGCCCAGAGTGACAAACTACATCATTTTCTGGTGCTAACACAAAATGCCAGCCCGACCCCAGGATCCACTGCTAAAACATCTGCAGATGAAAACCATCAGTGGATGGCTAAGGATGGCACTCTAATCAGTGCCACAAAACTGCTAGGCCCGATCGGGTTGTGACTCTACAGGAGAAGGAGACAGGCACAATAGGGACACAGAAGTGAAGCTTCTTTCCCTCATTGCAGTCCTTACAGAGAAAGGGACCCTGACTGTCAGAGATCAGCAGTGAGAAAAATACACATCAAGCAAGCCACTTGGCAGACGGGGAGCTGGGGGTTTTGAGATGCTTCTCCTTCACTCAATCCATTGACCTCAAAGTCCCAAATCTGAGTTTCTGTGACACAGTCTGTCAGCACTGGAAGAGGCTGGCTGATGTGATGTGAACAGATCAATCCCAACTCCTAACAGCACACAGAGATTGTGGCTAGCCAAGCATCAAGAGGAGCTGCTGAAGGAACATACCCAACCTTGAATGCCCTGAGACTACAGTTCTGGCCTTATTCATAGGAATAACAAAGGAAGGTAAAGACCAACGCACCGGCCACAGGAATCCGGCTTCTCACTTCTGCTCCAAGAGAAGAAGGGATAACAGTCTGGCTGGGCTGCTCTGGGATTGTTCCAACTTTGAGGGAACACAATAAAAGAAGTTCATTCAGTATTAAGTTTCCATAGGCAATAACAACACTACGCACCACCTGTTTTACAGAAAGATGCTAGTTACCTCTTCCACCTTCTCAGCCCTAGCTGTGCAGTGAAAAGAGATCACCAACTCCTGTAAGAGGAGGAAAAAAAGCTCTGTCTGGTATTAGTTTAGCCAGTTTTAGTTTGACTTTGAAGTGATATTAATTCAGAGGAATAGAACCTGAATGTTACACACTTCCCTTTCAGCAGAGACTAATAAATATAGTATCAGAGACACTAGGGATATAAAATAGCTAGTTACATCATAGTCTGTTCCTTTATAGAAAACAGCAAATTGCATCAGGTGCACACGGGGGTTTTTCTTATCCCTTTTCCACTTGAATTGCTTGTTAGCGTCTGGACCAGGCTACCAGATATTCAGACAGCTACTTTTCAGTTTGAACAGTGTTAAAACCCTTCCAAAGCTGGTCAGAATTTTGCTCTGATAACAAGTGGTTTTCATTTTTAACTCACCCCAGCCTGAGCCAGTAAAAAGATACTTGGCACTTACAGAAGTCCTCTTCAGAGGGCAGCAAAATGTTTGATGAAGACACCAAAACAAAACTTGCTTCTCCTGGGGCTAATAGCTATTTTCCTCTCCATTTTACTGAGGCCAAAACACTTGTCAAATAATCTATTGAGAAAAGCCATGGGAGAACACAACAATCTGAATTCCCTATTACCTGGCAGCTACAGCTGGTCATAACCTCCCTCTTTACAGGAAAGAGGCATGTGATTTTATTAGGGCAGCAACATGCCAGTTGACATCTTACCTTGCGGTGATGGCATAAACGGCTTGGCACCGCCAAAGGAGAGCTTTCTGGAGCTGGGCACAGGTCCATGCTCTCCAGGATAAGGAGGGGAAGCACCAGTTTTAGGAAAACCAAGAGGACTCGTACTGCTAGACCTCCGGACCGTACCAGACCTTGTAGGAAACAACAGCAGCACACATGTTACTCCAGATGCCAGTTAACAAGAGTAAGGAGAACAGTATCACCAGACACACACACACACAGCTACTTCCACAGAAGCAGAGCTTCATGACCGTTTACCATGGATCAAAATCCCACTGTTGTAGGACTACACACTAATACAGATGAAGATGATAATCCTTGTTCTCAAGAGTTTCAATCCAAACAAAATTTTGCAAAACAAATGACAAGAAAGAACAAGATTAGCTTAGCTATAAGCACGAAAGCCTGTCATTTTTCAGAAGTGACTTTTAGATGCTTTCAGGTATCTACATCAATCCTGAACAAGACAGTTTCCTATCTTGCCACATCCAAGGTGTTTATTTTAGGCAGTGTCTTCAGAATGCCCTGAGAGGCTTTATTCAAGTGTCCCTCCTGTGCCGAGCCACTCGCTCTTTTGTCAGGGCAGCCGCTAAGGTAGAAAGCTCCGTGAGTGCAGGTCATACGATGCGGGGGTAAGCTGTGCCAAAGGCTCCGCTCTGCGACAGAGCTTTGCTTCAAATCAGAAGCTACAGAGCAAAACAGAGCAGTGTGTGGCTGTCAGATCTGAACCAGTTCAGTACTGCCCAGAGGAACTTCTTTTTGGGCTGGACAGTCAGAATTACCTGGGCTCCAAACTCCTTGTGAAGCCTCACCTTAGGGAGTTAAAATTAATTTGTACAGCCCCACACATGCAGGAACCTCAAGTATTACCCAGCTGCTAAAACGAAACAAGAAAGGAAACTAGACTAGGGGGAAATTGAGTACAGTCACACCACCACTCTGGAGAGAGATGGGATTATTGAATATTAATTAATTATTTCTCTATATTTTAGTGTATTCACCACTCGTTAAGAACACACAATCTAAATTCCATTTACTGAAATGCCATTCTGTCTCTGCAGGTTCCTTCACCAAGACTCCCATTAGACTCCTCTAGAGGAGAAAACAGTATTTTCACCAAATCCTTCATTCTACTCTCTATTTGGTAACATCTTTTCCCTTGTTAAAAGAACATTAGTCTCAGTCAGTAGGTGGTTTTCTGGACAGGAATCAATGAATAAGCTGAAAAAAACCCCTCTGTGCTCACGCCACTGAAAGATACCATCACCAAGGTACCCTGCCTCCTCTCCCAGTGACGCTGCATTAAGCTGTCCATACGTATCTGAACAGAAGGAACAAAGGCAGATGGGTTTCAGCAGGGCAAGCAGGGCTAGCTACATTGTCCAGGAATGGCAAAGTCATCCTTATGAAGTGTGAGTACATCTACTCAAGGACACTACTAAGTGTATGTTTTACTTTATATCATATTTCAGAATATAAATAAATGAACAAAATCTATTTCAGTAGTTGAGATATAAGAACTTGATCCGCCACCTCCCCCCCACTTTCAATACGTTACTACATTTCTCAGCCAAACGAATCCATGCTATATTCACATGCTTGGAAAAAATGAAATCCTTTAAAATTTTAACCTAAAAATCACTTCTCTTCAGGTTGCTCCAGATTCAGAGGCCTAATGCTCATCAAGTGCCTGGCCCTGAAGCAAAATGAATACACAACAAGGAAACGGACACCTGGCCGGGTGGAAAGATACCTAGATGTTCAATTGCTCTCCTGTGTTTTTAACTCTCCACAATATAAGCCATCCAGAAGGCTGAATGTTATCTATCAGGAACCTGCAGAAAAAAACACCAGCTGACTGCAGCTGCTGAAAGATGTGGAATGTCAAATGCCACCCTACAAGACATGGGATAAGCAAGCAAGCAGACAAGCAAGACAGGTGATGTGGCCAAAAGTATACACACATAATTACCGCTTCAACAAGCGACACATCTACCCACACACAAGCTACGTTACACAGGCACACACCAGCCAGTCAGATCACAGTGGCCAGTTTTTCAGAAACAAGAGGGTACGTCAAGGTTTGTAATCAAATGACTTGGCAAACATGATGAGGTGCTTGGCTGTAATGGCCTATCTGAGACACCTGATGGAAAAGTGGAATCACATACTAAATGCTTGATGAAGTTTTCTCCTTCCATTCCTGAATGGTGTCTACTGAATTTGCTGATTAGAGGAAGTGATGGCAAGAGATAAATATGGCTTCCTGGGGCAGAAAAAAACATGACGCCAGAGATTTTGAGTAGATCCTAAAAGCAGAGTGTGAATCATCTGACTGCATCCATTCCTCGAGTTCCTCTGCAGGGACAATGCTAATCTCATCATTACACAGTGGTGACTAAAAGGAGCAAAACACGATAGTTTGATCCCTGACTGGTAGCTGCAGGCTGTGAACCTGAACTCGGCAGCCTGTCACCAGGTCTGGGGTAGGCATGGCGTGCCTAGGTACATCCTCTGCACCTTCTCCAGAGCTCTCACTTCATACGTCATATGGATAACCAGGACTCTTTTGTGAGTTCCAACACTAACAGGGTCCACAAGTTTTGCTGTAAGAAATACAAGTCGTGTAGGAAACAGGAAGGAGCTTATCACTAAATCTGCCACACTCGAAGAAGTGAACATAAAGTAGTATTAAAGTAACACTGGCACGAAACAATCTCTCTGCTGATCCCTGATTTATGTCAACATATCGTGTCTCTGCTTCTGGGTCCACTTTGAATAAGCCTTAATCCTGAATTAGGCTGGCTGAAGCCCAAACTTAGGCTGACATAGGTATTACCCTACTTCTGAAATCTAAACTTTAACTAATCCAGATACCAAAGCAACTCATCCAAAAAAAGACATGACACCTCACAGACACTTTTGTCTGAATGCCCCTCCTGTAGAAACTCCTTAAGATCCTGTATGAGTCTCCTTTCAAACAGCCTATGACCTGGGCCGCCACTGTCAACCCAGATTTCAAACATGTAAGAACCAGAAATTATTCACGAGAAGAGATAGATAGAAGCCCAGTGTGTCTTAGATGTACAAGGCGTTACCACTGAACTCAGAAGGTCAGCTGTATGGCTGAAGGCTGGCACCCAGGTCTTCCTGACGGCCTTCAGAAAACGTGCTCTGCCTCACAGGCATAAATTGCTCATGACTCAATCAGTCCTGGCTGCATAACAACATTAACACGCAACTCATGTAAGACACATCATCTATGGCGTGACAAGCTACAGGAACCAATTAAGGTAAAGTCAGGTAAGTTTTGCAGCCCCATCCATTTTAGTTGTTTATCTCAACTTTTTCCTTTTATAAAGGCATCTGCCAGATGGATGGGTCTCTCCACTTGGATGCCCAACCCATAGCTGGCATGGGAAAAGCTGTCAGACTCAAAGGGGCTCAGCCTGCACTGAAAGCTGACAGGAGCCATCTCACAGACATGCACACAGGCAAAATTTACAGTATGTGGTAATAAATAAATCTCAACACCACTACAAAAATACCCCAAAACTATGTTACCACGTAACACACACCACATTGGCTCCCTAAAGCAAGGGGGAGAGCCCGTTACACAGGGAAATTTTTTGAGGTACAGAGAACAAACTGTAAAGCCGTCTGTTTTACAACCCCCAAGCTGCAACACAAGAGCCCCTGCGCTGACGTTACCCCCTCCTCCCAGCCCCAGCACTTACCGCGGAGAGGCATATTGATTGGGAGACTGCAGGTTCTGCTCGATCCGCCGGTAGTTATGAATTTGTGTTGGGACCGGAATGGGCACAGAGTGTCCGTACTTGCTGCTAGAAAACTGACCTGGCCGGCTGTCGAAAGGAGACACACAAGGAAAGGCTCTTGTAAGGGGTGGGCCTTCAGCCAGGTAATTGGAGGTTTTATCTTTGTAAAGCAACCGTACACAGGGAGCGTCCCCTTGGCTGCTCTCGGGTTGTAGGTTTATACTGGGAGGTAGCTCGAATTCATATCAAAAGGAAGTGGCACCACACGTCTGAAAACAGGCACCTTTCTTCCAGCACGATTCCCACCCACAGACTGAAGTTAAAACATACACCCAAGCACACCAATCCCTCCAGGAAAACTGGAGCCCTGCTATTTCAGGTCACAACTGGCCTAGTTTCCAACAGCTCAGATCCACAGCCAAAGAGCACATCATCGAACAGGGGCTAACCATTCGTGGCTCACAAAGGACACCAGCAAAGATTTTGCTGCCAAGGGCTACTTGTGATTCATGCAGAGACACTGCTGCACCAATGGCATCTCCATGAAAGTCTCAGCACACCACAAAGAGAACAGAAACTTGTGGTGTCTATCAGAGTATTTGCGAATTAACTACAGGGTGGGGAAGGCATCTCAGGAGAGAATAATTTTGGGGGACAGGAGCTGGTATCTATATACCCATCAAGGTCAGCTAGAATATCACACACACAAAATGGGTCAGGCCCCTTCTGCTAACTCCAGACTTCTTTCTAGTTCCATTCAAGCAGGTTAATCAGCTCATGTCTGATATCTTGTTCCCTCGGGTGACAGTTTCCCCTGTTACTCTTAGCCTGTACACCACACTATACACCAAAAACCATGCAAACACCACATTTAACTAAGTAGCCGCCTAAAGTCTTTTCCCAAAGGCTCCAGAATTCTAGGATTAATTGCCATGGCAATGCTATTTACAACTGCCAACACCAATTGCAGGGTTGTTGCACAATTACAGGAAGATCTTATTGGTAATGAAGGCTTCTGCAGTCTTCCTTGTCAATCGAGGACACACGCCTGGGTCTGCCCCTGGGAAGCAGGAAGCATCACTTCTTTGGGTCTAACACTCGGAGTGGAAGTGTTTTACATAAGATGAAAGGAGATATTTAATTCAGCAAGAACATACATGCGTGCACAGGGAGAGAGAAGAGTTTGTGTCTTATTTGGCAAAGCATCCCATTATCAGGATTTCTTTTTTGGGGAAGGTCAGCAGTACTCTGTGGTTTACAGTGACAGTGTTGCACAAAGCTGATCTGCAGGAATGTGTCTGCAGATCTCCACATTGTGCACATGAAGACGCCCCTCCATCACAAGAGAGCCAAATAACTGAAAGAGATCTTTCATCAAGGCTGAAAGATCAAAATGTGATTCAGATTCTTTCGTTCCTCTCTCAACATGTCTACTAATTTTTTAAGTTAAGTTCTATATATTCCTCCTTATTTCTTTCACCAAGAGAACAGACTTTTAATCTGATGTCTGTCTCTAAAACACAGCATGGAAGCCTTGATTCTTCATTGTCATACCATAAATTAAAGGCATTAAAGGCTTCTGATTGCTCAGTGGAAGGGTGAGGCTTTGCTGTCTCTGCCTTCCATCAGTATAAGACATGGAGTCAGACATACATAAAGCGAACAGAGCTTTAACCGAGAAATTTGAGGGTTAACGTCAAACTTTATACATATCCTGATTTTCAACTTAAATTTCAAACACTATCTCTTTAATTTGGCCAAAATCCTTTGGGGGAAAAGTAGTTCTCAGCTGAAATGATCCCCCTTCTCTTCAAGAGTTGTAACAAGTCCTTATAGGAGCCAGGTTTCCCCACAAGTTGCAAGCTGCAAAAGAAAGCATCCAAACGAGGTGACATACACTAAACCTGCTAATTGGCCTCAAGCCTTGAAGATTATGATTGATGATAAATTTGCAAAGATCAAGAGATAAAGCTGGGACAGGAAGTTTAATTACTTGGCAGTAATTAAAAGCTCTTTGAAAATGGTATTAAATCCGTTGCTGTGGGATACATCCAAGGAAGTAGCTTTCATTAGACTTAATAAGCATTTTCAACAAGAAAGTGTTTTTTAAAAATAAAGCTTAACTGTCAGCATATTTTAATTCTGCCTAGTCCTTACCCTCTTATTCAGTTAAGAACAAGAAGAGCTGCTCTAGAGTGTACTGTGACATCCTGAGGAAAACCCACTGCTGGCCACTCTAAAATAGCCTTTGCTTTCTGTCCTAGTTGGACTGCATCCAGCATTACTTGCTAGCCTAGAGCCACACACAAAAGGGAGAACTGCTGCTTCTGAGTGAGCACAGACAGAGAGAAAATCAGGAGTCCTGTGCGCCCGTGAAGCCCAGTGCTGAACCAAGAGGCCTCATGACATCTAAAGTGCAGGGCACTGAAACCCATGTTAATAGTAAGGGCATACCTGGGCACTTCCAGGGGACAGATCAAAGACCATGCTTTACACTCTGGATTCAGAGTGACAGCTCCCATCTTTCATTACTTATGTCTTATTCCCTCATCCTGAACAGGGTAAGAAGTAACTTTTCAGTGTTTCTTCAAAGCAGACAGAAAAGTGCGAAGTAGCACTAGAGGGTTTAGGATCTGGTCCACAGAAGCTGCTGGGAAGGAGTAGTAAAGACAGTGAGAGCAGAAACATGTTTAGATCATAGTCACTGGCACTGACTTGTGATCCACTAGAATATGATGAGGCCAGTTTGGTGAAGACAGTGGTGAACAGTGAAAAGTGGGCAGCATTTGTAGTCAACTTCCATGAATTTCCACTCACTGCTGCCCAGAAATAAGGCCAAATCCTTTAATACTGATCCCCAGAATGCAAAGGAATCAGTTAAGGAATAAGCTGTTAAAAAGCTTAGCAGGCGGTGGCATAAGAAGTCTCATGCAATTAAACTCCACGCTGTGGTACGTGCTTGCCAATTAATCTGATCACGTCAGCAAGGCTTTGAGCTATATTCTGCTCCTTTAAATCTGTATGCTTTGAGGCTATGTTTTGTCATTTTCTGGGCTCTGTTTATGTGACAAGTGTGTTCAACACATAGCCTGGGACTACACTGCCTTCTTAAGAAAGATTTTAGGGTCATCCATCTCCCAGCGTGAAATCCCCTTCGATTCTCCCCCTCTAACAGGTGCCATGTTGACAGAATAGAAGATGAAGGCTGTCCTACTTCCTCAGTAGGCAAGAATGAGATGGGAAGCAACACCACCAGCTCCCTGTAAGCTAAGCAAATACCCTAAAGCTCCAAGCCCTAGAGTCAATGGGATCTCCTTCCACAGACCATTAACATCTTGTGAACATAAACGTGTCTGGAGGCACTCGTGGTGCTGGGCAGCTGGTGCTGTTATGTGTGGGCAGCTGCCACCTATGACATTCCTAAAGGCTAAAAGCTGAGTTTATAGCAACTGGTTTAGTTGGAACTGAACCTCTGACCATGCCTGTTTGCACTTGTTACTCCTACTCCTGCATCCTCCATTACTAAACAAGGCCCATGTAGCAGCATTGCTTTATACAGACACAGTGCAAGGAGATGTTCAGAGCTTCAAAACAAACAACTAAGAAGGCCCAGATCTGTCCTTCAACAGCAAGGGGAGAAGAGCAGCACTCCTCCACATTTGCCCTCCTATCCCTTGCCCAGTAATTCAAGCCCATAGTGGTTTCAGCCTTGGCTGAATTGTTGTCCTCCAATTCACGGCATGAATTTAGAAACAAGGGTCTTTAGCTGGAATACTCACTGCCTCTGCAGGCTGAGTACAGAGGGGATGAGTAGCACATACATGCCAATGGAGTACATTTACTCTCTTGCTTAAGAATAATCCCTGGCCCCTCGGGGAACAGAGTTAATTCCAGCTCTACTGCATTCTCTTCTAGCCCCTCCTGAGGGCCAGAAGAGGGAGAGATAGGCTCTGTAGCTGGGACTGATCAGTGCCCAAGGCTGGGGAGTTTCTCCTGGGTGTTTCTTATTATCCTTTAATTAAAGGTGAGACGTGGATCTTGTCCAGCACATCAACATCTGTAAAATCCCCTCCTGGAAGTCAATGGGTGTTTAATTAATCCATGTTGCATAGTCACCACTGAACAGTCTTTCTTACCTGGACGGGCTAGGAGAACTGCTATATGGCGGTGAAGGAGACGGTGTCCTTCCCTGGCTTTCCAAGCCTGCTGAAGTCACCAGAGAACTCCTGAAGAATGATAGAAAGAACCCAGCTGTTAGAGCCTGGGAACCAACTCTGCTCCCCGCCACAAAGCACCGCAACAGAGCTGTGTCTGCCCAGCACCCTCTGCGGAGTCTAGCCGTAGGAGCCCTGGGGACTGTCATGCTGCACCACACACACTCTGGTATTCAAGTGCCACATGCTGATGGTCAAATTGAAAACGGTCAGACTCAGGCAGGTGAGAGTCACCTTTGAAACTAGAGTTAACTCAGCAGCATCTTCCCTTTCATCCACCAGAACCCAGAAGTCCCTAATGCACAGTACGCTCCAAAGACTAAACAACTTCAGTTGCCTTGGTGCCCTTACCCGCTGTACATCAGACTGTCTTGGATTGGTTTCCCTCCTGCAGCCTCAGCAGTTAAATCACCTGAGGAACAAGGAAGTACAGAAACATATTAATTCAAGATCATTTTCTTAAAAAGCTTTATATATTCAGAGCAACTGAGATTCTGGCTAGAACTTCCTGCTTCTTCCAAGACCTGCTGAGTTGCTTTTGAAGTCAGCATTTTGCCAAATACATGGGGGCTGAAGCTGATGTGGATGCCGCTGATCCTTATACTCTGAAGTTTTGGAAAATTTGGGCTGAAAGGAAGCCCTTTTGGAAGGGGGCCCAAACCTGACAGAACCATTTAGGGCAACGGCTATATGCCCACTTGGGGCAAGCAATTAGCTGCTTTGTAAAAAGACAGTGGTATATGTTGCATGTAGGATTTTGAAACAGCCACGTCCTAAGTGGCAAAAATCCAGGGCAGCCAAATGAGCTGGCAGCTGGGTACACAGCACAGGGGAGTTTGTGCCTTTGCCAGAACATCTGAACACTGGAAATATGACTAGCACAAGACAAGTGTATACTGGTCCCATCGCTGTTCCCAGGAAAAACACAAACAACACTGAGCTCTTCCTTATTATAAGGATTGCACAGGAGAGACCTTTCACAGATTCCAGTTCTACCCCTCCAAACTCCTGTTTTAATACACGTAGAGCAACTGCGGAAGGAGGAGTCACAGCATTTATCACTAAGTTCCAACTCAGCAAAGCATCAGACACACAGTCAAGGTTGAACAATATCCTTCTGCTGGTTAAGTAACGACTCACGCATGGACGTACTTAGGTACGTGGCTGAAGTGGGGCCATGGTCTCTATGTACATATATATTTTCAAGCAATCCTATCAAAGTACAAACACATAGAGGTGCTAAAATTAAATTCAAGATGTTTGAAGAAAAATCCAACATCTTTTATTTTTTCTCAGGGTTTTTTTTCCAAGTATAAAATCCCTCTTGCTAGCTGAAATCCTGTCTTGGACTGTGATGCTGAGTGAAACTGAAGACAGGATGACATGGGAACAGCTTCTGTGAGAGGAAGACATTTCCCTGTGAGCCTACTTATCTTCTTTTCCAGTTGGATTTCAAGGTTCAATCTCTTATTGAGGTCCCCAAGTAATCTTTACTCTCAAATCCTATCTTTGCAGGTAATTACAAAATATCTTATTAAACTAGCCAGTGAGACAGATGTCTCTTCCAGCTTGACAACAAAAACATTCCTGTTATTCAGTCAAAACAGACAGGTTTAATCACTCTTTCAACCTTCTGGTAACTATCCTTAACATCCACATCCCCCTTTGCTCAGAACATCTGCATTTCCAGAAACCAGCTTACTTGAGAACTGTGCTGGGACCATAACGAAGTCATCTGTGTCACAGGACGAATTCTTACTGCTGCTTCCAGCAGACTCCTTAGATCCATGCAGAAAGCCGGGGGAATCCTGGGTAGGAGATGCCAGCGCCTTCTCCTGCAGCTGCTGCTGCATCTCTCCAAGGGACTGCTAATTCAAGAACAAAACAAACACTGGCTTCAGTACAGCTACTTCATCATTCTGCTTGATCCTTTAAACTGAGCTGTACAAGGCTACAAACAACATTCTGCTGATAAACCAGGGCTGAGGGTTTGCCAGAAGCAGCTGTTTAGTTTACTGAGAAGGAACAGCCTTTTATGTCTATGTCAGAACAGCACATCTTTTGTTACACAAAACATACTACCAGCATGCCCGATGCTCCCCAGATAAGAAAAATTCACTTGAGGTATTGCATCCTTCTGCTAAGGCTTTCTGGATCAACCATGCATTTTGGACCAACTCCATTTAGCACAGCCAAGAAACAGAGAAGAACCTTCAGAGATGGTCTTGGTTTCTCTTTCATGTTATCTTTTCCTTATTTGTTTTTAAACATTTCACATCTGGTCTCTACTCATGCTTTTACAGAAAGCAGTACTCTGGAACATGTACATAAGTGTCCACGCACTTTTGGGACAACCCTGTTGTGCCATAGTGCTGATAAGGAGTTAGAGAAAGGTCTGAAGGAGACTAAGCATTCAATAGATGAACACCTCACAGCTGTCAGAGGCAGGACAGACCCTAAAAAGTCCCATTTTTCCTCTCCTTTCAGCCAAACGATAGATAGCCCCACAATCCTCATGTTTTACAGGCAGATGGAGGAGGCTGGATGGTTTAAGAAAGCTTTAGGACAACTGAGCTGCCCACTGAGCAGATCACAGACAATCTTTATCCTAATGCATTTTTAGGCTGAGATACACTTGAATCAGCTTTCACTTGGGCCCTATTAAGACCTTGTTCACCCCTCAAAGACTCTCCTGCTGTACCACTGGGGACTCTTTCTCACTGTACACACAGTACATACAAGCAGAAGGAATTTTCCAGCTGTCAAAGTTGTCACTTTTCCACCCAACCTGCTACCTCTGCCGTGCAGACATGGCATTTTTCCTGTGCCAAGCCAGCACACCTCCATCAGCAAAACTTCACAATGCAAAGCAGGACCGGTGCAGTACAATTCTAACGTGGGACCCCCACGAGTCTGGCAGTGAGTCTGCACCATCCCTGAGCTTCCCAAACCAAGAAAGCTCAGGGGAGAGAGCTTGCTTATCACACCATCTACCCATTCCTGGAGTTTTATGGTCAGGAGGGCCTCAGCCGACAACCCTCTAGCTAGGGCTGCAGGGGGGAAGAAGCTTTTGGAGATACAATTATGTGACACTCAGAGGAGAGCAGACCTCTCCTCTCTGTTCAGCCCACATCATGAGCACCTACATCAACTTCAGACAGTGCCTCTCAGTCTTTCCTACACCAGGTTCTCACTGCAGATGCAATCTCTTCCACAAACATGGAAAGAAAGATTCAGCCATGGCACTCCTTGAAGGAGCTTGAGAAGCCTTGGCCCAGAGAAACTCAAGAGAACAAAGCAAAAAAGCAGCAACTCCAGGGAGGAAAAAATTCAGTCCTTCTCCCTTCCTCTACCCATCACACCGCCAGCATTCCTGAGTTCAAAGTCAAAAGGCAGCTTTCACCAAGAGCCTCCAAAAACAAGCTTTCAGTTCAGTGAGCTAGAGGAATGTCACTTCACTGGTCAGTTAACATTCTGCCCTCCAGAAAAGTTTTCATCATTTCAGGTAACCAAAGAGAAAAACCATCAGTTCAGATCATCCCTCACAAGACCACTGGACTGTGGCAGGTCTGGTCTGAGCAAACAGCTTTGCTGAATGTCCCTCTGTGGCGCCTGGGAATGCTGGTCAGAAAGGAGGAGGGTCACCTTACAAAGGAGGGTGGATATGCTGTCAAGCTGCACAGACTTTGCTTGAAAACAGAGAACTTGCAGCCAAGTAAGCAGTTCTATACCCTGAATTAGTGACCATTCTTTGGTTCCAAGGAGCTTTCCATCTGTGCCAAGACAAGGTAGTGTCATTAATATCAACTTTTTTCATAAAGGTTTTTTATATAACAGGCAACAGCAAATTGAAATATTTCTTGTGGAGAGAAAGACGACCTTCAGGATCCCAACTCTAAACACAGTGGAGAAGGCACTGAACCAAACCCAGGCAGAACTAAAGCGTTCAGTGACTTGCACCAGAAGACAGCAAAAGCAGAGACCCTGTTTCAAAGAAGCAAGCAGGGAGACTGTTAACACAAGCAGTGCATCCTCTGAGCTGTACTTACGGGAGGTGATGCCAGGTGGGAAGTAGAAGAGCTGCTGGAGGAACTACCGGAGCCTGAGCTGGGATAAGAAGGCATTGGCACGGAAGCAGCTAAAAACAGCCAAAGACAAAACCAAAAGAAGTTGTCAAACTAAGATCAATCAATCATAAAAGGTCTTTTTCATCTTCTCATAAGGTTTATCTCATGTACCATCATGTATCAGATTTGGCCAATTAAAGGGGAACAAAAGAAAAATTAGCATTCTATTGAGTTATATGATCCACATCCATCCACTCCATCCATGCACTATTTCACAGTTATAGCTCTTGGGGTGGAAGGTCTCAGAACATCTGACCAAGGTCAGGTGTCCACTCGACAGCTGACCTACACAGGTAGCAAGACGGTTTCTGCCCTAAAGAGCCTCCAAAGCATCTTTGCAAATGAAGGGAAAGATAAAGAGAAAAGTGGACTGAGTTACTCATGTCAGTGGCAGAGGTTAGCAGCTAGACCATACCCTTACAGTTTCTTCTTCATCAGACCTTGTGGCTTAGCACACATACACCAAATGTTGGGAGGTCTGTGCTAAGTTAAACACATGCCTACTCAAACCCTATGTGCTTGCTGCCCAAACAGTCACTCGGGCATCCCAGGCCACATGCTAAACCCTCTCCCAGAATTAATCATTCCACAAGGAAATAGTTCATTGCTTCCTATACATCAACACGTTCTCCCTTGGCCACTTCTGCAAGTTAAAGAGGTTTTGCTTATTTAATTTCTTTGCACAGAAATTGTTCCACAGCACTGGTTGTTCTTGCATCCCTTCCTTTTATGTTTTATTGTTCAATATCAGAACTGCCCATTTTATTCACTTCATTGTTGAACTGGCTTTTGTAACCCTTACAGAGGCATAAAGCTCACACTGAAAGGACTAGTTAGCATTGACCTGCAGGCAGAAAAGATAATTAAGGCATCACAGGAGAGGAAAAAATATAACTCCAATGACTTATGCAAGTGAGGTTCAGTGAATAACTTAGAAGAGCTCAGCTCAGCCAGGGAGGGAGACGAGTCAAAGGTAACACTGGCTCTTCAACAGACTTTGAAGTACTTAGTGGTTCAAATTCCCCAGTCCACCCACACAAGACTGAACAAGGCAGAAGCTGCAGAAGAGTCCCAACATCTCCAGTTCAAGGCAGCTTCAATTCAGATTTTACTCTGCAACCATTTTGGCATTTGAATGGCTTAAGACAGAGATCAGAAGCAATGCTTAAGTGAGGAGAGAACACTTTGCTTTGCTTCTCTTCCATTATGCTGGCAGAGAATTAACACCTCGTATAAGATTTCTGCCTTTACAGGATCTGTGCTAATGAGTCCATATTTAATACAAGGAGGGTTAAAAACACCTAGAATGCTTCTGTTTGAAGTAAAACTACCTCTGTCATTAATCACATTAGATACTACAAAGTACTTTATTCAACCACCTAGAAAAAGAAAAGTACATCTCTCTGCAATTAACTGTTGAAAGTGTTGTAATGATAAAAGAATGGGAAAATATGCCTTTTAATAAAAGGCTTTAAGAAGTCTTTCCATGTAGCCTATCAAAGAAGGTTAAAGGATGACTGGATCAGAGTCTCCCAGCATCAGAGAGCAATCACTTACATGCTGAATTCCTCAGTCTGACAAAGACGTAACAAGATCCAACAACAGGAAAATGAAGCCAAAGAAGTGTAGACTTAAAATATGTGTTTTAACATAAGTAATCAACCACTGTAACAGTTTTACCAGGGTCACAGTGATCTCCTCCCCGCTTTGCTAACATTAACAACAAAAACCGAATGTTTTTCTGACGAGGTTAAGTTATACTGCAAAGAGAGACTGATTCAGCGGGGTCCTGGGGCTTGTGCAATAGGAAGCCATAACGGGATGGCTGCGTGCGGCCGGTGTGCAGTGACACTCTCACACGCAGATGCCTTCCCCTCTTGTGTTGGACCATACTGGCTGTCCTCATTCTACCAGTGTTTTTTAGGGTTAGGTCCATAATGAAATAAGCCTCTCACAAAGCTTTGGAAAGATTACTTTTTAGCCTCTGCATCTATTCTACACTTGATTTGGTGCCCTCGACGGACTCTGCTGTTAAAACACATTGCCCTGTCTCTGGCAGAGGAACCAGGACCGTGGTACCCTGTGGATGAGTATTCTGGGAGGTCGGTCAGGGGCTTGGCACAGAGAGCTACACCGCCTGCACCCCATGTGCTCTTCCAGCACAGCTGGTTCCCACTCCCCACACTCAGGGAACACACACAGAGGTCTGAGAACTTGCCTGTAAAATAGAGAGCTCTGTCCTGCCTATAACACGCTGCCTTTGATCCCCACGATCTTCCCACAGAGCCTGCAGAGCAATCCCTACTACCTTCCCTACATATTTAATACCAGAAATCTGAGAGGGGGGGAAAAAAGTCTCCCCCTTTTTATCCTGCTAGCTGTTACAGAACAATATTCACCCTTGTACAGACTGACTTTCCTATTATGGAAAGGTGCTTTTAAGAAGAGGTAAGTGATTTCTGAACTGTATCCACATGTGCCTGCTGCAAGACTTGTATCACCATTCATTGTTACTGGAATCCCTATTTTTGTCAGAGTCATTTCAGTTCTCTCTCAAGGTCCCCTCCACTCTATTTTGGTTCTGTGATTATTATTGATTTACACCTGGCTGGAATCAAGACTTTTCTATTTTTGTCTATTTGCTTTGGACAGCTTTCCATTAATCAAGGAAGGAAGACAAGCAGGCAGACTTTGCCACTATCATCTGAAACTCAAGTTAAAACTCTTTTTGCATGAAGCATACCCTTAGATACAGCCTCTATTAATGATGTTCTTTCTTAAAACCCTGTAACTCCTCAAATTCACACTGTGATGCTGTGGGGTCCAACTCAAAAGGTCCTGGCACTAAAATCGGACTTTCATGCATGTAGAACCATGAGGTTTGGCTCTGACAAACCCTCTTCTGACCACCATATCCCTGTTGGTGCATTTTTCAGCATCTGCCACGTAGGACAGCTTGAAAGCAAGACGCTTGCTTCCATCTCCTCCACACACCCAGGCACTCCCAGTTTAAAATTAAAAAGGGTGCAAACACTTGGCTCATCATGTTTTCAGCTCAAGTCTGAAGGCAGGGAATGTTAACATGAATTGTAGGCCCCCACCCAAATCCAAAAATTGCTGGATTGTAATTGTAATGTAAATAAGTCTGTTTTCATAATTGTCCTCTCCAACTTGTTCTAGCAACAAAACAGTCATCCTGTACGTTGCGTAACTAACACCAACTGGTTTCAGAATGGAAGAGCTAGGAGCCATAAAGGCAAGCCTCTGCTCCAGCTGTGTAGATCTTGATACTGGATCCTACACCTGCAAAAATCACTGCTGACAAATCAACCTACCAGGGGCTTGGTAGTCCTAAAAATATCCAAGCCTCAAGCTTTATATAAAAGCTTTATTTGGAATACGAGTTTTACACACACAGGGGAGATGCATTTTTGTGATTATCTGGATTCAATTAAAACCAGTCATCAAAAAGTTACTTAACTGCAGTCTCTGACAAGGCGATAGTTTGAGCGCAAAAACTGAAAGGACTTGCCCAAAGAATAAGCTGCTTTTTAGAGTCAAAAAGCTTGCACCATTAGTATCTTCTATATGCAGAAGTCACGGTGATTTTTTGCTAGTTTTTACTTATTTCTTGTACAATAAGATCATAAAGATGGTAAAAGCTAAGCCTGACAGATATTCCCATACACTTCTGAACCGTAACTGCTCACGTTTCATGCTCTCTTAACTCAGAGTAAAGGAGGCACCACCTTAACACTCATTAAAGGCAGGGGCAAAGAACCTCCAAAATATTCTGCATGGGTACCAATTACAATGTGTTTACTAAGAGAAGACTTGCCCAAGCATTTAATTACGCCTGCTCGTGCATTATTACTGTAACACACTGCCCCATACCATGTGCTGATCAGACCCGGCTACAGACAGACGACATTCTGACTAGACATGGTATTTTAAAGACTTTTATTAACAGAAGTTTTTACACATCTAAAGTACATGCTTAGTCACAGGTACAAAACCCACAATATAAAATATAAATAAACAAACAAAAAGAAAAGTACATGGTTGAGTTAACAAAGCCCAAGGCCCTGAACCCACTCTCCAGGCTAAAGCCTGTGGCACCCAGAGCTTTGCAGTACACCCGGGATGTCAGCAGATTTACATCCTTGCTTCACTAAAGGAGTGAGATGAGGGGAGGGACATGGGAACAACCATCCCTCAAAACCACAGTGGAGAGGATGGGCTTGTCAGAAATGTCAGATTTGAAGATTTTTTACAGAAATGTTGATTTTGCTTAAGTGTCTTGAAAAAACACGCAAAATTATTTAAATTGGGGGGACCCGCCCCCAACAACTTCAAAATGATCCACTTAGAGAATTACCCACATTTAAGGATTTTCCAATTTTCCAGAATTCCCAAATCATGTTATATTAAAAAAATTTCTGTATCATTCCATGATATGGTGCACTAACACACATCCAAAGAGAACGAACAGCTGATGGCTCTCACTTTATTTTTAGTCATTGTGTTTTTACCAGCTCTGGGCCAGCCTTGACGGGGTTCAGGAGCCTGGGTGACGGGCTCAGCTCTGCACACTGGTGGCAGGTCTCTTCTGCCCCCACCACCTGAGGGCGGATCTGCCTGCAGGGTTACAGATGCCACCACGCTCTGCTCAGACCACAAAACTTTCTCATATGGAAAGGAAGCAGCCCTTGTTAGAACTGGTTTGGGGCCTAAATGGATGCAGTTACCTGCACTGCAGTGCAGGTGCACCTGAACTGGAAGGTCCTTTAGGCAAAGGCTGCACAGTGGGTCCCTGAGCTTAGCTGGGGTCTCGGTGCATTCATCACACAAGAGCTGCTACTCCAAAACACAGATGCTGGTACAGATCATCCAACAAACTCTCCTATGAGAAACTTGCACAATCAAATGTGAATGACCTAGTCCTGCTTCCACCAAAGTCAGTGGTAGCCCAATTATCAGCTCTCAGGAAGAACAAAAACATAAGGGCACACTGTTCCTTCCCCCAGTTCTCTGCTGCAGGCCTGAATACTCCCTAACCCAGTCTGAGCATGACCACGATGATTCAGATGCAGCCATATCTCTTCTCCTCTTTGAGACTTCCTACACTTATGATGCTGACCCACATGTTGAGATGAAGCAGCACAATGAACTTTTGGACTTGTCTTAGTTCTGCACACAAAGCCATGGGAACTAGCCCCTAAGCAACTGCAACCTTGCAGTCATCTACTTCAGCTAAAACTGTGCAAATATTAAGCATGCTGCCATGTTAAACAGCATCCCATACATCTCAGATGAGGTTTTTCTTATTGAGATCACCATAATCCAGACCTTTGCGGACACACTGGCTCTTCTCTTATCTATTCAGAAATCAAAAGGACCACCCATTCCCACCTGCAGCCTTTCTCATCCAGGCTCTTCACTGCACTTCCCAGAGGCCTTCATCCATCACTACCATCAGGCAGCAGCAGAGACCTCCGCAACAGACTACAAGAACCATGTTCTCCAGTAGCAGACTTCTGCTGGTGCACAACTACTTGAAGACCTCTAGCAATAGGGAGATATTTCTCCCCTCATCTTTTCAGAACCAGTAGTGATCTCTCCTGCCTGGAGAAGACTCCAGGCTGTGGACATGCGCCTGGAGGTGAGGACCAGCAGGGCAGCAGAGAGGTCTGGAGTTCAGAGAGTCCTTACCTGTCAGTAAAGGCACCCTTTTTATTGGGCCTTTACCCCACACCATTAACTTTGGGGCAGCTGGGGGCACAGGCTGAGCTACAGTCCTCTGCTCATAATGGTGCCTCTGGTTTCTGCACAGCAAATGCGTACAAGTTGGAAACTGAGGCCAAGTCAGGAGAACCCTCTCCTGTTTGCAGGGGGTTTTCTGTTCCCCTGGCCAATGAAGCAACGGAACTGCCGGAGGCAGGAGATGAGCTGGTGGGCATGCGAGAGCATGCTGAGGGAGTCCTCCTCTGCCCACAGTGGGATCAGACTTTGAAGGGCTTTTCCCACATGGCAGTGGTATAGCAGGTGCTGAGAGCTGAGCTGGCTTAGGAGCAGTCCTGCACAGGCAGAGTCCTTTCCTGCCTGCAGAGCAGTCCTGTTTTACAGGACTTGCTCCACATCTTGCTGGTGCAGATGGAGATAGGGGCCTGGCTCGCTTGCAAGCTCCCCTAAACCAGAAGCGTCTTTTCCTGCCCGCAGGACGGTCACCTAAGTACACAGTTAAAATCTGTATCAGGAACAACTGAGAAGTCCTGCTCTGGAAGCAGGAAAGCAGGAAACTGTCAGGAGTGACGTGGACATCAGACAAGGGGTGTCCACCCATGACATACATCCAAGAGTGGCTCCGTGTTCAGGAAGTACTGGACGTGCTTCCTCTGAAACTTCCAGCCCTTGCACTGGGCACCCCACATCAGTCACTGATTAAAATCTTGGCTCTATCATTTACTCAGGAGATTAAAGGCCCAGGAGGATCCTTCCAGAAGGAGACAACCATACACAATTCCACTAAAGCAAGTCTCTTGGCCAGAGCACTATTATATCCCATGCACTGAAGCAATTCTGAATTGTTTTCCACTGAAAACAAACCTCTGAATCATAGTACGTGTGGTTGGAAGTTTTCAAAAGTTTTGAATCAGGAGATGAAAGAAAGAATTTTCAATGGAAACCTGTCTTTGTTTTGGCCAGTTCTCACAGAGCACCAAAATTTAACCCTTCTAAAGCAAGATTTATCAAGAATTTGGAGGTAACTCCTGAGCAAGATTCAGTAACCAGAGCCTGCCATTTGGCACAGCCAACCTAAGGTACCACCTGGCAGCAGGGACATGAGTGCCAGTTTCCACCATTCACTATCTGAATTGTCGACAGATATGGATGAAAAGCAAGATCATGCTGCATAATCCTGTTTCCCTACAAGCACCCCCACTGGCCAAGTACTTCTTACAAAGCCGCTGAATACATTTCAAAGCTACATTTACTTCTGCTTTAGGTTTCTAAATAGCCCTCTAATCATCCCTTTGAAGATAACTCAGCAAAATTAAATACATTTTGATGGCAAAATCTGGACATGACACAGTAACAAACGCTGAATTTCTGCCAAATAACTAAGAAACCATAAAGCAGTCTTTTTCTTTCCTTTTGAACTAGCAGCAAAGGAAGTCATGTCATGGTTCAAAAAGAATTGTAATCAAAAATGCAACACTTACATTTTTTCATAGAGGCACTTGCATCCAGGAACGGGTGATGGAAAAATTCATCTGAAAAGAAATCAAGAACAATGACTTAGTGAAAGGAAATGACTGTAAGAAGTTTACAGAGCAGTTAAAGTATAGCAAGTTACAGTATTTTACAGTGATTTTTCCATGCAATCTAGTCAACCATGGAAGGTGACTGACTGGTTGCATATAGTAGTGGTCAACAATGCAGACTGGGGACTGGATGCAGGACCTACTCACAAAAAAGGATGGGAAGTTACATAGCAATCCCTGGATCCAAATAAGTATGAAAAAAAAAGTGGCTCCTCTGCTATCAGCCATCTCTGCAAAATCAGCTGGGGAGGGGGCAGAGAAGGGAAATCAGCTGGGGCTATTACACGAATGAAGAATAGGAGGGGAAAAAAACATCTTTGCCAAAAGCATGGCCAAAGGACATGAGGGTTTGTACCCTGGGACTCACCACCAATACTATCGGATTTTCCTTCCCCACTGGGCATTAAAGAACTTAATAAGGTTTTTCTGCAAGCTAAAACCCTGGGCTGCCGGGTAGAATACATGAAATTTATTGTTAATGCTCCTCTGTCTTGCAACAGCTCTTAACACTCGTAGGAACAGGAATCAGTTATTGAAGGCCAGATAGCGTGACTATGTCGAGACCTGGCATGGCCAGGTCTGTGCATGTGCATCAAAAGCTCCTATCAGCAAGAAGAAAGAAATCCTAAAGCACAAAGTAGCAATACAAGACAAAGTCCCAGGACGGCAAGTCACCCTAATCATAGGGATCCAGGGGAGTTATATTTATCATACTTCACTGCCACTCATTCCATGGAAGAGGAATGATGGACAAAAGGACTTCCACTGGGTGATCTTCCATCACACACAGACCCAAACCCATCGTGCACTGAAGGGAGAAATGCATTTTCTAAAGGGCCCCTGCAGAACTACAGCCCAGAACTCCCTTCCTTTCACACCAGACACAACTGCTGCTTTCTTCACTCATTACAGGAGGATAGTCTCCAGATTCGGGCCAAGAAACGCTTCTGTCCTGGCTTGCTGGAAACCCTCTACGTGTAATGCCTGTCCTCACAAGTGGCCACCCCTCCTGACTCCTTGTCTCTGATCCCCTGCAGCTCTGTGCCAGAGTCCTCTCCTATCACAATCAGCAACTCAGCCTTTCAGGAGCATTAGTCATGGATCAACACTGATTATTTGGCTAACTGCAAGCAGTTCAACTTGTTTTCCCAGCATGGATTTCCTGTTGCAATACCCAAGGTTTACAAGCTTCTGCTTTCTGTAAACAGCTCTGCTTTGGCCAGTGAGCTTTCCAGAAAGTAGCATTTGGGTTTTTTTGTTTGTCTGTTTTTTAAACTTGAACAATCCCTCTCTCCCCAGCCCCTCCTTGCCACTGCCATGCCAGGGTCCTGCAGCCAGAGTGCACTGGTCTGGAGCTCAGCACAACAGAAGGGATGGAAATCTGTGGCAGGGAAAGCTGGAATCTCAGATTAGATCTGCTGTGAATAGAGAACATCCCCTGTTCAGCTGCTGGAGTTTCCTGCTGCTTCTTCAGCCTGCTCCTCCAGAGGGTACCATCCCTCAGCTGAGCTGATTCAATTGAGGGGGTAGAAATGATAATTGCTTTCACTTTTCCCCCTCCCCCCTCCAAATTGCTTATCAGTTGTGTTTGCAAAGCAAAATTTAAACAACCCTGCTTGTAATCATCAGCAGGAAATTTGCAACTTGAAACCCTCCTGGCTTTCCTCTATATAATCTTGAGATTGCAAGGACCATCAGCTCCTGGTAGAAGAGCAGCTGAGACACACCACAAGTAAATGAAGTTTCAAGCTTCTGGGTTGCTGTTGTGTGAATCAACTAAACTCTGGGGGAGTTCCGTGGAGGGCACTGTGCATATCTCCAGGCGGACCAGAGGGCCTCAGGGAACAAAGAGCAGCAGGACACTCTGCTCCTCTGGGGACAGCGGCTCAGGAATCACCCCTGACCCAGCAGCACACACAAATCACTGAAAGGAAAATTGGCCTGGTTTAGGCCAAACCAGGACACACATGATTAAGGACAGGCAACAATCTCACTGCAGCAAGATGTGCTGTAACTGTTGTCCTGAGTGAAATCGAAGTATATTATCTCCAGTTTCCAAGTGTTAGACACTGACTCGTGCAGTCTACTCCCAAAAGGTACAAAAACAGCTTATGGGGGGCTAAAAACGTTTACCAGACTCAATTTCTGACAGCAGGGAGACAGAAACCTCAAACATATTTTCTTTCGAAACACACAGCAGTGTGATAGAAGCGGTACAGATCCACAGCCCAGATAGAAGATCCACAGGGAATAATACTGAGAGGTGCTTATATCCAAGTCAGTAGCTTCAACAACTCCCTTTTGAAAAGGCTTTTTTCCCCTCACTTCTGCACCCTCGTAACCAGTCCTTTATGTTCAGCACTGGATAACTATCAGCCTCAGTTAATCCACACATTTGCTTCACTCAGGTGACACTGACCCCAGAAAAACTTTCCCAGCACCTCTAATCCAAAAGAATAACAGAGGCTGCAAAACAATTTCTCTTCATGAACTAGCATGCACTGCCCAGCAGGAAACAATCCACCTGGGAAGATAAGCAACAAAACCCAACAGAAAACCAACCCCAAAAGACAGAAATATCAAACCCTTTCACTCCAAGTCTGGCTAAAACACAATATTCTGAAAACACATACAAACACACTTTATTCTTAGGAAAAAAAGGTAATGCCTGTGCAAAAAGCAGAAAATCATATGACTTGCTGTGATACTGCCCACCTGACGCTTAACACAAATCTGCGAGGTTTGGCCCTTGCAGCCTTGTTTCAGGAAAACCACTTGAACAGTCTTGCCCAGCACCAAACCTTATTCAAACATAGAGCCTGGGGGGCAAATTGACCCATTCCACCAGCAGCACTGGCCAATGAAAGCAAAGCCATGGCACAAAAGATGACACAGACAGGCAGCAGAACTAAAGCTGGAAGGAGGTCTTACCAAAGTCCATGCGGTCCTTATGATTACGCTGCAAAAGGCCCAGCAGCAGCTGCCTCAGGTGGGTTGATGTCTCCCTGGGGATGCTAGGATTGAAAACAAAAACAAAATGAGAGAGACTTGCAGTCTACTTAAACTGCTTTTACATATTCAGGAAGGCAACGGGCAAATGCAAACTCACTTTATGCCTGCTGGGCTAGGAACATAAGAGCTCACTGGAGAGAGGCTGAGCAGGAGCATCTCTATTTGCATCTCTGTTTGGCTTTTACTCCCCATTGCCATTGTTAAGGCTACAGCTAATCTAGCTTTAGTGGCCTGTCCCATGAGCACCTGCAGATCCTTCCCTTCCACAGTGGTGCCAATGCCATCCCTCTGGTTCTCAGCTAAGTCCATTCAACACACAATATTTTGCACGCGATAAATAAAATCTTTTCTACTTGCATTAAAGGGAATAAGGAGGTCATTAAAATAAAGTAGTTACCAAGGGGAAGCTTCCAATTAAGAGATTGGCGGTGAAATGTATCACCAATTACTACCATTTTATTAAAGCATTTCTTTTTTCAATGCAGCTTATGTAAGACTAGCAAGTAACCTTTGTCTATTTTCTTCCTTGACATACAGCGTTTATTAATCGAAGGCCACTAAGATGTGAGCAACTGCTACCCAAGCAAGCTAAAATTAGTGCAGCTATTACCCCGCTTTCCACCATAGCTAGGAATACTCTTTTCAGTGGCCATTGCAGCACAAAAGAGGTAGTGCATCATTGCGCTCTCCCTCACCCCCAAGCAGACGGGGGAGAGGCCAGGGCAGCTCTTCACAACCCCAGATAGATTGTGAGGAGCAGGGAATAAACGAACGGATTAAGGCAGGGAAAGCAGAGTTTAGCTCTTGCATAAGTGGATTCAGCTCTGGAGACTTTTCTCCGTTACCAGAAGCACTGTTAGGGGCCGGGGGGCCAGGGCCTGCCCGCAGCCTGAGCACAGCTCTCCTCATTAAGCGTAGGTGGCTCCAGCTCCTTTCGGTATTGACTCCGTTTATCATGGCTGCACCCAGCGTAGCCCCCACGGTCTGCCAGGCTTTCCTCTCTCCCCATGCACAGGTCAGCTGAGGTAGCGGCTTGTGTGCTCAGCACAGCAGTTTTAACTGCGCGGAGCCCAAGCCTGCTCAGTCGCGAAGCACGTGGCTCGCTCGGGCAGGGCTCCGCTTTGCTGGGCTGGCAGCACTTGCCGCCCTGAAGCCAAGCCTGACTGATGCTGGGAGAAACAGCCATCCTACACCATTTCCATCCACCCTGCCCCTGCTACAGACAGAGTAAAAAAAGAAGCCGGGACAAAAATAGTGGGGGAAAAAAAAGGGGTGCTAACTAGCACCAACAGACTCTTGTTCAATGAAACTAGAGATGTGAGGCAAGGTGTGTATTTATAGGTTTCAGCAGTAGCCAGTTATTTTTCTGTGAAGTCCTAGGCCTTGCTGGCACAGGAATTTGAGCCCAGCGATTCCTAGAACAGAGAACGATGGCAAGCATCCCTCGTCCTTGTTTGTACTGGAAGAGCTGATTTTCCATCCCTGACGCTAGAACGGTTTCGTGCGCTTTCCCCGGCTGACAAAGGAAGAGGCCACCAGGACTCCAGAAGGGATGCAGTTAAACTGAGACTCAGTTTGAGCCAAGAAAAAACACCCCCTTGTCAAAAAAGGTGTGCCTTAGAAGCACACTGTGTAACAGAACAACCTAAGATACCACAGCTAGCAGAGTCTCCTGAAAAATACATTAGTGCTAGAGCCCCGCAGCCCTCCAGCATTATCATCATAATTTATTTATCCGTGACACATAAAGCTCTCATCCAAAATGAGTCCATTTCCCAGCAATGACTTTAGCTTTTGTATGGTTTTAAAGCCAAGAAACAGGCAGGTCAAGTAGTAGACCTCAGATATCACAACACAGACTGAACACGGTGCAGACTAACAGCCTGTTTGCCTCCTCTTATCTCTCACATCTAAATGTCAAGCTTTGCTACTCTACAGTATTACTTTCCAAGGCCATCTTTTTAAACATAAGCAACAAAACTGCCTCCTTCCCCCCATGATCTAGAATATACTTTGCCATGCAAATCAGCGAAGTGAATGCTAGCTATTTAGATCACTGCTATTAAAATTGTGAGGCCTTTGGGCTTGCTCCTCCTGACACGGGCTCCCCACCTCAGAATGGTATTTCACCTGTCAGCAACAGCACCAGCCCAGCAGGCAGAGACCGCTTGTGAGCATTTAATGAGCTCCCCATCCCGTTCCCAAGCCAACACACAGCACTTTCCATGGTGATGCGAGGGAGGTGGGTGCCAGCCTGCCTAGCCCCAGGGAGAATGAAACCAAATCCTGGCACTGCTGCAATCGGAGAAGGAGGTCTCTGGAGCAGTTTCATGTTTTATCCTGTGTTGGCAGGGCTGGCCAAGGCAGTGTATTCATGTTTACTCAGGAAACAGCAGAGATTGCGGCTCACGTTAAAGAGACAAACTGGCTTTGGAAAGGAGGGTATAGGCATTTACACAAAGGCCACTTTGGATCAAGACTTCTACAGTGAAAAAACAATGGGCTTGGATCTAAATTTTGGAGGAATTTGGTAATTAAAAAGTGGAGATAAGTGAAAATGGTAAATGCAGAGTACATAAAGAACTGACAACAAAGGAGAAGGACTTATCCCTACGAGAACAGACATGCTCTCCTCTTACAGCTGATTTTCATTTCTCGTCTCGCCTGCCTCCTACTGCATGCACCATGAGCCAAAGCCGCAGCAGGGCAGCGTGATCGACACAAGGAAGCTTTGAATTGTTTTGTTTGGGTGTTTTACTCCATCACACTCTCTGGTTCAATCCAGAAGAGCATGCAGATGCTACAAATTTAATCCTGGTAGAAATTTGCCCCTTCTCCCCAAATCAAAAAAGGAAGTACTTGAAGGGAAATTAAATGCATAGCACAAGTCATTGATAAGAGCTCTAGCTTCTTGACAGTTCCTTCCGCTATCTCTTGGTGCTGTCTAAACTGATAAGGAAAAAAAAAAAAAAACCAACATCGACATACAGCAACTTCCTGCGTATGCGGCTGCATTAGCAGCTCTGCCAAATGGAAATGAAACTTTCTGGTTAAAAAACACCTTCCAATTTTTTGCTGTATAAACTTGGAACTTCAGTCCTGTCTCTATCCCAGGCTGAGGTTTTCAGAGCTGCCATGAGGTTCTGCTTTCAGAGCTCAGAGACCAAAAGGAAAGACCACAGAGCAACAAAAATCACAGTGCTGAGTGGCAGCTAGATGCTTCACTAGGTAACATACACCCTGGTGGGACGAAAGCAGTTATCTTCTCTTTGGAAACTGCAGTAGTGTCCATTTCCATCAAGGTTATAATATTCCCTCCTATTAGTAGGATGGACACAAGCAGTTGCTGTCCTGACACGCGAGAAATGGGAATGTGATCTGCAGTCAGGTATGGCAGGTTACAGGAGAGACTGCAGTTTGGCTGCTCGCATGACTCAAGAATTGCCATGATTTCTTCCCAAGGCTCCCAGCCTCAGGGAAGCCGTATGTGGGACAGGACCACTCGCTAGCTCTTGAAATCACTAACAATCCTGTATTTTTGCAATATAGGAGTACAGTAGTATCTGTGGAAAGAGAGAACACCAACTCCAGCAATCCACTGCTGTCTGACTTTCTCTGGGTCACATCACTGCTGGTTTAAGGAATGGGGGAAGGCAGGTGGCCAAATATTTTACAGTGACCTCCCTGAGTGACAAGCCAGGAGCATGCGAGGACAGGTGTAAATACAGAGTAAACAAGTGCATACAAACAGCAACACTGGAAAAATGCTTACTTCGGCATCAGCATCTTGTTTTTCTCATAGAAGAGACGAAGATCCTGGGGGCTGCTGGCCTGTAGACGAGAAAGAAAACCAGTGCATGAAGCAGTTGCCAATGAAGGAAAGGGATTAGCATTTCTATTTCACAGTTACTCTGAAGAGCAGAGAGGCACTTTTCAATTGCTGAACCAGCACAGACAATGAGAACCTGCAGCTTGCTTTAGACTGAAAAGCCAGCACTATGCCAGAGTGAAAATACAGTATTTCATCCCTCTGCCGTTTTGTCCCTGACCTGGTTCTGTCCTGCTCTCCCCTTCCAAGGGCTGAGCTTCACTGCAATGGGCTCTGATGCTCAGGTCTGAGCTGGCCTAATAGCCTCATCCAGGAGGCTAAATAATTGCAGAGGTGAGGAGTCCCAAATGATGAATGGCAGCTCCCGCTGAGAACATGGATTAGTGCTGCAAGGCACTTAGAAAAGGGGCAGGGAGCCTGTTGATGGGCAAGAGATCTGTGAAGAGACCAGGAACATGGGGAAACAGCAACTGAATTAGGATTTTCTACTTTAATTCCAGGAAGCCAGAACGTCTCAAGCCACAGCTCCTACTTGTGCAGTAATATACACAACTGCTGGGGATGTTGACAACAATATCCCAAATTCTGAGAGAAAGGATAAAAAAAAAAAAAAAAAGAGGTTTACAGCTGAGGTTAAAAATTAAATCTCCAGTACAGAAGCACAGACACATAAAAATCTCCTAACGTCATTTCTCCATTTGTTTTTATGCAATGAATAATACAGGCCAGTAAATTAACCCTAGTGTCTCAAGCTTTTCTGCTTAGGCAAAGTCTCTTTATTAAAGGCAGAGCAGGGTGGCTGGCATAACATAGATGTGACTGCACATATAAACAGGGAAGGAAGATCAGAGAGATTAATCTGCAATCAATTATTGGTGCAGCAGAGTGTGTAGGAAAGTGTGAACAAGGAGGCAACAGGCAGCTTCTCCTGATGTTCAGGGCAGGCTCAAAAAACCCTCGAGCCTTCCACCTACTTTCATTCCTAAATTAGAAGCATTTAAGGTCAATTAAGATGCTTAAAACAGCAAATCAGACAAGCCAGTCTGCAGATGGCCATCGAAATACCACTAACAGCCAGAATGGCTGGAAAAGCAGCCACATAAGATGCTGTTTCAACATCACCTACTCCTTCCAGCTGAAGATGAAAATTAAGGATAACTGTGAGAGCTCAGTGCAAAACCTCAAGAGAAACCAAAGGGAGAGTCTCAAAACCTTCTAATATCACTAGACTCATGTAGTACTGATCAGGACAGTATTTCCTGCATAGTCTTAGCAACCCAAGCTTCACAGCTCTCCTATCAATTGGTACCAATAAGAGCTACTGGATTCCTAAAAGAAGGAAATAAAGATTTCCTGGTTCTCCTTTCTGCAATAACCCCTCCTTTGCTGTTCACAGACACAGCATGGACCCAAACAGCAGATGCAAAAATACTTTCTTCACAAACCATTAAAATGAATGTTATTCAGCAAAGCACCTTGTTACATAGATACCAAATTGCATCAAAATTTCCAGTCACTGCCACTCAATTTGACTTGGTTCAGTAAAATTCCATTTTACACCTCCCCCCTTACAGATCTTGCCCTGTAATTAGATTCTTAATATTTGGCAAACTTTAAGGAGGCAAGCGCACACACTGCACCAAATGGCTTGGCCACAATGCTCTGCGTGATGAAAAAATATGCCTGACAGACATAACATACAAGGAGGAACAGAACTCCACTGCAGGGAAGCGAAGTGCTTGCTCACACCAGAGATACAAGCCTTGGCTGTTTGCTCTGTTCATTTCCTGTCGCGACAACTCAATTGTTTCACAAATACAATGAAGCTCTGATCTATTTCAAACGCTGTTTTGTCAGAAATTTTCCTGGCAATAAAGACAGGGTATATTAAAAGCAGTACACATGCAAAGCACAGTTCATTAGAGAGGGTTTCTAAGCACTAGCTTGGATAGAAACAAAATCCTCAATAAAGTTCCCCTCCTCTTTGTACAAATTAAAGAGATAACCCCTGTAGGGATGTTGTTTCTCCACATTCTGCTTTCTCAGCACAATTCCTACTTGATCTGCAACGACCGTATCCAGGCTGTCAGGCTCCTACCCACCCCGACCACGCTTCACCAGGGCTGTCCCCAGGAGACCACAATTCAAGGCCAGTCTCTGATGGAGGTAGCTGCCTGCTGGGGAATAGAGTCATTTTGGTGAGTGCCCAGCACAGACAACTATGGATCACCATTAATGTGGTAAAACCAACTGCACCTTCACGTAACTTCATTACTAATCAACTGAGTCACACAGTTCTGCTCCTGGTACCAGGCCCCTAGTAATGTGCCCACTGCTCTCCTGCTGTTAGCTTCCATTTCATAAAAAAATGGTACCTTCAGCCACTGTGCTCACCTCTTCTTTCAATAAACAGTGCTTCTCTGAGAATCATGGAAAAAAATGCAGAAGTGTTTTTAAGACACAAAAATGCCATTTGAATTTCTTCTTCTAGGAAGCTAAAGACTTAATTTGAAATCTACCTTCCAGGCTGATACACCACACCCAAGAAAAACACCAGAGAGCACATTTTAGGCACCTAACAACTATATCATTCAAGATACACAGAGCCAGCTGCTACCTGTAGGACAGCATCCATCTGTCAGAACCACGGATGCAGAATGGACAGCTCAGTTTTCCCTCCAAGAACAGGAGATGGACATGCCCTTGTTCCCCCTCTCATGGCCTTTCTGACACTATGGAGCAGCTGCATTAGTGTAACTGGCTCTGTTCTTGTCTGTTCTTTCTATATAGAAAGACAATCAGACAAATTCAATCCTGCCGCTCTGTTACTTTGTCCTGAGCAGCAGTGGAAATATGTTGAGCCAACAAAGGCATTCAGCATAACCCTGCCAAATCCCACTCGGTGCTGGCTGCCTGCAAGTGAATTGCATGTGCAAAGCACGCAGGGTGGTGTTTCCAAAAGCACTCAGCACTGGATTTGTTGTGCTTGGGCAAAGGCTGGATGCAAAAGCCCAGCGCTCAGTCAGAAGAGCGCCTGAGACATTCACACCCTCAGTGAACAGCACTGTCTAGTCAACACTTCATAGCAGGTGTATGGTATCTGCTCTTTTCTTTGGATCCTTTCCTTTGGGATTCCTGGGGATTTGGAGGTGCAGAAAAGGGATTCAGATATGTTAGAAAGAAGAAAAGAAATAAGTAATGATGTTTCTAGCTTGATCGTTCTAGGGAAAAGCTTGAAAATCTGCTGCAAATACCTCCTGCTCATGCAGTCTTACAGCTGATATTTTAAAACTCCCACAACTAAGTGGCTGGCATTCAGGGGATCCTGAAAGCACAACCAGAAAACAAAACCAAACAAACCGCAAACTTCTTGCTCTACTCCCAACAGAACAGGATCAGGCCCACAAACCCTGGACCAAAAGCCAATGGCTCACTGTCTACAGCAACAAGTCAATCACAGTGCTCAATTTCAGCAGAGTAACCTACCACTGCCAGGAATACCTGTCCCCATTGACACAGCACAGACTCCAGAGGAACAGCTTTGGGAACCTCAGAGCAGCCTGCCTAACAAATAAACGAGGAGTTCAAATTCTGGGTATAAAATCCTCCCTTCCCCAGTCTTCCTCAAGGCCCATTTCACAGCACAGCAGCAGTTGTAAGCAATACGTAATCCTAGTACTTACGCAGGCAGAATTAACTCAGAAATAAAGCAGTGGACTTGGTACACCAGGCTTAGAAATTAATTTTTCACCTAGCAGCTAGCTGGGATAAGAACATACGCAGGCAGGTTAACCCTTTCAGAGCTGCCAGACCCGGCAGCAAAACTTGCATTACCTCTCTTGCCACTTCCCTGCTCCCCAGCTCACGCTCCCACAGACACAGCACGCCATGTCCATAAAGCAGCTAGGAGAAGATTCCCACAAATCTCAGACAGCAACCAGGTTCCACGGACCTGTGCCACTGCCAGAGACAGCTCTGACACAAGCATGTGTGCTCGGCAGTGCGTCTGCTGACCAAGAGCTGCCCAGGTTTTAAGAGTCACACAACAAACCAATCCCCTCATCGAGGGGGAAGAAAAAAAGAAAAAAAAAAAAAGAAAAAAAAAAGAAAAAAAAAAAAGAGATTGAGGTCATTTAACTCTAATCATATTTAAAACATAACCTGACAAGGCCTAGATTGTTTTTGGAAGATATTTTAGACCTTGTGTAAATCTGTCTCCAGTTTTGCTTCTGGTAGTCACTTGTCTACATAGCCTACAGCCATGGGGGGCACTGGGTCCCAATCTTTTCAGCCCAGGTAAGGACACGAGAAAACCATCACACTCTTGAGGCTTTTCTGAGTACCAGTCAGCAAGACCAGTAAACACACTGTTCAAGTCCCGTCCTCAGCAACAGAAATGAAGAGATGCGAGTGCAGACCACTTATTAGGCAAGGCAAATTAACAATTCCACATTAATACAGTGCTCAGCAAATCTGTTTATAGGGATTATGAATCCCATTAATCTCATCCCTATGGTAGCCTCACTGTTTTGTTTATGGGCATGTTTAATACAAAAAGCTCCTTAAGACAGCTTCACCAGCCATCCTACCAACTGTTCACATCTGAGCATCAGCAGCTTCTTTTTTGTCTGTATGCAGGGAGGCAGGGAAGGGACAGGAATGGCTCTGGGAAGTTGCCCTGGGTAACCCAGCTATAGTTAATTTTAACTTTGAGACAGCTAGAAATCACATTCACGCACACATACACATCCCTGTCTTGATTTACAAGCACCTTCTGGATTGACAGCTGCCTCAGCCTTTCCACACATTTGATCTTTTCTCCATCTAACCCAGCTCCCCAAAGCCCTATTTTATTTTTAGACAGCTCATTCCTCCTCACTGCAGATAACACTGGAGTCCTTTTGGTTTGCATCCTCGTAGAGGTGCCTAATTGGCTCATGCAGCGAATAGCCAGAGCGCTCAAATGCAGCATGTCTCACACCACTGTGCTTCAGATTCCCATGGGAATCTCAGCTAGACAGAGGTGAGGGGCTGTCCTTGCCAGTCTAGGAGGGACACACGGTGAGGATTTTGCCTGAAGAGGTTAACGTCAGAAATCCAGATCCTGGCTGCCCTGTACAACCAGGTCTGCTGGTAGCACTATGTGGAATAAGCCAGTTATCTCCCCACCTATTTGTAGATGTCCCTCCCAAAAGCACTCATTCCTGTTCATGGTCTCCCCATCACCTCTGCCCACTACCCCGCTCTCTTCCTAAAAGTCCTGTAAACAATAGCTTCTCGCCTGCTCAGTGACCATCCGCAGCAAATTCTTACAACACAGTCATGCTAACAAAGAAATAAAGCCAGTTAACCTTCAACTAGCTTTCCAACATCTGCCCTAGACAGGCTTCTTTTACCTGAAACTCACAGCTAGGAGAAGGCAATTTGTGAAAAACAAATAGCTGGTGCACAGAAAATCATCTGGGCTGAGCTCTTCTCTCTCCCTGATCAAACAAATCCACAGCTGCTACTGCAGTAACAAATGGGGCCTGGCATTTTGCTTCAAAATACAAACCCCAAAGAGGAAAGGGTGTGAGGAAAAATTAAAATAGAGAAACAAGTGACCCCTGTCCCCAGCCCAACAGATGTTGGATGTATATGGGAAAGACAGAAGTTATCCAGTCAGGTAAGCACTAAGCAAAGAGCAAGACCAGCCGGGCCAGGACTGAAGTGTCCCTTCATTGCCCACCACGAGGCAGGGTACTGCCATGCCTCAAGCAGTGGGACACATGCATACAGAACTGCTCTCACCTCTGTGTCAGCCTGAGGACACAAATATAGGCAGAGAGCTGATGGTTTTCTGACCGCTTGCCCTTTCAAAACGTTGGCTGGACAGCTGAATGAAGCTGACTAGTATTCCATTTTATTTCCTGTGAAAAGTCTTCTCTATAAGAACAAATGTTTTCATAAGAACATTTCTGTGCCGTGCTTCAATGACCAATGATAAAAGCCACCTAATTCTTTTCAAAGAAATCAGATCACCCAAGGTTGGTTGTAAGCTACTAAGCGAAGAACACCTATGATAAAGTCACCACATTAAATGATAACTAAATAATTCCAGTAAGTACAGCATCAAGGTGCCTTAGAGACTAAAAGGCACCAAGTTACGAGACAGAACGAGTGCAAGGCTCTTCTATGCATGCAGAGTCAAAGCTTGCTTTCTCCACCCCCACATTTTTTTTCTTAATGCACAAATATTTATTTTCTTTTATCCTAACAGTCATTTTCTCCTCTCAAAGATACCAACACTGGCAACAAGTGGATGCAGCCAGCAAACAGGAGTCATTCAGGAGTTTCAGTGTACTTTGTAGGGGTGTTTATAAAAAAATAAACATGCAAAGGAAATGAAGTCTTGCTCTAAATACAGAGCAAGCTGGTGGACAGAATATAAAGCACTGGAATGGAAGATTCCTACAGTAGCAGGGAAAAAATTACCCTGAAGGAGAAAAGTGTTCTTGGCTCTAGACAAAACCAAAACATACCATTAGTTTACTTCTGTATTTGCCCACTCTTTCCTGCAACAGATTCAGAATTCACTTTATCCTTCCTGATGATGTAACTGCATAAACATTCAAGGTCTCGTGTGAAATTCTAAAGAGCTGTGGAACTAAAGAAATGCCAGGATGTGAAGAGGGCCACAGTTCACATTTGCCCTAACTGATCTTGGAAGCTGAAGAGTTGGCACCAGCTGATACATCAGTACGCAAATCTGAGGTTTGACCTTTCTCCATGGGTTAGAGACAAGCTCTACAGAGCTCACACACTAGAGAAGCAAAGAAGTTATCATTAACTCAAGCACCTCTCTGCTATGCTGTAAGATAACAAGGAAAAACCTGACAAGTGCAGTACTTCAAAACAGTGGTTGCAATGGAGAGCCTGCAGATCTCATTCAGCATGGAAGAAGAGGAGTAATACGCAGTGTGGCACAGTCATGACTGGGAACAAGAAAAATGCACTGAGTCTAGATGAACTCCAGCTATATATAAGCTTAAAAAATACATGAAGTAATCCTGAAGCAACTTGCATAAGGCTGTGATGAATTCTCCATAATTCGAAAATTTAAAATCAGATAATACCTTTCACAAACAATATGCTCTAGCCCATCCAGACGTGATGGCATAAATTACAGGGTGGAGTTTTACTGGACTGTGTTATATTTGGAGGGGGTTGGACTTGATGAACATAAACATTTCAGGCTGGAAGGGACTGCTGAGAAATGACAGATAAGATCCTTTTGATAAGATCCTACTTAACTGCTCTAAAAACAAATTCAATTTAGCTGCAATACACCAGTTACCACCAAATCATCCCAAATATTAACTTGCAATTACAATCTTCCTTATTGTCCTTCCATACTCAACAGAATTATAATTATAAATTATACACTGTGTACAGTTGTAAATAGAAACCGATTTTTTAAGTGCGGGCTTGGGAAAAAAACAACACTGCTTTAACAGATTCATGATAATTTTCTGAAGAGATGACCCTTCCTAAGGGTTTATGACCAGGAAATGCATTTCACTGAGATATAGCCCAGAGAAGGTGAGTCATATTCTACTAACATGTCCAGCATTACAACATATAAAGCACCACATTGTCAAGGTGTTGGACAGCCAGACCTCCATGAGGCTGGATCTATGGGAGTTAACGTCATAGATGACAGAAGCCTTAGAGTAAGTGGATTAAAAGCAAAAAAAAGAAAAAAGCAAGAGTCAGAAACATTAGATCTAAGCAACTCACCTGAAAAGGAGCCTTTCCTGTCAAACACTGATAAATGATGGTTCCTATACTCCAGAGGTCAGCTTTGGCATCGTAGTGTTGAGACATAATGACTTCTGGTGCCTTTTTGGGGAGAGAACAGAAAACTCTTTTATAAAAGATGTAGCTTTTTTTTTTTTGTCAGCTGCAAGAAACAAACAGAAGTTATGCTATTATACTTTAAAAACCCTGAGCTAGATTTCACAATAACCATAAAAGGTTTGCTCACAAGAAGACTGTAACACTACCTTGACAAGGGCCAATTCCCTGTCTAAGCAAGGGAAGCTGAGACTTTCACTCAGTCAGACAAAAAATACCAGATGCTATTTTGCTACTTTGGGCAAACTCAGTACTTTCCGTTCTCAGCGTCCCATTTTCTGCTGAATCCACCTGTGCTCAGGAGAAACCTCACTGAAATCGCATGGACAGATCTTCTAAACCAAAGCAAGTAACAGGTAAATGATCACGAAAAGCAAAGGCTCACAGCGCACAGGTAAGCTTCAGCCTCCATCCTGACCTGCATCACTTATGCGCTTTCCTCGTTCAGCCTAAGACGGCAGCATATTAATTACGCTCCAGAGCCTGCTGCCAAGGTCACAGTTTGGGTTCAAAGGCAGATCTGTGCGTTTCAGTCCAACAGCCTGAGCCCTGCTGTGCCTCAGCCTCTGGTTTCTAATCTCTCACCATGCCCTTGCTTGCTCCCTCCCAGGCTCATTCCAGAAGCTGGAGACGGTGCAAGTCCACACAGCCCCATGGCTCTGGAAGCAGCGTGCCTTAGGAATGGCAGCAGCAGAAGAGGGCAAGAAGGGCAGGCTTGCTAATCCCACGTGTTTATAACAACAGATTTCATCGCAGTGCTGCCAGCATGGAACAGGATCAATCTTCTAGCTCTGTTAGAAGTAAAGGCCACATGTAACGGAAAAAAAAACGGTAGCAAACAAGTTAGGGACAGACCAAGCTCCTGTCCACAAGGGAAGCAGGCATGACACCAAACAAAGCCAAGGAAGCAGTACAATGACTGGACAAGGAGGTTTCAAGTCTCGCATGACACAGAACCTATCAGGGTTCAGACAGAAAGCTCATTCTGGTATAGGTAAAATACCTTTCTTTTTTAAAAGAGCAGCAGTAGGCTATGCGCTAAAGCAGGGAATAAGGGCCTGCCTTGCCAGCAGATGTTCCCAGGGCCACCGCACAAGATCCACTATAGCAGTAGGGACAGACTTCAAACACTCCCTAAATCCCAAGTGAACCCTCCCTCCTCATCTTCCTTCAAATCCATCAGTAAAAAGAGAAAAATATGAAACATTCTGGGATTCCTTGTAACATCCAGAGTTGTTTAAAATGAAAAACTAAACCAGAAAGAAGTAATCTCTAGCTCCTCCAATCCTTTCAAAAAATAAGCTGGGTGTTTTCATTTACTTTCACAAGTGACTCTGAAAGAAAAAGTATCACTAAAAATAGACAATTCAGGAAACCCTCACAGGAGAAAAAAATTACATCATCTTCACATATAGCATAGTTCAAATAAACATGAGGCTTCAAAAAAAGGGAGAAAGAGGAAGTCTGTTTTGCTTGAGTTAGTACTGTGGAACAGACTACCAAACACGCTACCCATCCCTGCGCAGCACAGTCCAGCCTAACTCTGCCCAAAGAGTACAGACAAAAAAAGACTTAAAAGTGGATTACACCATGTTCAAAATCAGGCGCCTTCTGCCCCCGGGGCACTTGTAAAAAATTCAACCTAAATTGACCCACGTCATCTTTTTACTTTGAGCTCAGACACCCACATCCCCAGGAACTATTACATGGCTGGCTTTGACATTTTTATTTCTGACCTGGTTTTGTCATTTTTAATTTCACTGACTTGATGCAACACTGAGATCTCGACTGCTACCATGAGCATAAACAAGAGGTCACCTCTGCACATCCTGGTCCCAGAGCTGAAAGTACAGCTGGTTTGGGTGAAAGAACTAGGAGGAGGGTTAGGGAGTGGGAATGCACAAAACAAATTGCACACAAAAGCAGATGATCTCCATTTACACCCATCTGCCAAGTTGTACAGCAAAGCATACTTAGGAGGAAGTTAGCTAGTATGGCAAAATCTCCACCGGGATAGGTCCATAGATCTGAAGGGATTTTGCAAGACCAAAGACCTAAAAACAGCTGGAGATTTTACAAAACTGGTGTTAAATAGGGACTTTGTTTGTGATGCTGTGGCCTTAGCAAGAGTGACTGCAAAGCCTGAGGTGACAGCAGGCTTGTGGAACCACT